>NC_062577.1:6618214-7233571 GCF_022837055.1 Prionailurus viverrinus
TCAGGCTATTTTACATCTTATTAAAACAAGAAATCCCTTTATGGGATAGAGAGAAAAGAACATGGGTTCCGACTATAGTGCCCAACACTGAACCCACACTTAGACATTCTGTGACTTTGGTCAAGTTTCTTACTCTTTCTAAGTGTCAGTGACTTTTTCTCTAAATGAGGATAAAAATACCTATTTTGAAGACTTGGTGGGAGGACTAAATAAGTGATAGCCACGTATCTGACAAATAATAAATATACAATGAATATTTCCATTTCACAGTTTCTATGGTGTTTTTTTTTTTGTTTTAAGTGCTGCATTATTTTGTGAGATTGATTACCAAATCTCAGTTTTAAGCAAGTGTCTCAAGAAAATTTTTTCAGTAAAAACCTTGTATCAGGACACAAAAATGACTGATTCTGTGAAAATTTTATCTTACTATTATTGAAAGAGCTATTTTATGTAAAGTAATCTATTTATAGAACCAAAAGGCTTTATTCTTTTTAACTGCATTCTTCTTTTCCACTCTTGCCTGGGCCTATTATGGTGGACAAATAAATATAATGAAAATCAATTGGAAAACTGGAATCTATCAACTTTACTTGGTTTTGCTGCGTTCAAACTTACCACATACAACCCTTCAAGTCTTTTAACTCCCTGGTGGATAATCTTTCTCCCAAATAGCAACCCTTGCTTTCTGCATTCAATTAATCTACAAGTATTTATTGAAGACCTATAATAAGCCTGTATCATATTAACACTATGGAGTCTGCAAGAAAAATAAATGATGACAGATTATGTAATAATTATTGGTTCACAAGCCACTCATTGAACCTGTCTCCTTCCTTCTTGGGCTCATCTTGAAAGAGATGATTTCCACACTTCGAGAGCTTGACGTCTAGGGAGATAAGATTAATACCCATGAATCAATTAGCAAGAAATTGACTGCTTACTTATAAAATCTTAAGTCATGTGATCGAAACCTAACCTAAATCATTGGCCAGGGATGGCATATGTCACTAGGGTCAGGTGACCAGGAAATACATCATAAAAATATTTGGATTTTAGCCAGATATGAAAGACCAGGGAAAACGTAGAGAAGTTAGGAAATAGCAGAAGGATATTGCCTGTAGGGGGACAGAACAATCAGCTCTTGGAAAGACACCAAGTAATTTATTAGGGATCAGGGAAAAGAAGCTATAAAGGCACTGGTTTCAGCTGGATGGAGAAGTCTTGGATGCAAGGCTTGGCGTAACGCTGATTTGTTCTATAGGCCAATTTAGTGCCAGTTGGGAAGCAGTAGAGGAGGTGGAGGATGAGTGGAGGCCAAGGTTTAAGGGAAATAGTAAGCAGTAGTATCATACAGAAGTTTAAATTTGTTATTTGAGGGTCTGCCTCTTGTCACATTCTCCCATTAATTTACTATTTTCCACATAAATGTTGCATTCAACTATCTTCATTCAAGTCATTGTATTTTTGACCATATATTATAGAAACAAAGACGAGTAAGTAAGGATTAATCACCACTT
This sequence comes from Prionailurus viverrinus, assembly GCF_022837055.1. Taxonomy (NCBI): domain Eukaryota; kingdom Metazoa; phylum Chordata; class Mammalia; order Carnivora; family Felidae; genus Prionailurus; species Prionailurus viverrinus. Next base: position 6,619,732 of record NC_062577.1, read on the forward strand.
TCCAGGAGCATACTGTTTAGCCCAGAATGAGTCCCTGAAACAGTTTCTGGCAGTCCAAAAGGTCATAATAATACTAAGGCATTATTGGTCTTTTTAACTGGGTTGACATTGGCAATTATGGTACAAAAGCAGTGGCGGCTAAAACTTAAAGTGTCTCAGCACCAGTCAGGGCAGTGTCTCCAAACTGTATCATAGTCGTATTTGACCATGCAATCACAGAAAAAGAAAAAAAAAAAAAAAAGAACCCTGCCAGTTTCAGTTTCACCTAAGGACATTCTCAACAGAGTGGTAAAAATTCCTAATTTTATTAAATATCAACCCTTGAGTAGATGTCTTTTTAATACTGTATGTGGCAAATGAGAAGCACACAAAAAACATTCTTGCTGCACACTGAAACACCATGACTGTTTCAAGGCAAAGCACTTGGGTGACTGAGTTGAACACCATTGAACACCAACAAACATCAGGAAAACTAGGGTTACTCCAACGTGTATATCTGGAAGAATTTAACAAAATGGAACCAAATGAGTCTGTCACTTCAAGGAGAGCAACTGACAGTATTTATTGCCAATGGAAAACTCCGAGCTTCTAAGAAAATATTAGAAGTTTGGAAAATTTTATCTGCCACAGTAGTTTGACAGCTTGTCAAAGACTTTCTTGATGAGACTGGCAGTGATATAATGGCTGATTTCTTTCATATTGTATAAGTGTGTCAGCATTTTCAGGATCTTTGCATTTCAGGAAGCCAGTGCATGATGTTGATGAAATCCTGTTTGAATACAAGATCCATTTGAAGCGAATGGTAGACCGATGAGTTTTAATGTAACAGAGTTCAGGAAGTTAATTGATATCATTTTAAATTCCACATTTCAACTGACCCTTAGAAACAATTTTATGTCAGGTTTTGGTGCACTACCAAAGAACATTCACAGTAAGTATCTAGAAAGGGTACATAATTACATATCTTTGTAAGGCCAGATTTTCTTCATGTACTTCAACACAACAGTTTGAATGCAGAAGCAGATATGAAAATCCAGCTGTTTTCTGTTAAGCCAGATATTAAAGAGACTTACCAAAGATCTAAAAGAATGTTACTCTTCTCCCTATTGGCAAATATACTTTTCATAAAACACATAGTGAATCTATTATAATTATTTGTAAATGAATTAATAAGTTAATTTAAAAAGTTTCTAAGTTTTAATTGCTAATACGATTAATATGATAGATACAACCCACAGAAACAAAAGCTCTTCATGATTCTCAATGATTTTTTTAAGAGTAAAAAAGGTTCTAAGACCAAGTTCAAGAATTGCTGGAGTAGCCAGTTGTGGAGTGCCCAAGGAAGACTTTATCCACTTTTCAGTTGTTCCCTTATCTTTCCAATTAGTAGAAATCAGTGTAGAAAAAAAGAAAAAGAAATCAAAGTACTTCACTAATTATCAGAGTTTAAATTATAATTCAGGACTTGCTGAACTTCTTCGATCTGCTTTTACTTGTTATGTATTTTCTTTCCATAGTTACTATTTTATTTATTTATTTGAATGCTTTATATACTTTTAGGCTTTTTTTCCTTCTTGAGTTTATTTTTTTAATTCATCAAAGTTGCATTCTCACAGCTTGGAGGCAAATTTTTCTACAAAGCTTAATTAAGAAATCAGAAACCCCTCAGATGCTAGTCCATCACCAAATTTTCAACTTTTGAAAGGCAATTATTTCCAATGTCAACAGCTAACCTTTTTGGTATTTACCTCTATTTCTGTATATAACTTGCTTATATTTTGAGATCTTAATTTTTCAGCTGTTAGCATCCGTGGAAGATGAGGCTTGAGATTTGTCACCTCATGGCACCAAAACCATCACTGCCATCTCCCAAATACACACACGTGTTCCCTAATACACATCCTCCTAATACTAAAGATTTGGTTAGGTAAAATATTAACTCCATATACCGTTATAAATATGTAAACACAATTCACTATGGAGCTATGCAGTGCACTAGTATTAATTTCCCTTTCCTGCATCTTTTATTTTCCCTGAGTTAATAATTGGTTGTTATTTTTATATTCTTTCTATTTATTGCTTCTCCAGCCACAAACTTTCCATAGTTGCATCATCTCCTGTTGATATTTTAATCACATTAGCTGTTCTCTGATTTTCATCTTACTGAGGTAGTGTTTGTGAGTGCCCTCTGACCTGGTCCAGTCCGGAAGCTGCTCTGGGGCCAGCTGCACAGCAGCCATCTTTGGGATCTCTCACACCAGCACAGCTCACCAAATACTGCATCTGTTTCTGAGCCCATGGCTTTCCCTTTATTATGTTTCTCCTTAATTTGATGTGGCACAGTCTGGTAACTTCATCAAAAAAGACACATGGGAGATTGAACTTCCTACAATGTGCATGTTTGAAAATACATGTATTACTTTAATTGTTAATGAATAAATAAAAATAGGTTTATTAATTTGAAAGAGAATTGCAGTTTGAAAATCATTTTGCCTCAGAATTTTGAAACCCTTGTTCCATCATGCTCTGTCTTTTAGTAGAACTGTTGAGAAGTCCAATGCTATTTTCATCCTTGGCTATTTATGTAAAAACTATTCTTGTCTTTTGTTTGTTTTCCTTTCTGGAAGAATTTGGGATTTTCACCTTGCCTCACTTTTGAAAATTCTTAACAATGTATTTAGGTATGTAGTTTTCATTCATTATGATAGATAATGGTGGATTCTTCTATTGCTTGAACATTTTCTTCAATTATTTTCTTGATAATTTCTTCCCTTCCACTCCTTCTGAAATTCCTTTTATTCAGATAAATCTTGGACAGGTCCTTTAATTTTTTTTAATCATCTCTCTCCTGTTTTCCATTTTTTATTGTTTTGTTTTCAGTTTGTAAAGATTCCCTCAACTTTATCTCCCCATTTTATTACATTTTTCTAATTTTTTGCGTTATTATTATTATTATTAATTATTTTGCTATAGAATTCCTTAGCTTTTATTCCCCGAAGAGTCCTTTCTTGGTGGTGTTTTCTTTTTTCCCAAAGGTTCCATTGAGGATGTCTTCCTTGAGGATGTCAAGATTTTTTCTCCCCGAATAGTTCTTTCCTCTGAATTGTTTCTGCTCATTGGTTGGCTGATTTGGGGCTTTCTTTAATACTAAAGGCTTTCCTCAGATGCCTACCACACATCCTCGCAGTTTTTGGTACAAATTTAAAATTGAACTAAAAAACTGATTGGCAGTGCAGTACTGCTGAATAGACTTGCTAATAGTAAAATGTACTATGAGTGATCTATGTTAGTTCTTTATTTGGGGAGACCCCAAAGGCAATATCACTAGGCCTTTTCCACTGCACATTGGGTTAACAGATTTCCCTGGGAAGGCTCTTCCTATCCTGTCTAGGAGATGGCTGCCAGAGTTCTGGTTGCTGAGTTAGGAGGGTGTCTGGAGACTTCCTGTTCCAACATTCCCTCAATCACCCTCTTTTTAACAAGCGTCCTCACTTTATAGCTGTCTTTTAGTCCAGAGACCTTCTGCTTTGACCATCTCCAAAGAATGAATGTACATGTGTGTATTCAAAAAATAAACATATACATCACACTCTGGGGCAAGATGATCTCTTTCTACATAGAGCAGTAGAGGTGCTAAAGTCTGACTCTGTCCTAAACAGACCTTAAACCAACTTTCCTGTTTTTAGCCCCCAATTCACCCCTATTTGTGAGATTCCTTGTGTACTTAATTACTTTTTGACTGCTTCCCTGCTGGCTTATGGTCTTTAGAGAATTACCAACCCCATCCTTCCAGCCTCCAACATTTTGTTGCTATTGTCTGTTCTCCTGTTTGGATTTGTATGCATTTTGATTTATATCTGGTTTGTTGGGTTTTTTTAAATTTTTTTTTCAACATTTATTTTTGGGACAGAGAGAGACAGAGCATGAACGGGGGAGGGGCAGAGAGAGAGGGAGACACAGAATCGGAAACAGGCTCCAGGCTCTGAGCCATCAGCCCAGAGCCCGACGCGGGGCTCGAACTCACGGACCGCGAGATCGTGACCTGGCTGAAGTCGGACGCTTAACCGACTGCGCCACCCAGGCGCCCCTATATCTGTTTTTTAACCTAATACCTTCATCCTTTTCTTTAAAATTTTTTTAATGTTTATTTATTTTGGGGAGAGAGAAACAGAATGCAAGCAGGATAGGGCAGAGAGAGAGGGAGACACAGAATCTGAAGCAGGCTCCAGACGCTGAGTTGTCAGCACAGAGCCCGACGCAGGACTCAAAACTCACAAACTGTGGGATCATGACCTGAGCCAAAATTGGACATTTAGCCGACTGAGCCACCCAGGTGCTCATCCTTCATCCTTTTCTTAATATCCTGTCATTTAAGCAGTTTTTTTGGGAGGCATTGGCAGTTTTTGTATGTGTTCAACTTGCTACCTTTAAATAAAAGCCTACTTTGATTTTTATTACTTATTGTTCAGCAAAATTTCCCAAACTTGTCAGAGATTTTATATTCCAGGATTTGCAAAGACTAAGAAAATTTTAAAGATTTTGTTAAATTTTGAACTAATTATAACACTAACTGAAGATTTATTCATTTTCAAACATCAAACATAACTTAAATGAATATAGTATATAAAGCCACATACAGATACTGGAATCTGATGACAGAGAAAACTGTAGCTCGTTAATAAATGGTGACTAAAGTCAGTCTCTCAGCATTTGCAACAAGTATTTATTGAATAAACACTTTTAGGATATGTTCTACTAGAAACTCATATAAACTGTAAAGAGATGTCACAAAGCTAATTTTTGTCCCACCTTGGAAAAATAAATTTGACAGAGAAAAGAAAACCCAAGGACTATTAAACCAAAGGTGACTAAAATGTCCTGGCAACTAAAATCTATCTATTCTGTGGGAATTATGAATTGACTGCAGGTTTTGCATCTGTTTCAAATAACATTATTCTCCAAGGATAGCTGGGGTGAGTAGTTAATGAATAACATGCTTTGAATATCTTCCCAGTACAAATATCTTAAACTCAAATCATTGAAGATCTATTTTGTACTTATCTCTTGATCTGCCGATAAATTACTCCTAAAAAGATCATCTGCAACCAAAATAAGGGTGACATCAACATTCCCTGAGGTATATACACTCAATCCTAGTTTATGTACAGCTTTCTTTTCCATCCTCAGAGACGATAGGAGGGCACACCAAATACTGTCACAGGGTCATTTTGCATCATTCATTTCTGCTTGATCTTGGTACTAATCCTCTTTATTTAAAATGATATTTGAGGTATACACCCCACTTTAGAAACCAACATGTACTCATTTTCACATTGGCAATAATCATAGCTATTTCTTCCTTTTTTAAAACTTTATTCATTTTGAGAGAGAGAGAGAGAGAGAGAATGGGAGAGAGAGAATCCCAAGCAGGCTCTGCACTGCTAGTGCCAATCGAGGAGAGGCTTGATCTCATGAATCACGAGATCATGAACTGAGCCTAGATCAAGAATAGGGCACTTAACCAAGCCAACCAGGATCCCCAATCGTAGCTATTTCTAATGCTTTTTACGCTATGTTTTTCACATAGAAACTCTATCCAGTCCTTATAACAACTCGTTATTATAAATGTAGAACCAAAGCACAGTGAGGCCTGAACTTGGATACAGATTCTGCATTATTTAACATGACAAAATATGGCCTCCTAGTTATGTGGCCATAATTCTTAAATTATGATTGATTCCTTTTTTAAAATTTTGTAATTCTATTTTAGGGGTGCCTGGGTGGCTCAGTCAGTTAGTGACTGACTCTTGATTTCAGTTCAGGTCATGATGGCACAGTTTGTGGGATTGAGCCCCACATTGGGCTCTGCACTGACAGCACGGAAGGAAGTGAGAGGGAGGGGACAAGATGCGCCAACTCCAACTCTAAAAGGGGAAAACATGCTGTGGTTATGGGAATGAGATAAAACTGTGAAGAAAAAAAGGAAATGCCGTGCACAAACGATGAAACTTAAATCCCGATTCTGTTTTCTGTGACAACGTGAAATTTTTATAACAATTTAGTAATCACTGCTGCTCTGCTTATGCAAATGTGTTTGTCCATGTCAACATTTACTCGTGGACATCAGTGCTTACTTGGACAGCTGTGGTTAGGAGATATCACAACTGCAACCAAATACTATCGGCTCTATGGGGAAAAAAAAATCTCATACTGTACCTGTGTTCCTGGTGGTACCATTCTGGAATAGATTTAAGCACTCTGAACTAATGCAACATTTGTGTATTTACCAGCTTTTCTGTCTAGGATTCCTGGGCTGAAGTCTGAAAATTTTTAGCATTATACCAAAAGGACTATGAGAATTAAATAAGTACAACTCAGGAACTATGTAGTATCTGAAAATTATACGCCATGAAATATTTCAGCTTATTCAGTTCTAACTTTTCTTTCGAAACTAATTAGGGATTTCTAAGATCTGAACTTTAAGTTTAGGTGCTGAAACCTTCCAAATTAAAAAACACACTTTTTCTAGAAATTATAGGCTAACATCCCTGATGAATATAGATGTAAAAATCATCAACAAAACATTAGCACACCAAATTTAACCATACATTAAAAGGATCATACACCACAATTAAGTGAGTTTTACTCCCGGGATGCAAAGATGTTTCACCATACACAAATTAATACATGTGATACACCACATTCACAAAATGAAGCATAAAAATCACATGATCATCTCAGCCTAAGGGTTGGTCAGCAGATGAATGAATGAAGAAAATATGGTATATATGTACACGGTGGAATATTATTCAACCCTTAAAAAGAAGGAAATGCTGCTATTTGCAACAACCTGGATGAACCTAGAGAGCATTATGCTAAGTGAAATAAGCCAGGCAAAGACAAATGCTGCATAGTATTTAAAAAAAAAGTCAAATCTGTAGAAAGAAGAGTAGAATGGTGGTTGCCAGGAGCTGGAGAGTGAGGGAAATGGAGAAGTTGGTAAAAGGATACAAGCTTTCTGTGATAAGGTCTGAAACTGAATGTATACCATGGTGACTATAGTTGATAAAGCTGTATTGTGTAATTGACATTTGCTGAGAGAGTAGAACTTAAGTATTCTCATTTTAAAAAAGAAAATGAAAAAAATAAAGAAGGTAAATAAAAAAAAAATTCTGCCTTCTATTTGTTCTTGATCATTCTTCTGAACCAGAAGAAAACAAATTAAATTTCTTAAAAATATTCTATGGAGCTATAGTTATTGTAAATAATGTAAAGACAAATAAGACCCTGTTTCTGTTCTCAAAAGAACCTAAAATCAAGTGAAAGAAAAATAAAGTGGAGAATGGCTAAAACATGTTTATAAATTATTATAACAAGAAGCATGAGATGATCTACTTCAAATGAGATGGACAGTGCAAGAGAATCGCTTATGTGACTGGAGAGGAGGCAATTATCTCTAATTTCCATGGGCTACTCAGGGCAGAGAAATACTTTGCTATCCTGGCATTATTGGTCATCAATAGACTGTGTGTCATGAATCTATGAGCCATATATGCTTTGTTCTTTTTAGTAGTTCCAGTGCTTGGAACATAGAAGATGTTCAAAAAATATGTTTTGAATTTGCCAATTCATTCATTTTTTTATTAATCCATTCAGTCTTTTGTATCTTCCCCACTGCTCTTCCAGAGTCATTAAATTCTCATTTTTTAACGTCAAAGAATTATTTTTTTAATTTTTTTCTAATATTTCTGAGACAGAGAGAGACAGAGCATGAGTGGGGTAAGGGCAGAGGGAGAAGGAGACACAGAATCCGAAGCAGGCTCCAGGCTCCGAACTGTCAGCACAGAGCCCGACGCAGGGCTGGAACTCACAGACAGCGAGATCATGACCTGAGCCAAAATCGGACGCTCAACCGACTGAATCACCCAGGCATCCCAAGGAATTATTTTTAAAAATCTAAGTGTGCTACCAAAAAGGACACACTTAGCAGAAGGGAATGATCTACCCCAAAGGGACCTGGGCAGATTCATTTTTATTTGGAAAAGGGAAGGGAAGATGGCAGCAGAATCAGATAGGCATTCATGAGTTGGTTTATTTTTGGTCTGTTTATTAAAAGTTTAAGCTCCAAGGATTACTGCAGGGTGCAACTCTAGGTGTCCAATAAATTATATTTTTTTGAAAGGAGGATTTTAGATAGTGACTTCGAAGAGAAAACACTTAAAAGACAGCTTCCCTAATGTATAATTTTACTTTAGATTATTTCCGTATTTATGCATTTATTTCTAACTCTAACTTATATGTCAAGTGTCTTTGAAGACTCATGTTAGAGCAAAAAAATTTTTTTTCATTTTCTACCTTCCTCATTTTCAAAGTGAAAATCAAACGAACACATTACTTTTTTCTCAATTTAATTTGAATTGGAATAAATGAATTTTTAAACTTCCAACTCACAACTCCATTTTACTGTGTTATGTGGCTTTCCTGAATGTGTAGGCAGAGTTAAAGGCAGTGATAGTCCTCTGCTCAAGAAGTTATTTCTCACTAGTTGCAAAGAACATCTCCTTCCTTCTTGGGTTATAAGTAGTATTTGAGAAAGAGGTGCTGACTCTAGAAACTGTTCCAAAAAACCTGGAAAGTGATAGATCATAGGTCACTGCTTTCTTCCAGGATAAAGAAGAAAGAAATGATGCAAAAAGGAAGACAAGACATTAATGCATTTAGCATCCAAGTCTGGAGTTGATGATTCAAGCAACTCTAGAGGCTGGGGACTTTCTAGACTCATGGGACACTGGCAAGCCCCTCAACCAGGGATGATTGTTCACTCTTGGAGAAGAGTTCATCCACCTATACCTGGAATTTGTTTTTCTTCACTTTTTTCTCTAAGTCAGTGTATTTTAAAGCAGATTCACATTGTCTGTAAATCTGTGGAGTATTTTCCATGGAATTATAGGAGAGGAATTAAGAAAACCAAACTCTGTAAGAGTTCTGATGTTATCTGTTGAGGAACTGAATTCTACTTAGATTATTTATAGACCTGTGCACAGCATTTCTTTATACTTCTCCATATACATCTCGTTTCAATTGGTCTCAAAAGTATTCATTGTGTAAATAAACGGTGGCAAGCCTGAGACCTCATACCGCCTTAAACATGAAGTGTTAACTGTTTAAAGTGTGTGAGCTCCTTTATGATTGTTCATTGGGAACGTGTGCCTAATTAAATGTGGAGTCCTGTCAGATTGTGTCAATGTCCATATTTCGTGTTGAATTTAGGGGATTTTTACACATCTGACAGATTGGCCAGTATGTAGAGAGCCCTAGTGAAGACATCAGAAGAAAACCATGTAATTTAACTCCTAGAGAATGGGGAAATGACAATAAAAATTGCATGTGCCATTTGCCCTGTGGCCATGAAAGCTGCAACATACCAACTGCAAGAGAATTGAAACGTAGTTTAGCCTTCCACCCTCTGGCTAGATTCTCCTTTTAGGCCCTATCATGGTCAAGATGGAAAGTACCTTTACTTTTACAATGTATAAGCTTAAGATGTACAACATAATGTTTTATATGCATATATTATACACGAATTATCACAATTAGTTAACATTCATCACCTCATCTAGTTACAATTTTTTCCGTGTGATAAGAATTTTTAATATATACTTACTTAGAAACTATCAAATATACAACACATTATTATTAATTATAATTATCATGTTGCACATTATCTCCCCATAAGTTAATTATCTAATTAGCATAAATTTGTGCCTTTTGCCCATCTTTACAAAATTCTTGCACCCCCTCACCCCTCCACCCCTTCCACCTCCACCTCTGGCAACTACAAGTCTGATCTTTGCTTCTAATGAATATGGTCTTTTTAGATTCTACAAATAAGTGAGATCATATAGTATTTGTCCTCTGACTTATGTCACTTAACATTTGCCTTCCAGGTCCATCCACATTGTCACAAGTGACAAGATTTTGATTCAGGGGTCCGTTAGCTCAGTGGTCAAGATGCAGACACTTCAAAGCCTCTGTGATTTCCCGTAGACTTCTAACATTCTTTGGCATCTCAGCATGCTGAAATCAGGTTGCCATATACTATTTCCCATACAGAGTCTCTTGCAGAAATACCACTGAATTTTTCTTTCTTATAAGATGTTTTCCAGGTACCTAGACAAGAATGCAATTGATAGAAGAGAAATGTTTAAAATGAGATTGAGAATCTTCAAATATATAGAGAGTGGTCACCAACTACTCTTAATATCCATGGAATACTACATAAGAGAAGAGCTTAATAATTAGGAAAAGGTGTTATCAGTTTACATAGGCATTTTTCAAGAACTTTAAAATATAACATCTTATAAGATTCATCCCTACATCAAAGTGGGCTAGAAGAACTTTATCATTCTTCATTTACAGCCAATGAACATGAGCTCAAGAAGGCTGGATCTTGCATCACACAGCTTGTAGACAGCAGATCCATGACAAGACCAAATCTACTGATGCCTGTCCTGGGACTCTTTATGCTCCGCCAAAAACTGTTTTCCTATGTACAAATACATTTTTTTTTAAATAAAGCCTACTGCCAAAGAAGACATACAAATGGCAAATAAGCATATGAAAAGATGCTCCACATGATATATCATCAAGGAAATGCAAATTAAAACAATGATAAGATACCACACACCTATAAGAATGGCCACAACCCAGAGCACTGATGACACCAAATGCTGGAGAGGATGTGGAGCAACAGGAATGCTCATTCACTGCTGGTGGGAGTGCAACATGGCACAGCCACCTTGGAAACAAGTTTAGCAGTTTCTTACAAAACTTAACATACTGTTACCTTATGATCCAGCAATCATACTCCTTGGTATTTACCCAAAGGAATTGAAAAGTTATACCTATACAAAAACCTGCATAAGGATGTTTATAGTAGCTTTATTCTTAATTGCCAAAACTTGAGAGCAATTAAGATGTCATTTAATAGATTAATGGATAAATGAACTGTGATATATCTAAACAATAGAGTATTTTTCAGCACTGGAAAGAAATGAGCTAACGGACCATTAAAAGACATAGAGGAACCTTAATGCACATTATGAAGTGATAAAAGCCAAACTAAAAAGGCTGCATACTATGTGGTTACAACTATATGACATTCTGAAAAACACAAAGCCATGAAGACAATAAAAAGATCAGTGGTGGCCAACAAAGGGTGGGGGTGGGGGGATAAACAGGCAGAACACAGAGGATTTTTAGGGCACTGAAAATACTCTGTATGATATTATAATGATAAGAGACACATCATTATACATTTCTCCAAACCCACATGATTTACATCACCAAGAGTGAACCTTATGGTAAACTATGGACTTTGGGTGATTATGATATGTTCATGTTGGTTCATCTTTAGCTAAAAAAAAAGGTACCATTCTGGTGAGTGATGTTAATAATGGGAGAGGCTATGAGTGTGTGGGGACAGGTGGCATATGGAAAATCTTTCTACCTTCCTCTCAAAAATTTTGTCAACCTAAAACTTCTCTAAAAACATAAAAATCTCTTTTAAAACTATGAAGACTACGAAAAACTGGAATCACTTTCAAAGATAACTATTAGAAATTATTTTAGTTGAATACTTTAAATTGAGCTGATTCCTATAGGGAGAGAAATAAATTACCCTAGAATCCTAATGCTATTGCTACAAGAAAAATCTATACTCTCTATGGAAAGTTATCCAATTAATAAATTATTTGGGTTAAGAAAAACTTCTAAGAGGCAGCATGATGCAATGGAAAGTTAGCTAACTAAACTGACAGTTCTGGTGGATTGTCCTGGATTATTCAGTAAATAGGTGTGTAAACCTAGACATATCATGTTATTTTTGAAGTCACAGTTTTCCGGATATACAAAATTCATAAGGAATGGTGACATAATCTGTAGGATCCTTTCTGGCCCTAAGAACCTCTGATTTTCTAAATGATTCTTCCTCCTGTCTCCATTAATTCAACAAAGATTTGTCTTCAATAGCCTCAACTAGTGTGAACTCAGCATTCAAGGAGGGAAAAAGAAAGAAAACACACATCTGATTTCTATGTGTGTTTTTCATTCTTATTTGCGCTTAAACTTTGCACCTCATTCAACTGTTCATTTAAAAAAAATGTTTAATGACAAGGAGGCCCCAATACTCAAAATATGGATTCGTCACTGAACTCAGATCTCCACACAAATCAACCAGATTTTTTTTCAAATGTCAGGGACTTAAGATCCACAGTCATTTCATTTCAAAGAACCAGTGTTCCATCTAGCTTTGAATCCTTGTGGATGAGATCCAAATGCAAAGTCCCTTCCAATGTTAAAGAAGACTCTGTGCTTGGATCAGCTCCACTGAAAGCATGGGGAAGATGAGAAACCAGCCCAATTCAGAATACAACAGAATAAATCAAATGGAAGAACATTTTGCAATATTTAGCTCATTATAGAACACTTTTAGTAGGTTCTTGAGGCCATGGAAGATTATTTTTTTCAAAATCAGTATTTTAAATTCTAAGTTTCCATTCTAATTGATCTTCATGGTCTTGTCATACTATTTGCAATATGTCCAGATATATGAAAGACCTAATTTAAAGAATATAGTCTGGGAATGTTTCAAGATGCCCATTTATTGCATACGTCAGCACAATATCTGCTTTTGATCAATCAAAACATTGCAATTTGCAATGAAAACCATTTTAATTAGCATATAACAAAAGTATCATTAACATCTTTTCAGACTGACCAAAAAGGAAATGCCATTATAAAGCTAGAAAATTAAAGATTAGAAACTGGGTGTTGACAATGTTTAAAAGAATTCTATTTTCATCTTTCATTTTAACAGAAAGCAATCCTTTCTAGCTTTTGAGTTAATGCCATTTTTGGCCTTATTCCATTTCCTCTTATTCCCCAACCCCCCACACCAAATCTCACTGGGGCCTTTAATTATGCTGCCCCCCACATCCTGAGTCACATCCACATTCACTCAGTCTTCTGAGCATTGCTGGAGAAAGCAAAAAATTGTGCCATGCGTTTAAAACTTACTCATTTATAAGCTCATTATAAGGTCTTCATGGTTTAAATTTGCCCCTAATCCTGTTTTATCTTGCCTCCAGAGTCTTTTCTCACAGTTCTATCCTTCTCAAGGGCTAACTTCTTTCCATAAATGGAACTCTACCTTTCTTTTTATTCCTCGCCACCTCTGCACAACTCAGAGCCACATCTTTTTCACAGCCTCAAAGCACATATTCATAGCTTGCCGGACCATCTTATCTCAGAGAAAGAGCCGCATCTCCTCTTTTACAGGACTAGTCCCCCTCTAGTCATTCTGTACCATAAATTCCCATATCCTCTTGAACATTCTGCTGCTCTGATGCACAGTATTTCCTGTTCCATCTTTAATCTTTTACTCCTTATGGATTCTTTACCTTGTAAATCTGCTCAGATCTCCTAACACCTAGGCACACACTAACTTCTTTTTTAACCCTATGGTAACTTATCTCTTTCTAAATTTGACTCAGTAATTAACATACTACCTTCAAGCTCCTTTCATTTTCTATCTCTACTTCTTGCTTTACTTCTTAAGTCTGATCCGACTTTGGTTGCTACTTGGACTGGGTCTTCTTTTTTTTCAACAGTTAACAGTGACCTTTTAAATACCAAAGCCAAAGATCTTTCTTTCAGTCATTATTCTCCTGGATTACTCTTATCTTCTTCCAAAATTCCTTTCCTCCTTTAGTTTCTGTGATTCCACATGGGCCTAGTTCTTATTTTACTTTAGAAATTTTCTTTTAAAGGAAATTCACTGGCTTCATTTTTCTTCATTCCCTCCCTGAACGTGGACATTCATTTTGTATAACCTTTTTCCTTTTCTCTCAGGAACCTCAACTGAATATTTTCATGGCTCAAAGGGACACTTTTGTCAAATCCTCACTCTTGAACTCTTTATCTTTGCCTATCGATTAGACACCCCTTACTAAAAGTCCTACAATTACTTCAAACTCTCAATATCTTAAACTAGACTCATGTATTTTTTTTTGACAAAACTAGTTATTCTTTATAAGTTATTGGAAACACTATTTTCTTATCAACCCAAACCCAAAGCTTTTGAGTCTTGTACTAAAATAATACAATATAGACCAAAGTATGAGAGCTTTAAGAGAACTGCTTACAAAGTTCTAAGGACTAGGATGGAGAAATTAAATCTGAGCAATTGGGAAAGATTTGGAAGTTTCAAAAGAAAGTCTTAGATATTTTATGAGATTAAATAACCTAAATCCTATTTCTATGTTTTTTTATATAAACATAAAAAAATCCATATAAAATCTTCCCTTTTTAAAAAAGCAAATGTTTATCACTAAATCTTATTGTCTTTCTTTATAGTAACTTAACAGTCTCTTCTCTTTCTCCTATCACATAACATATTTGTGATTCTCAAATCTATTTACTCATTTATTCAATAACTTGTCAGTCAGCATTTAAGGTGTGATAACCTGACTTCTTGGTTTTTTTTAATATAATAAGTAGACGATTATAATTTTCTCCCAAAGACTTCCTGTTCCCAGAATTTTCCTTTAAGTGCCATGTTAGTCCTCCAAAAACAACTCTTAATTCATTGACTACTTTGTTAAAGATCTTTTCAGTTATCAAGACCAATCTAAATTTCTTTGGTATCTGACATTCTTAGTCTAATGCACCACTCTGTCTTCTTAGAGACACCTTCCTAACCTTCTTTCACATCAAAATACTCCTCTCGCATCTCTCCTTTGTAACCATGCTAAATGCATTCCAGCTTCCAAGGCATTTCTTCACATTTTTTTTTGCCAAGAATACCTTTCATAATTCCCTGCCCTTTATTTTTTATTTACAAAAATTTTTTAATGTTTATTCATTTTTGGCAGAGAGAGAGAGAGAGACAGAGCATGAGGGGGGAGGGGCAGAGAGAGAGGGAGACACAGAATCTGAAGCAGGCTCCAGGCTCTGAGTTGTCAGCACAGAGCCCGACGCGGGGCTCGAACTCACAGACCATGAGATCATGGCCTGAGCCGAGGTAGGATGTTCAACTCACTGAGCCACCCAGGTGTCCCAATCCCCTCCCCTTTAAATCTCTTTCTTCCTTTTAAGGTCAGGCCAATTTTCACCTCCTTCATTAGGGCATCTACAGGGACCTTACTGTTCAGTGTCTTCTCTCTTGTGAACTCTGGTATCACTATTTCCTTCCTTCCATTGGCATTTTCTACATGATAACCTATGTTGCTATGCATTTTTTGACATTGAGTGTGTGCATTTTACTTTCCTAATTGTATTTATTATAAACCCACAAAGGACAAGTTGCTTCTTTGTGTTGCCACCATCTAAAATGGTACTTTAAAATATTAAGCAGACAAGGCAGGTGATTAATATTTATGAGCTGACAACTACTTCTTTCAATTAAATACAAATCTTATTTGATCTCTCATTTCCAAAAGATACCATGGACAGTGCCAACACACTGCAGTACATTTTACTAATTTCTGAGAAGCCTACCTTTGAAGCGCAGATGCAAGGCGTATTGCTTGCAAGCTTCTCTGTAGTGCATGCCTCCATTGAATTTAGTGAGTTATGTGCAGAACTCTGTGATAGGTACTGTGGGAGGGCAAGATAAATGTGATGAGACACATGCACATGTCCCTACCTTTTGGCTCTGGCAGTGAGCGGTTTTGTGAGACATACATAAAGTGGACAAATTATGAAGTGACAAATTCTTCCTAGAGCAATTGGAAACAACTGTGAAGAGACGGGGATAAGTTGGGAGTAGTTAATTAGTTAGTTTTGTTTTAAACGTTATTTATGGGGCACCTACCTGGCTGTCTCAGTCAGTAGGGCATGCAACTCTTAATTTTTTTTTTTAATATTTATTTTATTTTTGAGACAGAGGGAGACAGAGCGCGAGTTGGGGAGGGGCAGAGAGAGAGGGAGACACAGAATCTGAAACAGACTCCAGGCGCTGAGCTGTCAGCACAGAGTCCGATGTGGGGCTCGAACCCAGGAACCGTGAGATCATGAACTGAGCCGAAGTCGGACGCTTAACTGACTGAGCCACCCAGGCGCCCCTATAGGACATGCAACTCATGATCTCAGGGTTGTGAGTTCAAGCTCCATGTTGGGCATAGAGATTACTTAAAAATAAAATCTTAAAAATAAATAATAACATATATTTTGACTTAAGTGATAACTAATTAATAAGTATTACTTGGTTAATTAAGCAACTGTCATTGTTTTTTTTTTGTATAGTTTTATGCAAAACTGTCTTTTGATTGTATTATGTTTTAGTGATCTGTACTATTCAATCTAATTTTGTCTATGAAATGAATTGGTGTGGGTAATGTGAAGTCTTGAATTTTGAGAATTGTAAAACTTTTCGTGGGCCAGAGGGATGAGAAGATTTAGAGTGGTCTGATAGTTTAGTTCTTTACAACACATACACAAATCATACATAAAACAACATTAGCAATTAAGATAAGGAAAAGAGTATAGCATTCAGTATGCCAAAATCACATATTTCAAACTACAAAGATCATAAAATAAAAGAGATGTGTGAAAGGGCATAGATGAACTTGAAAATGCTTAAAAACATGGGAGTGGAATCATTTTTCTAATAATAATAGAAACCACATAGCTGTGATTGATACAAAGAGTTTTTCAAGTCACAGTTGGGGCATTTGGAATATATGAACCTTAGTTCTATTCTTGGTTCCATAGCAAAGGATATAATATGCTTTTAAAATTATAATAGTCTTATATATAGTTTTTCTCTTAAAATGTCAAATTTCAGAAATAGTGTTAAGCCTATGTATCAACCCTTTTAAAATGTAATTATTTACTTATTGCTAAGGAAAGATCAATGTCAAGGTAGGTTTACTATTATAGCAAGTTACCTTTGATGACATATTTTGTGTTTATGTCAAATATTTTTTAAAGGTGTACTCTGTTCCTAAAACTAACATGAAATATTTGTGATAATTTCTAGACTAATTATCTGACACATTTTACTGAGCACTTTCTCTGTTTACTCTGCTGGGTTGTAGAGTCATCCTAACATGAAGCAAGCTTGGCCCCAACCTTAGGTAATTCATAATCTGATGGGGGATACAATTACAGACAAATAAACATGATATAGTGATCTAGAAAATTCAGCCTAGGACATTTAGGGATGCTTCACAGAGGAATTGATGTTTTAATGAGATCTTGAGAATGTGCTGGAAAGAAAGTAGGAGGCTTCAAAAAGAAGGTGATTTTTTTTTGTGGGATTTTATAGAATTTGTATAAATGGAAGGAACTTTTTATTCCAGTTGGTGGTGAATAATTTTATAAGAACCCCTAATTTACTAGGAAAAAATCTAGATAAAAATCTACCAGGCATAAAAAAATATGACACCTTTATCCCAAATCAGAAGCATTAGCAAAGTTTTATAGCAGATTAGCTTGGTGTTAATTTCTTACGCCAAAGCTTCTTATGATTCCAGTTCCATTAAAACTGAGTGAAAAAATCCAAAGAGTTATCCAGCATTATAGAAAAAGCGAATCAGCTCCTAAGAAAGTAAAATGCTGAATCAGTTGCCGTAGAGTGACGAGAGATAGCTCTAAATTCCATCGCATCTGGAAAGATGTGAGAGAGCAGCAAATTGTCAGTTTGTCAATTGGAAAGGTTTGTCAATCTGGAAAGATGTGAGAGAATAGCAAATTGTCAGTTTAATTCATGACTTCTCATGAATTAAATTTCTTGATACTATTGACATCAGGGACAAGATAATTCTTTCTTGTGGAGGATGGTCCTGAGCACCGTAGGATGTTTAGCATTATCCCTGGAGCCTATCCTTCTAGATTCCAGTAACACTCCACTCCGCAGTAGTGACAACCAAAAATGACTCCAAACATTGACAGACATCCCCTGGGGAGCAAAGTCACGTCTGGCTAAAAACCACCAATCTAATCAATATCTAATTATCACTCCTAGAAATGGGACACAGAGATTACTCTATAATAAATGTAATAAATTAGTCTGTAATAAATTACTCTGGATAAATGAGTGACAAAGCCCGCAGCAGCACCGTTCACTTCCAAGTGTGTAGCTGCTCAGCCCAAATTACCTATGCCTATCCTAGAGCCAGTGACCCAAGACACATCTGGGACCTTCACAACAATGGTGCCCTCAGACTTAGAAAGAGAAACTCAAGCTATTTCCTTGTTCTGCTAGGAAAAACACGGCATCAGTTCTTCAATTTACACCTAGTTTGAGGATTTATCAGTATATTTAATCCAGAAAAATATCTTTATTATGCACAATTTATGAAGATGCAAAAACAAACCTCTGAAAACAAAAATAGAAACTGAATTTTTGGTCCACTGAGAGTTAATTTAACCTAACTCAAAAGTAGATCAATCAAGGGAAACATAATGGAGACACAAGATAGCAGTAAAATGAAGCCCATCATCATATCCTAGGAAACCAGTAAGTCTTTGCTTATGGCAAATGGAAATACATGTAATGTTCCCAACAGAAGAGAGGTGGGAAGTCAGTTAACCAGCAGGCCTTAAGAATTTGGCTAAAGAGAATGTCTCACAGGAAAGGAGTTTCTAGGGCTCCCAGCCAGGACTAATGTTCCCATGGCCTTGGCCTGTTGACAACCAAAGGGGCAGCTGCAGCCCAGGAAGAGCCAGCCTTGCCCTTTGGCCTTTCAGTTCACTGTGGCAATCTATGAGGACCTCTCATGCTCCTCTTCCTAGCCTTAAAGCCATACGATCTGTAAATATCAATATTTGTTTTCATCTCTAGCTTTTAAGGATGGTGAAAATGCAGCCTGAGTTACTTGAGCTGATCCAACCCCTTTATCTACAAAAAAAAGTTTTCAAAATGGCTTATAGCTGAGACATTAAATTTCTCTTAGTGTTCACCACAAGAATGAGCCAAAGAGAAGCCAGGTTATTGCACACAAACCCATTTACTTTCAGTCTGAAAAGACAAACTGGGAAAATGTCAAGAAAGCAGACCAAAACAGAATTTTCATTATTGCTGGTGATGTAGGAATTGACACTCATCAGAGTGTCATTTTCCTGCTTAGTGACTGTTTTCTCTTATGAAACACCTTTCTTCTTTGGGTTTATATATTGTTTAATGTATTTTCTGATGTAGTGATTCCAGTCTTCCTAGATCACAGACTCCCAGATCAATTTTAAATCAGCATGTGCTCTAGGAAACAGTCCATTCAAGGGCAAATCTTCTGGTTCTGTTCTATTTGTTTTCTTGGTTCTATTCATGTCTTTCTCTCCTCTTTACTTGGCAGGAATTGAAGGACTAACGATGTCCCTTTCACTCCCACCCCCACTCCTTTAGAAAAGGAGCTTTTCAATGCAATAAGTTAGTCTAGACAAAGAAAATTAAGGTAATTAGTAGAAAGCTTGCAAATGTGCTGTGTAGGAGGCCCTGTCATTACAGACCCTCACCCAGGCTCCTGTGGTTTGGTGTGTGTACAGAATAATAGTTCTGGGTTTCCTCTCTGTAGAGAGGACTCAAATAATTTTGGCTTTCAATTAGAGACATAAGTGCAGTTTAGTCAGGGGCATGGAACAGGGTAGCTGACTACTATGCCAAGCTAATGTCATAAGACATGAAATCCCAGCACATAGCAAGAGACCCTGAGGCATCTGAGTTACCACAGCCCTCATACACAATAAGACACCAAGACTAGCAATTAGGATGCAGACAGAACAAATATTTACGTTTTGAGAAAACAGAAGAGGAGGCATCAACAACAGAATGAATCGAAAGCCACAAGATCTCAGATGTGGGTAAGCAAAGTGTCGCTGTCAGTGTGAAGCAGGAAAGCAGAACTGGTTTCCAGTATTTGCAATTCAGAAATCTAGATTACTGGAAAATTTACAATAACACTGCAGTTTAAAATCTCCACTTCATCCGTGTTACACGGAGTTTAACATGACAAGTCAATTGCCCTTTTCCTCCTCCTACCCTCCAAAGCCTACTGTTAGCTCCAAGTCATTTCTTCATCATGTGTGTATGGATTATGTGTTCCAGCGAGTCTGACTACATTATTTCAGGAGGTCTTTCAAAGTCCTGGAAGTATTCAAGCACATTTTAAAACTATGCATCAATTCATAAATTTATTTTGTTAAAGAGCCTGATGTGAAAGAGCGACCAGAGAATGTGGTCTAATAGAAGAAAATTAGGCCCTTGGGTGGGGGTCCAGGAAAGGAGAGCGGTGTTTGACTTTTCCCTTCTCTAGAAGTGTTAGAGGTTTGTTTTTTTTCTCTAAGTACTTTTCGATGGTTCACCCGTGCACGCTTATCTGGAGAGGGGGAAAGATTCTGGCTTATCAGGCACAGAGAGGAGACCTATCACCAACAGGAAGACCCTAAGTCAGCCTTTGTTGTAACTGGAGTGAGGCATTTAGTTTTGACTAATTCTGCATTCACTGGCTATTATAAGAAACCCAGAGGGGGTGGTAAATAAGGATGGAAGGAACGGGTCCTGCCTAGTGAGGAAATGCAGCTCAGTGCACATGGCTTGGCTTTCACGTGGCAAATGATGCTAACTTTTCCCTTCCAAGTGTCTCTAATTCTGAAATTCTATAAGCATGAGATGGTGTCTCAGCCCCTTTTGATCTACATCAACCCATAATGGATGTCTGCCATGTGCTTGGCATCGGTACTTGGGAAAATGACTTTGCTGCCAATTATCTGATACTGTTATTTCATTTCTAAAATGTAATATCTAAAAATTGTTCATTTGAGAGATGTTTCAAAGCATTTTTAGCCAGTGTGCCAAGTTTCAGATTCATTTTGGGAGAGACACATACACATAGTATTTCACTGAATTTAATATTTTATAAATAGGCAATATTAATTGAGTATATGCTGGCTGCCAAACTTTGTTCTAAAAAGTTCTTACATGTCCTTAATACAGACGTGGATGGAAGGATAATTTGATGATTCCATACTCCTGTAAACCTTTTCCCAGGTTATTGAAGTTAAGGAAGCTACTTTATGTTATTTCTACTTAAATGGGTTGACATTGTTAGGGAAATAATAAATCAAGAAAGAGCTAAGAAAAACCATTCTCAAGATGATTTTTTAAAAATCTCTTTTAATTAAGACAGTCAAGACATAGGCACAGACCTTGGCATTTGGGGACACACTAAAGCTTAACCCCTGGACATTTTAAGTTAGTACAGAGGTAATACGGGTAATTACATTTAAAGCCCCTGTGGCCAGGAAATTTTACTTTCTAGACAATCTTATTTGACTTTTTCCTCTCTCTATTGACTTTTGTTAGTTTTAAATTGTAATGTTTCAAATATATGAAATCTATTGAGGTTTAATGTTTCTTTAGTTTTAATAAGGCAGAACTCAGTCTTTTTATTGGAGGAAATGGAGTCTTTCGATCCTTTCAGGGCTCAATGTCTGACACAAAGTTCCATAGGACTTTATGGAAGTTATTGCGTAAATCGTGTGTATTTTTCAGAATTTATATCATTGATTTTTTTCATTTTTATAATAAAATACTACAGGTAGAGGTTATCGAACTCTTTCTGTTGTTTCCTTGAGCATAATTATCTCCCTTCTTAATTTCCTGCAGTGCTCTTTCCTTCATTTACCATGTTTTTGTTAGCTTTCATCCCATGTTCACAGTCATGTCAACACAGTAGACAGCTTCACAGAATGGAGAGGCTACCAGACATGAATCTCCTCACCTAGAGAACTTCCATCCACAAGTCACCATTCTTTTCTCCCTACTTTCCATCTTAGAGAATGCAATGTCCCATCTTGCCCAGTCTTTTCTCTATTTCCTCTATTTTCACACTCCGTTTTTTGCTCTCAATTTAAAATATATTGAAATAGCTTTCACTTAAAATTGAAATTTAAAAAAGAGTAAAGAAAGAAAGGAGGAAGGAAGGAAGGAAGGAAGGAAGGAACCAGAAGAGAAGAAGGGAGGGAGGAAGGAAGGTTGTAATTTCTAAGGTGTGTTCTAGTTCTATATTTATTTTTCTCTCCCACAGCATAAACAAAACTGCTTTAACTAAGGTACCTACTTTGTTAGGAATTAACTGGTCATTTCCATCCTATCTTCTCTAACGTGGTGTGGCAGTTTGTTAGGAATTAACTGGTCATTTCCATCCTATCTTCTCTAACGTGGTGTGGCAGTATGCTTTGTTCAGCACTCAGCTCTTTGGTACTCTTGCCTTTCTTGGATTCTGCGTGATGCTCCTTCCAAACTCCTCCATCTCCTCTGAAGGAATTTTATCCTCTGCTCGTCCCAGATATCATTTTCCTCCAAGGTTCAGTGTTTACCTATTTTAAACCTCACATCACTCCTGGAAGATCTTATCCTCATGCACATAACAGATGGCTTCCAGATCTACAACCCATGCTGGAACTTTGTGTTATACATGAAACCCGTATTTTCAATATTTCATACTAGGAAAAAATTGCCATACCCCCTCCTGGATTTCCTGGATTGAGAAAATTAAATGGCTCAGGCACAAGCATCACCTTCTCACTCCTCTTTATACAAATGTACCAATTTACTCTTCCATCATTACATATTTTCCCTGGAGTCAAAGGCAAATTACCCATTGATCATTTCAAGGTCAGCACATCTACCTGTGCATTTGGCTGAATGCCCCTTCATTCTCATTTCATTACAGATCTTGTTCCAGGATTCATTATAGTCTCTTACTATATGATTTGGCTATGACTATTATAATTTAAACCTCTTGCTTCCTTCTACTTTTTCCCTTTCTGCTTTGAAAATACATGTACTTGTAATCTAGCAAAATAAATTAATGGATAAATAATAAACTACCTCCTTTGGAGCTGCCTTTCTTTTAACCACTCTAGTTGAGTGCTGATCTTTTGCCTTCTCTCTCTCTCTTTCTCTATCTTATGTTTTAAAGTCAATTTTTTATTTAAGGAATTTCACATGTGATTTCTTCCACTGTCAAATACCTTAGTTCCTCAAAAATCTGAGTCATGATCTTCAAGGTAGCACGTTCATTTTTTTAATATTTATTTTGAGAGAGAGAGAGAGAGAGAAAGAGAGTGAGAGAGAGCATGAGCAGGGAAGGGGCAGAGAGAGAGGGAGAGAGAGAATCCCAAGCAGCTTCTGCACTCTAAGTGCAGAGCCTGATGTGGGGCTTGAAATCATGAACTGTTAGATCATAACATGAGCCAAGAACAATAGTAGGATACTTAATTGATGAGCCACCCAGACACCTCAAGATAGCTCATTTAAAAAGAACTCTTCAGGGGCACCTGGGTGACTTGGTTAAGCATCCAACTTCAGCTCGGGTCATGATCTCATAATTTGTGGGTTTGAGCCCCAAGTCAGGCTCTATGCTCACAACTCAGAGCCTGGAGCCTGTTTCAGATTCTATGTCTCCTTCTCTCTGCCCCTCCCCTGCTTGTGCTCTGTCTCTGTCTCTCAACAATAAATAAATGTTAAAAAAGTTTCTTTTAAGAATTTTTACTCAATCCCCAGTCATCATCGTTAGCCCAAAATTCTTTGATCTCTGCTTGAATATGGATATACTTCAAAAATTCTCAATCTGCAATCTTTAAGATCCAATTTCTTCAAGCAATTTACTTTAGGGCCCTAGAAGGCAAATTGTAGGAAATACATTGATTGCTATTTTGGCAAATCATCTAAGATACATTATTCCTTAATAGTTTCTAATATTGAAAAGTCTAGTTGCATCCACTCTTTACTCATGAACCTAGCAAAAATTGTTACAGGTCTTATTGTCACTGCTGTGATGGAAATATAACCTGTGTCTCAGTGTAGCTACTTTTGCCTTCCCTTCTTAATCAGTTTTCTTGAAAGATTAGTCTGTACTGGCAGCCAGGCTAGGCACCACCCTTGCACCATGGATGTGGCCTCAAAACAACAAATGCATGTATGCATCTCACACAAGGATGACGCTTGAGCCCTAGCTCTAGTAGTCAGAGGGAATTGTGCTTTGAGCTCCACATGACATCTCTTACAAACGGCCACTCCCTCAAGACTGGGAAAGTTAGTTGATTTACCTAATACAGAGAGTCAGGCAAAGTAAGGAGACAGAGGAATACATTCCAAACAAAAGAAAAAAAGAACAGAAAAAGACATTAGTGAAATTGGAATAAGCAATCTATCTGATTGAGTTCAAAGCAATGGCCATAAAGATGCTCACTAAACTCACAAGAAGAATGGATGAATACAGTGAAACAGAAAATATAAGAAAGATCCAAACAGAAGTTACAGAGCTGAAGAATAAAACAACTGAATTGAAAAATATAGTAGAGGGGTTCAACAACAGACTGGAGAATCTGAAGATCAGATTAGTGACCTGGAAAAACAAAGTAATAGAATTCACCCAGGTAGAGACACAAAAGGAAAAAAGAGTTTTAAAAATGAAGATAACTTAAAGGACTCTCTCGGACAACATCAAGTGGAATGACATTGGCATTATAGGGGTCCCAGAAAGAGAAAAGAAAGAGGAAAAGCCAGAAAACTTACTTGAAGAAATAATGGCTGAAAAATTCCCTAATTCTGGAAAAGAAACAGACATACAGATCCAGGAAGCACAGAAAGTCTCATATAAAATGAACCCAAAGAGAGTCACACCAAGACACATTATAATTAAAAAGGTAAAAGTTAAAGATAAAGAGAGAATCTTAAAATCAGCAAGAGAAAAACAGCATAATACACAGAAGAAAAACCCTACAAGGCTAACAGTAGATTTCTCAGCAGAAATCTTTCTTTGCAAGACAGAGTGGCACAACATATGTAAAGTCCTGAAAGGAAAAAAAAAAGTGCAATGAAGACTTCTACCCAGTAAGATTATCATTCATTATTGCAGGAAAGATTGAGTTTTTTTAGATAATCAAAAGCTAAGGTAGTTCATGAACACTACATTGTCCTTATAAGAAATATTATAGGAACCTCTCTAAACTGAAATGACACTAATTAATAACAGAACACATACAAAAGTAAAAATCTCACTGGAAAAGGTAAATGCATAGTAACGGTATGCACTTTTAAAGCAACTAGTTTAATCTTCATAGTAAAATAGTAAGAATCGTAAAAATAATTAAAAATGCAATAATTATTTAAAAGATGCATAAAATAAGAAAATTTGAAGTGTGACAACAAAAAGGCAAAACATGGGTTCATCTATCAATAGACACTTGGGTTGCTTCCATATCTTGGTTATTGTAAATAATGCTGCAATAAACATAGAGGTGCATGTATTTTTTTAATTAGTGTTTTTATTTTCTTTAGTTAAATACCCAGTAGTGGAATTACTGGATCAGATGGTAATTCTATTTTTAATTTTTTGAGGAACTTCCATACTTTTTTCCACAGTGATTGTACAAATTTGCATTTCCATCAGCAGTGCAGGAGGAATTTGCACTGGTGGAATTTGAGAAACAAACAAACAAACAAAAAGAGACAAACAACAAAAAACAGACTGTTAAATACAGAGACCAAACATGGTTACCAGAGAAGAGGCAGGTGGAGGATGGGTAAAATAGATAAAGGGGATTAAGAGTACACTTAATGAGCACCAACAAGTGTACGGAATTATTGAATCATTACATGGTACCCCTGAAACTAATGTAATACCGTATGTTAATTATACTTGAATTTAAAAATATAAAAATAAAAAATGCAAAATATTCAGGGAGAAAAAGAAATAAAGTGAATCAACATCAGAAAGGAAGGAGTAGGGGTGCCTGGGTGGCTCAGCCGGTTGAGCGTCCGACTTCGGCTCAGGTCACGGATCTCACAGTCCGTGAGTTTGAGCCCCACGTCGGGCTCTGTGCTGATGGCTCAGAGCCTGGAGCCTGCTTCAGATTCTGTCTCCCTCTCTCCCTGCCCCTCCCCCACCTCATGCTCTGTCTCTCTCTGTCTCAGAAATAAACATTAAAAAAATTTTTTTTAAAAGAAAAGAAAGGAAGGAGTAAAACTGTCACTATTTGCAGATGACAAATATAGAACCCAGAAGACTCCACCAAAAAACTGTTAGAACTAATAAATGAATTCAACAAAGTAGCAGCATGCACAATCAACATACAGAAATCTGTGGCTTTCCATACACTAGTAAACTGTCAGAAAGAGAAATTAAGGAAATAATTTCATTTAAAATGCATCAAAAAGAATAAAATACCTAGGAATAGATTTAATCAAGGAAGAGAAAGATCTGAAAATTATGACACTGATGAAAGGAATTGAAGAAGACATAAATAAATGGAAATATATTCTATGCTCAGGGACTGGAAGAATTAATATCATTAAAATTGTCCATACTACCCAAAGAAATCTATAGATTTAATGCAATCTCTATCAAAATTCCAATGACATTTTTCAAAGAAGGAGAGCAAACAATTCCAAAATTTTTATGGAACCACAAAAGATCTTGAAGAGTCAAAGAAATCTTCAGAAAGGATAACAGAGCTGGGGGTATCATGCTTCCTGATTTCAAACTATACTACAAAGCTATGGTAATCAAAACAGCATGATATTGGCATAAAAAAAGACACACATATCAGTGGAATAAAAGTGAGAGCCCAGAGTTAAATCCACACATATATGGACAGTTAATTTATGACAAAGGAACCCAGAACATCCAAAGTACAGTCTCTCAATAAAAGGTGATGGTGAAAGTGTGCAACCGCATGCAAAAGAATGAAACCAGACCACTATCTTACAATATACACAAAAATTAACTCAAAATGTATTAAAGACTTGAATGTAAAACCTGAAACCGTAAAATTCCTAGAAGAAAATATAGGTAGTAATCTTTATATTGGTCTCAGCAATACTTTTATGGATATGACTACAAAGGCAAGGGATCATGCTTCCTCAAGCAAAGCAAACAAGGAGGATTGCATCAAACTAAAAAGCTTCTGCACAAGTGAAAGAAACCATTGTCAAAACAAAAAGAGACCTATTAAATGGGAAAAGTGTTTTGCAAATCATATATCTGAGAAGGGATCAATTCCAAAATATATGAACAATTCATACCAGTCAACAACAATAAAACACCCAATTAAAAATGAGCAAAAGATCTGAATAGACAGTTATTTTTCCAAAGACATACAGATGGCCATCAAGCACATGAAAAGATGCTCAGCACCACTAATTATGGAAATACCAAAATCAAAACCACGATGATGTATCACCCCATAGCTGTTAGAATGGCTATATCAAAAGACAAGAAATAAGTATTGGAGAGGATATGGAGAAAAGGGAAACCTACACATTGTTGGCACATACACACACACACACACACACACACACACACACACACACACTGGAATATTACACAGCCACTAAAAAGAATGAAATCTTGTCATTTACAATATTGATGTACCTTGAAGATATGCTAAATTAAATATGTTGGAGAAAAACACATACTGTATAGTCTTATATGTAGAATCTAAAAAACAAATAAAACCAAACTTATGGGTACAGAAAATAGATTGGTGGTTACCAGAAGGGAAGCGGGGTGGGGAATGGGTTAAACGGGTGAAGGGGTCAATTGTATGGTGATGAATGGTAGCTGGATTTTAAGACTGAACACTCGGTAGTGCATACAAATATTGGATAATAATATTTGGCACCTGAAACTTCTATAATGTTATAAACCAATTTTACCTAAAACGAAGAGCAAATAGTCTGCACTGTGGTGCCAAGTTCTCACATCCTTGTCAGTTTTCAGCCTTATGCAATTTGGTCACTGTGACACCTGCCACAGTAAAATTGCTCTGACAAATATCATTCATACCTTGCATATCTCCAAATTCAAAGGATTCACTTGAATCCTTATCTTATTCCTCCTGGCCACAGCTAACATGGTACATTACTGCCTATTTCTTGATATTATCTTTCTGTTGGTTTATATGAAAGCCTTGGCTGAACTTTGCTTTCTATCTTTTTACCCAAAATTTGCTGTACAAATGCTTCTTTTTCACATTTGTTCTCTAGACGTTGTCATTCTTGGCTCTTTGTTCTTTTTATGATCTCTCCTTTTTATAATCTTCCCTCTTTACAAACTCAAAGAAGTGTTGTGCCTAAGAAAACAAACAAAACACTGGCTTTGAAGACAGAGACAAACCTGAGTTTGTAAGTGTCAGCTCTTACACTTAATTTCACTAACAGCATAACCCTGGATAAGTTACATTATCTTATCCATATTTCTCATCTCTATAAAAAGGATTCATATCCAGATGTTTACATCCAAACTGTTATCAGGGCATTAATGGGGTAATGTATGCATCAATATAAAGTATACAGTACTCAATTCCTGTACATAGTGATTAAAATTATAGTTTTATTAATATTATTGCCATTATAATAATTTTTAACTAATACCTATGCCTAATACACATTTGACACTGTTATTTGTTTATAATCTGTCCTTTTCTCAAATCTACATGACCCAAGGTAAGCACACCATGTCTTATTTGGTATGTGGTAGGAACGTTTACCTACCTGAATGAAACTTCACAGGCAACTCAAAAATATCATGTTCCAGACTCAACTGTGTGTCTCTTCAAGTCTTTCCTCCTTCTGCTGACTAGTTTCCCAAGAAAAGAGCCAGCTACCATCCATTTTGTCAGCCAAACCAGAAATTTGGAGACACAGCCACTAGTATCTCCTTCTCTTCTACTTCCAATATCTGTGCCATCACCAAAATCCTTCCCATCCTGCTTCCCCGCCTCCAAACATCACTCATATTCAACTGCTTCTCTATATTCCACCAGTTGAATCCTTTGTTTGAGTTTTGGGTGGGGGGCTGCATATTCTGAAACATTTTAAAATCTTCTTCCTACCTCTAGACAGGGCCACCCACACCCTCCATCCTACTCATGCCTTATCGCTGCTTCTGAAGAGACCTCCCTATTACATAAATATATTTAAAATTCTAGAGGGACTCTCTAATGTTTTCAGGATGGAGTTCCATACAGTCATAGAGTTTTACAGAGTCATCTCCCGGTATTTATCATACACACAGTGCCTCAGTTATGGAGAGGCACTGTGTGTATGATAAATACGGTTTTCAGAAAATGTGATACCCTCACAAACCCTTGAACTCATCTGTTCTCTTTGCCTGGAATGCCTTTCCCTTTCCTAGCCTTTTCACCTAACACATTTCTCTTGGTTCTTAAAGTGCCAATTCAGATATCCCTTCACTTCTTGTTCTCTGAAGAACTGATTTTTATTTCCCTGATCTCTACTACCAGGTACCATGCACACCTGTCTCATATATCTCATAGACCTACTACATTTTATTTTAAACACAACCTTTCTTGCCCAACTCCTTAACAAAACTAGAACTCTTCCTACATAGGTTTAATGCTGTAGTCACCCCTGTATTGTAATATCCATCATAATGCCTATGGTATATAAGCACTCAAATGCTGCTGGTTGAATGAATGAATGCACCAATACAAATAAAGTTCAGAAAAGTTAAAAAGCTTGAAAAGTATGAGGGAACCAGTGTACAATTCAAAGCAGAATTCTAGGGGCAGTAAACTGCATTGGTTGTGAGCATGACTTTGGAGGATAAAGAAGCTGGGTTTGAATTCCACTTTGGCTAGTCACTAGCTATCTATTTTTGATAGGTACTGCAACTCTCAAAGCATTATTCCTTACCTGTAAAGTGGTAACAGTGAGGTTCTTGCACGGATCAATTCATGTAACTTCTACGATATGGTTATTACAGTACCTGACATAGATTGGCCCTTAACAAATGTCATTTACCATTTTTATTACTTGTGTCTGGCAATTTGCTTGAAATTGTACTTTTTAATTTATTAGTCCTTTAATTAAAATTTGTTGTAAGAATGAAAATAAATTGTATAACTCTGGTTTATTTTGGAAAATTTTCTTTACGTTTAAGACTCATAGATGTTTGGGATGGAAGGGACGATAAAGACCATTTAGTTCAAAACCCTCATTTTTTATAACAGGAAATAGGGGCTAAAAAAGATGAAGAACTAATAGATCGATCACATGGCTTGTTAGAGGCTAGTTAGTGAAGATCCAGGACTAGAACCAAAGCATATATCAATGCCTATTATTCCCAGTTGTTTGGATTGATGAAATTTGTGACTGTTAGATCTGAAGAACAATGAGAGCACCTTAAGATTCTTGAGTCAATGCCAGGGAGGAGAAAGATGTCAAAAGGGTGGAAAAGTGACTGGCCTTGCTGCATAACAACACACCAACTATACTATTCTGTTTCTTTATTTCCTTTGTTTGGGAGGGTTTTTTTTCCAAAGAAAGGAAAAAGAGCTCTGTGGAAAATTATGAAATGCTAATATATACAAATCTGATTAAAACTCCAGTGACTGTAAACCATGAGTTGAGATGGACACATTCCCCAGGGCTGGCACGCAGATCTGATCATGTTTAATCTCACCACTTCTGTCTAGCTCTAACTATGTTGCCTTCCCCTATTAACTTATCTCCCAGAAAAATCAAAATTTTAATTATACCATCAATTTGTTTGAGGTACTCCAGAAGGGTAGGGTAAAGAAAGAAAATCTCTATAAATGGAGATTGAGAGAACATACAAGAAAAAATATCAGTTTGTGCCAGAAAGAGAAAAAAAATTGCTAAATAGCTGAGACTATTTCTTCCTCTTGTGGGAATCTAAACGGGAGCTTTTAAATGAGTCTTCCTTGGTTAAGCAAGTTTCTTAATCCCACAAACTTCTTGGGAATAAGTTCAGTTATCCAAATTATTTGTCAACAAATCTGATTGAGAACTCAATAGAATAAAATAAAGCCCTTAATAGCACAGGCTTCTACATGTCTGTCTGCATTTCAAAGTGTACAGGATTGTCTATTTTTCTTCTGAAATTTCTTTAAAACAGCAAAAGTTAGCTCTAGGAACAACTGTCTCTCCATCCAGCTTATTGGTTCACTTTGTACTATTGTTCACAAGCATTTGGTTGTTAGACAAAATGAATGATTCCCTCAAAGTGTGAGGCCCAATTTTTATAATTTATATGCAAGGAAAAATATGAGAGACGTGACATTCAACTTGGAGTCCTTTATACATACATGTCCACTGCGGAAAGACTCTCTGGCTTTTTGGTAATAGCTGCTCTCCATAGAGCTTATCATTTCGTTGCCTGGTATACACTGATCTTTTCATTTTTTAAAAGAGTGATTTCATTTAGTATTGTTCCATGTCAGAATGGTTAGTGATGATAACATTATTTAAAACTATGTGTAAAGTTCCCCTTGAATTGTATGTTTTTGTTATGCACTACAATTTCAAAATACCTTTCTTTTCATGGAAGCCACATGTGATCCTTTTGATCCTTACACTCTAAAGGAGTCATATATTTTAGAAAGGAATGTTGAGAGCTGGGCATATAGGAAGTATCTGGAGAATAGCTTGGTTTTTCGTGTGAACCAAAGATTATCAGAGAATTTAGAGCAGGAAAAACTTTTAGAAATCATCTTGTCTGGAAGGTCCCAAAGTATGTCCCTAGCTTGTAACACTAGTCCGGTGAGATACTTCTCCAAAGTTTCCATTGTCTGAGAAGTCAGGAAATACTTCACACTATAACTCTCTTTTAGAGACTCACATATCACATTAGTCACATTTAAGTCTTTCAGAAAAGGAGGCTGTATAGCCATGTTAACCCTAGTCTCCATAATTCATTTGGTCACAGAACTCTATTATTCCATGGAACGAACATTCTGAGATTCATGTTTTAGGAAACATTGAACTACTCCCTTTTCTTAAGAAACTTGGGGCCCAATCACGTTGTCAGTGGTCAGTTATTATCTAAAACCAGAATCTTGGAACTGAAACATTAACTAGCATTTAGAGATAACCTATGTTCTAAGATTACTCTATCAAAGTCCTTGGGTGGCAAATGTAAGGACTTGCTTTGTGTTTGCTTATTAATAAAATACATTGTTTTTATCTAAGCAACAACGGTATGGTCAGTGTCTTAGTGTCTGTGGAAATGAACCTGAGAAAGCCCAGCCTAAGGGGGATCAATAGTACACTGACATCATTTGGGAAGTACATCACCAAAGCATCTACTCTCCAGGAGCATAGGGAAATTTATACAACTTAATATACTCACTGCACTACCATTTTTCTAAGTCATTAAATATATTCGGGACTTTTTGACAATCCTGGAATTTAGTGAATAAAACAGAGCTGTGAGCAGACTTAAGTTGTTTCTGTTTTGTTTGTTTGTTTGTTTTTCTTTGTTTTTTATTTATCTGATATATTCATTTCTAACCATGTTGTATAATAGACATATCAGGTAGATATTTACACTAGCTTGCTTTAGGGTAGAAGCCCCGTGGGTTAGGCTGCTGGGAAGTCATGTCGAGATGAGGCAGTTCTTTCACCCTGGGCCATGAGATCAGCAATTTGGGAGGATATGCCATTTTGCTAAATGAGCTGTCACTTTCCTATGTTCATTCTGGTTCTGACTTTCTATGCCTTGTTGTTATTTCCTAAATTCTTTGATGCCAGCATGCTGTCACAAGCTTAACAAACTGTAAGAAAACCAAAGTCATAGGCAATTTTTAAGGAGAAGCCTATCCAGTGGCTCAAATGAGTCAATCAAAAAGGCACAATATAAATGACCATGCCATCTCTGGGACACGACTTTGTAAGAACCCATCCATTTTGACTTCCCTCACCTCACAAGAAAGTCCTGCAGAAGAATGTCTTCCCCAACACCCTCACATACCTACTGAACTGAGGCTAAAAGTTTCTTGTCATCTTAAGTGGTCAGATAATAAAGGAAACTGAATCCAAACAGTTTTGGTCCTGTTTCACCTTAGGGCAACTCTGGCTGCTGATATAGGGATTCATCAAATGCTCCCTTTAAAAAATCCCCACGAGCCCTTTCACTGGGGTGTAAGAATCAGAGATGTAAAACAATTCAAGTTAAATGATTCTCCTTGATGTGGCTTTGGCCATCTAAAGCTCTACTTGGATATAAAGAGCTGTTCTAAGGCTAGAAAGTCATAAAACCCCAGCAGGCAGGCTGTTTATCATTTCCCTGGCAAGGCCCTGGGTAATGTTGGAACTGAGGAGCCAGAACACTTGGACATGCATGGAGGGGGCCTGTGAGATGTGTTTTCAAGTCAGACTTCCCTAAGGAACTCACTGAACATGTTGAGAATGGGTTTAGTACTAATTATTTATTTAATTAACTTGATGTAGTTGTTTTGTGGTTCTAGGTTGGTTTTTTGTTTGTTTTTTTGTTTGTTTTTTGTAAAGAAAACAATTCTTACCATTTCCAAAATATTTCTTTTTCAATCCAGATACAGCTTTCTCCTTATGGCCAATTATGTTTCTGAAATTTTAGGAATTGGAGATAGATGAATAAAGAAAGAGTGAGTAGCCAGTGAGAATCATGGTTATTTGGGACTTAGAATTTACCAACTGAACAAACATTGTTGAGCACCTACTTCCCTAAATTCCCATAGTAGATCCAATATCAGAAATTTCAAAATCCGGTAGGAAATCTCATCATTTAAAAGGCAATTGTATCCTTCTGAGTAAAATTTAACATTCAAATAAATTTTTAAATAGAGTTCCAACTTCTAGAGCCTCTGCTTCCTCAAATATAACAGAGGAGTAAGGAGCCTACTATGCCCCTAAAGGTCCCTGGAGGGACTAAATAAGATGTGTGTTCATTACCTGGAACATACCATCAAGGATTCTATAGTAAGTGCATTTTTTAAATACCTATTTTTTGTGTATCTGTCTGAAAATTATTTTTGGGGCATTTCCACATTAACCCACTTTCTATAATTTCATATTCCTCTGCTAAGAAAGCAGAATCAGTCATGGGTGATTTCTATAATCTTACATATTGCATGATGGGATACGCAAAGACAGAATTCAGACACTAGTGGATTTGCTTTTGTCTCCACATCTTAGTGGCTATGTGATCTCGGACAAGTAATTAAGGCCTTACTCTGTGTATCTATGAGGTTGGGAAAACAGTATCACATGTGGGGGCCTGCATTAAGGATGAGAGATTATAAATATTTATTCCACCTGTACAATAAGCACTAACTAAATGACAGTTTGGTGCAGCTAGAGTCCTTCTCGTCTTCCTTTTCTGCCACACCTTAACTCCTTTTTCTTTCACCTTCTAAATGGCTTTCCCAAACCCACCAACACACATATTCAAAACACTTCCTACTGTCAACAGCAGAAATGGCATTATAAAATATTTTTATTTTCTTTCTAGTTCTATTGGGCTGTCATAAACAAGGTATTTTCTGTAAAATCTGAGTATACCCTAAGAAGTTGGTCCAAAAGCAAAAACACTAAAATTAATTCTAATGTTCTTTAATGATTTAAAACCCCTGCAATTATCTTTGTTTTAAAGACTCTTAGTGACACCTATAAGTGGCTTCAAGTTACAAATAGACAGTGATCTATGGAGATAAACAACTGTACATATTGTTAAACCTATCAAGATAAAATTTCCCTTTCTTTAATAAAAATTAATGCCATTTCGTATATGGGCTCCTGAGACAGTGGTAGAAAATGCCAACAGACTTTGAACAAGATTAATCAACATGCTGTGGATACCAATGAATGTATTGAAGAAGTACCCTCTCCCCAGAGTTGACTTAATTCGGGCTTCCGGTTCACCAGCTCGCTTTCTGTTTCCCTTCCTTGACTTCTCAAACTGTCTTGTCACTAGTCTGGGCTTTGAGGATCGCTGTTAGTGAGTACTGCTTAGCTAGTGGAACATCAGCTAATAGGGTTAAAAGGTAACAAGATAACTGACCCCATCCTAGGGGCTCAAGTTTCTCTCCAGCCAGTGCACTTAGGCCATCTCTTCATAGGCCCAGAAAAACAGTTTAGAAATGCAGTTTCTAACCTGGCAACATTAACTTTTTGTGCTGTGTGTCAATATTAAGAGACTTTCATTATAGTCCAGTTTTTTGGAAGCAATGAAAGAAGTGTGCATCTGCCCAATAGATGCTCTTAAAGACACGTTCATATAAGCATGGAAATTTGGAATTGCCAAAAAGATGGACGGGGGTCAGAGAGTGCCTGGTAGATCAGTAATAGAATATTTAAATCAAAGTACTTCTTGGGAGGGAGCCAAGTTAGAGAAGGCCAAAGTAACCTGATCCAAGCCATGGCACGGATGATAGCCTGAGCAGCTGCACCCAGGGCCTTTCGGACTGCTTGCCTGGATGGCCAAGCAAGCCAGGGAGAACACGGGTTTAAATGCTTGCTGGATTAATGCTAGAGGCAGAGAGGAGATTGAGTTGCTTTGATTTCTACAGAAACCAGCATATTAAAATCATGTGCTGGTTATACAAAGGGCCTTAATTTTGATAAAATCATCACCCCAAACGACCCAGCCAATGTATTTATCGTGATGACATAATTATAAAATATGATTCCCAATGTCTCATGGATGGTTTGCCCACCACCCAGATTGTGCACAGCATCCAGATCATGTTATAAAGGTATGGTAGACCAAATAATGTCTTCTCAAGGGTGTGTACAACCTAATTTCGGGAACCTGTGAATATGTTACCTCACGTGGCAAAGGAGCTTTGCAGTGGTAATTAAGTTAATGATCTTGAGATGGGGAGATGATCTAGGTGGGCCCAAAATAAACACAAGGGTACTTAGAGGAGAACCCCTCCAGATTGGGTCAGAAGGATATGTGAGTACAAAACAATAGTCAAAGAGATGCAACCTTGCTGGCTTTCAAGATGGAGAAAGGGAACCATGAGCCAATGAATGTGGGCAGCCTCTGGAACCTGGAAAGGGCAGGAAGTGGATTCCTTCCTAGAGCCTCCAGAAAGGAACATATCCCCGTAGACCCCTTTATTTCAGTCTACTGAATTCCATGTCTACAGAAGTGTAAGATAATAAATCTGTGTTGATTTAAGGCATCAAATGTGTGGTAATTTGCTATGACAGTAGAAAATGAATACAGGAGGATTACAGGTTCCAGGGCAGGATCCTCCCCCTGTCCTTTCAATCTCAAAAATTCCCCTGTAGCTCCAGGCTCACAGCCAGGAGAGCCTTAAGAAACATACTTGGGGGGCGCCTGGGTGGCGCAGTCGGTTAAGCGTCCGACTTCAGCCAGGTCACGATCTTGCGGTCCGTGAGTTCGAGCCCCGCGTCGGGCTCTGGGCTGATGGCTCGGAGCCTGGAGCCTGTTTCCGATTCTGTGTCTCCCTCTCTCTCTGCCCCTCCCCCATTCATGCTCTGTCTCTCTCTGTCCCCAAAATAAATAAACGTTGAAAAAAAATTTTTTTTTTAAAAAGAAACATACTTGGGGCTTGCTGTTCATCTCTCCAAAGGAGGTACTTCGGAGAGAAGACAAGGAGCCATAGTCCTACCTACAACACTGCCTCTAAAAGGAGACTCAGCACCAGGGTACAGCTAAGTAATCTTGAGCCGAGAAATGATGACATTTCCTACTCAGTAAGTGTGTAATTGGAGATGACATGGGGATATAGGAAGAAGCTTGTACAGAATCCGGTGTTTCAGGGAGAAGGGAGAGTAGGGGAATGAGCATCAGTCATTTCGCACCTACACCCTCTAGGCGCTTCACATGCCTTGTAACATTTCATTCAGCTGAGGTTACGAGAAAGCGAAGACAACTAAGACTCAGAGCAGTTGTGTGAATTGCCCAAGGTTCTATAGAGTCCCTCCACAGCAGGAACACAAGGTGAGAACCAGGTGTGCCTGGTCCAAAAGCCCACGGGCTCTCCACAGTCCTGAGCTGCTCGTGGTGTGGCTGTTAACGCCCCATTAATGCTTCAACGTCATTATCCTGAGGTCACTTGAGGCTTGTTCGAAAGGGGCTGAGGCCCTGCTGATATGTCGGTTTTGGTCTTGGAACAAGTTCAGAAAATTATGGTGGGAAAAAAGGGCACAAAAGAAAGGGCCTCAAAAAGGAAATGTATTTCAACCTAGTATGTTTTGTTTGTTTGTTTGTTTTGTGATACTTGGGAACATCTTCTCTATACCTAGATTATTAAAAAACACTTCGCTGGCTTCTTCTGATTCCTTACTCGTTTAGTTAAATCTTTGATCCATGGGAACTTATACTGGTACAATGTAAGCTATTGACTCAACTTTATATTTCACACATGACTTTTCAGTGGTCCCAACACCATTTATTGTATAGCCTATTAATTCCTCACTTATTCAAAATACCAACAGAATCACTTTCTAAATATCCATATGTATCTGAGTCTTTTTCCAAACCCTATATTCTGTCCTAGAAGCCAGTCAAAAAACAAAGAACTGGACAAAAAAAATATTGCAATACATATCACAAAGAATGTCTGTAAAGGATTTCTAAAAGTCAGTTAAAAAAGGTGAAGGATATGAACAGACATTCGTAAAAGGAGATATATAAATAGATCTTCAAATAAATGAAAAGCTACTTAATCTCTCTCCTAATGTGGGAATGACAATTAGAAGCACATTGGAACACCACTTTTTAACCTATGACATTGGCAAAAGTCGAAACGTTAACAACACACTATGTTCGCAAAAAAATCTTGTCACCAAGAAGTTGATTGGCCTCTAAAAGGGGCTGTTGAGAAATACCTATCAAAATTAAAAACACACATAACCTTTGACCCAGCAATTTACTTCTAGCAATTTATATTAAAGGTGAAATTACATAGATTGAAATAATCCATGTGTGAAACTTTTCACTGGCATCCCGAATATATATGCACCCTGCATGTAACGTTTCACTGGCACCTTTTTTATATAAAAAAAAAAATCTAAAGGAATATCAATAAGTTACTAGTTAAATAAATTCTCATAATGCACTTAATGAATTATGGTGTGGATCTCCCAAATAGTGAGACCTCTCTTTGTGGAGAGTTACCGTTATAGAGGTTTTTTTAGGTATATTGTTAAATGTCTTCCCAAAGAACATTTGGGACTATCTGGGGGACATTTTTTGGTGTTGTGTCTGTGAGGGAGAGAAGGGCTGCAACTCATATCCAGTGGGTAGAAGCCAGGGATGCTACTAAACATCCTACAATATACAGGATAACTTCCCCCCGCACAGAGTTATCCAGTCTAAAATGTCAATAGCGCCAAGAAGGAGAAATCCTGCTCTAGAATAACGATCAGAAACTGATGATATTATATCCCTATTAGGCTAAGAGAGAGATGACAGAAACTCTCCACTCTGTTCCATTTTATTACATGCTTGTATACATACTATTTATTTTAAAAGAGTCATTGTTAAAAAAAAAAGTCATTGTTGGATCTCCAAAAAAAAAATCTGTAGGGGGTGTGAAAAAATTTTTGATTTTACTCATTTGGTGTTTTGTTCTTGAGTCCTCTTGTCCCTTGGAAAGTTTCAAGGACATATGTATTGATTGTTTCAACATAGATGGAATGTTCACTCCTGGAAAGGTACTTCAAACAATAGAGTAAAACAGGAGAATGAAGTTACAGTGTATTGTATCTGGCCAAACAGGCTTTGGTTCTTAGCAAACACCAGAGAAAATTGTAACCTAAATTACTAGAAGTTACAAATGTGTAAGTCAATGTTTTCTCAGGGGCAAGGACAAACATTCCTATACAAGGGAACTGATAGGGCAGAGGTGCCTTTTGATTAGAACTCCTGACAATGGTGCCTTTAGAGGTTAAAGGACCTATAAAATTTTCTCTGGAATCGTTTCATAAATCTACTGTAAATTTTCATTAGTAGTCATTCCCGCTCCATGTCACTGCTAGATACTGACAGAAAGGTGTTAAAATTGTATTTCCCATTAAAACTCTACCTTCCCATTTTAATTACTACTGTTCCAAAACTGCTTTATCAAAGTAAAGCATTCAACAGAGCCTTGAATGTGTCAGAAGCCAAATTCACTGTGATCAAGGTAAGACTCTGCCCAGAGTATTATTTATGGCTTTCCTTGACAAAGATGTTCCACAAGTCTGTGCTTTATATTTACTTTTTATTTTAGTTTCAACACTTTCTCAATCTCTCTCTCCCCACCTCAGGATTTTCTGTGACATTTCAATTATTGTTGTAGGATTAAAATTATATTTAAAAACACATATCACACACAAATATATATATATATATCACTTATATGAACAACCCAAGGTATAATAAATATTACCAGTCTTATCAGTTTGTTTTCTGTATTTATGAGTCTATTTCTGGTTTTGTTGGTTTATTTGTTCAGAAGGGGTTAAGAGTTACAAACTTCCAGCTATACAATAAATAAATCACAAAGATGAAAAGTATAGCATAGGGGATATAGTCAATAATATTGTAAATATCTTTATATGGTGAAGATATGACTATACTTATTGTGGTGAGAATTTCATAATGTATAGAATTGTTGAATCAATAGTTGTACACCTGAAACTAAAATAATACTATATGCCAACTAAACTTCAATTTAAAAAATCCAGTCCTCCACTTTTATTTGTAAGAAACCTGATTGAATTGCAATATATATACTTCCTTAAGGATATACCTTCTATCCTTAAGGATAGAAAGAGTTAGCCATTGTAAGCACAATATGAGAGATCTAAAGAAAACTCTCCATTGTGAATAGATAATATTCTAACAGATGTCATTAATACATGATATCCTGTCATTTGTGCTTCCTTTGGGATACTTTCTGTATTTTTCTGTTTCATATTTAAAATATATAGAAATAAGAAATCCTAAGCAAAAGCACACTAATGACATTTATAAACTGCTTCCATCACTCACAAGACAGAGTCAGGAAAATATGAAGCCTTTGTAACTCAGAGCAGAGAAACCAGAAGAGACTAAGGGACTCAAAGACAGAACTTAGTGGGATCATAAACAAAGTTTGCCCAAACTACAGTTATATTAGGAGTCTATTTTGGTACTTTATTCTACTTTTCCTGCTTTCCAAAAAAAATATGAAAGACAGGATGCTGAAGCAGATTGTTGATTCTAAGCTAAATTGAAAAAAAAAAACTTTTTTGTTCACTAATACAAAATATTATACAAAAAAAAAAACTTTTAAAAGAAATATA
The DNA here is from genome assembly GCF_022837055.1 of Prionailurus viverrinus. Taxonomy (NCBI): domain Eukaryota; kingdom Metazoa; phylum Chordata; class Mammalia; order Carnivora; family Felidae; genus Prionailurus; species Prionailurus viverrinus. The sequence continues at coordinate 6,659,849 of NC_062577.1, forward strand.
TATGTGAAAAAATAATTCCTCCTCTCAATGAATTTAAAATCTAGATGGAAAAACAAAACAAAACGCTTTCATGAAAAGTGTTTTGTTTTCCATCTAAATATCCATCCATGAAATATCTGCTTCATGGCCGTACCTCGAAGCAGCTAATCTGCAAGCAGAGTGTGCATTTCACTCTGTCCCAGAGTCTCACCCGAGTGTCACTGCTTTTGAAAACAAAGTCAAAAGCAAGGTAGGTATTCTGCAGCTTGGATTCCTGTGTCTGAAGAATGAACAAGAAGACCACTAGGACCCATTCCAGTTTTAAGACATGACACCTATACTCAAAGACTTTAAGAGCAAATTAGGGAAACTGAACATAAGGAAAATGCAGAAATGGTGACGAGATGAGTTGCCCCCCCCTCCAAAAAAAGAGAGTAGGAGAACCATGATCTTGGGATATACACAAAAAATGTTTTCAGAAGTAGGTGAGTTCGAGCTGGCTTGTACAAATTAGAAAGCAACTTCTGACAACCTGTTGATGACCTTTTCATAAAACATTTTTAAGTCTTTTTCATTTTGCTTTAAATTTATTTTATGGGAAAATGGAAATACTTCGATTATATCATCAAAAACAAGAAGTGTGCCTTTCTGTTTCCAGAACGTACTAGACAAACACTAGGATTAACTTTAGGAGACCAAGAGAAATTGAAAGGTAAAGGAAGAAAGACCAAATGTGGTTTCACTTTTTTTTAAGTGTCAAGTGAATACCATATATGGTAATAGCCAGCTTATCTTGACCTAAAGTCCAAAAATAAAGAAACTTAGTATGATTGGTTGGTTTACCAATGAGAACAAAGAAATTCTATTTTCGGAAATGGTGATCATAAAAGCTAGGTCCTATTATGAGGAAAAATAAGAAAGTGAGAAAATAAAGATGGCAACTAAAATGAAAAGGAAGCAAAATAAAAAATGAAGAATCTAGAAGAGAGACATGATAGAAGAATCCATCCAGATAGTGACACAAGCAAAAAAGCTATTATTTTGGTCAGGGAGAGAAAAAAAATACCAATTACAATTATAGCCCCAACCTAAGAGCATTGAGTGTATGACCAAATGTATTGAGTATTCACATCACTAACTTTTGTTTTTCACATACTCCTAATATGTGAAATGTACATTTGGAAAACTTAAGGGGTGGTCCTTCAATTTCCAAAACTATCTGCCTTTTAAAAGAATGCATTGCAAGAGTGTTTCATGTAGTGATGAACTTTTAGCTTTAATACATTTAAAATGAATCAATTCCTAAAATGTGGTTTCGACCAAGACAATTATCTCTTGAAGCTGACAACCAGTTCTCTTCCTTCCCCAAACCCAGGAAACTTGAAAAAGCAAAACACCATCAACACCACCACTTTATTGCACTCCGAAAACCCACAACAACACTGGTCTTTAGAAGTAACTGACATTCTATCAAGAAATAAATTAATCAGGGGGGCACCTGGGTGGCTCAGTCACTTGGGTGTCTGACTTCGGCTCAGGTCATGATCTCATAGTTGGTGAGTTCAAGCCCCGCATTGGGCTCTGTGCTGACCCCTCAGAACCTGGAGCCTGCTTCGGGTCCTGTGTCTTTCCCCCCTTCTCTTTTTGTCCCTCCCCCACTTGTGCTCTCTCTCTCTCTCTCTCTCTCTCTCTCTCTGTCAAAAATAAATAAATAAATAAATGTTAAAAAAAAAAAAGGTAAATTAATCAAGAAATAAAAACATGCTGTCCTAACATAAAGACAGTCTCTACTTTGAGAGTTTTTATTTTCCAATTACCATCCAGTAATGCTGTGCAATCCATGCAATTTTTTTTTTTTAATCCAAAGCCTCTTTTGACCAAAAGCACAAATTTGGGGCAGGATCTGAGTGAAATATGTTGCTACACAGAAGGATGTTTCTCTTCATGAAGTGGATGTTTCTGAATGTAATATACTTCTTTGGTCAAAACATAATTTTTGAACAGAGCTAGTTCTTATAAATTCATCTAGTTAGCAATCTAGAAACTCTTACACTTCAATAGTTGACTTTGACCTTCAGACATGGGAAGAATTAATAGCTACAAAGTGAAAAAAAGGAAAGGACACATTTCTCTCTACATCACATAGACCTTTCAGAATTGTTGCCGAACCTTTAGAGAAAAAGCAAGTACATCTAGCAAAATTATTGACATTTTTCACCATGAGTTAATTAGCCATGTCTCTCTGATGGCTGAATTTGACAGGTGATAATACTTCAAAACTGCATTTCATGTTTTCAAGAGCATCTCTCTATTCCCTTGCCTTCCAAGAATGTATAGTCCTTGGGGCGCCTGGGTGGCGCAGTCGGTTAAGCGTCCGACTTCAGCCAGGTCACGATCTCGCGGTCCGGGAGTTCGAGCCCCGCGTCAGGCTCTGGGCTGATGGCTCAGAGCCTGGAGCCTGTTTCCGATTCTGTGTCTCCCTCTCTCTCTGCCCCTCCCCCGTTCATGCTCTGTCACTCTCTGTCCCAAAAATAAATAAACGTTGAAAAAAAAATTAAAAAAAAAAAAAGAATGTATAGTCCTTTGAAAAGCACAAGTAAGTCAACTACAGCCTGAATTAACTGGGAAAAACTGACATCTTTAGATACGTGAAAAACAACTCTTTGGCTTATGTGAAAGGAGTTTAACAGGCATGTTTTGCAGGAATGATGATATTTTGTTCTCAACACTGTGAAAGGGAATAGAAAAAACATTGATGACAAAACCTGCTGTTTCATAAGGTATCACCTTCACTGTCTTGGCATCTCTGAAGTATCTTTGAATGATGCTACATAGGATTTGGGTTTTTTATGGTAAGGGTTTATGTAGTGGGTCTAGGTCACAGGACTCTTATTTTCTGCTGGCACTAGGTATATTCCTAGCTATAATGTGGTATTTCAGGATTTAAATTGCTTTCAACAAATTCATAATTAAAAATAAATCAAAGAATTTATCTTGAAGAAACAGTTGCCATCCAGTGTTAACCAAGGGCACACAAATGGGCCCCAGCAGATTATAAATGTGCTGGAATAATCCCCTTGGAGATAGAGGGCAGCCAGGAGAGGCCTGGAGCAGACAATTCCTGAATTCTCTGCCTCTAAGTGTGAACACTCAGAGAAAATTAAAAATATGGGTCTCCTTATACAAAATTTACTAAGAATTTCAAAATAGCACAATAAGTTCCTTCCATTTTTAATATCATTTTGTGTTTTTTTTATATCTAAATGATAGAATTAGAAGGACACATTGTTAAACTATACATAGGTAAAGGAAATTTTCATTTTTTAGTAATTGCGGTATATTTGGAAAGAGCGAGGAACATTTTGTCAGACATAAATTTGAACCCTGGCTCTTAATAATGATGGAGTTTCAGTTTCCTTAGCTGGTCATTGATGAAGAAACCGTGGTACAAGGAGAGTTCAAAACTTGCTCAAGATTTTACCAATGGAAAGTGTTGGAAATTGCAACCAGTGTTGCATTTCCATTTTACCAATGGAAAGTGTTGGCATTGCAACCCAGACAGCTTGGTTCCAGAGCAACCGTATCACTGCTTACCCATTATCTTCCCATATATGTTGCACAACTGGATCATGTTGGACACTTGATCGTCATAAGAACAAAAATAAAACCCACAATTCAGGCCCAGATTTGAGGCTCAGTCACTATACGATGACTCTTCTATACCTACAGTTTTCTAGGTCTCTGACATTCAAACCTTGAAACTTTTGCATTTTTGGAAAATAATATAAACCAATTGTTTTTATTTTTATTGCTTAAATCTAGACATATGATTCCTAGAAGCAATTAAAGCAATAAATAAAATAAATAGATCAATCAATAAGCAAATCAAACAAATCAATCAACAAATCTTTTGAGCACAGTAGATGGTACTACATCTAATTGAAATCCTTACAAAAAATATTTTCTGCCAAGATGACCCCAAATGTATTTTTTCAATTTCTTCATAGATGCTCTTCTGATGCCACCGTTTTAAAAAATAAAAACAAAAATCAAGTCCAATGAAATCCCTAAGGAAGATAAGTAAACTTAGGGAGCAACAGTATAAAAATAAAATCACCACTATCCACTTAATGCCTTATTTTGATAATGAGAAAACAGACTAGATTTTCGTTATCAAACATATTGATTTATTATACAATTGCTGATAATTGTGAATTTGCAGATTTGACCTGGGAATACTTTGTAGCTCCCAAAGAATTGCTATTAAGAGTCAGGGTTGGAGAGAACTCAACGACCTTGATTCTAAAGCAAACTTCTCAGAAGTCCATGGAGCACACTGGGGGCAGCAGTGGGGAGACTGCATGGGAGGTCTACCATAAAGGCTTAGATCTTTCTCATTAGAAGAAAGATCCATGATTTCAGTGACTGAGATCTAGAAACCTTTAGGAGCCAGAAGAGTCATCACCTAGTAATTTAGCATCAACTCTGTGGTTTAGTGGTGGTCTTTTTCATGTTTAAGAGAGGGAATTGTTCAAACAATATAGTTGGTTTGAAATACATCCAGGACCAATGCAAACACCAAGTGGGCTGCCCAGAAACCACACATTGTTTCCTTCAGACAAAAGATAATGATGCACTAATGAGTTTTACCCTTTATTGCCCTCTCTGGAACACAGCCTCAGGAAGAAAACCCACAAAACAAAATTGTTAGTCCCAAAATTTACAATATTATGCAATGACCCCTATCCCTTTTTCTTTAAGTGCTAGTAGTTGTGTTGTTAAGTATTTGTGTTGTTTAACTCATAAATCCCAACCTCGTATAATCTCAGAAGTGCCCTCCCAGAGAGAGAAAGGAAATGAGTAAATGAGGAAAAATAATAAAAGCCTTGCTGATATAGAGTACCTCCAAGGGACTTAAAGCGCTTCTGAGATATTATCTTATACTAATGTCTTTTGACCTTATCAAAGGGGAGGTAACACAAATTAATACTTTAAATTATTCAGGGGGAAAGTGAGGCAAAAAGACATTGGACTAATAGGTCCATTTAATAAAAAGCATTTAATAAATAATCAAAATTGTGAGTGAAGAAAAAGTTAAAATTCAGTTGGTTGGACCTGAAGATTTATAGGATAAGTTGGAGCCATTCGTTGTTGTTTCAGTGAAGAACAAGCTTAATGGCATCACTGCACACACATACACTGAAACCATCCATAACCTTTCCATAACCTCATAATCTGCCCCCCCTCCCCATTCCAACTACCATCTCCTTCCTTTGTGCTCATGCACAGCAAAATTCCAAAAAGTGTTGTCTATAGCCACTGTTCCTACTTCCTCATCTCTCATTTTCTCCTCATCCCTGTGTAATGTGGCCTCCTTTTAAAGCATCTCCACTGAAATAGCTCTTGTTCAGTTGACAGTGGCCTCCATGTTGTCAAATCCATGGACCATTTGTTGTTGTTGTTGTTTTTCTTTTCACCTACTTGATTTCAGTAGCATTCCAAAGAGTTAACCACTCCCTCTTGAAACATCTTCTTCTCTTGGCTTATGTGACATTTACTCCTCATTTACTTTATTCACCTCTGGCTGCTCCATTTCAATCTTTTTTGCTGGTTTCTCCTCTGCATACCTTTGTAAGCCGGGAAGGCCCCAGAGCCGTTCTTAGCACTCACTCTTCTCTAGTGTCTGCCTAAATATGCTTATCTGTGTGCCTGGCTTTGAACACCATCTCCCCTTCACTGTCACATCTCACCTTTAGACTCATTAACAACTTAACTGATCCTTTCCATTTGGTTGTCTACTAGACGTCTCACTTCACATGGCCAAAATCAAATCCTTGATTTCTGACCTAAAACCAGTTTTCCCTTAGTCTTTTTTATTTCAAGAAATTTGCTTCACTCTCAAATCTAGCCAAATATATGTTGTGTTGTTCTCATTCTCAAAATATGTCTCAAAACCATTTCCTTCTCTTTTTCTCTACCACCATTATTTCTCATCTAGATTATCCCAGTAGCCCCCCAAATGGTCTCCAAATTGCTTTCTTACTAATGTACTCTCCTGTCTTCACAGAGCAGTTTTTAAGGCATGAAATTATAGCATACCACTTTGCTACTTTAAACCTTGTACTGGCTTCTCACTGAACATGCAATAAAGTCCAAACATTCATTGTAGTCCAAAAGATCATACATGATCTGGTCCCACTTGCCTCTTCCCCATGTCTCGCTACTGTCCCTCAGCCACACTGGCATTTCTCTTGCAAGAGCATGACAAGCTGTCCTCACCCCAGGCTGTTCCCATGCTAGCTCTTCCCTCTTTCCAGAAATCAGAGTATCATCCCTTCTTGGGCTCAGGTTGTATGGCCTCCTCAGACAGGCCTTCCCTAACCACTCCATCTAAGGACACCCCAGCCAAACTATTTTTTCTCCCATCATTCTGGTGTTCATTCTTCATAGGACCTCCCGCTATCTGAAACTTAGTTTTGTGTCACTTACTGTGTCACTGTGCACTTACCTGTGCACCTTCACTAAATGTAACTTCCAGAAAAAGTGGAACTATGAAATAACAAATGAACTATGAATTTTTAGATGAGCATTTTAGTGAGTATTTTACTAAGTATTTCGGATGAAAACTTTATATGGAATGATTAAGACAATTTATTTTTTACATTCTTTTCACGTTTATTCATTTTTTGAAAGAGTGAGTGGGGGAGGGGCAGAGAGAGAGGGAGACACAGAATCTGAAGCAGGCTCCAGGCTCTGAACTGACAGCACAGAGCCCGATGCGGGGCTCGAACTCACGGACTGTGAGATCATGACCTGAGCCGAAGTCAGACGCTTAACCAACTGAGCCTCCCAAGCACCCCAAGACACTTTATATACAGCACTTGCATTGCTTTTTAAATCAATGTGTCAGGTAAGAAATGTAGTGCCATTAGTAAGGAGCAAAGTAATTGCAATTGTTCGAAATTCTTATTATTAAAGTCCTCTACCTATAAGTTTCGTAATAGAAAGCTTATGTACAAAAAACCCAGAATCATCAGTAAGGCTTGTTAAAAGGTGGATTGTTGGACCCCAAAACATCCCATCTCCTCCCCCTGAGTTTCTGAGTCAATAGATCTGGGGGATGGAAGTGAGGGACAAGTTCTAGAACATCCCCAGGTGATATAAATGTTGCTAATCAGGGAACCGCATTTTACGAAACTCTGATCAAAATGTATCTGTAATTAATTGTGACAAGAGGAAAAGGGCCCTAAGGAAGAAAATAGGAAATTTTATCCATAATTTCCAGAATTCTTCTACTAACCTATTATTGAGTTACCCAGAGAAATCATTTTTAAAATATTTTATTTATTTTAACATAAAAGGATATTGTCCCATTTGATGTCAAGACTCCTCCTTTTATTTTTTATTATTTTTTAGTTTTAGTTTTGAGAGAGAAAGAGAGAGAGAACATGAGCAGGGGAGAAGAAGAGAGAGGGAGAGAGAGAGACTCAAGCAGGCTCAGGACTTGATCGCACAGCCCTGGGATCAAGACCTCAGCTGAAATCTAGTCAGATGCTCAACTAAGCCACCCAGGCACCCCAAGACTCCTCCTTTTATTACTAGATATTCATTGAGCACACATATAGACACTTCATACTGATACTCTGTTCATATGTTTCCTTTATTCTTCACCAGCAAAGTCTTCTCCTATATTTATTTGAAGAGAACCTCCCCCAAATAATGTTTTCTTCTCACTGTTCTCCTGTGTAGGATCTTCAAAAATGTCTGTTATATTTAAAAATCTTTGACATGGTAAACTGAGAAGATAGTAAGTCTATCAAAGGTCATTCCTTCTCTCAAAGGTCATTCCTCTGCTTCTGCTCCGCCCCTGTCACTTCTGTGGGCTCTTTCACTGGTCAGGAGTTCTGAACTATTGGTTTCCACACTCATTCTTATCAAGGCTTGCATCAGCTACCTCAACCATCTGTCCCTGGACCAAGACACTCGATTTCCTAAATAAATGCTCAAACCCATTAAATTTTAGAGTCCAGAGATCTCTGTGTGATACTCCAAACTTCACATACACAGGTAAATACTTATAGCAGTAATACTTAAAAAGTTGAAAATTGGGACACAATCTAAACGGAAGAATAATTAAGTACACTGAACACATATGTATTAGAAAATTCTATAGTCATTGAAATTTATTTGTATTTCTCTTTAATGTTTTCTGAATTATCCAAATTTTCTAGAAGTATGAAACAGAATTTTTGCCACCATATGAAAATATTATTTTAAAGACAAAAACATTGTTTAAAAAGAAAAGCAAATTAACGTGGGTTATACATAATGCTATTTTTCACCCAAGGCAGACATCTCTTTTATAATGTCCTTGAAGGGCAATCATGGAACTTTTATTTACGTATGTTCTCAGAGATAAAGTTTTTTTTTTATTTTTTTTTCAACGTTTATTTATTTTTGGGACAGAGAGAGACAGAGCATGAACGGAGGAGGGGCAGGGAGAGAGGGAGACACAGAATCGGAAACAGGCTCCAGGCTCTGAGCCATCAGCCCAGAGCCCGACGCGGGGCTCGAACTCCCGGACCGCGAGATCGTGACCTGGCTGAAGTCGGACGCTTAACCGACTGCGCCACCCAGGCGCCCCTCAGAGATAAAGTATTTAATGTGCTATAAACCTATTCATGTACTTTTTTTTTAAATGGTTGATTTTTACTGATTTAGATTTTAACTATAAATGGAATTTGTTGAAGACATTGTTTATTTTAATTTCTCTGCTATTTTTTTAAATTAGGACAAAATTCACGTACTATAAAATTAACCATTTTAAAATGCACAAGTCGATGACATTTTAGTACATTCACAAAGTTGTGCAACCACAAGCTCAATCTAGTTTCAAAACATTTTCACTACCCCGAAAAGAAATCTTTTTCCCATGAATTAATAGTCCCCCATTCCCCATGCCACTTCCAGCCTCTGGAAACCTCCAATCTCTGGAGTTGGTTCCTTTGCAGGCCTCTGCATGCATGTGAAAGCCAACATCCACTACATCTGAATTGCACTGGCCGGGTCCCTGGTCCAGACCCTCTCACCTGGGCCCCATGCAGGGATTTCTCCCAACATTAAGATCCATGGAGCTGCAGAGGCCACAGTACACAGGCGTGAGAGAAAGGCATCCTAAATGGAAACATACAGCACAATTACTAGCAAATCATCTCCCTCACATCTTCCTGTCACAAACCATTAAAGAAATCCTCTAAACATAGGGAAATTGCTCACAGAACGAAGAGATGTTAGATCTGAATTTCAATTAACGTTAACACTGATTGCTCCATATCACTGGATTAGTCTCTAGTCCTTATTAATGAAGATATAATTAATGAACTTTGCCCTGGGCAATGGACCAGAACCTAGATAATTATATCTTAGACAAATAACTTAGGCTGTGTTTTTCAGAATATGGAGTGCTTATTACAAATGCTATTTCTCAGATTCCAGCCCAAATCTTGAGAATCAGAACTCCTGCAGTATGAGGTCCTGGGATCTGCATTTTTAACGAGTTCCCAGGTGTGTCTCATTTATAGTGAAGTTTGAGGACCACTTATTAAAGAAAAAGAGTCCTATGTTGAATCTGTATTGAATGCAGATAGTAGATATTGTCAATAGAACTTGCTCTATAGAAATATGTGCCAATACTTGTGTTTGGAAACAATACACTAGAAAATATTCGATAAGCTTGACGTAAGGTATAACTGGCTTTATTTGACGTTAACAAGAAACATTCTCTAGAATTACTTCAAAAGTTCGGTAGGAGTCTTTTTATTTACATTATTTATAATTAGGGTGATCCAAGAAAAGATCTAAACAGAGAGTTATAAAAAGCAGAATGGACACCAAACATATCATGAGCACATGTGCACTCAGTAAATATTAGCTGCCTGAATGGTACACTTAAAGTTACTTTATTTCCTAAATAAAAGGCAAAGGACTGATTCCTAATCTCTCAGGCTTTCTTCTTTCTCAAATATCAGTTGTATTATGGCTGTTTGAATATTAGCAATTATGACATCTGTAATTTCTCTAAAATATTACCTATTTGTTCATTTAGTCAATAAATATTTATTGGTCATTTTCTATATGCCAGGACCCATGCTAAGTTCCAGGGATATGGTAGTGATCAAAACAGACTTGATATATATTCTGATGGAGTCTTCCATTGAAGAGGACTAGCAGCTTAGGTGTTTGGGGAGAAGATTATCTGAACATCAAGGAAACCTTAGGAAAAGTACCAGGAACCTCAATCACAGGCATCAGCTTGGCACTTGCCTCATTTTGTTCAGCTTTTCAGGTGATATTGGTTGGGTTGCTGATGTGGTTCAGAAAGTAATTTCTGTCTTTCCCAGTTGGTCCTTTTACTCCATTTGGAGTACACTGTTAAATATTTGGACGGTTAGATGAATTCCTGCTTACCAACAACATTTCAATGTACAGAAACCAGAATCTATTACCTATTATCCTCACTGCAATCTTGCTCCCACCCTGTCAACTCTCTAACACTTCTCCAGCCAAGACTGATGAAACATCAATCCAGTGAACACTTCTCGATCTTCTCTCATCTGACTTCTTAAAGCCTAGCTCTACCCTTCCTCTGCCTCCTTTGTAGGTTTCCTCTCCTCAGTGTCTGGAAAAGCTTATATCCCAGAGTTCCACCTGCAGCCCACTTCACGTCTTGCTCTACCCCTGAGTGATCTTATTACCCCCACATAATGATATCACTTCAGATCTACACTGTGAGGCCCATCTACCAGATTGCTCTTTTGAGCCATGGAGACTCCTTTATCATTGCCAGCCAGCTCTTCCTCTCCTATTCTCTGTCATGAGAAAGGCAGCCTTTCATCGTCTTCCTGTTGGCTGAGGCAGATACCTGGGTTTCCCAATCTTCCTCATCCACACGTCCATTCAATTACGACAACATGTTAAAGTTCAAATATCTGAAATGTTTCCTTCTCTTCTAACTTCATTGCCCCTTCGTTCTGTCCCACTTGGTTTCTTTCATGGATTACTCCAACAGCTCACTAACTAGTCTCCTACTTCCAGAGTCAATGTGACTTTATCTTTATTTATCTCATTTCTATCATGAAATTGATATCTTATTCATCTTTATATCCCAGCCCCTAGGAAAGGGCATAGAACATGCATAATGTTCAACGAATGAACAAACCAATTAATGTTTATAGCATTAGTAAAAGTATTGCCTATTATAGGTGTATAGAGATGGTTTTGCGTATTAGTATTCATCTTAAATAAGTTTTTCAGGGGCGCCTGGGTGGCGCAGTCGGTTAAGCGTCCGACTTCAGCCAGGTCACGATCTCGCGGTCCGTGAGTTCGAGCCCCGCGTCGGGCTCTGGGCTGATGGCTCAGAGCCTGGAGCCTGTTTCCGATTCTGTGTCTCCCTCTCTCTCTGCCACTCCCCCGTTCATGCTCTGTCTCTCTCTGTCCCAAAAATAAATAAACGTTGAAAAAAAAATTTTTTTTAAATAAGTTTTTCATACTTTTTTTTTTTTACTTTTCCCATGATTCCACATCCATTGGCATAAGTCTTTTGGTTGTCTTGGTTATGTTTGTTTTCTTCGATCAAAAGCCTTAAATTTACCCTTTCATTGGTCCGAATTCACTATCAGTTGTCAACAGGAGCTAACATGAAAAAGGCAAGGTGCATAAGATTTAACAGCAACTGAACCAGACTTCTTGTTTCCATGAAATTACTTAATACGGGGCTTTCCAGTCCTCTGTGGACCCACTAGCCAACAGAGTGTTTTGAAAAACCATCAGAAAAGAGAGGCTGCAGAATTCAAGAGACTGAGCGTGTGAATAGAAGAGAAACAAAGTCTGAGATCTTTCTTCATAACATTTACTTGGGGTCATAAAATTTTTGTGTATCACAGAATTCAAGAATAAATTATTCTTCTTGCCCAGTATCATTAACACAATTCTAATGCTTAGAAGTAGTAATATAATCATATACTTAGTGTACCAGCCTATAAACATTTTTAGTTCTAAATCTATATAAGCTCTCACAGTCTTTAACTGACATCTAAAATTTGCAGGGAATATCATTTAAAGAATATTGCAACACTGATGTTTTAAAATTAGATTGTTACAATACTTTTTAATGTCTCCAGAGGAATGTAAATACTATCATAGCTAATTACCACAGCTATAGTTTATGCCCACTATTACACATTTTAAAAAAATACATGTAGACACACTTCCTGAAAGGAAATTTTACATCATTTTTCCTTGAATTCATATGTCTTTCTAGTTTCCCCCATAGAATTTATCCTGTTATAACATGCTTTATGTTTAAAAGTCTTTTCACATTGTCCCTCTTTTTCTGTGACCAAAAGGTATATATACAAATTTTAATTCTCTTGTTGTAAGCTTTAAGTATTTAGATATTTCCTGCTGATTGTTTACTCATTAGAGTATAGAATAGTATTTGATCAAAATAGCATAAGTCACAAATTAGTAAACAAACTATTAAATACAAAAAGGTAAATTTTAATTATTTACCTCTGTTAAAAAGATGCCCCATACATGGAGACTTGCTATTGTTATTTATAATTTCATGAATAAATACTAGTTATTGCCAGGAAGAAACAAGATTCAGCAAATCAGCAGAAAAATTTCTACCATATAGTGTGTGTGTGTGTGTGTGTGTGTGTGTGTATGGTTATATTATGTGTACAATTTATGCTAAAGAAATATGTTCACAAGAAAAGGTTGTAATAGACATGTGTTTTCTAATAACAATGTCTCCATTTCTTAAAACCTTTCAAACTTATTTACATGCAAAATATCACGTCAACAAAAAATTATTTTTGGTGACAGATCACCCAACAATTTAGGTCTTCCTTCAGGGTTGATTTAAAGCAAATTATTGGAAACAATCTGACATGGAAAAGGAACTATGAAAATGACTTTTACTTTTTAGTGAGAGCACCAATATTGAGAGTTGCCTTTTCACTTTGTACCCTGGAATCTTTGTTATACCCCAAGCAATACAACACAGTAGAAGCAGGATGGATGAAAGCTGTCATTTCCTTTTGTCAAGTGGGGGAAGGGACACTGAGAGAGGCAGGAAGCAGCGGACTTGCCTGTCCCATTGCGGACACCTTCAGTGTAAAGACAACTTCTAGGGCAGATCTCTGAGACGAGAAGGAACAAATGGAGGTTGAGAATTTGAAAATTGCTTCCTTCAAAGCCACCCTTGAACACATACCTCTTGGAAATGTGGAAAGACTTTCTGTAACCCCCAGGACTGTACTTCTGCCAGTTGGAAGATGAGAGATGCCAAAAACATTAGGTCAGTGGCAGAAAGTACAAAAAAAGTGGGCAACAGCTTGAAATAAAAAGAGAATAAGGACCCCAAAAAATATAGCTACTGAAATGTAAGCAACAGTTTATTAGATTGTAAAAAAATTATTCTACTTTAAAAAGTTATGTTGACTTCTGATTTTGATAGCCTAATATGCATTAAATCATCATGATTAGACTCTTGCATAAAAAGGATCATTACTACTGAAAAGTTAACCCAGTTTCAAGTTCTTCTTTATAGTTTTTGAAAATAGGGGCACCTGGGTGGCTCAGTCGGTTAAGCATCTGACTTCGGCTCAGGTAATGATCTTGTAGTTCTTGAGTTTGAGCCCCACGTCAGGTTCCATGCTGACAGCTCAGAGCCTGGAGCCTGCTTCAGATTCTGTGTCTCCCTCTCTCTCTGCCCCTCCCAAACTTGTTCTTTGTATTTGTCTCACTCTCTCTCAAAAAAATGAATAAACATTAAACATTTTTTAAAAAATAAGGACACGTCGGTGGCTTAGTTGGTTGAACATCCAACTCTTGATTTGGGCTCAGGTCCTGATCCCATGGATGGTGAGACTGAGTACCACGTCGAGCTCTAAGCTGACAGTTTGGAACCTGCTTGGAATTCTCTCTCCCCCTCTGTTTCTCTGCACCCCCCACCCTTTCTCTCTTTTTCAAAATAAATACACCAAAAAAAAAAAATCAAAATAAAAACATTCACATCTATACCAGTGTAGCTAAAACCTACAAAATCATTCAATCTTTCATTCATTCATACATAAACAGGCATTTAAAACTATTCTGCAGACCTACTACAAGTCAGTATGGAAACAAAGATTAAATATCTTATCTTCCAATAACGTACACTCTAGTGAGGGAAAGTGTGCAGCAAATAGCCATCCAGTGCCCTGTGGTTGTAATGAGACAGGTATGATGGTGGCAGAAATGAAGAATACAGGAAACACAGATGGTGTCACAAAGGAAGTGGCATTTGAATGAAACTTAAATGCCCAGTGGTGGTCAGAGAAACAAAAGAAATAACCGTGCAAATGTTTGCAGGTGGAAAACAGCCTTGCATGTGGTAGGACACAAAGTTTTGTGTGTTTCAAGCATAAGGCCATATTGTGAGGGGATAATGTGATAAGACGGGAGGAGACAGAGATCACAGAAGTTGTATACACTGTGCCAAAGACTTTGAATTTACACATGATGGGAAATCTGAAAAGGGTTTAACTGAAAGGGATAGACAGATCTGCATGTTAGGATGTTCATGCTAATAGGATTCTGGAAGGTGTATGTGAGTGTGAAGGCAGGAGGCCAATGAGGAGACTGGTGTAATATTCAGCACCCAGACCAAGATGAGCACCCAGACCAAGGTAGTAACAGCAAGGTTTAGCAGTGAGGCAAGAAAGACAATAAGGTCTTATTAATGGATTTAATATGGGAGAAGATAGGATACTCTCCATACCCAAATAAAAGTGATTTAAATACTAAAGAGTTTATTAACTAACAACATTGAAGTCCAGATAAGCAGCTCTAGGGATAATTAATTCAGTGGCTTTCCAACATAATCAAGAATCCAGCAGCTTTCCGTTTTGTGCTTTACATGGCAAAGGTTTGACATTCATCCCATGCCGTATCTTCATGGTGGCTGCCGAAGCACCAGTTATCAGATCCTGTGTCACCACAACCCAGACCAGAATAAGTTCTTCCGGCATGTCTCTTTTTATTGGGGAGTAAAACTCTTTCCCAGGGGGGTCGTTTCTCACATTTTGTTACTCATTGACTTAGACCTATCAACTCTGTGCTCCATGGTATGTGGAAGCATCCATGAAGAACCTGGGCTCCAGCACCTGAACAGCATCGTGCCTCTGGCTCTCAGGCGGTAAATCAACAAGGGCCTGCCCTCACTCTCATCTCTCTGGCCTCTGAGATAGTAACTTTCCGAAGAGATGAGTGAGGAAATAGGATGAGATTTGGAACACATAAAATTTGAGGTGCCTACAGAGCATCCAGGGAATATTTGGTGGAGTCTGGGAATCATAAGCAGATAGCAGCTGGTGGCTGAAGTCGGCACAGATGAAATTCTTAGTAGGAATGTGAGGAAAGAAAAAAGCAGGAAAAATCCCTGGGGAACACTAACCTCTAAGAGGAAGCCAGAGAGAGAAAAATCAGCAAAACACATCAAAAGACTAAAGAGAAAGAATAAAAATACTCTTGTCGTGAATTCCAGAGGAAGTGAGCCGGGGGTACACAGTTTTGTGAGGCTTCGGCACATGCTATGTCCCACTGTTATGCACTGTCACACTACAAGTGAAACAAAGTAGCTGGAATTAGAGAGTGAACAAGAAAAGTTGATGGGGTGCTTGGGCAACATGCTTTTTATTTTGCTCAAAGCATTTTGGACAGGCCACTCTGTTTTTATGTGTACGCTGATGGAAAATCTTTACCCTGCTGTCGAAGACGTGGAAGCCTGTTGTTCTAGAAGCTCATCCTGAACACACAAGGCTGTCCCACAAGGGCTTGAGGAGTGCAGAATTACTGAAGTATGACGGATTCCTTGAACCACAGCCTAAAATCTTCATCTGAAAATGATAATAATAATAATAATAACTATGATGATGATGATGATGATGACGATGAAGGTTCTGCTTAACGGCTGCAGAGAATAATGTCACGGGCTATAAAATCTTTAATAGATTGCTCATAATTTCTTCCTTCCTTTCAAATAAAACTCATGGTCCTTTTCGTTCAGAGAGTTCTTGGACTATGACTGGATCTCAGTTCCACATTCCTCATAACAGAAACATGGAATGGGGGGTGGCAAGTGCCTTTAACACCATTTTACAGGGGAGAACCCAGAGAAGCTTAGGAGTGAGTCACATAAGGTCATGAGATGGGCAGCCTCAGGCCCAGAAACCATGTTCTCACTCCCATCCCCAAGTGACTCTGCTCTAGAGAAAAGCAACCGTGTGTGGATAAGCTTACAGCTTTCAAAGAGCTTTCCCATCCGTTTTCTTATTTAACTTAATGCTTTGTTGCCATCTTGCCTCAGTGTTACATTTCCCAGACTGAGTTCATCCCAACAATTTTTTCAAAGATTAAGAACCCTGATCACAAATTCCTAAATGATACACTTGCTATCCAGAAGTCAAAGTAAGTAATGATAGTATCATTTCTTCTTTGGTTGAAAACCTTTTTTAAAAACATAATTTAATTTTTCCAGATGAAATTAAACTTCTCCTGGAACAAAATGATAGTCAGTGTTCCATTCAGGCAATCTCACTTGGAAAAGTAAATGAATCCATTTGGATTTGAAACTTCTTTTTTTTTTTTTTAAGATTTTTTAATCTTTATTTATTTTTGAGAGAGAGAGAAAGTGACAGACAGAGCGTGAGCGGGGGAGGGGCAGAGATGGAGAGAGACACAGAATCTGAAGCAGGCTCCAGGCTCTGAGCTATCAGCACAGAACCCGATGCAGGACTCGAACTCAAGGACTGTTGAGCCAAAGTCTGACGCTTAACTGACAAAGCCACCCCGGTGCCCCTGGACTTCAAACTTCTGAGTCATGTGGGTTTCCCTGATCATTCTGCTCTGAAATCATAAGCCACTTCCTATTCTTCTCATGACAGTTTTATTTGATTTATTTGACAATAAGTTTCATGTTAAAAAAAATAAAAAATAATAAAAAATAAAAATTCAAAAAAAGAAGATTTATAGTTACTACTTCTTATTTTTCCTTTCCTAAAATTTTAATTTTCCTCCTTTACTTAGAATAAGTTGCAATCACTCCCTTTCAGTGTACAACTACAGTATTTGAGCTCAGTGATCAACTCCCTTATAATTGGAACAATGCAACTTAAAATAATAATAAGACATCATTTCAAATTTTTCGGATAGGCAAAAGGAAATAAATCGTTAGCACCAGGTGTTAGCAAGTGTGTGTAGGAGCAGGGACTCACATATTACTCAGGGGAAAGAATACTGGTGTAAGCACTTGAAAAGTAACTTAGCAAAACTTAGTCAAGCTCAAGTTGTACATACCCCATGACCCAGGATCTCCCCTTCTCGGTGTCTCCTCTAGAAAAACTGTGACAGGTGGGCACAAATAAACATACACAAAACTGTTCAGTGCAGCATTGTTGGTCATAGTGACCAAACAGAAGCAACCTCACTGTCCTTCAATAAGGTGAATTTATAAACTGGTATTTAAGATTCAGCAGTGGAGGTGAATAGATTCCTCCTAAAAACGTCTACATGTGTAAAATCTCAAACACCTATTGTTGAATTTAAAAGTTGCTCAGAAATTTTTAAAAATTAAAATAAAATAAAGTTGCTCAAGAAGAGTATAGCTATATATATGTGAAGTACATATATATATATATACATATATATATATATATATATATACTTGATATGTGAAGGTCAAACATGTGCACAAAAACATGACCTCATACACAAAACATAACCCGTAACCATGGAAAAGCGTTACTAGGAATGATATAACCAACTTTAGGATGCTGGTCCTTTCAATGGGTGTGGAAGGATAGGAGGGCAACACTTTAGTATCACCCATATTGCTTTATTTCTTTCGAAATTGAAAGCGATAGCGAAATAAAGAGGGGAAATATTAATATTGTTTTAATCTTGGTGGTGGGTAGAGAGAGTTTATTATATGTTCTAGCTTGCCCTATGTTTGAAATATTTCACAGTTAGAAATTTTAAAATTCAGAGCTACTTTTCTCGCAGAAGAGGACAAAGATAAAAAAGAAAGCAATGACTGAATTGGGAGAGAAAAAGTTTGGAACAGGATTTGGCAAAACTTTTCTGTGAAAGGCCAGGCAGTAAATATTTTTGACTGGTGGGCTCTACCATCTCTGTCCCCACTGCTCACTCTGTTTTTGTGACACAAAAGCAGCCGTAAAGAAAATGTAGCTAATAGGCATGGGTGTATTCAACGTGACCTTGTTTACAGAAACAGACCTCAGGTTGCGGTAGGCCCACGGGCCATAGTGAGCTGCAGATTACAGTTGCTGAAAGCAAGTGGTTTTAGCAGACAAGCGATCTAGGCTAGGAGGAGGAGGCCTGAGCCAAGGAATATCCACCGCTAGTTGGAGAGCTCAAGCACAGCCTCCCAGCCCAAGAATCCATGTGGAGATGAAGTACCTTTGGCTGTTGAGGTGCCAGTAGTAAAACTCACAAAAATAATCTCTAAATGCTAACCCTGTTGGGGGTTTTGTTTGGAGTTTCCTGTTTGATTTGGATTCTGTTTTCACTGGGGCCATGGGAGCAACTTTGTCTCAGATGTGTGTGCTGACATTCAGCCTTGGGTGCTCCCCTTCAACCTTCCAAAGATATCCTAGAATTCTCAGGTCACAGAAAACGTTCGGGCCGCATCCCCCCTTCCACTAATGCACAGCTCTGTACTGTCTTGACTCGACCTCTAAAACTCAATAAGGTCACTCTGGGAGTGAGTTAATCAGCTTAACTGAACCCTTGGCCTTTGGTCACTTACATACACCTTTTGGCAGGGAGGATTCAGCACTGCCACGGCCTTTCCTAGAAATTAGGAAGCATTATTGCTCAAGCTCTTATTGTAGAACCCCTGGACACTTCTAGGAAAGGTTGACAGAAGGGGCCAGTTATTCTTTAGCTGCCTACCTACTACCCTGGTCTGTGTAGCCCCTGTTCTGGTATCAACAAAGGCCAGGCCCGGGGGGTGTTACTTAAGAAGAAAGTGCTTCTGGGGCGGCTGGGTGACTCAGTCGGTTAAATGTCCAACTTCGGCTCAGGTCATGATCTTGAGGTTTGTGAGTTCGAGCCCAGCGTCGGGCTCTGTGCTGACAGCTCGGAGCCTGAAGCCTGCTTCGGATTCTGTGTGTCTCCATCTCTCGGCCCCTCCCCTGTCTCTCTGACTCTCAATAATAAATAAAGGTTAAAAATTTTTTTTTAAAGTCAAAATAAAAAAAAAAAAAAGAAGAAAGTGCTTTTGCTACCTCTCTCTCCCCACAGCCTACTTTGACCAACCCCGCTGCTTAGCATATCAACATTTATGGTCCTGGCACCCCTTGCAAATTTATAACTTTGTCAGGCCACAAGGATGGTTAATAAAACCAGCAAGATTTATTTACGAGTTTCTTCTGAGACAAGCCAAACACAAGATGTGAGGGTAAGATGAAAGATGTTCGATGCAAACAACGAAATGCAAATTGTATGCATTTCTCTGAGTAGCAAAGTGATCCAAGGCAAAGCTGGACTCTGGAGTGCTAAATTCAGGACCTGGTGGGGCCACCGACATGTGTGTGCAAGTGTGTGTGAAACAGTGAACTGAAGAAAGAGGCATGCCTGTTCTCTCCTGAGGAACCCCACACACTTAAGGGCCACTGTAGTATCGGCCATGAGCAAAACCTGGCTCAGAGCCTTTAGTGTGCCCTTGAAGTGAAGAGGATACAGCCTAACAGCGGCTGCAGCAAATACCTCTTGCCTACTTACCTGTCCTGACACTGAGATTCCAGATCCTTGACAACCTTCCTGTTGCTATGTGTGAAGGAGTAAAAAGATATGAGATGGAGGAAAGGAAAGAGAGGAGCTTGGGTTGATCCCAGTCACCTAGCTCTCATCAGCCTCTTTTCTTGGTCTTGAAAATGGGAGATTTGCTTTTCTTCTTAGGTTCTTATGGGGCATAACTTCTAAGGGTGATTGCCAGATGTTTTGAAAATGTTTCCAAGTGTTCAAAGAATGCATGTTGTTAGTCATCACATCGAATACTGTGACTCGAAGGGGTTTTGCCCCAAATTGATCAGAACATGTTTTAGTTCTGTTCTCCCTGACAACAGCTAGGACCTGTTGAGTGAAAGCATGCATTTTTTAGCCTATCAGAGATGCATGTGAAGCTGCTCCTGGAACTAGGTATGGAGGACCAGGGGTGACTCTGTAAATCTTTCCTGGCCGGGACTTACAAACTTTTGGTTGTGTTTACTCAGAATGTTAATAATTTTGGAAGTTATTAAAATGGAACCAACATACTTTCTTTTTAAGAGACTACTGAGATCACAAATCATTCTGCAAATATAATAAGCTGTGTAAGTTGAATGAGTCCAATACTCAATTGCTTGCCATGAGTCTGCTAGAAGCATGGCCATTTTAATATGACAATTCGTGTTGGAACTAAGGAGGCATGAGGAAAGTCCTTTAAAAATTCGGCCTCATAATTTCAGTAATTGCATTGCACGAGATGTTTTTACAAAAAAAGAAAATCTTTCCCTTTTTCCCCGGTCTGCTCTAAATGTTTTTACTTCCCTTGCCTCTTGTCATTACATTTATCTACCTCTGCACTCTCGTCAGTGTCACTGCCTGGAAGAATGTTCTTTGGAATTTAAGCCACCCATTTACCTGTTACTTCCTGGGCATCCCCTGCTCCCTCTCCAGGAGGAACTGATGCTCTTTCCTTGTGCCCCTACCCCCTGGGGGCACTGGTGCCAATGGAAATCACCCAAAGCATTTTTTTTAAATACAGATCTCAAACTCCACCTCAACTCTACTGATTCAGAATGTTTTGGGGTGGAGGTGAGGAATCTACATTCTAAAGCATCCCAGTGATTCAGAGGTTCTCCGTCCCAGGATCACCACCATGGAAACCTATGCCATTGTGTCTCTAAAACTATAGCACTGTCAACTGCATGCCTTTCTCTAACTTCTAAATTGCAAGCTCAGGGGCGCCTGGGTGGCTCAGTCGGTTAAGCGTCCTACTTCAGCTCAGGTCACGATCTCGCGGTCCGTGAGTTCGAGCCCCGCATCGGGCTCTGGGCTGGTGGCTCAGAGCCTGGAGCCTGCTTCCGATTCTGTGTCTCCCTCTCTCTCTCTGCCCCTCCCCTGTTCATGCTCTGTCTCTCTCTGTCTCAAAAATAAATAAACGTTAAAAAAATTAAAAAAAAATAAACTGCAATGAAATGCATGGCATTCATGGTTCCTTCAGCACATATTTATTGAGTACCTATAATGTACTAGGCATTGTTCTGAATGCAAGACATAATAATGGAAAATAGGCGGTCCTTCCTTCTTGGACCTTAAATCGAGTTGGAAGTCAGACAATGCAAAAATCAGTAAGATTATTCAATTCTATAGGATGCTAAGTGCCATGGAGAAAACCAAGGCAGGGATGAAGGAGACAATGAATGTCAGGGTTATGGTGAAGTTACCTATTAAGGCCTCACTGGGGAGGCGATAATTGACCAAAGACTTGAAGACCGTAGGAGAAGGCCATGCAGATATGTGGGAGAAAGGAAAACATAAGGCTTTAGAGCAGAAAAATGCCACATATGTTCTGGAAACAGAGTGAGTGTTGCTGGAGCAGAATGAGCAAGGGGGACAGTGTAGGTGACGAGGCCCGTGAGGTAACGATGGGGACAGCAGATCTTGTCAGGGCTCATCTGACACTGGAGGAATTTTAGCTTTGTCTCTGTGGGAGGTGCTGGAATTCACAAGGCTTATTAAAGTTTATTCCAGAATAAATACTCAACAAAACTTGATGAATGAAGGAATTCTCTGCTAGACGATTTGCAAAAGCCTCTTGTGGCTTACACTTAGACTACTAATAATGACATAAAGAAATATTTTAGCATGAATATTTTAACACCACTATTTTTAACAATGAGATAGGTATACTCACCTAGAGCTAGCATGCCTGGAGCCAGGATTCAAATACTTCACATACTGGCCATGTGATCTTGATAAGTTGTGAAGCCTCTCAATGCCTCAGTTTCCTCATCTATAAAATGGGAGAAATAATAATAGCTATTTCGTAGAATGTTGACGATTAAATGTGCTTATACATGAAAGGAAAATGTAAGAGCAATGTTTTTTTTTAATGTTTATTTATTTTTGAGGGAGAGGCAGAGAGAGCCCACAAGAGCAGAGGAGGGGTAGAGAGCAAAGGAGACAGGAACCGAAGTGGGCTGTCCTCTGTGCTGACAGTGGAAAGCACAATGCGGGGCTCCAACTCACGAACCCTGAGATCATGACCTGAGCCACCTAGGCGCCCGAAGAGTGATAGGTTTTGAGCACCAAGAAATACGAACTATTATTATTAGCAGAAATATATTTAAGACGTTGATAATACTTCAGAGAGTTAATATACTTACTATAAATTTTAGCCATGATGTTTATGCCTGTTATGTAATTAGTATACACTCTACAACTATACAATTTTTATATACATATAACCACATGCCATTTTGTACATGTTAAAAGGGTGTGCGTGTTAAAGGGATGAGAGCCTCATGCAGTTCTACAAATGCTAAAATACCCAGGGAGGCAATGAACACATGTGAGTATGACAAGGGTGAAGAAGGAACTACGGGTGTCGGGATATAAGAATCATCTCTACTGAGAGGCATTGCTGTCCCTTGAGGGTATTAATGTAAATATTACAATGGAAACTGTGACTTAAGCTTCAGAGACATCAGTTTGCTTTCTACCAAACATGTTTCAAAGGAAGTTTTCTTCCAGCTCCCATCCCTGCACACTTGTGTCACCAGGCCCTAATACGCAGACGGAAGATACAATCTATTGCCTTGTCTAAGGCAGTTTTAATACAGCCTTCGTTTCTTTTTTTTTTTTTTTTTCAACGTTTATTTATTTTTGGGACAGAGAGAGACAAAGCATGAACGGGGGAGGGGCAGAAAGAGAGGGAGACACAGAATCGGAAACAGGCTCCAGGCTCTGAGCCATCAGCCCAGAGCCCGACGCGGGGCTCGAACTCACGGACCACGAGATCGTGACCCGGCTGAAGTCGGACGCTTAAACCGGCTGCGCCACCCAGGCGCCCCCAGCCTTCGTTTCTTAATTCACAACTGGGAAGTGGTTTCCACTATAAGAAACTAACTCATGACTCACTTGAATTAACTTGGATATCTTCGTGCAGATGTGAAATGTGATTTTTTTATTCATAGCAATTAACAGAGGTGTAAATACTACTTTTCCTAACCTGTGGCCATTCCTAAGTTTAGTACTCATTATTTATTTATTTATTTATTTAATTTATTTATTAAATAAATATTTATTTATTTATTTATTATTTATTTTGGGGAGAGCACAAGCTGGAGAGGGGCAGAAAGATGGGGACACAGGATCCCAAGCAGGCTCCAGGCTCTGAACTGTCAGCATAGAGCCCGAAGGGGGCTTGAACTCACGAACTGTGAGAGCATGACCTGAGAGGAAGACTGACGCTTAACCGACTGAGCCACCCGGGCGCCTCCCCGCCCCACCCCGCACCAGTACTCCGCACCAGTACTCATTGTTAAGAAACTTGTGGAACCATACCCACCTTTCCTTTACTTCTTGTTAATTTTCTTGATCATATCCATGCCTAGGCGGTTACTTTCGGTGGCTCTGGAGGCAGATGCCTGGCTCGAAATCGTGGGACATTCTTAGCCATTGTGTCACGTTGGGCAAATTACTCAATGCCTATGGGCCTCAAGTGCCTTCATTACAAAGTAGGGCTAATATATGCCACCTCCGATCCACCGCTGTGTTGAGAATCAAATGAGGTAGACGCGTGATGCGCCTAGGGTGGCACTGCGCAAGTACTAAGTGAAAATGCAGTGACATTTCTTGACTATTACCGGCGCTGCAGCAAACTGGCTTGCGCTATTTTGGACAACATTGGCTTTTTAATTCTTCATGAAACCACGAAGGCCGGCTGCCCGCCAGCACCCGCCACAGACGCCCCCTCTAACTCTTCTCTCGTTGCAGGATGTTCTGGAAGCTCTCCCTGTCCTTGTGCCTGGTGGCCGTGCTGGTGAAAGTGGCGGAGGCCCGGAAGAACCGGCCGGCGGGCGCCATCCCCTCGCCCTACAAGGACGGCAGCAGCAACCACTCGGAGAGATGGCAGCACCAGATCAAGGAGGTGTTGGCCTCCAGCCAGGAGGCCCTGGTGGTCACCGAGCGCAAGTACCTCAAGAGTGACTGGTGCAAGACGCAGCCGCTGCGGCAGACGGTGAGCGAGGAGGGCTGCCGCAGCCGCACGATCCTCAACCGCTTCTGCTACGGCCAGTGCAACTCCTTCTACATCCCGCGCCACGTCCGCAAGGAGGAGGAGTCCTTCCAGTCGTGCGCCTTCTGCAAGCCCCAGCGCGTCACCTCGGTCCTGGTGGAGCTCGAATGTCCCGGGCTGGACCCTCCCTTCCGACTCAAGAAGATCCAGAAGGTGAAGCAGTGTCGGTGCATGTCGGTGAACCTGAGCGACTCGGACAAGCAGTGAGCACCTGCGGCGGGACGCAGCTCGCCCCGCGCGCCAGTTGGCTGGGCCGCCGCCGCCTGCGTCGCCGTCCTCTGAGCCCACGCACGCGCTGCCCGGTGGCCCCTTCCGCAGCAAGCACGTTTCCGGGGGCCCACGGCGCCCTTGTCACACGCGCGGGCCACAAGCGGAGCTTCGCTGCGATGTGTTCCTGACCGACCGCGGGCCTCTCCTATGCGTCCCAAACGGGCTGCGTTTCAGGCCCGAGGGACGTGGCGGGAAACCCACCGTCCACCAGTCAGCGGCCGGAGAGGGCCTTTCCCGGGCTGCCCTGCCAATCCGGCAATGATGTTTCCACCATGTGGAAAAGCGAGTCTTTCCCTGGCCTCACCCTACACTCCAGCTCCCCCTTCCCAGGAAGTGAACGATGCGGCCCTCACGCCTCTCCCGCTGGGCCAGGGCCCTCCAGCTGAGAGGTTCCCTTGGGAAGGGAGGGCTGTCCTCGCGCTGCTGTGATGCGGTTCTGGACGATGTCCGGACACAGGGAGGTTCTTCTAAAAACCCAATACTGAGAAGACGACTTGAGCCACTGGGATCATGAAATGGGCTTCCCTGGGGACCTTGCTCAGCAGGCCACACTCTCCCCTACCCCCGGCCCCCACCACCTCTTCCTCACTTCCCCCCCCACCCCCCCCCCCCTCTGTGGACTCAGATGAACCCTGATGTGCATGCTATTATTGCTGCAATTAGAATATTATTACACACAAAGGTCTCCATATTAACGCTGGTTTTGTAATTGACCTGTATTGTAAAGAGCTGTTAAAAAGCACTATAGACCTATCCTTGTATTGTTTCACGTGTTTGGACTCTGGCTTTGCAGCACTATTCTGAGTCAGGCCCACAAGGTGTTTCACTCAGAAATAATGCCTAGTCAGCAGTTCATTGTCATGCACCTATTCTTAGATTGGGCAGGGAGACGCCAGGTGATTTTACCTTGTGATTTGACAATGAATAATATTTCACTGAAGGTCCTAAAGCATTGCAGCACAATATAGGAAGTGGATCGGGATGGAAGGGTGTAGGGAGGGGACTCACTGGGAAGTCATTAAGGGGGAACTTAAAAGCCCTATGATATTTAATATGCATATGTGGTGTGAGAAGTTATACTATTTTACTGCCATGACACTAAACAAAAGATATTTCCCGGTAAAAGAAATATTTAAAAGTATAAGGAGTCAATTCACTTTGTGGTGTAGGAGGAAATAAAAAATAAAATACATAGAACGGAAAGCTAGTTAAACTATCCTACAGAAGCTTCCTTTTCAAAGAATGGAATTTTTGAAAAAAACAAAAAGATGACCAACTCATTTTTCATTTTTATGAATCGTTGAGGTTTTCATGTTGTGAACTCTTGGCATAAGAAAGTTGACATAATTTATCATCCTGAAAACTTATACTTACCTTGAGTCCCTTTGCTAGATTGCCCCGCAAAGACTTCCCTGTGAGTAACGTTTATGGAATCTGTAAATGTGAATTAGATGCCATTGGCGGGAAGCAGCACACTTTGAAGACCTTTCATTGGTAATTCCCCCGAGCACTCAGGCTCAAGTGCTGTTGCCAAAGGCCCTCAGAAAAACCCATTTCCAGGTTTGTGAGACCCTCTACAAGCTGCTCGGAGAGCTGAGGCTTCCTGACCTTTGACCGTGATGGGGGATCTGGAGGTGTTCACCTGGAGAGCAAGGTTGTGGCATGACAGTGAATCCATCTCCTGCCTCTACGCTGCGGGTTTCGTTTCTATCGCTTCTGTAACTCCATGAGACCTGAGCAGAATGTGCTGTTGCACAAGAGGGCATTGGTTTTAGAAATGGTTATACACAGCCCTAACTCAGGAGGCAGAACTCAACAGAAATCCTTGAAGGCTGGAACCTTGGGATAGAGGGAAAGAGTGGAGAGTGTGTCCAGCTTTCGAATTTATTTTTCCAGTTAATGGAAAACCTCAAGCCAGACTCCGTGCAGGGCCCACAGCAGAAACGCTGTGAAGGAAGGAAGTCCACATGACTGTACCTGAGGTCAACGGAGTAGAGTAGGGTAGGGGTGGGTGGGAGTCTCTGGCTGACCACAGAGGCAACCCTGTCATTTTATTAACACAGAACCCAAGTAGATAGGGGAAGGATTAAGCTATGAACTCACGGAATACAAACATGAGCACACACTCTTTGAACCCAACTGTGGGAGTAGCAATGGAAGCAATATGATATGCTGCAGTGTGAAGCTCCTTCTGGGGGTATGTACAAAGTTTACCTTACAATGGCTCAAATTGTATTTAATTGTTTTTTTTTGTCTGTTTATAAATGAAGAAAAGCTATAAGTATAATGTAATTATTTTATAGGTGTACTATTAAATTATAGAACAAATAAAGATACTCTAGGATTATATGTGATCCTGGTGTGAAGTGCCATAAAAGATGGGATTCAGAACTTGTTCCAGTGGGCAATGAAGGAGCACTGTGTTCAGAGTGCTTTTGTCCAGTCGTGGTGAATTCAATCCTTAGTCTACATCACGCAACCAATCCCTTTGGGGCCTGGCACCATCAAAGAGAATCAGAATCAGGCATTCAAGGATCAGAGGTGAAGGGGATGGCTCTCAGTCCTGGTCTTGGGGAGTTTCCAAGCCTCTTACAGATTGGTCAGCAGCTGAAGACAGAATTCTTGAGCTCTTCTCATTGTGTTCTTTGAATAAGAAATACAGAAGTTCATCTTCCTTGTAGTGACCAGGGTACCGCATTTGTCTCTTCAACAAGCCAGAATTTGTCCTGAGTTTTGTCCGTTTTCACAATCACCTTTCAAACATTTCAACATTTCTTGATATCACAGTGTTTCTGTTTTTCAACCAATTGACTTATATGACATTCACGTAACTCGATTATCAATAAAAAGTAAACACTATAATAAAATTGCATATGGTTGATTTACTCTATGGATTTCAAAGGAATGAAGTTTAACTTAATAAATAATTTATCTTAGTTTATTAAATGGGGCAGAATATTCCACTTAAATGAGGATAAGATATTTCAAGTCACTTGTTTCTGAAGTTGGCTGATAGATTTTTAAGTTATAAAGTCAATGAAAATGAATTTTTGCTCTTGAGTGAACAACATAAGAATGTATGTATCCCTAGAAAGTTCCTTTGATGATTGATCTACACCACTGATGATTAGCTCTACATCATCGATAACCAAGAAGACAAAATCATAAATAATACAGTTAAAACTTGTTTATCATTGGATTATCATTTGAATCCTTCTTTTTTTAATTAAAAAATGTTTATTTATTTTTGAGAGAGAGAAAGAGAGATATAGCGTGCAAGCGGGGAGGAGGAGAAAGGGAGACACAATCTAAAGCAGGCTCCAGGCTCTGAGCTGTCAGCACAGAGCCCAACGCAGGGCTTGAACTCATGAACTGCAAGATCATGACCTGAGCTGAAGTTGGATGCTTAACTGACTAGGTCATCCAGGCACCCCACATTTAAATCCTTCTTAACCTCTACCCACCCTTGCCTCTTCCCCCAATCCTACTGCTGCTACTTCTCAGGCACAGCAGTCAGTGATGCCATTTACTATAAGGGGAAAGTGGGAAAACAAGTAGTTTCTGTTGTGGTGGTGGTGGTTGTACCTGTTGGCATTTCTGGGTTGTTGGTCTCTCTATTACTTAGTCTGGGATACATAAGGGAGGAGGGCAGAAGCAAGGGAAATCCCTGTAATGTCATTCCTTAGATCCCAAGTTTCCTCCTTGATCTGCCTTTTTTTCTCCACCTCTTAGAGCCTTATTATATTGGATATATCTATCAAATATATATATATACATTTATATGTATATATATGTGTATGTGTGTGTATATATATATATATTTTTTTTTTTTTTTTTCCAGAGTCTATAGTGGGAGAAGTAGGCAGATTGTGTCTACTCCATGTTGTCTGGAGCCAGAAATCCTATAAATCTTTGTAGATGTACTACCTATTCTCTAAGGTTTATGGTGTGTAAACCTTATAATTTGGTGTTTATATTATGTATAAACAAAGGCCTCCAACATACTTGCCTTATATCTCTCATCTGTTACTATTACATGATGTCAATCATATGGTGAATAAATATGACATTTCACAGAATGTCCATAAAATCCAGCCTATTTCAGATTACATCTTGGTAAAGGATGTAAGAACTTGCATAGACTTGGGGCACCTGGGCGGTTCAGTCAGTTACGTGTCCGACTTCAATTCAGGTGATGATCTCGTGGTTCATAAATTCGAGTCCCGCATGGGGCACTGTGCTGACAGCTCAGAGCCTGGAGCCTGCTTCAGATTCTGTGTCCCTTTCTCTCTTGGCCCCTCCCCTGCTCACCCTCTGTCTCTCTCTCTCAAAAATAAATAAACATTTTAAAAAAAAGAAACAAAGAACTTGCATAGACTTGAGGGCAAGACCATAAACATAAACCACTGTTCATCCTATGGGAACGCCAATGGCATCCACTTCTCTTTCCTGATAGTTACAGCTAAAAATATATTTCCTACATCAAGTGATGAGTGGTGTTTTAACCTGCTCTAGCAAAACAAAAACAAGCAAACAAAAAAACACATTGAGCAAAGTAACTACAATGGGGCTACTGTCCTATCACCTGCCGTGTTCTGTTTAATTTTTGCAGGAAATGGTCTGATGAAATACATGGGGATATGATAGGAGTTACCATGATATTCAAGTCTTTGAAAGTTTCATTAATTTACTCCATTCCCTTTGGGATTCAGCATTGTTTTTCATTTACTCTTTTTGCTGAGGTAGGAAGCTTTAGAATCCCTACTTGCCCCTCCCTACTACATTCGTGCTTACTCAACAAGTCAAGGAATTAATGTGAAGGTTCTTCAAACTACCATGGGTGTCCCTACCAATTAGGCATTTGGAGATTAGGGGAAGGACCAATAGATGAGTGGGCCCTCTGAGGACCAGACCTTGGCTAGGACTCTGATGGCCCTTATATATCCCTCACTTTAATATGGAGCCATGTTGGCTTACTGGGTCTCCAAGTATTTGTGTAAATTCAGAACCAGTGTTCAATAATCTTCAAAAGTTATGAGTATTCCTCTTTATCACCATAGCACATTTACCTTAGTAGGTAGTTCTAAATTCCCTGGTTAAGTACTAGGGGAATAACAAGTGAATATATATGCCTTGGTATTGAAGAGTCCTTACTTCTAAAGACTCAGCCCCTCCTTCAGCCAATGGGTTCCATTCTGATCTGGAAACTGAGCAAGGAATTATGATTTTTACTGAGATACTGCCCTGTCTCTGACAATCAATCATTGATTTTTTTTTGGCTGTATAAATTAAATAATATCCTTGTTGGTAGCCCATCTATATCATATCCAGGAACACCATGTTCTATTATCCAACTCCAAGCTGGGATTTTCTGGATATCACTCCAATCCCATCAGTCTTTGCCATAATTTTGCCCACAATACTCCTGAAAGTTAAGCACTGGCATCTGGCTTATATTATTTTGAGATCTTGCTCGAAATAATATAAGATCCATCAGGGAGCCTAGTTTTGTAGCATCTCTTCCTACCACTAGCTCTGGGCTACAGACAACAGGCATGGCTGAGCTTCTCAATGCTGCTGCTCTTCCTGACACAAACATAGGCAACATTGCTTTGGTGAATGTAGGCTCTCCTGGGACCTTCACTGGCTGTTGGTTTTTTTTAGCTTCACACAGCAGACACATAGAGAAGCATGCCCACTTCTCTAAGCCTATGAATACTTTCCTCCACCATATACCATGGAAACTCTTGAAATTTTATTTCATTGAATATGGATCAGTTTTTGTGATACCCTGAGAATCAGGCTAGTACCTTATCATCATTCCTGGGGTGTTTGCCACAACGTTAAATCCTTAATCATGGGAGAGTGTTCCCATGGTTATGTCCAGCTTAATGTTCTGCTCTCCATCCCTGATCCGGTACCCTCAGGACATGATCCCACACTTACTTTCCTGGTTCCTGCAGTGACTTCACTCTCATCCCTTACCTGACCCAGCACATCTTGAGTAGGGGTGGGTGCCTAACAAGAGGCCTATCAGGTTCAAGGGAATCGGGGAATCTGAGATTCTTGACCACATTTACCAAGGTATTCCCATCCCAATTTCAGGGGTTAGTCCTTCCTTATTAGGCCTAACCTCGGCACAGAAGACTTGCTGGAGCTAAGAATCCAAACTTTTCTAAAGCAGCACCATTTGTACAATTGAGTCTGCCTGACTGTAGGAGACTAATTAAACTCTGTCAGACCATATTGCTTTTGTATTCTGAATGAATTGGTCATAAATCACCCTGAGTCTTCAACAAATCAATGCCAGTTGGAAGTTGTTCCCCAATTCCAAAGTCCTTAAAGTCACACTGTACCTTATAATTCTTTTTTTCATGTTTATCTATTTCTTTCGAAACAGACAGACAGAGAGACCAGGGGAGAGACAGAGAGAGATGGAGACAGAGAATCCCAAGCAGGCTCCATGATGTCAGTGCAGAGCTCCACATGGGGCTCAACCCTGAGATCATGACCTGAGCCAAAATCAAAAGTCAGACATTTAACCAACTGAGGCACCCAAGTGTCCCATGTACCTTATAATTCTTAAGCACCAAAAGTATTGCACTGTCTAGGAATCCCCACACCAACATCCCACCTCAGTTTATGCCTGGGAAAAATATTAACAGTTCATGCTACAGCATGCCAGGGCCCTGTCAACTGACTGGCAAGTGATCCATCTCCAAATCCTGTGTTAGAGTACACTTCCTGGGACCACTCCTGGAACTATCTTAGATTGGTTTCCCAAACTCTGAGACCAAGTGTTTTGTGCAGAAGATTTATTGGGGAGTGGTCTCAGAACATAGACCTGTAAGGAAGTGAGGAAATAGGGTTGTGTAGCAGGAAGATCAAACTGGTTGCAACTGAGGTCTCATCTGATCCTATGTGTTCTGGTGCTGTGATAGTGATTAGAGTTGTCCCAAATGGGAGCAAGGAGGACAGGGGTTTGGATCCCACATTAGCCAGTCACTGGCTTCAGGCATCCCCTGGAGGAAGCAGGCATTCTCTTTCATTAAGGTCCCCTCTTGGTGAAGGATCCAGCTTTGAGCCATCAGCAGCTGATGTTCATTGGGGTCAGGGGGTGAGGTGAGATGGGATGGGTACCTCGTACTCTCATACTCTGAAGAGAGCATCTGAGTAGACACCATAATTTCCACCTTTGCATGTGTGTGTGTGTTAGGGGAGAGAGGACAGAGTATGGGAGGAGGGGGGAGACAGTAAAGAATGTGGGTGACCTTGAAAGAGAGGCAAAGGAGGTTCCACTTGATTGGATAGGAAATAGAAAATTGCTGACAAATTTGACTGAGGATCATTCCAGTCACAATATGCAAGATGACTGGAGGGAACAGAATCCATATCCAGACAGGCCAACTCAGTAGCTCTTATAAGAAGTTAGACTGGAGATTAGGGCCAAAGTAATAGAACTGAATCTGAAAGAGAAAAGTACATGAAATATTTGCAGAATTTGGTGACTGAGGAGGAGTCTGTTAGTATAAAAGATGGGGAACCCCACACAAGTGAGGTGATGATGAGGGTTTTTAGAGACGTTAGGTCTGCAGTGATAGTGAAATATTCTATTTTTAATTTTTTTTAACGTTTATGTATTTTCGAGACAGAGAGAGACAGAGCATGAACGGGGGAGGGGCAGAGAGAGAGGGAGACACAGAATCGGAAACAGGCTCCAGGCTCTGAGCCATCAGCCCAGAGCCCGACGCGGGGCTCGAACTCCCTGACCGCGAGATCGTGACCCGAGCCGAAGTCGGCCGCGTAACCGACTGAGCCACCCAGGCGCCCCTGATAGTGAAATATTCTAAATAAATCTGTCCCATTTGAAGAAATAGGACTGGAATAGAGCAACAAGCTACACCTGGACAAAACTAGTAAAGAAGCGAAATCATTATTAAACCCATGAACACAGGTGAGACTCCCAAAAGAGAGTGAGAGAATAAGGAAAGAGAGAACAAAGTTACATTTGGAAATACAGATGACCCTTGAACACAACACAGGTTTGAAGTGTGCAGGCCCACTTCTACACTTTCTTTTTTCAATAAATACAGAACAGTGCTATAAATGTATTTTTCTTTACTCCTGATTTACTTAACATTTTCTTCTCTCTAGCTTACTTTATTGTAAGAAAGCCATATATAATACACGTAACATAAAAAATATGCGTTGAGCCCCTTGGGAAGATGGCAGAGTAGGAGAACTCTAAGCTCACTTGTTCCACATTTACAACCAGATATCACTCACATCTAATTAAAAAAGAAAGAAAGAAGAAAGAAAGAAAGAAAGAAACCAGAGAGTGATCCAAAGACTGGCGAAAAAAAAACCTCCACAACTAAATGTAGAGAAGCTTTGGGGCGACTGGGTGGCTCAGTCGGTTAAGCGGCCGACTTCGGCTCAGGTCATGATCTCACGGTCTGTGAGTTCGAGCCCCGCATCCGGCTCTGTGCTGACAGCTCGGAGCCTGGAGCCTGTTTCAGATTCTGTGTCTCCCTCTCTCTGACCCTACCCCGTTCATGCTCTGTCTCTCTCTGTCTCAAAAATAAATAAACGTTAAAAAAAATTTTTTTTTAATGAAGAGAAGCTGCATCTAAGAGTTTAGAAAGGACAGAAAGTGTGGTTGGGAGCTGCCCGCAGGAGGGAGGGCACTGTGGGTGCAGAGAGGGGAAAGCACCAGAGAGACCACACAGGAAAACAAATCTCTATAACGTCTGGCCTGGAAAACCAGAGGAGCTGAATTCCATGAGTTTGTATAACCAGTAGGACTTGGAGCCTGGAGCTTTAGAAGTCAGCTGACTCAGCACTGAGTGATCCTGGAGAGCCAGTGATAGCCCAGTCCCTGCCCTTAAAAAGACAACAACACATGGAGAGGCAACAAAGAAGTGGCAGTTTGTACAACGGGAGGGAGATGTGTTTATACTGATTTTGGAGTGTGTTTGGGGACTTTTATGGGAAAAAAAAGTAGCTGGCAGATTCCATTTTCCTCCCCTGCCCCCTAGCATAAACACAAAGCCATCTGCAGGAAGTGGTGTTGCAAAACACGTGCTACCTAACAGCTAAAAGTGCACCCTAGGTGCACGATGAGGACTTGCCCATTCCAAGCCTGTTGGCCTCAGCCCTGGACTCGGTGTAAATTTTGTTAATGTTGTGTTGCACCCTACCCAGCTACCACCTCCACACACCATGCCTTTGCAAGCACCATGCTTTGGGGTATCTATGCTAGGACTAATGGCTCAGTGCAAATTTGCCCTGCCCAGGTACCCCACACACAGACACTGAGTGCCCCCAGCCATCACCACCACTGTCATGTGCCCACCAGGCAGTAGAGGATATGACCCAGGATTAGTAGCTTAGTGCAAATTTTCTAATACTTGATGGTTACCAGAGGGGAGGTTGGTGGGAAAGATGGATAAAATAGGTGATGGGGATTAAGGATAGCACTTGTGATGAGCACCAGGTGTGGTATGGAAGTGCCGAATCACTATATTGTGCACCTGAAACTAATCTTACACTGTATGTTAACTATATGAAATTTAAATAAAAACTTTTTTTTCTAATACTGCTGCCTCACACCGTCTCAGTGCTGGTTGGCCTGGGTTTCAATAACATCATAGAGAGCAAGCACAGTCCACAATAAGCAGAGAGTCAGTGCAGATATCTGGATTGAAAGGAAAAAGCAACCCAGACAAAATAGCAGGATGTAAGCAACACACATAGGAGATTCCCCTGAAGGGTCAGGTCCTGGTGAACAGGGGACACTCCACCGCAGGGCACTACATGGCTTCTTTAAAAAGCCCCTACTTTTAAGAGCAGATGTACCTGACTTTCCTAACACAGAGAAACAGACACAGAGAGGTAGACAATGTGAGGAGACAAATATGTCCCAGTTAAAAGAACAGGAAATATCACAGTAGAAGATCTAAAAAAACAGAAATAAGTAATATGACTGATAGAGAATTTAAAGTAATTATTTTAAAGACACTTACTGGACTCAAGAAAAGGGTAGAGGACACCAGTGAGATCCTTGGCAAAGAGATTCAAAAAAACATATCAGAGATTTAAAAAAAAACTCAGTAAATGAAATTAAAAATATGATAGATAGAATAAATAGTAGGCTACAGGAATGTATCAGTGACCTGGAGAATAGAGTAAGAGTCAAGCTGAACAGGTGAGAAACAAACACTACATCATGAGAATAGATTTAGAGAGCTCAGTGACTCCATCAAGCATGATAACATTCCCATTACAGGGATCTAAGAAAAAAAAGAAGAGAGAAAGGAGTGCAGAAAATGTAGCTGAGCAAATAATAGCTTCCCAAAACTAAGAAGGGAAACAAAATCCAGATTCAGGAGGCACAGAGAGCCCCCAACAAATTCAACCCAAGGAGGTCCACATCAAGACATATAGTAATTAAAATGGCAACCAAAAAAAAAATAGTGAAGGAAAGAAGTTTAAAGGTTGCAAGAGAAAGGATGCTTATATACAAAGGAAACTCTGTAAGACTCTCAGCTGTGGCAGAGTGGATTAAAAAAACAAACAAGACCTATCTCTATGCGCCTACAACAAGCTTTTTTTAGATCTAAAGACACCTGCAGATTGAAAGTGATGAAATGGAGAAACATTTATCATGCAAATGGATATCAAAAGAAAGCCAGAATAGCAACATTTATACTAGACAACAGCCCAATAAAAACAAAGTCTATAAAAAAGACAAAGAGGGGCACTATATAATCATAAATGGGACAATCCAACAAGAAGATGTAATAATTATAAATATATGTACCCAACATGAAAGCACCCAAATATAGAAAACAGTTAATAAAAAACATAAAGGAACTAATCAACAGTAATACAATAATCGAAGGGGACTTTAACAACCCATTTACATTGATAGATGATCTATCTACATAGATAGATGATCTAAACAGAAAATCAACAAGGAAACAGTGGCTTTGAATGACACACTGGGCAGGTGAATTTAACAGATATATTCAGAACATTCAACCCTAAAACAGCAGAATATACATTCTTTTCAAGTGCACATGGAACATTCTCCAGAATAGATCACATATTAGGCCACAAAACAAGTCTCAACAACTCAAAAATATTGATGCATCTTTTTTTATTACAATTCTGTGAAACTAGAAATCAACCACAAGACAAAATATGGAAAGACCACAAAATACAGGGAGGTTAAATAACATGCTACTAAATAATGAATGGGTCAACCAGGAAATCAAAGAATAATCAAAAAGTACATGGAAATAAATAAAAATGAAAACACAATAGTCCAAAACCTTTGGGATGCTGCCAAAGTTGTAATAGGAAGGAAGTTTATTGCAACACAGGCCTACCTCAAATGCAAGAAAAATTTCAAATAAACAACCTAACTTTACACCTAAAGGAGCTAGAAAAATAATAACAAACAAAACCCAAAATCAGCAGAAGGAAGGAAATAATAATGCTTAGAGCAGAAACAAATGATATAGAAATGAAAGGAAAAAAAAGGAAGAAGAGATCAATGAAACTAGGGGCTGGTTCTTTGAAAAGATCAAAAAAAATGATAAGCCTCTAGCCAAAATCATCATCAAAACGAGAGAGAAAAAGAGAGAGAGAACTGAAACAAAATCACAAATGAAATAGAAATAACATCCAACACCACAGAAATACAAACAGTTGTAAGAGAATATTATGAAAAGCCACATGACAACAAATTAGACAATCTAGAAGAAATGAATTCCTAGAAACATATAAACTACCAAAACTGAAACAGAAAGAAATAGAAAATTTGAACAGACCAATTACCAGGAAGGAGATTGATTCAGTAATCAACCAATTTTTTGTCACCAACAAACAGAAGTCCAGGACCAGATAGCTTCACAGGAAAATTCTACCAAAAATTTAAAGAAGAGTTAATACCTTTTCTACCCAAACTATTCCAAAAAATAGGAAAAGAAAGAAAACATACAAATTTATTCTATGAGGCCAGTATCACCCTGATATCAAAACCAGTCAAAGACACTATAAAAAAAAGATAACTACAGGTCAATATCTCTAATGAACATACATACGGGGGGCGCCTGGGTGGCGCAGTCGGTTAAGCGTCTGACTTCAGCCAGGTCACGATCTCGCGGTCTGTGAGTTCGAGCCCCGCGTCGGGCTCTGGGCTGATGGCTCAGAGCCTGGAGCCTGTTTCCGATTCTGTGTCTCCCTCTCTCTCTGCCCCTACCCCGTTCATGCTCTGTCTCTCTCTGTCCCAAAAATAAATAAATGTTGAAAAAAAAAATTTTTTTTTTAATTTTAGAATTGTTTGTTCCAGCTCTGTGAAGAATGCTGGTGTTATTTTGATAGGTATTGCATTTAATATGTAGATTGCTTTGGGTAGTATTGGCGTTTTAACAATATTTGTTCTTCCTATCCAGGATCATGGAATCTTTTTCCATTTTTTTGTGTCTTCTTCAATTTCTTTCATAAGCTTTCTATAGTTTTCAGTGTATAGATTTTTCACCTCTTTGGTTAGATTTATTCCTAAGTATTTTATGGGTTTTGGAGAAACTGTAAATGGTATCAATTCCTTGATTTCTCTTTCTGTTGCTTCATTGTTAGTGTATAGGAATGCAACCAATTTCTGTGTAATGATTTTATATCCTGCAACTTTGCCGAATTCATGGATCAGAGCTAGCAGTTTTTTGGTGGAATCTTTTGGTTTTCCATATAGAGTATCATGTCATCTGTGAAGAGTGAAATTTTGACCTCCTCCTGGCCGATCTGGATGCCTTTTATTTCTTTGTGTTGTCTGATTGCTGAGGCTAAGACTTCCAATACTATGTTGAATAACAGGGGTGAGAGTAGACATACCTGTCTTGTTCCTGTCCTTAGGGGGAAAGCTCTCAGTTTTTCCCCATTGAGGATGATATTAGCATTGGGTCTTTCATATATGGCTTTTATGATATCGAGGCATGATCCTTCTATCCCTACTTTCTTGAGGGTTATCAAGAAAGGATGCTGTACTTTGTCAAGTGTTTTCTCTGCATCTATTGAGAGGAACGTGTGGTTCTTGTTCTTTCTTCACATTGATTGCTTTGCAGATATTGAACCAGCCCTGCCCCCCCAGGTAAATCCCACTTCATTGTGTGAATAATTCTTTTAATGTATTGTTGGATCATATTGGCTAATATCTTGTTGAGGATTTTTGCATCCATGTTCATCAGGGAAATTGGTCTATAGTTCTTCTTTTTAGTGGGGTCTTTGTCGATTTGGGGATCAAGGTAATGCTGACATCATAGGAAGAGTTTGGAAGTTTTCCTTACATTTCTATTATTTGGAACAGCTTCAAGAGAATAGGTGTTAACTCTTCCTTAAAGGTTTGGTAGAATTCCCCTGGAAAGCCATCTGGCCCTGACTCTTGTTTTGAGGGAGATTTTTGATTACTAATCAATTTCTTTACTGGTTATGGGCCTGTTCAAATTTTCTATTTCTTCCTGTTTCAGTTTTGGTTGTTTATATGTTTCTAAGAATTTGTCCATTTCTTCCAGATTGCCCATTTTATTGGCATAAAATTGCTTAAAATATTCTCTTATTATTGTTTTTATTTCTGCTGTGTTGGTTGTGATCTCTCCTCTTTCATTCTTGATTTTATTTATTTGGGTCCTTTCCTTTTTCTTTTTGATCAAACTGGCTAGTGGTTTATCGATTTTGTTAATTCTTTCAAGAACCAGCTTCTAGTTTCATTGATCTGTTCTACTGTTTTCATGGTTTTGATAGCACTGATTTCTGTTCTGATCTTTATTATTTCCTGTCTTCTGCTGGTTTTGGGTTTATTGGCTGTTCTTTTTCCAGCTCTTTAAGGTGTAAGGTTAGGTTGTATATCTGAGACCTTTCTTCCTTCTTTAGGAAGGACTGTATTACTATATACTTCCCTCTTATGACCACTTTAGCTGCGTCCCAGAGGATTTGGGCTGTGGTGTTATCATTTTCATTGATTTCCATATACTTTTTAATTTCCTCTTTAACTTCTTGGTTAGCCCATTCATTCTTTAGTAGGATGTCCTTCAGTCTCCAAGTATTTGTTACCTTTCCAAGTTTTTTCTTATGGTTGATTTTGAGTTTTATAGCATTGTGGTCTGAAAATATGCACACTATGATCTCAATTTTTTTGTACGTGTTGAGGGCTGATTTGTGTCCCAGTATGTGATCTATTCTGGAGAACATTCCATGTGCACTGGAGAAGAATGTATATTCCTCTGCTTCAGGATGAAATGTTCTGAATATATCTGTTAAGCCCATCTGGCCAGTGTGTCATTCAAAGCCATTATTTCCTTATTGATTTTCTGTTTAGATGATCTGCCCATTGCTGTAAGTGGGGTGTTGAAGTCCCCTACTATGATGGTATTATTATCAATAAGTTTCTTTATGTTTGTTATCAATTGATTTATATATTTGGGTGCTTCACATTTGGAGCATAAATGTTTACAATTGTTAGGTCTTCTTGATGGAAAAACCCCTTAATTATGATATAATGCCCTTCTTCATCTCTTGTCACAGTCTTTATTTTAAAGTCTAGATTGTCTGATATAAGTATGGCTATTCCGGCTTTCTTTTGTCAACCATTAGCATGATAGATGGTTCTCCATCCCCTTTCAATCTGAATGTGTGTTTAGATCTAAAGTGAGCCTCTTGTAAATAGCATATAGATGGATCTTGTTTTCTTATCCATTCTGTTACCCTATGTCTTTTGATTGGAGCATTTAGTCCATTGACATTTAGAGTGAGTACTGAAAGATATGAACTTATTACCATTATGTTTCTT
Source organism: Prionailurus viverrinus (assembly GCF_022837055.1). Classification (NCBI taxonomy): domain Eukaryota; kingdom Metazoa; phylum Chordata; class Mammalia; order Carnivora; family Felidae; genus Prionailurus; species Prionailurus viverrinus. The sequence goes on from NC_062577.1 coordinate 6,699,358, forward strand.
GTAGAGTTGGAGTTTCTGGTAGTATTTTCTGGTCCTTTCTAGTCTTTGTTGCCCTTGGTCTTTTTTTTTTTTTTTTTTGTCTTTTCTCCCCTCAGAGAATCACCCTTATAATTTCTTGCAGGGCTGGTTTCATGGTCATGAACTCCTTTAATTTTTGTTTGTCTGGGAAACTTTTAATCTCTTCTATTTTCAATGACAATCTTTCTGAATAAAGAATTCTTGGCTGCATATTTTTCTGATTCAGCATATTGAATATATCCTGCCACTCCTTTATGTCCTGCCAAGTTTCTGTGGATAGGTTTGCTGCAAACCTGATCTGTCTTCCCTTGTAGGTTAAGGACATTTTTCCCCTTGCTCCTTTCATGATTCTTTCCTTGGCTGAGTATTTTGTGAATTTGACTATGATATACCTTGTTGAAGGTCGGTTTTTGTTGAATCTAATGGGGGTCTTCTGTGCTTCCTGGATTTTGATGTCAGTATCTTTCCCCACATTAGGAAAGTTTTGTGCTATGATTTGGTCACATAACCCTTCTATCCCTTTCTCTCTCTCTTCGTCTTCTGGGACCCCTATGATTCTGATGTTGTTCCTTTTTAAGGAGTCACTGATTTCTCTAATTCTTAAATGGTGCTCTTTTGCCTTAGTCTCTCTTTTTTTTTTCTGCTTCATTATTCTCCATAAGTTTGTCCTCTATATCACTGATTCTCTTCTGCCACATCCATTCTTGCCACCATGGCATCTATTCGAGAATGCAGCTCAGTGACATTTTTTATTTCATCCTGATTACCTTTTACTTCTTTTATCTCCGTGGAAAGGAATTCTAATCTATTTTCAACCGTAGCTAGTATTCTTATTAATGTGTTCTAAATTCTGGTTCAGACATCTTGCTTGTATCTGAGTTGATTAAGTCCCTGACTGTCATTTATTCCTGCTCTTTCTTTTGGGGTGAATTCCTTCATTTCATCATTTTGAAGGAAGAAAAAGAATTAATTAGGTAAAAAAATAAAATTAAAAAATTAAAAACAACACACACATACACAGAAATCAAATAAATAATGCTAGATCCTAGGTCTGTTTTGGTCTGGGTGTTGAACGGAGCTTGATAGATTAGAGAAAAAAATGGGAAAAAGGAAAAAAAGAAAAGAAAAAAGATAAAAGAAAGAAAAGCATTTGAAAATTTGAAAAAATGAATATAATGAAATAGAATAAAATGAAATGATGGAAGTAAAATAGAATTTGAAAAAATTACAAAAAAGTAAAAAATACAGTAGAAAAAAAGAAAATATTTTTAATAAAAATTGAAAATAAAAATAATATTTTTCTTTCTGTATTCAAGAAAGAAAAGAAACAAAAAAGAACAAAAAATAAAATTGAATAGATTGACCAGTGAACAGACTGAAATACGATTGAAATTACATCATTTCCCCTAGAAGTTAAACTATGAAGCACTTTATAGTCCACAAACTAATCAGGCAGAGAAACTTGTGTTCCTGAAGAGCAAGGTTGGTCCAGTTGGGCGAGTCTTCGTGTAACAACTCCGTTCTCCACTAGATGGCGCTGCTTAGCTTACTGGGGTGGACTGTTGTGGTACTTGTAAGTGTGTATGCACGGGAGCGGTGAAAATGGTGTCACCCAGCTATCCAGTCTCTAGTATCGAAACTCTGTTCTCCCCCATCAGCAATCACAAGCCTGTCCTTTGTCTCTGGCTTCCATCTACTCTCCACTTTTACACCGTCTGTGACCAAGCCATCAGGATGCCAGGCGGCTCCTCCCTCCTGAGTTTTATCTCAGATGTTGCTGTGTTTCCCAACCCCTCACTTCTGAAGGACTGCGGCTTTGACCCATTCTGACCCTCTGTGGTAGGGTCTCATTGAGCAATGGCCATGTGCCAGCTGCACCCAGGAACGTTTGAGGGACCATGCTGCTGCTGATGCCCAGAGACTGTGGTTGGGTGCCAGCCCATCCCAGAAAAAGTTCACATGATTGTGTGGCAACAGCATATCAGGGATTATGGAAAATCACAACACACATCTGGTGCCAGCCTTCACCCTTAACATCCTTGCTCCAACACCAGTGGATATGGCCATTCTCCAAGGTATGCTGGGACCTTTGCCCATGGAGAAACCTCACCACCTCTACCAAATGTCCTCCCAGCAGGGGAAGCACCTCTCCCCATGTGGCCCGAAGACCCCACGAACTTCACTCTGCTCCTGGGGAGTTTCCCTTCCCACCAGAGCACTACCAGGTATTGAGCTGCAGAGTTTTAGACTCTGCACTCCCTCTGTTTATAGAGTCTTAATGGAATTTAAACCCTCTCCTCTCTCCTTTTTCTTTTAGTTCAGTCCATGCGGCTGTTTCCGCTTTTCCACTTTGTCTCCAGCTGCTTTTGGGGGAGGGGTGCTTTTACCATACTCTCCCCTCCCCATCTCCACCCTCTCTGCACCAGCAAAAACAGCTCCCTGCTCTCTGCGTCTCCTCTCTCCCCCAGTTTTCCTCTCCTCATGCATACTTGCTGAGTTCTGTGGCTCAGGTTGTGAAGATCATTGTGTTAATCCTTAAATCAGTTTTCTAGGTGTGTAAGATGGTTTGGTGTTGATCTGGCTATATTTCATGGATGCAAGACGCAAAAAACTTCCAGGCTGTTCAGCCATCTTGGCTCCTCCATCACAGTCCCAAGATTTATATGGAACCACAAGTTACCCAAGATAATGAAAGAGATTTTGAAAAAGAAAAGCAAAGCTGGAGGCATCACATTTCCATGCTTCAAGTGATGTTACAAAGCTGTAGTAATCAAAACAGTATGGTATTGGCACAAAAATAGATCAAAGGGACAGAATAGAGAACCTGAAAATAAACCCACAATTATATGGTCAAGTAATCTTTCACAAAGCAGGAAAGAATACCCAATGGGAAAAAAAAGTCTCTTCAACAAATTGTGTTGGGAAAACTGTACAGCTACATGCAAAAGAATGAAACTGGACCATTTTCTTATACCATACACAAAAATAAATTCAAAATGAATTAAGGATCTAAATGTGAGTTCTGAAACCATAAAAATCCTAGAAGAGTGCTCAGGCAGTAATGTCTCTGACATCTACCATAGTAACATTTTTCTAATATGTCTCCTAATGCAAGGGAGGATAATAATAGTCCAATAAACTATTGGGACTACATTAAAAAAAAAGATTTGGCACAGCAAAGTAACAATAAAAAAAAAGCAACCTCCAGATGGCCAACAGACGCATGAAAAAATATCACGTATTACCAGGGAAATACAAATCAAAACTACAATGAGATTATCACCTCACATCTGTCAGAATGGCTAACATGAAAAACACAAATAACAGGTGTTAGAGAGGATGTGGAGAAAAAATAACCCTCTTGCACTGGTGGTGGGAGTGCAAACTGGTACAGCCACTCTGGAAAACAATATGAAGATTCCTCAGAAAATTAAAGATAGAACTACCCTATGATCCAGTAATCACACTACTGTGTATTTATCCCCCAAATACAAAAACCACTAATTCAAAGAGATACATGCACTCCTATGCTTATTATAGCATTATTTACAATAGCCAGATTATGGAAGCCCAAGTGTCCATCCAAAACTGAATGACTGAAGATGTGGTATATACATACATATGTACATACACACACACACACACACACATACATAATTACATACATACATATATATACATAAACATAATGGGCCATGTGTATGTATGTATATGTACGTATGTGTGTATGTATGTATATATGGATGCATATATAATGTAATATTATTCAACCATAAAAATAATGAAATCTTGCCATTTGCAATGACATAGATGGAGCTAGAGTATAATGCTAAGTGAAATAATCCACTCAGAGAAGGACAAATACCACATGATTTCACTCATATGTGGAATTTAGAAACAAAACAAATGAGCAAAAGAAAAGAGAGAGAGAGAGAGAGAAAGGCAAACCAAGAAACAGATTCTTAACTTTATAGATTAAATTAATGATTACCGGGGCGGGGGGGTGGATGGGGGAGATGGGTGAAATGGGTGATGGGGATTAAGGAATGCACTTGTTGTGATGAGCACTGGGTGATGTGAAATTGTTGAATCACAGTATTGTACACCTGAAACTAATATAACACTGTATGTTACCTGTACTAAAATAAAAAATTAAATTAAATCAAAATTGAAAATATGTGCTAATCAACTGTTTATGTTATAAAAAAAGCTTCCAATACAGCAGGCTACTAAAACTTAACTTTTGGGGAAGTTAAAAAGTTGTTATATGTGAATTTTTGACTGCAAGGGTTGACACTCCTAACCCCCTTGTTTGTGCTCAAGGGTCAACTGTACTCCTTCAAAAGAACAGGAATAAAGGAAATGAGTGACAGTCCCCAGGCAGTGTCTGTTCACTACCTGATATAGAAAGTGGGGCCCTACTGTCATTTCACTGAACCCCTCTTGTTCTGCACAATGCGTCTATCTGTCGTTTGTCTCCTGCATCTCTCTGCTGAGCAATGCCAAACCTTCCTGATGACGCACCGTTGGCTTGAGCCCCAACTCCAATCCTGAAGGAAAGAAGTGTGTTTAAAAACCTGGCACGCATAAAGAGTTCCTAACCACTACTTCCATCCGTAAAATCTGTTGCCAGGACATTCTTCATCTAACAAAAGTGTAGCCATGAGAAAGATGCAATTGCTAATGTCTGGGGAGTAGGTACTGGATACAGATTATGACTTGGGTGTCTAATCAAGGCTGGAAACTTTAAATTTTATGTTTGAAAGTTCAGCAAAAAGGTTTGAGAGTTATCCAAATATTTACATCGTATAGTTTTTCGCTTTCTGTTTTTATTTTGTGGCGGTATATATTTTTTTCTAATTTTTGTTTTATTTGAGGAGCCAAACAAGATACAACTGGTGTTACCATAGGCACCACACGTCTGTTTTTCTGTGCGCTAGAAGGCACTCTAGTGCTGGGGTCTATTTCTGGATTTGTCCTGGAAGTCTGTAAACTAAATATTAAAATTCTTGATTCTCACCCTTTGCTATGCTAAGTGACAGATAACATTTACCAAGTGAAATATATGGATAGAAAATAACATTATGGAGCTGTATATGGCTTACTATAACATGGCTTAAGCATATTGCCAGTTTCTGACTCCAAAAGCCTCAAACCAACAGAAAAATCTCATTGTTGATTACGTTGTAAGGAGAGGGTTGGTCCTGTGATCCATTGCATGGATCAGAAAGTGTTCTTAATCTCTGGAAAATTTACAGTGTATGGTAGGATTATAGCCATAAATTAGAAACATTTACATAAAGACAATGAGAACTGTATGAAGTTAACTCCAAAATTGAAGTGAATGGGGTTTTGCATAAAAATTACCAAAATGGGCCATTGTGAAATAAAAAGCCCAATGTTACTGTAACAATCAGAACACCAGACCACCATAGGAGAAAATGTGTCCAGCGGCCTACCGACCACCCTGACTTTTTTTCCTGAGTTTTTTTTTTTCTTTTTTCATTCCTGCAACAGACAAGCAAAGTTGGCTTCCAACCCTTGCAAATATCCATAATGGTCTAATGTGAGAATTTTCCTGATCTTCGCTTTGGAGGATATCTGATAGAGCTGCTATAGTGATGTACAGGCATCATAAATTACCCAAAGCATATTGTCTTCTTGATTCAACAGAAGTGACCAGATAGGTGGCATTTGATAATTGAAATGGGACACATTCCAAAAATTATAAAATATTTCTATATTGACTTATTTTTCAAAATTATACAAAATGCAGAAGAACCAAAGGATGTAACAGTGAAGAGATCTTTCTCTTACCTATCCCATAGGCCACCAGTTTTCTTTCTCCAGAAGCAACTCATATTAGCAATATCTTCGGAATGCCTCCAGAGATCGTCTATGTATGTTAGTTTCTGAATTCAGTAATCACCTTGCCCCCATTTTTACATAAAGGGGAGTGCAGTGTACACAGTTTTGCTTCTTTTTTTTTTTCACACAAAAATGACAAAGACATTAGCTTTTATTCATGGGTTCTTTTAACAAAATGTTGTACGTCTTTTATATCAGTACATAAAGTGTCCCACATTCTTTCTTTTTTAAAGCCTGCATATTATCTCCTTATTTAGAAATGTCCACTATTTTGCTTTTACAAATACTTAATGTCACTTTCTAATATGTTTATTTTTTTTCTATTTTTTTTTCAACGTTTATTTATTTTGGTACAGAGAGAGACAGAGCATGAATGGGGGAGGGGCAGAGAGAGAGGGAGACACAGAATCGGAAACAGGCTCCAGGCTCTGAGCCATCAGCCCAGAGCCCGACGCGGGGCTCGAACTCACAGACCGCGAGATCGTGACCTGGCTGAAGTCGGACGCTTAACCGACTGCGCCACCCAGGCGCCCCTCTAATATGTTTAATAGTTGGGCCAGCTCCTCCTTCTACTGCTCCTTCCCCCCCCCCCAAAATTTAATGACTGTTCTTGTTTGTTTTTATATATGAATTTTAAAAATTATTTTAATGTTTATTTTTGAGAGAGAGGAAAGACAGAGTGTGACCAGGGGAGAGGTGGAGAAAGAGGGAGACACAAAATCTGAAGTAGGCTCCAGGCTCCCAGCTGTCAGCACAAAGCTTGATGCAGGGTTCGAACCCACGAACCGGAAGATTATGACCTGAGTGGAAGTTGGACGTTTAACCGAGTCACCCAGGCGCCCCATGAATTTTAAAGTCAACTTCTTCAGTCCTTATCACCCCCCTCCAAATACTCTGTTGACATGTTTATTTGGATTGCATTAAATTTAAAGATTCATTTAGGGAATACTGACATTGCTGATTATATGCCTTTCTATTTCATGTTGTCTCTCAAGTTGTTTTCATATAGATCTGATACATTATTCGTTAAATCCATTCCATGCTATTCACCTTCTTTGTTTGCTATTTTAAGTGAGAAATTTTCCCAGTTATATCTCCAATACACGTGAAAGTTCTTGATTTCTGTATATTAAATTTTACTTAGTCAATTTACCACAGTCTGTTATTGTTTCTAATAAATTTTTGGTTGATTATTTTGTTTTCTGAGTAAATAAGCTAATAAACAGCAAAAAAAATTATGTTACCTCCTCTCTTTCAATTTTATCCTTTAATTAAAATTTTTTTTTCATCACAAGAGTGATAAATGGTGAAAGTACACATCTGGTCTTGCTGCTGATTCTTAATGAGAACATTTCTAATGCTTAAATTATGGTCAAAGCTGACTTTGCCTTGAGGTATTTGATCTTGTAAGGACATACTTACATCATTCTGACTTTTTTCATAAAGAATTATGTTGAATTGCATAAATGATTTTTTTAGCAGTTGGAGGAACTCACATAATTTTTCATCACATAAAAATATTATTTTAAAATACACATATATACCATGTAAAGCTATAAACATGATCTTCCTGGCATCCCAACTTCTTCATGGTCCTTACGTTGGCTAATATATTCTTGGCATTTTTGAAGTACTATTCGTAAATGTGTTCTATAGTATTCTCTTTTTTAAAAATAATTTTTAGGAGGGGTAGGTGAGGCTCACCAGCTATTGGTGGGAGGCGTGTTGGGGAGCAGACTGGGCTGTTTCAAGCTAGCAAATATTTCATTACAAAGTAATGTAGAGAGCATGACTTATTCTTAAACTTATTACTCCAATTCATAGTAATTTTCTCACCCTTATTGTACTGATAGACATCTTCCTGCAAATCTGACTTGTCTGTCCCATTGTTCATTTAGGCTTCCTCCCTGCTTAGAAAAAAAATAAACCACATACAGGAAGCTTCTAATACCAATTGGTGGGCCAAAGTACATTATAGCAAACACAGGATTCTGAGATAGCACCTAACGATGTGACCTCATCTTAGAGAAATCTTTCCTGGCTTTTTCTGTAATCTGCCTCTGTGAGCATCTTTTCTCTGCCTCTTTCCATACCCACACATTTGGAAGATCTTTCATATAATTTGTGGTTTGGGTTTGCAATACCTCTAATTTTAATCAAAGATGAAGTTTGTGCTTTTGCTCCTTATTACTTTGTGATGATTTCTGAGAAGAGAAAGGGTAAATATTCCCTTTATCACACCATTTTAAAACTTAAACCTCTTTCTATTGCTTTTGATTACATAACTGAAGATGCATTTCATGGGAGACAAAAATTTAAAAATACAGCCTCGCAAGGTCTGGGTTCATTGGCTGAGAAGTGAAAATGATCATGACTGATGGGTGTAACACATGGAAGGGTGCACAGGATTCCAGAGCACCCTGGTCCTGACAATTCCTTTTCTTCCCTAGTCCTCCCACCTAGCATCCAGTCTCTTACCATATTCTGTTTTGCTTTGCTTTTTCTTTGCTGACCTTTTGTTGAATAGTTGTAATTCCCTCTTTGCTTTCAGTTATTTCTATTATTTTATAGAAAATCCTAAAATTTTCACTTATAGTTAATTTCATATTTTTGTAACAATGTCTAAACATATCCAATGTCACTATCTTGTGCTTTTCTTTTTCATCATAGCACTTAAAGCTTAGATAACACATACACACAGAATGGCCAGAGTTTGTATGGAATGGTGTTAGTTTATAGAGGTTTCCCTGGCATAAGAGTACTGCTTGCACCTTCAAAGGTATTCTGGTTCTAAGAACAAATTATTGATCACCCTACTTAAATTATCATAGCACCTGACATTATTTTTCGTGATTTTTTGGTTGCCCCTACTAGAATGTAAGTTCCATGAGCATAGGACATTTTACTGTTGGTCCTTTACTCCCAAAACCAACAACAGTTTCTGGCATGTATTGTCCACTTTATAAACATTTTCTGAATGAAATGAATGAATAGACTAGGCAAGACCCTTCACATGCTTGAATTATTTCCTTAATTTCTCTTATTCATCTTATTACTCAAAATTCTAGTCCCCTTTATAAACACACTCATTATAGTTATTACTGTTTACAATCTAGAGTTTATTTCACTAATTTCTGTGATTTCTTGTATCCTGACTCTTCATTTCGTCTTCATCTTTTTTTCCTTGCTGAAGTATACCCTTTAGCAGATCTTTCAGCCAGGTTTTTGAGTAGTAAAGTCTTAGTTTTCATATGTCTGAAAATATCTATCCCCTCTTCCATGTGAATATGATACTTAAACTGGGTATAATGGTCTTGATTCATTGTTTTCATTACACAAATCAAAGGAACTATTTACCTTTGTCAATATATATTGCTGCTGAAGACAAATCTGCTTTCAGTATAATTATCATTCCATTGTATACTTTCTCTCTGGGAGTCTTGAAATTTTGTCTTTATGTAGCTGGAGATTCACTTTGACTTTTCTAGGTGTAACTTTATCAGTATTTATCCTGCCTAGAATATGTTATGCATTTTCAAGCAGAGAATTTGTGTCTTTCTTTAGTTCTCCATATCCTCAGCCATTCCTCTCGCCATTATCTGGTTTCTCTACCATCTCTGTTAGTTTCTCCTTATAGGATGTCTCTCAGATTGGCATCTCAGTGTATCTTGTATCTAACTTCTCTCACATATTTAAAAATGTTTTATCTCTGTGTGATATGATTTCAGTGAATTCCTTGGCACTATCTTCCAAATCGCTAATGATCTCTTACTTTGTGTCCATCTAGAATTATGTTTATATGTATGCTTTTATTTCGATGATTATATATTTTAAAATTTTAAGGTTATTTATTAACTCATGTCCATTTTGCTCTATTGTTTGCATTTTTTAATTCATTTTTATTGCGTTGATTTATTCTTTCTTACTGACATTTTCCTCTAGTGCTTTGGGAAGTGTGTTTTGCATACTTATCTTGAGGAAGTATTCATGCTTTTTCTCCCCTTAGCTCTCTATATCTAGTCATTTTCTGTCATTTCCATCAATCCCCAGTTAAAATTAAATTTTTATTGGGGAGCACTTGGTTCCTGGGGAGTAGTGATTGCAGGAATAGGCACGGGCCAACAAGTTCGCTGGCCCTGTTTGCTCTGCAGGACTTTCTCCCGCTATGACACACCGACTGCTTTATTTGCCATATTGTGTAGCATCCACTGGAGTTATTTTTGATTGACTTTCACTGGTGGGTAACCTCCATTCTAGTCCCACATCTCTGGTGGTAAGCCTGATTTGGTTTCCCTCCATAAATGGGGCATGATTAGCTCCCATTACCCTGTAAAGATTCCTCTCTCACTCAACCTGCACTCCCTAACTTCCCTTTCTTCTTCCTTCCCTCTTTACAGCCCACTCTCCCCTTCCCTTACTGATTGGTTCTCTAGTTTTATCAGTTAGTAGGAAAGGAGTGTGGAAACCTCCAATCATTATTATGGATTGTTTCTTCCTTAAGTCTGTCAATATTTACTTCGTTTATTCTAACGCTGGTATCAATACCTACCTATATTTATGATTATATCTGTCAATATTTACTTCGTTTATTCTAACGCTGGTATCAATACCTACCTATATTTATGATTATATCTATTTGTATCTTTCTAATTCGTATTTTGTAGGCAGCATAATCTTGCCTCTCAAAAAAAGTACAGTGTGATAATCTCTGCCTTTTACAGTGTTCAGGCCATTAACATGTAAGGTAATTGATAAGGTTGTGTTTGAGGCTGTCATCTTGCTGGTTATCCTCTATCCTTTTTAATTCTGTTGTCTCCAAACTTTCATGTCTTCAAGTATTCAAATAGATTTTGAGTTCCATTTTAATGTGTCTATTGACTCCTTAGATATACTTGTTCCCTTACTTTTTAGTGGCTGCACTAAAGGTTATACTATGAATTTTGAGGGTATACATCCTTAACTTTGCAGTCTATTTGGAATTAATATTGTACTACTTCATGTAAAATATAGAAATCTTGCAATTTATTCTCTCTTCCTGTGCCATCCTTTGAAATTGCCTTATGCATTACATTTACATGCATTATGAACTCTTCAAAGAAATGTTAATTTTTTTTTTTTGCTTTAAACTGTCAGTATTGGAGCACCTGGGTGGCTCAGTCAGTTGAGCGTCTGACTCTTGATTTTGGCTCAGGTCATGATCTTGGTGTCTTTGGGATCAAGCCCTGTGTTGGGCTCAGCACTGAGTGTGTAGCCTGCTTAAGATTATTTTTCTCCCTCTGTTCCTCCTTCACTCACGTGCACATGCTCTCTATTAAAAAATAATAAAATAAACCATCAGTGCTTAAAATAAGTTAAAAGCAAAGGAACTAGTTTTTTAAATTTTTTTAATGTTTTATTTTTGAGAGAGAAACAGAATCAACCAAAGTTGGACACTCAACTGACTGGGCCACCCAGATGTCCCAAGAACTGGTCTTTTATATTTTCCTAAGTATTTACCATTTCCAGTGCTTGCTGTTACTTCTTCAAGATACACATTTTCTTTGGGTATCATTTCTCTTCAACTTGAACTTTCTTTAGTGTTCTTGTAGTATAGGTCTACTAGTAACAAATATGAATAGCTTTCTTATAAATGCAAGTATCTTTCAGTCTTGAAGTATATACACTTTCAGTCTTGAAGTATATTCTCACGGGATATAGAATTCTGGTTGACAGGGTTTCTCCTCCTCCTGGGGACTTTAAAGATGATATCATCTAGCCAAAAAGACTGCTGGTTTAGGAGTTTTTAGCTGCTGGATGCAGTACCATTCCTGCCCTCAGGCCCTGGGCCATTCTTGTAAGTTCCACCCCCACTGTGCCCCCCCCCCCCCAACCTGCCTCCTTTGTTCATTATCCAGGGCCTCCAAGTGGCTGCTTTTATATTTTGTTCGGAGTTTACAGTTACTATCTGGGGAGGATTGTCTCTTAGAAGCTTACTTAGTCATACCCATAATAGAACTCCAGAGCTGTTTTAAATCTCTTTTCTACACTGCTTCCCTAAAATAGCTTAAACAGAATATTGAACAAGTCAATTCATTATATATATTTTATTACATTTGTTATTTACAATAGTAGCATGCTTGAGGGCAAAAGGATGGTGTCAGTGGAGAGAGGGTTTCTTTTTGAGACGCTGTTTACTTTGACTTCTGCACAACTACTTCTTCCTGGTTCTCCATTTTTAATTCCCCGATTAATCTTCTCGAGGTTCCTTCTGTGACCTGTTTCTCTTTTAAACACTAGTCTCAACCCTATGTGATTTTTTTTAACCTCTGTTCCAGATTTCCCCAGGTAATTTCAACAATCCATCTGATTTCAACTATCACTTCAATGTAGATGGCTTTTACCTCAAAATCTCCAGAATTACATCTCTCGAGTTCCTCAATATCTTCCATCTACCAGAAATCCCAACTGCATGTCGAGCACATGTTGTGGATTCTCCATTCCCTTTCAGCCCTTTTTTCCTTTTCTTCCTTTCATTTATTTCTTCATGAAATCAATACATCTTTATTGAGTGTCACATATTGCTTTTAATGTTATAGATTTAGTCCTGAGGGAAAACAGTCTCTGTCCTTCAGGACTTAAATTTCTTATTTCTTCTTAAAACTTAGTTTTTAGAATTTTTAGAGAGGGGGAGCATGTGAGTTGGGGCCAGGGGAAGAGAGAGAGGGAAAAAGACAGAGAATCCCAGGCAGGCTCCATGCCGAGCACAGAGCCTGAAGTAGGGTTCAGTCTCACAACTGTGAGATCATGACTGAGCTGAAATCAAGAGTCGGACGCTTAACTGAATGAGCTACCCAGGTGTCCCTGTCCTTCTGGATTTAAACTTGAGAGAGCGACAGGCTGTGTACTAATAACTATATAGAAGTAGATTTAAGGATAAAGACTTGGAGATAAAGTTGCTTTTCTTGAAAGGCTTATCAGAGGTTTCTCTGAGGCACTGATATTTATGAAGAAATTTGACTAAAGCATTTCCCCACCCCCTTTGTTGATACAAAGCCACACTTTGCCAAATAACCCACTCAAGAATCAGACTGTCAGCTTACATTCAATCTGCTTTCTTGTTTTTCACATCTAAAACTTTAAATTCTCATATGTATTTTAACTCCCTAACAAACCTTTTTTCAGCTCCAAGTTTCCATCTCTACAACTATTAAGTCCTATCTCTTCCTTTGAATTGTAATAGTTTCTTTAAAGGTGTTCTGGCCTCCAGGCTTATACTTTTCCACTCTCTCCTCCACGCTGGTACCAGAGTGGGCTTTATTAAACCAAAAACAGTTAATGTTACCACTTCAAAATAACTTATTGGCTCCGCAACGTACTTCATACTATTTCTTTGTATTAAAGACTTTCATGACCTACCCCTGATCCTATGTGTTTGTCCTTATCACTTACCCTGCCTTATACCCCATTTCTTATTCTTCTACAGGTGTGGCAGACTATTTTGCATCCATTTTCCATGCTTTCTTTTTTCTTCTCAGCTTGCTACCTCTATTAGAAGTGCAGCAGCATCCCCTCCTCACCAACCACTTGGAAAACTTTTAAAACTGCACTTCAAACAAGCTTTTAGGTGATAGTGCCACTAATCCACTGCCTTTCTGTGAGTAGCAAGGGCATAGATGACTTTAAGATTGTCTTGATCCCAAACCAAAAGAAATGATGGTTTCCATATGCCTTTGAGCATTGTCTTTCCATTTGTAGCATTCTCTTCTCCCCTTTCACTTGCCTAATACCCACCCATTCCTTGAGATTTAACTTTTTGTGCTCTCTGTCCATATTTTTCTTTTTTTTTTTTTAAATTTTTTTTAAGCTTATTTATTTTTGAGACAGAGAGAGACAGAGCATGAATGAGGGAGGGGCAGAGAGAGAGGGAGACACAGAATCGGAAGCAGGCTCCAGGCTCTGAGCCATCAGCCCAGAGCCCGACTTGGGGCCTGAACTCACGGATCGCGAGATCGTGACCTGAGTTGAAGTCGGACGCTTAACCGACTGAGCCACCCAGGCGCCCCCCATATTTTTCTAAAAGTAGGCCCCACTACCAATGTGGGGCTTGAGCTCACAACCCTGAGATCAAGGGTCGCATGATCTACCAACTGAGCCAGGCACCCCAGCTTTTTGTGGTCTCTAAATTGGACAGTAGTGAACTGTCACTGCTGCTTTATTTCCCCCCAACTTGATTAAGGAATGTAAACAAATGACGTTCATAAAATTGTTCCTTGATCTTTGAGACGTTCAGTTATTAGCACCAAGCCTTGCCACAAAGTAGGTAAGTCAATGTACAGGTGATAAAAGAGTTTAAATTGAAAAATTATCAATCTAAACGCAAAACTTACTCATAAAGAAAAGGAAACTCTTTTCATGCTTCTCTGTTAGCAGAGTGCTTAGTTTTTATTCCTTCCATTTCCTCATCTATATCCATCCCATCTTCACCATCATTTTCCCCTCGACCTTATCATCTTCCAATAGTCCTTCACCACTTAATCTGTATCAAGTGAATTTTTGCATCTAACTTTTAACTTTTGGAAAAAGGATTTCTCAAATATTAACATCTTTCAATTCATAAGTGGAAAATACTTTTTCCTTAAGATTGTGTAAGAAGCATTCAATTTTTTTTAACACTTACCTACTAACAATTGTTAAACCTGAAATCAGAACTTTTAAAAAATCTTCAGAGTGTAACTTATTTTCTCCCAATGTTGAATATGATGACGGTATTTTGGAAGCATCCTTAGGCAATATACACACAATAGGCACAGAACGCTTTTATTATTCATTTTATTTTCATATAAATTAACATCCTAGAAAAATTGAAATAGAAACACTAAATACAGTATTGCACATAGCGATCTTTGTTAAATGCCCTATTATTACAGTGAAGAATGGTAATATACACATTGGAGGGACTGAAGGAGACAGGAAGACTAGAAAACAAACCAAATCCACTACTGTTTCTTTGCACTTAAACTATAAACTAAAAGGTAAAAGACCATACTTTACATAAATGCAAACATAGTTGTGATTCAGGACATTTTCTTTTTTAAGTCTTTCCATAATTAGTTTCTGATAGCAAGAAATTCTCCCCTTTATCAACATCGATAAGCCCCAACAAATATCATTAAAAGAATTAGAAAAAAAACCCACCTATTAATATTAGACAAAGCCATCACAATGTATCTTGAGCTGACTTTAAAATACTCTCACAAAGAGTGGGAGATTTACTCTTCTTCCCCCTTGAAATAAAATAAAATCCTTTCCTAGGCTCCTTCAGGTAACAAATCATTACATACTCCTTTTATAGCTTTTAATCACCTGCTGTAACACATAGAGATGATTCTAATCATGTAAAAACACTCAGGCAGGTACGTGAATTAACAGATGCCAATCCACCTGAAAACTTACTTTTTTTTTGCCAACAATCAGTCATGTTTGGCAATTTTATGAACATCATTTATTTAAATTCCTTCAACATATTGAGTCATATTTTCTTTGTGAAGGCCAATGGTAACATTATAGAGAGGCACAACTTTAATTTACTTTAGCTGAAGATTAGTTTTATGTAGGGTCTCAAAGAACACAGGCTGATAAAAACCCTCATTAAACTTAATACTCTGATTTCTGCCTATATTAAATGACTTATAGGAAAGGGCTTTCCTTTTGCTATATTTTTTACTTGAGTAAAAAAATGATAATCTTCTTTCACAAATATATAGTTATGGAGAGCAACCCAGGAGTTGGGGAAGCCTTGATTATGATATATAAATGGTACTTAAGTTTTAAAATAGAAAATTTATATGTAGACATGAAACTGATACAAACAATTCACTAGAAATAACATTTTAGCCATAAATCTAAATGCAGTGAAATGGAGCACTGGTTGTCAGTAGAAAGGAAAGTGTTTTGCTGGGATAAGGAATATTCTCACAAAAGTAAATTGTAAGTTAACATTTAGCATGTTCAGCATTAATGCAAATATTGCCTCTTATACATGCTGTTTTGGTCTATCAATATTATACCATAAACTTTACAAAAAGAAAAGGTGTCAAATTCTCCACTGGTCTACTGCTTTTGCATTTTTATGAATGTACAGTATGATTCAACAATTGGTGAACTGTCTAGAAAACACAAAGATTATGCTAGAGGTCAAGAGGAAAAATGAACAAAATGGTATAGTTTCCTTCCCACCCTCAGGTCAGCTGAATGTTGTGGAAGTGGTTGCAGTGACTCATGTTCATTTTGCTTTTCATTGCTCAGGTTTTCATGCTTATCTTTGCTTTCTGAAAATAAATGCACCAGAGAAAAGTTACAGTTAGAAGTAAGAACTTTCAAAAATGTACGAAGTATATAATAGCCCAAACAAGATCTTTTCATTTGGATTAAATTCTCTAGGAAAAGGTTGAAGATCCACCAGCCCAGAAAGGAAGAATATATAAGCAAAATCTGTTTTATCTGTAAGAATTTTCCCCAGCCAAATCACCAATTATTTTTGAGACCAAAAAAAAAAAAAAAAAAAAAGGCTTTAAAAATTCAGCTTCTCACCAGTGTGAAAAAGTACCAGCTCACCTTTCTCATTCTCCATCCTATGCACAAATACATAAAGATTGAACTGAGTGTTCATTCTCTTATATCCTTACAATAGCATGATTAGGTTGATTAATGATTTTCCCTTCTCATTCAGTGCACCTTTAAGGTTATACTCAAATCAAAAAGGCAGAAAATAACCTAAACCATAAGGTAATACTTGTCATTAGATAATATTAATTTTGATCTAGAGAAACTAAAGGGAAAATATATTTTAAGTGGAGATGTAATTCCTAACTTTTTCTAAGTAGGGTTTAATCATATTCCAACTTGGGTTATTTTGATATCTTTTCCATTTTTTAAATGTTATTTATTTTTAAGAGAGAGAGAGAGTGTGTGAGTGAAGGAGGCACAGACAGAGAGGGACAGAGGATCCCAAGTGGGCTCCCCACTAACAGCAGAGCCCAACATAAGGCTTGAACTCATGAACCCCGAGATCATGACTTGAACCAAAGTTGGGATGCTCAACTGACTGAGCCACCCAGGCACCCCGTTATCTTTTCCATTTACACTATGTTAGTCTAATCCAATTCAAAGTTTTCCTATTTTAAGGCCTAAAACAACTTTTCACTTAAAACAGCATCATTTACTTACTCTTGTGGTACCAAGTGATAAAACCTCAAAACATTTAAAAAAAAAAAAAATACTGGGGTGCCTGGGTGGCTCGGTCGGTTAAGCATCCGACTTCAGCCAGGTCACGATCTCGCGGTCCGTGAGTTCGAGCCCCGCGTCAGGCTCTGGGCTGATGGCTCGGAGCCTGGAGCCTGTTTCAGATTCTGTGTCTCCCTCTCTCTATCTGCCCCTCCCCCGTTCATGCTCTGTCTCTCTCTGTCCCCAAAATAAATAAAAAACGTTGAAAAAAAATTTAAAAAAAAATACTGACAGTGTGTCATAAAGGAAATTTGTCTTTTTTTTTTTTTTTTTTTCTTTTGAGAGTGTAAGCAGAGGAGGGCAGAGAGAGGGAGACTGAGGATCTGAAGCGGGCTCTGTGCTGACAGCAGAGAGCCCAATGTGGGGCTTGAACTCACGAATTGTGAGATCATAACTTGAGCCAAAGTCAGACACTTAACCTACTGAGCCTCCAGGGCACCCCAGAAAACTCATCATTTTTACCAAGCCCTGCCTCCCAGGGTGTAAAAGTGGTGTTTTAAAGAAAGTGGGTAAGTAGGAACGCTAAATAAGCTTGTTGAGGTCAGGCTGTTAGTTTACAGCTGATACACAGCCAACTCTATAGAGCCATTTGTGAGTACAAGCCGGGTCTGAGCCCCCTGGTCTGAGCAAAGGGCAATGCTACTAGTACTCAGCATTTCCCATCGTGTTTTAGATCCCAATGGTGCTAATTCCAATTATAACAGCCTACTCTGGGTTCAAATACGGCCCTGTACTGGTGATACATGTGTAATGGAGAAAGTGAAAAACTGCTCCCCAAACCTCACCAACACACACACACGCAGGTAGATGCATTCCTTTAGGAGATTTGTCTTAAATCTTAAGCTCTGAATGTCGATACTGAGATTCTCTTAGCCTTTGAGCCTGATCAAAAGCATACAGAAAAGGAAATTCTTCAAGTCAGAGCATAGCATCCATTCATAGTTAAGAGGAAAATAATTGAAGTGTCATTATGTGAGTTTGAATATGTTGCGGAAATTATGTTTAAAAGCCAAAGAAAATCACAAGTTAAAAAAGGGGAGAGTTAAATACTTACAATTCCAGAGTCATGTCTTGGTTTTATTTTATAAAGTGATTTTCCCTTTTTCTGCCTACACACCTCTTCGGCTTCTTTTACTCTGGGTGGAGAGAAAACACATGTATTTAAACAGAGTCCTACATAGATCACTGCAATTCACCTTATGGTAGGTGAGCAAGTAGCAACTCATTAAGGATTTGAATCATTGGAGAAAATATCACGTACACAAGAACATTATCTGACATTTGATTCAAAAACATTGAACTAGAGGCTAACTCATTCACGGGTTCTCACCCTGGAATCAAAGGGGGTCAAATGGAATGATATACAAACACATGAAAATTTTTATATCTACATTTCATCCTATATTAAAGGAGTCTTTTGTAGAATAAATTAAGGAAATATCCCTCATTTTCAGCTACGGGTACTGAGATTGGCCCTATTACATAAATCTGAAGCATTAAAATCAATCAATCAATAATATCATATAAAAATTCATATGCCTATTTAAAATTATTTTAGATTCAATTTCCACATCACACTTACCCATGTCTGAAAGTCATTTGCAGTGAATACTTCATCAAGCAACAGAACCAACCATTTATTTGAAAACAGAAAATAGAGTGCACAAAAATAATATTTTGACACTTCTAGGAGTTATTTTTAAAAACATGCTCCAAGGAAAACAGCACCAAATTTACTAGAGGTATAGTTAAGAAAGGATGTTATTCAGAGGTAAGTTCTCCATTAAGTTCTGGATCTGCTATTTGATACTGGGTAATTTCCTTATACCATCAACTCTTGTATTCCCTCAAATAGTAAAAAGGCTTAATACTATTTAATAGTATTACTATTATTACTACAGAGTTGTTACAAAGATCAAAAATATTTTATTTAAAATGTTCCTTATAAACTGTAAAATGCTATAAAAAGTATATGTGATTGTTTTAATTAAACAAATAGTAAGAAATTTTTAAACTGGGATTATACTAATAAAAAGGGGTTCCATAAGTAGGAAAACTAGCCTACCAGGTTAATTTATTTTTTATTATCATAATACCCTTGGAGATTAAAAGTGGAGCATTTCTGGGAAAACTTAAAAGGCTGTGACTTATCTTAATAAAAGATTTTTAAAATTCAGATCTTCGAGCTTATTTCCTGAAAGAAACGAATTACAAATATATTTCTTGAGCCCTGTGGTAAAAGATCTAATGGTAGAATTCCTCTGTCACATAACTGAATGAATACCTGTTTTGAAACAGTGAAGGCAGCAAATGATCCAGCATAGGAGCTCTGAGATTGGTACTAGAGTTTACATTAAAGCGTGACGAATGAAAGTAATTCCTTTTGGACATAAAATGCCTGAGTTGATCTTATTAGTAATTCCAGAAAATGACGACAATTTAGAATATGCTCCATTGCAACTCCTTTTTATTACTTTTTGTCCGAG
Source organism: Prionailurus viverrinus (assembly GCF_022837055.1). NCBI lineage: Eukaryota > Metazoa > Chordata > Mammalia > Carnivora > Felidae > Prionailurus > Prionailurus viverrinus. Next base: position 6,718,992 of record NC_062577.1, read on the forward strand.
CCATAAATTGCCTTTAATCCTTCCTCCAAACATTTGAAGACAAAAACATTTTCTTTATAACAAAGGATTGCAGGAGTGCCCATCTTCCTCTGAAATAGCTACCAGTAAATTTAAGTGTAACTATTTGGACGGGGAATTAAAAAATCTTTTTTTGTAAGCACTTTGCCAAAATCCAGCGGATCCCCTCTTAAAGTTACTTGGAGCTCTTTAAACTATTTTGTGACATTTATTAAAAAAAAAAAAAATAAAGTACTTCACAAAAACTTAGATCACCAAAGCATTTTTATGTTCTCACTATCATATTTATTTTGCTTTAAAATTTTTTGACTGTTTCTTTATTTTTGAGAGAGATAGAGAGACAGAGCATGAACAGGGGAGGGGCAGCAAGAGAGGGAGACACAGAATCTGAAGCCCGCTCTAGGCTCTAAGCTGTCAGCACAGAGCCCGATGTGGGGCTTAAACTCAGGAACTGGGAGATCGTGACCTGAGCCGAAGTTGGACCGAACCACCCCAGTGTCCCTATTTTGCCTTTACAACACATTTTTCTAAGGATCACGGGAAGACAAATCTAATACAAACATATTTAATTTTACTCAAAAACAAATTCAGCCATTCCTTACAGCAGAGATGACGAAAATTACAATGTGCGTCAAGGAACCCTCACAAGATTTAGCTCGCTCCTTCATTTGACGATCATTTATGGAGCAGTGACTCCAGGCCACGCACTAGGCTTGGCTCAGTTTTATGAGGACAATTACATTCACTGTCTAATTGGAGAGCTACCCACGTAAGTAAATTACGTGTGTGCATTAAGCACCACCACCTAGGATTGTAGAGGTTCAGCCACGTCCAGGAGGAGGGTAGGGATTGTGGGAATCTTTCTGGAACAGGTTGACAGCTGAGCCTGATTCAAAGAGAAATCTTAACTGCTCTTACTGTTCCCAGAAGGGGAAATGGGACAGAAGATGAAAGAATAATATGTGTAAAGACCGAGTGAGACAAGGAATACCACAGTGAGATTAGAGAACATACACACTTCCCTCCTGTGCTGCCATGGGATCCCTACACCCCTAGAAGCCAATGATTGAACTGGCGTCTGCCTTATGTTCCAGTTTCTGACGTGCATGGCTCGGGTGAGTCAGTCCCTGCATCCTAGGCACCTCTAGATAGGCACAAATAAACGATTTGGGGACCTGAGACCCTAAGCACCAGAACCTTAAGTAGTTGCTATTCAGATTTAAGGGCACAAGCATGGAACAGATGTTAAAATGCCGTTCTCTCGGCCCGCCTCCCTCTGGTGCAAGCCCTGTAATGGGTGGGAATCTAAGCAGCACCCCAGAATGTGATGAACACGGCCAGTGGGCAACACTGAGAAACTGCACCCTGGCACCAAGGTATTCCCCTGAAACCCGGACTGGGCAGCCACCCTGAGCCCCTAGGCACTGTGCTTCCTCACCCCTCTCTCTTCCCAGTGCACACTGGGTCCCAGCCCATACCCCGAGAACTTGCTCGCTTCAGCACTTTGTGGAGTTGCACCCCTCCTAAGCTTCCCAGCAAATGTGGCTTCTTCCAAATGCCAATTTTATTTCAACAAAACTCTGACAACAAGACATTTTTTCCACACTTTAGGCAGGAAAAAAGAATGTGTCCCTGGAGGTGAGATACACTGCCAGAGTTGGCAGAAATAAGAAGCATAACAAGGGAGAAGCCGGGAAGGAGAGAGAGGGCTGAGGCAGCTGTCCTTATGAGCGTCTCCCGTTTGCTCTCCATCTGGGCGAGTGTGGCGGGCTCGTCGGCTGGCTCATCCAAGTTAGGCCTATTGAGTAACTACTTGTACATGTTCCACCCTCTTTCCCTCCTGCCTCACCCCTCATTCAATCATGCCGAAAATTTCTTAAATGGAGAAGGAAAAAGATGTTTATCTCACAACTAGACATCACAGGCTTTAAGTGAAAAAGCATGGTGGTGGTAACATTTCAAACAATAAATAAAGACCACCACTACGTCCTGTTTGGAAAGGAGATGGGGAGTAAAAACAGGGACGATTCTTCATTTATAAAAAGAGAAAGGAGAGAGAGAGGAAACCATGGGTAGGCCAAAAAAGATAGCCCGTAGCTTTCAAATGTTGCCTGCACTTGAGTTTAAACTCTGAGTAGGGTGAGGACTGGGATGATGTACCGACCTTGCATGATTCATGAAGCCATGTTCTTTTGAATCTGGTTGCAGTCACACAAAGGGGACTGCCAGGGCATTTGTTAATCAAGATTTCACCCTATTAGAGAACTAAAAAGGGAAGTAAAAAATTTCAGATGACATCTTTGATAGGCTCATTTAACAGTTGCAACTTCTAATCTGCAATCTAGATTACAGAAAGAAAATATGAGCAAAAACAAATCATATGATAATGAAAACTCTTCCACTCATCACCTCTAGTGATCTTGGAAAAACAACACAGAAAGCAGAGACTAGAAAACAGGAAATGTAGCATTGCCTTTTAGACCGAAGAGAAGGATACTGAGTGGTATATAATGGCTGTAGAATTTGACGTTTGTGCTAATATTTCGCTGTTAATAGCCTTTATTGTCTGCAGAACTTAAGAAACAAAACCAGGCTGAATAAATATTGAAAGTACATATTTATCCCTTAAATGAAAGGTCAAAAGTAATCATAACATGAGGCATTTTTTTAAAGGGAGAATTTAATTATAGGAAATAACCAAATGGCATGTATGGAATCAGGTTTGGCAAATAGAGTAGGTGACCAATTTGAACAAAATAATTTTTGTTCTAGGCAAAGTTTCGTTCAGGCAACAATTAGAAAGAGTGACACGAATCAATATGCGATTCCCAAAAGATGGAGACTTGCTCCCTTCAAGGTCCAACTTTGTATAACCAATTTTGAATAAAGCCTTTCTGAAAAAAATCAAACTTTTCTCTTCGATAAACGGAGGCACAATTTAACTTTTACTTGATGGCCCGTGTTCGTCACTGCCTTCATCACTGTTGTAATGTGCTGATACAGGGCCACCCTCAAGGCCTCCTAAAATATATACCCATGTGGCAGCTCACCCCTGCATGGACCTAACACTTGTACTTTGCTGTATTTACTTTGTGTCCACGTTAAGCTTTCTCTTTCTAAGATAGCAGGTTGTGAGCACTTCTCACTGGCACCAGCACGCCTGCCTTGAGTAGAGACTCTATCTTCTTCAATAATTTCTATCTTCTCCAGATGGGAAAACCAGAGCACCAAGCTACTTTAAATGGGCTTCAAATTAGAACACCGAGTTCAATGCTAGCTAAACAAAGGGAGTTCCCGGACCTGGAGGCAGTAATTGTAGCCGCCACAGACCTTCTCCCCACCTCCCACATACTTCAGGGCTCCCAGCTATGTCTGGAAGGCTGGCAAGGCCAGAAGTCGGACTTCCAGATAGGCAGGGCTTTAGGGCTCTAAAGGTCTAAGACTCTGAGATTCTAAGACACTGCACGCCTCTCCTCATATTGTACCACCCAGCATACTTACTCAGCAGGTTGTCCTCAGAGATGGAAAGCAATTTGGAATGAATATAAAACCTGAAATTCAAGCTTATCAAGGTAAAGATGGGTGACACCATTAATTGGTAAGGACAGATTTTCTAGGCCTACCTCAGGGTAGGGAGGGAATCATTTTGTGAGGAATAGGACTGTGAGATTATCTCTCAGATGAGACTGTTTTTGCAGTCCAGGGCAAAGTGAGCAGAGAAAAAGAAAACACTTTCAAGTATTAAAGCTTAAATTTAAATTTGCTTTAAAAAACTTTTATATTACATTTATTTTCTAAAAAATAAAGCTGTAAATGTAACCTAAAAAATAATAGACTTTAATACATCTATAGGTTTTTTTCAATTTCTTATATGCAAATATCCTAAGTTGTAACAACTTCCTTTGGTTTGAAGTAGTTATGGATTCAGAAATTATGAAGCACAGACAATTTGAGCCCAGGAGAATGAAAATATGAAAAATATTTTTTATCACACAGAATTTACTGAAACTAATTTGCATTCCAATTATTTTTATTTTGGTATTTTTCAGAACAAATGGAAACTTTCTCAAATTTTTCCCTTATTATAACTGGGCACATTTAACCTAAGGGTTTTTCTAAACAGAGAGAGTGGTTTCTTATTTCTCTCCTAATAAAGACGTATTTTTATCTGCACTTCCCCCACTCCTCCCAGCCCCAGACTCATTTATTGTGAGGCAAACATATACAAAAAGTTCAGTGTGATTAAGTTTAAAGACAGTTTGTGAGATGAATAAGGGAGATACACTGGGCACAGAAACAGAGAAAAGAAACCAGACATCCCTGTAGCCTGCAGGCAGAATCATTTTATCTACCTTCTAGAGCAAAGGCCACGCTGGCCACAATCTTATCAAGAAAACAGATATGCTCTCATCATTCAGGGGAAGGAGAAAGGGAGTCACTTTTCTGCCACTAAACATTAATAATTTGGTTTAAAGAAGTATCTGTGGCAGACAGATTCACTTCCTGCTGGCTCCAATGAGGCTTGCTGTGAGCAGCCGGATTCCTTGCTGGAGTCTACAGCCTGTGAGAGATTGAAGTGTAGCCCAGCACTGGCATGTCACACGCTGGAGATCCCGATACAGAGAAGAAGCAGCTAAGAGTAGACATCATTATCGTTATTACCAGTTCACAATGTACTTCACTGAAACGCAACACCATTGTGCCTGACTACAAAATTTACAATTTTCTAAGAGAAAAAGGAAAAAAAAAGACCCACATATAAACACACAGAGAAGAGGGGCCGTGAGAGATTCTAGACAAAGGCTGGTTAGGAGAGCTGGCTCTAAAGTTATGGGTGTCTCTCTCCAGGTAAAGATGGAAGTAGGTGTTAGACGCCTTGTGGAATTAAAGGTGATCTGGGGGGAGGTTACTCCTGGCTCTGTCTTCCCTCCCTTTGACCTTAACGATTTAAAATACACACACAAAAACATCACAAAACCCCTAGGGACACAATGGGAACAATCAACCAACAATGTCACGTATTACCCTCAAGTAAAAAGGACTTCAGTTTTCTCAAGAACATGTGAATTTCTGAATTTCATCACTGACAGTATCCAGCTTTTCAGAGAAACATTGCATTTGCACCTCAAATGGTTTCCAACTGTTTTTCTGGACATGCTTGCTCAGTCTCTTCTACTGCTTATTTATTAAACTCCCTCTCCCCACCCCCCACCATCCAGGGTCTAATGTTGACCCTGTGGTGTCTACAGGCAATCCCTACGTGATAATTCCAACTATGCTGAAGACTTTCAGATCCACACTTCTAGCTCCAGATCCCAGTGGACATTCTTCTTTCCTTTCCCACCCAGGCCTTGGTTAAGGACATAACCATCCAGGGCACCTATCTGGATGGTAGATCAGTTTATCGTCCGATTCTTGATTTTAGCTCAGGTCATGATCTCACAGTTCATGAGTTTGAGCCCTGTTTAGGGCTCTGCACTGACAGTGCGGAGCCTGGTTGAGATTTTCTTTCTCTCTACCCCTCTTCCCCAACAAATAAACAAACATTAAAAAATTAATGTTTTATTACTTGGATTAAAATTAAATAAAAAAAGAGAACATAACCATCCATAACCATTCATCCACTGAATTCTTTCTTTCCCTCTTCACCAACCTTCCATGCATCTGTAAATGGTAACAAGTTCTGTTATCAATGATTCCTTAGTAATGATGTTTAAATCTGTCCCAACCTAAATTCCACTATTTCTGATTGTTTTCAAGGCTCCTCCTTAATGCCACTGGACCACTGCCACACCCTCCAGAATGGCTTTTACACTGTTCTAATCCATCTTTCACAAATTCCCCAAACATGGGAATCACATCTGAGCCACTTATTCATTTGCCAAGAAAATACTAAGTTTCCTAGTGAGGTATTCAAGGCCATTTACAAGTAACCTAATTTCTCCTTAGTCTCCACAATGTTCCCTGGGCTCCAACTATGCATAACCACTAATCATCCCTGTAGGAGATCTTTGCTAGATCAGTTTCTATGGGACTACCCATTCTCTTTCTTTTCCTTCCAAGGGTCCCTCAAGTTAAGCTCAAAAATACCATACTATAGAAAGTATATAGGGCCCTCTAGGAAGGCATATTTTAAAGACTTACAGCTACATTTATGTATCTGTCTTTTGCCTTGTTGAATACTAAGTTCCTTGAGATTGGGGATCATGCACATTCATTTTTACATTCCCAGGAATAATAATAAAGCTTACACAGGTGAGTATTCACTAGGCATTTGAAAAATAACTGAATAAATGATGATGAACAGAGAAACTAAGAGTAAGCTAAAAAATGCACGGGGATAAATTTTGACCAATAATTGGGACTTTGATTTAAATATCTTTTTTTGCCTTCTTCTTCCAGTGAACACTTAAGCAATGAGTCTGGATGTCCAATTCACATACTGAGCAAACTATGCAGGGTTCTATCTGACTTGATCTTTGAGTTTACTGATTTACTACTATAATTCCAACCATAAATAACAATTTAGTTGTGAGTACACATAAAATTTATGAAAATTTAGTATATCATATTCACTTTCTTCTATCTTATAGAAAAATTAAGTTTATATACACTATATGAATCATTAGAAGCCTGTAGGATTTAACGTGAAATCATGTCAAACTACTCTCACTAACTCTTATTAGCTCCTAGGTTAGTGGAAAAGATAAATGACATAGATGTAATACATCTTCTTTTCAACAAAGCATTTGAAGAATCTCTAATGGGATGTCTGCAGACAGGAAAGTGAAATGATAGGTGAGAGGACACTTAGATGAGTTTATGATGGTCAAACATACTAAAAAAACATAACAGGGTGTTACTACATCTGGTTACGTTCTTGCTTTAAAAAGCATCCCATTGAAGAGGATCGAGCACAATTAACTGGCAAAATTTATATGAGACAGGTTAATCTGAGAATGGAGAAAACTGTCCTAACAATCACAGATGCCAAAAAATAATGGAGATGTTTTTTTTATTTGAGGAAAGTGATCAGTAAGCCAGTAATGTTTCAGACACAGTGAGTGCTCCATGTGACCACCTCATCCAACCAACTGGCAACCAAGCATGAGAAATGTCATCATGCTATTCTAGAAAGGAGGAGTGTGGGATTCAGAGAGGTTCTTGAGGTCATATAATAATGGAATGAGTGATCTGGTCAACTTCAGAGTCTGTACTCTTTCCATATCATTCTCCCTAGAAAGGGTACAAAATCATGAGCTTAATGTCTACTTATTAGTACTGTAAAAATGGTATTCCTATAATGGGAAGTGAATTGGGATAGATGATCTTCATTTTATTTCCCAAGTTCAATATCTTTTTCCCTTTAGAGAGTTTCCACAGAAAGAGCATCTTAAAAGACACTATGATATAAGCTCCTTGAAGGCAGAGAACAGAACGTCTTTCCACTCCATTATCCCATGCCCAGCACAGCACCTGGCTCATTACTGTAGCTTCTAACACTTACTAAGGACTTGTTATATGCCAGGCAATGGGCTAAGGAGATACTATCTCCTCTAAATCTTGTAATATAATCCCATGGGTAGATACTATAGTTACTCAACTTCTACAATGAGGAAACTGAAACTTAAAGTGGTCAAATTATTTGCTCGGGGTCATACACCAAGTTGTGGCAGATCTGTGGTTCAAATCCAGACAAACACAAAAATCCACCTCCAGAGTTCTAGTTGTAGCCACTGAACTACATTGTCTTTCACTACACAGACACATGGGGAAGATGAAACATACAACCATTTATACCTTCCTCTTTCTATTTATTGCCATTTATATATTTATCACATATTTATATATATTTCCATTCACTATATTAATTTGTATTATTTAATTTTTATTTATTTAGAAGTATTTGATCCTTCAGACTGAATCTTTTAAAACTCTGAACATATAAAATGTGGCAGTTTAAAGTGATTTTTGAGAAGAGAAACTATTTAAAAAATGGACACATGTGTTTTACCAGATACTGGGGAGAAGCACTACAAATGGATAAGTTTTGAACTTTATTCAAGGAAAAGTATTAATGGAAACACAATGGGCTATAAGCGTTCATCTTTGAAAAAGGAAAGCACGTAAGATTGTCTGGATAAAGCAAAACTACCACCACATTTTCTTGATCCTAATTTTTTGGAGAATTTTTTATGTGGTTCTCTGAATAAGATATGTGAATTGTAATCAGTACAAATCTAAAAATACAGAAGAAAGAGAAACTTTTCCAATGTTTTTTTAAAATACAAATCCTCAAAATAATTGGAGATTAAATTTTAAACTGTAACCCAGCAAAGGCATGTCCAAAGACAGGGAAGTCAACACACACTTCAAGAACGTCCTGGTGCTCATTGGTGATCTCATCTGATACAGAGATACAGGTCTGTAAAATTCAGGACAGCCAGCCTATTTTCTTAATTATAGCACATTGAAGTGGTCTGGAACTGAATACCAATAGGTGGCTAGAGTCTTGGGTAAGCATCGGAAATGCTAACGTTCTGTGCTGCTGAAGGAGACTACAGTTACCTCATGGCATCAACAGCAAGAGTCACATTCCAACCGTGTAAATGAAGTGACTCAAACGAAATTCTGTCAAACCAAGAGTATCCTTTTTTCATGTTATGCCACAAGGAATTTAACATGGTATCAGAAAAAAATGTGAGAAATGTGGAAGTCACTATTTAGAACTTTTTAAAATACAGGATTTTTAAACTCCTGATCACATATTTTTCATCACTAATTTAAAATCTCTGACCTAGGGAAAAAAAAAAGAGGTTTGTTTTTCTCATGGATCATGAAGTAGAGGCTATTTTAATTCTGTATTAGAGGTAGACTCACATGGAATTTACAGAAGTAGTTCAGCTGATGTGCCCTTTATCTAAGTCCCATAAGAAGGACCATCTTCTTTTTGTATATATTGAAGATTTTTAATCTCCTCAATGAAATGGTCAAATGACAATCCCTTGTTCTACAAATTTACGATAGCAAATAAAACAAAATTCTGTCATACATGATGGCCAAAACTGTTACAAAATCACATGTGACAGCAAAATTAATCTTTTATTACAGGAGAAAATGTTGTTTACTACATTTGACATTTTTCACGTGAATATCATTTTACTGTTTCCACATGCTAAGATATTTTCTTAAAGTCAGTGATTTTTTTTTTTGCATGTGGTTCAGAAACATTTTTGATTATAGCTGGTGAGAGATAAACTTAAGCTGTTGGTACGTACACTATGGCTTTTGTTTTGACACTTCTCTAGCAAAAGATGACATGTATGAATAACTTGGATCCTATTTTTTAAAGACTTTTTTGGGGGGTTGCAGGGAGGAATTCAAGGGCTATTAGACATGGAAATTAGTTTATAGAGAGTTTATCACATTTCCTCCCTGTAAAACTCATAAAAGAGTACAACAAAGCTATTTATATCATGATGCTTTAGGATTATGCAAGAGGAAGCTCAGCTTAATTAAAGGAAAGATGTGGGAGATACAAGGCAGGAATGGGATCAAGGAAACATACATAATAAAGGAGAATAAGGGTCATGATATTTCCTCTCCTGGATTGTTCCTATCTGGCTAGAAATATGCTGTTTATCCCATCATCATAAAACAAAACAAAAAAAACCCATAATTCACCTTCCTCTCCAGCTGGATCTTCTTTCCTTTTTGATTCTTTCTATGCAAACTCCTGTGGACCCATTTCCACTCTTTCTGCTCCCATCTCTTCAGACGTCTGTCCCCGGCTACTGGCAAGAGACAGCTCTTGTGGATGCTATCATTTCCTTTCAATTCCAATTCCAAGGTCACTTCTTTGTTCTCACCTCCCTCAAGTGAACACCAGTAGCATTTTACATGGTTCTTCTTATAAGCTCTCCTTCTTGAAGCCCCTTCTGTACTCTGTCTGTGAGGCACTCTCTCTCTGCACCCACCTTTCACCTATCTCTCCTTGCTTACTCTGTTTCAGCAACTTCAGCCTCCTCCCTAAACATGTTCATTCCTGAGGCTCTGTACTTACCGTTCCTCTTGTCTGGAATGTTCTGTCTCCAGATTTCCCTCACTTCCCTCTCAAGTCCCTGCTTATAGTCAGACAACCACCTCCTACAACTCGCTTTTTGCTTTGCCCTACTTTATTTTTCATCTGAGCCTGTACCAGTCCTGTTGTGTATGAATTTAGCTTCAGAAGGCCAGGATTTGGTTTTATTTACAACTCCAGTGCCTGGCATAATAGTAGTCACTTAATAAATACTTGTTGGATGACCTCAGTAAGGTATGTGGACAAGTCATAAGTTCACAGTGAAGAATGCAAAACCAGTGTTCAGAGATGGGAGAAAGTAGAAGGTGGCACCCCAGGGAACAATTGTAAAGGCAAATTAAAAGTTGAGGGGTGCCTGGGTGGCTCATTTGGTTGGGTGGCCAACTCCTGATTTTGGGACAGGTCATGATCTCACGGTTTGTGAGTTCAAGCCCCGCATTGGGCTCTGGGCTGACAGCGCAGAGCCTGCTTGGGATTCTCTCTCTCCCTCTCTCCTTGCCCCTCCTTCACCTGTGCTTTCTCTCTTTCTCAAAGTAAATATTTTTTTTAAAGTTAGATAAAAGCATTCTTGACTTCTGATCTCCTTCATGTTTCCCAGGATTTATCTCAGAATCTCCATTCCCTAGAGAGTCTACCTTAGGTTGGAGAAAACTGAGTTTTAAATAGTCCAACTAGGAAATTTATTCTAGAGCACAAAAGGTGAAGGGTATGGCCTTGCTAATACTGGAAGTATTAAGAAGTTAAATCAGTTGTGTAAATCACGGTGCCAGTAAGGGCACAGCTGGAATAACAGATGATGTGGCCTAGGCTGGATGGGAAGCTATATGAATGTATGAATGGATGGATGGATGGATGGATGAGTCAGAAAAGTCCAAAGAGATTCTAGAACAGTTAAAAGAACCAGGAATATTAATTGTGTCAGAATCTTCCTAGAAACCTTAAATATTTGAGGACAATTACATAGACAAGGGATTGGATTTATTTGTGTGGTTCTAGAAAGAGTAGAATTAGGGCCAGTGAATACAGCCAGTCAGCCAGATATCTGTTCATTTTGTAATCCTTTACCCGATCCCCCTCAGGCTAGATGGATTACAGAATTCAGAACCTTTCTAATTTCAGACAGAAATATGGTATAAAACACTATCCGGTTGGGTCAGATATAGCATGGAGTAATCAAACATGTTAATATTTCTGTAGTAAACATATGAACATTCATACTAAATGGGATGAATAAAGACTATATATAAATAGTCTCATATAAGTTGAGTTTGTCACAAACTTATGAAAAAAAATGTTTGGTTTCAGAGGTGTTTTGGATCTCCAAATTGTAGAAAAGGGATTATAGGTCTGGACTATAAAATTATAAATAAAACTGTATCTGTTATAATACTTGTTCTCAATGTTTATGAACTCCATTATTCCTATTAGGGAATTCTTTAAACCCTCAGGTGGAAAATAGGAAATGGCCATTAATAATTAAGAATTTGGGTGTGAACACTTAATTCTTAACTTTTATTTGATCAGCATCATTAGGAAATTTGTTTTTAATAACTACTCACAAATGGTAAAATATATACTTTATGGGAGTCAGCATATATTTTTTTCTTTTTTACATGGTCCACCAGCTTTCTGATGGTCATGTTCTCACCTTTCTTAAGCTACGAGGTTGTGCATGGTCCTTGAATCTCAGGTGAATGTTTGAGACACAATAAGAGACCATAACCAGTGGTAAAGTATTCTGTGAGTCCTTTGTCTTTTTCTTCATTAACAATAGATGAAGTAGGGAGCTTTAAAACATAGGAGCCAATTTAAGCTTTCTTCGTAATAACATCATTTTCACTTACTTGGATTTGTATTTTTTCCTGAATGGTTATGTGTGACTTCCAATAATGCCCCATCCATCCATCTGCTTGTCTGCCCATCCATCTGTTCAGCCATCCAGCCATTTATCCATGATATTAAAATAACAATTACCTTTCTGTCTTATTCTCTAATTAGTCCGTAATGTCATCATTACCTATCTTTAAGTTCTTACTTTAGTACTCTGTACAATGGTTCTTTTATTTCACCTTTGTAAAATGAAAACATTAAAAAATAATCAAAGGCTATAGGAAATAAACCCATGTACCAACTCAATATGGAATTAAAAGGGCTTCTGCCCTAAAAACAACACATGGATTTAAGAATACATTAATATCCATAACTAGAATAACTTTTTAAATGAAAGCTTTTAAGTTATCTGTGAGCATCTGAAATTCTCTTAACTGCTAAAATACGCTTTTTCCAACTATTCTTCAACTTATTTACCTCCTCCATACATTTGGAAAACTTTAATGTGGCCAAATAGAATTTTGTTAAACTTTCCTAAAAAGTTTACCCCTAGGCCATAGGAATTCAAACCAAAGAGGTTAATTTTTAAAAATACTTTTATCTCATAAAGTTAAGATATGCTTTATTTCTGATGTTTTATCCTTGCAAAATATGTATTGCCTAAATGTATAATAATTAGATTTTTCAAATTTTATTTATTATTTTTTTAAGTTTACTTATTTATTTTGAGAAAGAACATGTGCAAGTGGGGGAGGCGAGAGAGAGAGAGAGAGAGAGAGAGAGAGAGAGAGAGAGAGAGAATCCTAAGCAGGCTCCATACTGTCAACATGGAGCCTGATACAGGACTCAATCTCACGAAACATGAGATCATGACCTGAGCTGAAGTTAAGAGTCAGACACTTAACCGATTGAGCCACCCAGGCACCCTGATAATTATAATATTTTAAAGATTAAAGACTTAGTACTGCTATTCCTTTCCTTTTCTGTACCCAACAAATTTTAGAGGTTGATCTCTACACACTTTTGTGACAAATTAAAGTTTAGAGGACTAGAGATTCTCACATGCAAACTTCTATTTCTGGCTATTTTAAATTCTAAATAAAGGTCTCTGATTCTGATAACAATTTTGATCTGTGGTTTTCTCCCACACCACCAAGCAATTTATTCAATTCTGACACAGAGATAGCATCAGATCCCACAGGTTAAGGCTCAGCCCCATAAGACTGCATGCCCCCCACCCCCATCCCTGCCTCACTTCAGATGTCTATAGCAAGAGCAGGTTACCACCTGTGTTTCTGACCCATGAGCTACAGATGGAAGGTTCCAACAACCCCCTCTTTGGGTTCAATTAATTTGCTAGAACAGCTCATGTAGCTAAAAGAAATATTTACTTACTAGATCACCAGTTTATTATAAAAGGAAATAATTCAGGAGAGCCTGATGGAAAAGATGCATAAGGCAAAGTAGGTGGGTCCTGTGGGATTTTAGGAAGGCTTTATTACATAGGCATGGCTGATTAAATAATTGGCCATTGGTGATTGATGCAGTTCCTCTTCTCTTGTCAGAGGTCAGGGGATGGGATGGAAAGTTCCAACACTCTAATCACAGGATTGGTTCCCTGGCCATCTTTAGGTGACCTAGGGGCTTTCCAAAAGTCACCCTATCACATAACAGAAGACATCTTCATAACTCTCATCACTTAGGAAATCCCAAGAGTTTTACAAACTCTGTGTCAAAAACTTGGCTGAAGACCAAATATGTATTTCTTATTACAAACCACAATATTGCAATGCCTATAAGACATGAATATTCAACATATTCTTTTGAAAAAGAGTGAATGTCTACATGATCTAACTTAATTTTATGTTTTGTTATTTTTCAAAGTGATGGTAAATGCAGCCCAACCTTAAATGTCCATATTATAAAACAATAGAGAAATAGTAATAGGGCTTAAATATATGGAATAAAGTACTAATTCATTAATAGGACTATAGAGTACTCTGTTTATTAAAAAAAAAAACCAAAAACTAAAAATGTTGCATTTATATCATGTCTAATTACCGGGTTCTGCTACACATGATTATGACACAAGATCACCCCGATGGAATACTAAGTCAAGGATGCTACTGCCCCAGTTCTCCTAATTTGGTGGAGATGAGGGTCATCTTTGGGTTAATGGAACTCAGGAGATCAGGCCCTCTCTAATATGACAGCCACCTTTACCTCCAGGGCACTCTCCCATCATCTCATCTCCCAACAACTCTCCAGAAGCACCCCAAGGCAGAATAACATCGTGAAACCCAGGAAGAGGTGGCAGTGACCTCATGACTGCGGGTCCGCTCTGCTTGCAGCAAAACAGCTATGGCCTCCACTCACACACCTAGAATTCTGTCCTCATGGAGACTACTACTTTCTGAAAATCATTATTTCATTATAAAAAGCCAGAAAGCTTGAATCTGCCTAAGTATCCAAAGGACAGGGCAGGCCTACTTCCTGACTGCACAGGATACCTCCATTCTCCTCTGAGCCTTAGTCTTTACTTTGCCAAGTATAACCATCAGTGAATTCCATACAATGCAGTAGGGGACGCAGCTCAGGGTTGGAGAGGACTGTGTGCCCTTTCTGCAAATGCTGAAGTGGCATGACCTATGTAAGGCACAGCTATTCAAACAGGACTTTATATAGCTCAGCATCAAGTTTTAAATCATTCAAGGAAGGAATCTGTAAGGACACATACCAGCCTTTCTCCAGAGAGAGATCAATGAACTGTGGAGACATGTTGGCCAGGAATACTTTCTTTCATCTAGATTTAGAGTGTGACACACGGGTACCAGTCTAAGTGTTATTCCTAAAGGAAAGAGCAGTCTTTATAATCAGTTGGAGGTGGAACATGGCCAGGGCTGCATGGGAGAGGATGGAGACAAAGCTGATGGATTATTTAGAGCATGTTTAACATTATTCAACACGATAAAATGACAGATGAACTTGATTAAATAAAGTTTTCAAGCTTAGAAAGACATCCAAGGCATCAAGGATCCTAAATGTTTCATTATAGATCTTACTCAGGAGACAAAAGCAAACTAAATCCAAATGGGATGAAATAAAATTAAAATGCTCATAGGTTTCATGTAAGACAACATTCAGAAAGGGTGAGCACACAAAACTTTGTGTATCTATATACTGATAATATTATAGTTATAATTAGAAAACCTAAATTGCAAAAAAGAATACCATTTCTGGAGTTATATTTAGGTATAATGCAATTTCCTTTTTTTTTTTTTTTTTTTTTTTTTGGTCCAGTAATATTACTAGTCTTAAAAATCGCAAAACCATAGGGGCACCTGGGTGGCTTAGTGAGTTAAGTGCTTGACTCTGGGTTTCGGTTCAAGTCATGATCTGGCAGTTTGTGGGTTCGGGCCCCATGTCTGACTCCATGCTGCCGATGAAGAGCCTACTTAGGATTCTCTCCCTCTCTGTCTGTCCCTCTGCTCACTCTTTCTCAAAAACAAATAAACTTTAAAGAATTGCAAAATCATAGCTCCTAAAACTCCAAGAGCATTAGAATTGGATATGAAATTATAATGTACACAAAATATTATGTATATACAATAATCTAAATGATGATTATGATTTATGATTTAAAGGTCCTTTTAAGGAGGAATAAATTGTAAACAACAGTTTTCTTTTTTTTTTTTTTACAATTTTTTTAATGTTTATATATTTTTGGGAGACAGAGTGTAAACTGGGGAGGGGCAGAGAGAGAGGGAGACACAGAATCCGAAGCAGGCTCCAGGCTCTGACCGTCAGCACAGAGCCCGACGTGGGGCTCATGAGATCATGACCTGAGCTGAAGTCGGATGCTTAAGGGACTGAGCCGCCCAGCACCCCCAACAACAGCTTTCTATATAAACCAAAGAACCCAAGCTTACTATACCAACTTGCCATGATGATTGTCCAATCAGTAGATACTTGAATTGACTGGAAATGCCAATATCCAAGACCACATTCTTTGGCATCAACATGGTTAGTCTTCACTGAGTGCCCACCGATCAGGAAGTACCCTATTATTTCTTCATCAAAAAAGTGCCTTCTTTTCCTGGGCTCAGATTCCATTCATGAACTAGTAGTTGCTCATGGTTCAAACTGCAAAGCGCCAACTGTTTATGACAAGCAGAAACAAACACCCTGAGCAGCACCTTGGCCAGAAGGCTTGTGGAGTGGGGTCCTGAATGAGCACCCCAAAAGGCAAGAGAAGGACTAGGGCCATTACAGTGAGAGGGTGAAGGTTTAATTAGAAATCAGGCTTTACCCCACAGTAAACACAGACAAATTTCTTTCCCTTTTATTTTCATTTATTTTAACCATTTGTTATATCCCCTATTTTTTGTGATTATTTATCACTTCTTTATCAGAAACACAGGCTGAGAAAACTTGACAATATGACTCCTATATAGATAAGATTTGAAAATGTTTATTTACAATAGATGAATAACTTCAAAATACATGCACACATATACATACATAATATCTAATACATTGTGTGTATTTTAAAAAATTTTTTATGTTAAGTATGTTCCACGCCCAAAGTGGGGCTTGAACTCATGACCCTGAGATCAAGAGCTGCATGCTCTACTGACTGAGCCAGCCAGACACCCCATTTTTAACATGGCTTATGATTTCCTGAAATGGGTTTACACGGGAAAAGCACGGGCCCATTTCATCATTATAGAGTCAAGCTATTATAAACTAATCGTCTGAGTTAATGGGGATCTTTTTGATTTTGGAATGAGCTATGCAATTTCTTTTTCACAGTTTTTACCAGCAGATTTATCTCTCAAATTTTGATTTATGTAATATTCATGTTCATAGTTAAAAGATTTGTTTTCCATGAATACATACTGAACTCTAAGGGCATAGGGGATAGATAGCCCAAGAGTGTACCAAGAAGGAAGACAAAGGAACTTTTTTGTTAGGACGTCAAAGCAATCAGCAACTTAAACAGATCACTGAAGGTGGTGAGCACATCCAATTGTGGTCTGTTTTTATGCTTAGAACTATAATGTGAGAATTCTATTTATCTTAAAAAAAAACAACAGCTTTACTGGGGTGCCTGATTGGCTCAGTTGGTTAAGCTTCTGACTTCAGCTCAGGTCACGATCTCACAGCTTGTGAGCTCCAGCCTCCTGTAGGGCTCCGTGCTGACAACACAGAACCTGGAGCCTTCTTCAGATCCTGTCCCCATCTCTCTCTGCCCCTCTACCACTCATGTGTGCTCGCATGTGTATACACACACATACACAACAAACACACACACTTTCTCTCTCAAACATAAATAAAAATTTTTAAAAAAGCTTTACTGAGATATCATTAGCATACTATAAAATTTGGCCACTTAAAGTGGACAATTCAATGTTTCTTTTAGTATATTCACAGGGTTGTGCAGCCATCTAATTTTAGAACATTCCATACTCCCAAAAGAAACTTCACTCGCCGTCCCTCCACACACCACTCTCCCCTCAACCCCCAACACAGCTAATCTACTTGCAGATCCTATATATTTGCCAATTCTGGACATTTCATATAAGTCAAATCATACAATATATAGTCTTTTGTGACTGTCTTCTTTCACTTAGCCTAATATTTTCAAGGCTCATCCACAGTACAGCATTTATCAGTGCTTCATTTCTTTTTATTGCCAAATAATATTCCATTGTAATATTCACATTTTATTTATCTACTCATCAGTTGATGGACATTTGAATTGTTTCCATCTTTTGGATATTATGAATAATACTGCCATGACCACATGTGCAAAAGTGTTTGTGTGGACGTATGCTTCTACTTCTCTTCGGTATAAACATGGGAGGGAGTTGCTGGGTCCCATGGTAACTCTGCGTTTAAACTTCTGAGGGGATGCTTGACTGTTTTCCAAAGTGGCTGCAGTATTCTACATTGTTGTCAGCAACATGAGACTCTCACAGGTACTCCTCATCTCCCCCAACACTTGTTATTGTCCACCTTTTTCTCGCCATCCTAGTGGGCATGTCTCTTTGTGGTTTTAATTTACATTTCCGTGATGGCTAATGATACAGGGCACCTTTTCATATGTTTATTGGCCATTATACTTACTTTCTGAAGACCATTCTCCATCTGCTCCCTACAAAGACACTGAATAGTACCTAATTTTTTTGTATGTCCTATATAAAAATACATATTCTTAAATTCCTTCAATACTGATCTCCATTCTTGGTTCCCTCCACACATACCTCTTACCCCTCCATTACACACACACACACACACACACACACACACACACACACACACTCAGCACATGCTTTCACAGCTGATTCCTTTTAAAATTGGATTTGGTGCTTTATCACGGTTGCTTCTAAATCTTAACCAGACTTCAGCAGCAAAACCAACTAAGTTAATTGCTATTTGTCAAACAAAATAACTACCAGCATGTCTTGGTCTAACCTTTGCTTCAAATCTTTTGTAGAGAGCAATACCTAAAACACTGCGGAGACAATCTCTTCCATCTTTACCTCTCATGACTAGTCTCTGATTATCCATTATTTACTTTAGAATTCCAAACTTTTAAGAAGCACTTTCCATTTCTCTAAAACTTCATTCGCATTACTGGGAACAGAGGTGGTGTCAGAGTGGAATCCTGAAGCAAAGCAGGTGGAATTCTTTGTTTGAAGAGGTCAGAGTCAGCATGGAGAATATCATAGTGGGAATGAACTGCGGGAGCTTCTTGCTTCTTACATTTTTCACTATCTTAAAAATCCAGGCTCTCGTAGAAGCCCACACAAACCTAAGAATTTGTTAATTTGATATTGTACAAATCTAACATATCTAGACTTCCTCATCCACTAGATTATAATCGTGACATTGTTTGAGAATATCCTAACGAAACTTAAAGTGACCCCTTAAAAATACCATCTTGCTTATAAAGGAACAGCTTGTGTAAGAATTGTTTTCAGCCCATATAAGCTACATGATGTTATTTTTTCATGGGCAATTTAAAATATCTACTCCATGATGTAATTTTGATCCAAAATGGTTTCACTACAAACTTTGCTAGGACATCAAAAAATATTTTTAGCAAATGCTGAAGAAAAATTAATAATTGCTCAGTTAACTTCACAAGCCTTTACAAACTTACTGGAAGGTACAACAATGTTTATTTAAATCCTTTTTAAAGCAAAAATATCTTTGGACAAGCTACTTTCTTGGCTTGGTCCTGATTCTCTGATGGGGAGCTGGAACCAGAAACTCTAAGGGTGAGTTTCTTCCGTTTTTTAACATGAGGCTTTTGAGAAAGGTTTTTCCAAGATTTAAAAAACATCTCTTGGAACATGGCAAGGACAAGAAATGTGAAGATCTTTTTCATAATGTTTACCTTATGATTTTAAATCATTCTTGGAGAGCAAAGTTTTAGAAAGTATATTTCTGATATCCAGGGGGTCACATCTTTTTCCCCAACCTTGTCTTTGGAAATCATTTTAAGATAGAAAGGGAAAGTTTGCATTCTTGATCTCTAACATCCTGGCTAACACCAACTTGTCAGTATATGAGCTTAGACTTAGAATTTTCTGACCCTCTATAGCTGGTACAGGCTGCAACATACAAATAGCAAGTTCTTATTACATGAATCACATCAGGTTATTCCTTTTTTTAAAAACCCTTTTTGATGACTTTCTATTGTGCGCACAGTAAGAGTCAATCTCTTACCATGATCTCCAAGAGACTAAATGATCAGGCCCCTGCCTATCCATCAAATTCATCTAATGACCTTCACCTTTCTTGGAGTGCACCCAACCTTTTTTGCCATGTTGTCTGGAACTTCCTACATCTCTGCCTGGCAGGGTCACACACAATGTTGCCCCTTACCACCCTGCCCTTTCACATAGCTGCTACCTCAAATTCTTTAGGTATCAATATAAATGATGCCTCTTCGAAAAGGCTTCCTCTTACCGCATTTTAAGGCACATCTTCAAAAATGGTTCATTATTTTCCTCATGTTACTTATTTCAACCTGTAATTTAAAACCGTGTTTGCTTTTTTATTGTCTGCTTCTCTACTAAAGTGTAAGACCCATACAGCCAGAAAAATTGCACAGCACACAGGACATAAATAATTTTGAATAACTAATAAATAAATGAATCATCTATTATGTCTTAATGCATACTAATTTCTCCTTTGGCGAATATAGATCACCTTCCCTATACATTCTCAGGCTCCATTAGCCACAATTCTGACTCTTGTCAATTGTTGTACTAAAGCTTCTGCTATAGAAAGTCAGAAGTAGGAAGAGAATTTCCTTATGTGTTGTTTCTCTAGACATTGATGCCTGAGTTAAAGGAGAAAATGGTTGGCCAAATTTCTTTAATGCTGCACTGCAAATGCAGTAAAAGAGGCAATTTCACTTAGGTATCCAACAAATACAATACATAACAATAAACCTTCTTTCCTTAACTCTATTCTTCAGGTATATTTTTCAACTACTTTGAAAATGGTCACTCTCTTCTACCCTAATAACCTCGTACTTAAATCTGAACATATAGCTCACTTAAATAGAAATTATGGAAACAGGAATGTTAACATGGCATGAAGTGCTCTCCAATTTAATGCATCACCTTCTAAAGCCAAGCATTCAAATCCCTTTCCTCTAATTTCAAATTTCAGCTGGGCAGAAACCAGACTTGATTGCCACATGCTTGTGCAATTAGAGGAGAAGTTATCCTTTCTCCTGGTTCATCAAAGACTACCTGTCTCAAAATAAAATAAACCAGTAACTTAAGTTAGACAACATTTTAAACACAACCCTTACTAATGCCACAACTGATTTATTAAATTAAAATGTCTTAAGCCAACTAAAAATAAGATTATGATAGGCCACACTGCACACTATGGTGTTGGAGGCCCAGTTGCCTAGAATGACCTTACTTCCATGGACTGCCTGTGAAAATCCATCCCTGCCTCCAAACTCCCTGTTAAAAATCCTCTGGACAGAATAACCCTTCACCCCTGCCCCCAGGTTCTCTACCACATATACCACCACACCCATGCTAGGCTTTAGGTCAACGAAGACAGGACCTTCACCACATGGACATGAATGTCTCCTGTGCATAGTAAAAACTCCACATGGAAGGAGAGGATAATCACAAATAGCTTCACATAGTTATACAGCTGAAGCCTGCCTAAAAACTGAATTCCGCTTACAACAGAGCAAAGTGAGAAGTGAAGTTGTTTTGGGCCCCATTGTCTTCTCCCAGGACCACAGTCCCATCAGGGTCAAAAAGCACATGTATTCCCAATCAATCTGTACTTCTTTCCTCTAATTAATATAGCTCTTGTTGTCCAAGCTCCACAGGGCCTCATTGATGGCAAGGTAACACTGATGCTACTGTCTTCCTGAAAATAAGAGATAAGGACTGTCCATTTCCTGACATATTAGCAATATGCTCTGTGAGGCCTTTAGAGAGATGTTTGGCAAAGTAAATATTGGTTTATTCCCCCATCTTCTGGAGATATCCAAGATCAATTTTTTTCAATTATTTTTCACATATTTTGTGCTGCTCCGTGATAACAAGTCTAGATTCCTTACTGACAATTGTATATGCCTACTTCCAAGTATATATATAAAAAGACACTTTTTCTAAATCATGACAAAACTAACAGGTCAGTTGTCTAAAAGCATCAAAACAGGAATGCCTTTGTGTATCATGATGAAAATAGGAGGGATAGACTGTGTGAACATTCTCAAGCAAAAGTTCACCCTTCGACTCAGAATCAAGATGTTTTACCTAACCAAAAACTGAGTCACAAAAATGCCTTGTATTTAATGAATATGTTCTTGAGATGCTTAACATGCCTTATCAATATGTTACAAGTACCTTATAGATAGTCATGATCAGGATATCATTTATATTAAATGATGGAGAAACATCCATTGAGCATTTGACATATAGACATTGTGCTATATACTCTAAATATATTATCTCATTTAGTCTACACAAGAACACTGCAAAACAATAAGGTATTGTTAACTCCATTTTGCAGTTTTGGAAACTATGACTTTCTATGACTAGGCTGTTAAGTGAAAGAGCTAACTCAAAAATCCTCATGTGTTCCAAACCCCATCAATTAGAAAGAGAGCAGACCTTTTTGAGACCTTCCACAGATGTGTAGAAATTCACCATTTCTAGAAATATATTCACTTACTCACATGAGTCATCAGGACAGAGCCAGAAAATACAAAGTTACTACCACTCTATACTCAGAACCAAATAGAAATGATGGGGTAAGAAATATTTTTACAGGCCTAACAACCTTAAAGATATTATTCAATCTATGAGTTCCAAATTAGATGAAGGAAAAGTGGATCAGAAAGCAAACATTCAGTCACATTATGAAACCACTGTTCAGATTTTTTCTACCATGCTAAGACATTCTGCTAATTATACAGATTATTTTTTTTTAATTTTTTTCAATGTTTTTTATTTATTTTTGGGACAGAGAGAGACAGAGCATGAACGGGGGAGGGGCAGAGAGAGAGGGAGACACAGAATCGGAAACAGGCTCCAGGCTCCGAGCGGTCAGCCCAGAGCCCGACGCGGGGCTCGAACTCCCAGACCGCGAGATCGTGACCTGGCTGAAGTCGGACGCTTAACCAACTGCGCCACCCAGGCGCCCCTATACAGATTATTTTTAAAGGCTTAATAAATTTGGGGTAGTATATTTAATTTTTTGGAAACTGTTCTTCTCTAACTCCAGTGACTGCGGTGAAGGAAACTGTCAATCATGGCACCCCTCCTCTCTGCCTGTACAACTGGGTCTGTGAACTATTTTACTAACTATGGTACCCCACGCCTGATCCAGAGTTGGGCACAGCTCATCTGGAGTTCTTCCTTGGAATTATTCTAGATGCTGGAGAGTGCTCTCACCTCCTGGGTTGTGAGAATGTGAGTCATGCCTATGACCTATGGTCATGGGACCACCCTTAAATAAACAGCCTTGCTTGGAAACTAGACTAAACCACAGGGAGTGGTGGCAGGGGAATGAGAAGGGGAGAGCATGAGAGTAAGAGAGAAGCAGAGAGAGGATAAGGAAGGAGGAGGAGGAAGAAGAGGAAAGAGGATAGATATTTAAGAAGACAGATAGTGAATGACAAGCACAGACATACCTGGCTAACCCCCACAGACTGCAGTTAAAATTTCTGTATTCAGAAATCTACACACAAGTTCCATCCCTGCCCTTCTGTGGTTTGACTGTCTAAACAAAGTCTTTCCTTTTGTTTAAGGTTTTTTGAGATTTTTTTTCTACTTATAGTGATAAACTTACGCTATGTAAGAAAGCATGTTCATTACTTCATAAGCAAATTCCGATTCCTGTGTCTGTGTCAAATACAATGATGCAACAAGTCAAATCGGCAAATATTTATGGAGACCATAAGAGGGAAAAGGCATTGTGGCTTAGTGACAGTGAGAGCTACATCAAAAATGAAGACACAAAACATCTCTTTGGTAAATAAAGACTAAAATGCAAATACCACAATAGTTACGGTATAAAATAAAAACAGACACATCATTAGGCATTATCGATGTATGAAATTGACTGAATAAAATATGCAGGTAATAAATACAGGGTACCAAGGAGGGAAAAATCAGGTTAGAAAACAACACTCCATTTTAAGCCTCTGTCGTGCTATGTGAAGTTCTACTCTGAATGACACAGACTGAACCAGCAGTGTAACACCCTTAACTGACCACATCCCGTTTCCTATCAATGTCTGAGGGTATGAAGCATTCCTAAAATATCCTTCTATTTATCTACAGAAAATATGATACAAGGCTTACCCCAGGACAAGGCTGGCTTCATGGGTGTTGTTTGTGCACTTTTGGAAGTGCTCTGTGCTTGGTTCAATGCTTTGC
Source organism: Prionailurus viverrinus (assembly GCF_022837055.1). Taxonomy (NCBI): domain Eukaryota; kingdom Metazoa; phylum Chordata; class Mammalia; order Carnivora; family Felidae; genus Prionailurus; species Prionailurus viverrinus. The sequence goes on from NC_062577.1 coordinate 6,742,860, forward strand.
TGTCTTGAAATTTTTAAATAATTTTTATAACAAGGGGCCCCACATTTTCATTTGGTACTGTTTCCTGGAAATTGTGTCACTGGTCCTATACTAATGAAAGAGACACATTTTCTACAAGTGAGTCAGACCAATGGTCTTCCTTATCAAAACAACAGCATTTGCTGGGTAGGATAATATATTTCGGAAGTTAAAGGGCAAAGAAGCACTCACTCACTAGCCTCATATTCCTTAATCTTCTATTAAAAGCAAATTATTTTGAAAAAATGAGAAGTCTGGAATGAAGAGCAGTTATAATCTGCCAATTCACAACACTGTCATCAAGTGGTGAGCAAAGTCACCAAATGTTGCATCAGAAAGCAAAATCATCAAGGGTTGGGTAAAAAAGCCATGGTATAGGGGCACCTGGGTGGCTCAGTCAGTTGAGCGTCTGACTCTTGGTTTCAGCTCAGGTCAAGGATCTCACAGTTCATGAGATTGAGCCCTATGTCCAGCTCTGTGCTGATAGTATGGAGCTTGCTCTCTCGCCCTCTCTCTCTGCCCCTCCCCTACTCACTGGAGCACATTCTCTCCCTTTCTCTCTGTCTCTCTGTAAATAAATGAAGAGTAAAAAAAAAAAAAAAAGGGCCACAGTAGAGTCCTAGGGCATGACAAGCACAGGATGAAGGACAAAAGAAGCATCTGGTTCGTTTATGAGATACCTAGCGAAGAAAAGCTAGTTGGGGTCATGTTAAATGCACACAATATTACAGAACAGTGGATTGGTATCAACAGTGATCCCTAGAGACACAGCTCTACCTCATAGAGCACAGGCTAGATGAGACCGAGTATCACTGGGAAATTGTGCAACTGAATTAGTCAGTCTCAACAGTTCCTCGGAGACGGCATCTCACCAGCTCCTGTAGAGGCATGCAGAGTAAAGGCAAGCTACAATGAGAGTGGGTACCTACCTTCTTGTCTCAGGATCCCTAAAAGTAGCACCATAGGACCCTGCCAGCCTTCTGAGATTTACTTATTTCTTTGATATGTTATCAGAACACCTACTCCAAAACTATAGCTCCATCCATCCTGTCTCATTGGCACCTACCTCTCATCATTTCCACCCTCATTAAGGAGTCCAGCCCCAGCCATCAAACAAATGGCTATACACGGTGAAATACTCATCTGTTTGATTTGTACACTCATGTGACTGAGGTGTCGGCCCTTTTCCAGGGGAACAAGTTGACATTAGAGATGAAAAGAGGCCTGTGGCGAACCAGTGAGGGACCTGGAGGGGAGTTGTAGGTAATGTGCCGAGGTCAAAAGAAGATTCCTCTTTACAATTTTCCAAACTGACAGGCTTTGCTTAGTAATTTTTTTCTGAAAAGATAATATATAACTAAGTCTGAAGGGAATGAATGATGGTTTAAATGGGCTTGTAGTTTAGGAATTACCTCTCCTATCTATCTCACCTGTATGGACTTTTGACTAAATTGCATCTTTTAGGTTAACCCATAATGATGGACTTTGAAGTAGAATACTCTCATTATCTTTAGAGTGGATGTTTAAAGTGTTTTACTTCTGTTCAAACCACTCTCTTTTTCCATCGACTATTCACTGAGGTATACTTTCTTCTATGATAAGGCTATGGAATCTAAGTGATGCATATGAGTTGGCATTCATAGCATAATCTATGTGCTCAATAAATGCCAGCAATTAATTTCAACTGACTTAAGGATATATCAGAATCTACTTATATATGAAAACTAGGTAGATAATCATGGTTTTGTATGTAAGGAGGACAGGAAGCAGAAATTGTGGAATTTTGTGGTATGATGAACAAAGTCCCTTAGGATATAAGTTTCCTGAAGATCTAAAGCAAAGTCATTGTTAGTGCAAGGATATTGGAAAATATACTAATTGGTTCAGTATTAGGATTTGGTTTACAGGGCTGATTATGTTTCTTTTCCATTCTCCCACTAGACCCAGCTATTTAGGGCTGCTGTCCTGGGAGGGCTAGCTTTCCTCCTGAATTAATATTCAATATGCCTCTATGGAATATCATAATTAGTGACAGAGACTTTATTTTATGTACTTAAGAAATTTCCCTTCATTCCTGAAAAAATTTACTTTAGGAAATGTAGTATAATTCTACAAGAATCTTGAAAGATATTTTAAAAATATTGATCATCGGTTTCTTGGTGACATTGGGCAGAAATTTTAATACAAATGGTGAAATTTCAACAATATATCATGAATTGAGCAAAAACAAAAGAAAAATGAGTCATCTTACCTTTGTAGTCTTTGCTATTGGCCTTTTGAGGTGAGTAGGTTTATCATCTCAGCAAGGTTGTTCCACTCCACTTACATGATCTGCTTGTGTGTGGTTTCCTCATCAGAGAAGTTGTTTTACCAGACAGTGGTCCTGGCAAACCATCTCCTCAGCTATTCTCTGTAGCATCATAGCCTCTACGCCAACCCTTCTTACTCAAACTCCAAATTTTGCCAAATCTCAGCACCCTGTTAGACTTGATAATCCAGGTTGAAGGCCATCTAATTTTTCATTCAGGCTATAAAACTTGGCAACCCCAGTGGTGTCACACCTAATAAAATACCAGTTTTAAAATGCCATTGTGCAAATGAAAAAAAAACCTACCTTTCTTGTAGAATGAGTTTGTTCTCTTTCTTCCAAAAGTCTTTAAAGTCAGAGCTGAATTCATGCCAGATACTGAAGAAAACATTTGGGGACACTTCCTTCTCTCCAATTTTTGGTTTCATGAAGAAATAGGCTGTAGTCTCCAAAAAGCTGTCAGAGCACACACACACACAAGCATAAAAGCTATGATTACTTTCCAATATGGGATATTCTTTCTCCATCCAAATGTTGATTTCATTCATGTGCAGTTATTATTACCATGAGAACTCAAAATTTGGAAGCATCAACAGTAGTCTCCTATGGTTTCATGTTAGAGTTTTGGATACAGACGGTAGCAGCTGATAAGAATCCTCCCTATACTGATAACTATGCCTGGTCCAATTCCATTTTCAAAGTTAATCACCAAGTGCCTGACATATTTCAGAAATAAACCCTGTACTCGAGCTGGGACCTACTGAAAATAGTGGGTCTATAATTTTTTCCAACACTCTAAAAAAATGAAATATCAGCCATTTGTCCCCAAACTAATATGTATTCTATATGTATTTAATATCACTACATACATTTTGGCTTCCTACACTGCCAGGGAAATAAGAAAGTGAGTTCCAGAAAATGGTGACAAGTGTCCCATCAGATCATGGCAATCTCACTGAGTGGATACCAATATGGCAGCCAGTACTGTGACAGTAGATTGACAGTGCCACTCTTCAGAAGGTGGTGCTTAAAACTACAACTACATGAAGCTCAGAAGAGTTTCAAAAGGCCTGATTGACAGAGAACATACAACTAATAAACGGTAGATTTAGAACTCCCCAAAGTCTTCTGTTCCCATAAAAAATGCCCTGAAAAGGACCTAGGCCAATAAAACTGATAATGTCATAGAGAAGCGACGTGGGCAGCTGGTCAGAGTATGGCCAGAGTTGCTGCAAAAAGTGACATTCCAGTAACCTTTGCCTCTCTTCCCTTTCTTCCCCCACTTTGGTAGTGGGCAAGCATTAATACTGATACACAAAGACCGAGTTTGATTTACTATGAAGTAAAATTTTCTAAGGCAACTTAATTTTACCCTATTGTATTGTTTAAGAATATGTGTACACACATATATACATTAACACACATCTGGGTGTGTATTCAGTTTGTCATATAGCTGATTTCAAATCCCTATCCTGAAAAAAAATACGAAAAATATCTCATTGAGATGAGCACTAATAAAATGAGATGCGCAAGGTGAATCTGCTCAGAAGATAAAGGAGACTGAGCATCACACACAAAATCAAGAATTCTCAGCCACCTTAAGAGTTACCAGAGGGCTAGTCTGTATTGTTTTTAAACTCGCCTTATAGTGGTCTCTGAGCAGCAAGATTCCCAGGGACACCAGCGTTTAGATTCTGGGATGACAGAATTTAGATACAGATTTAGATTCAGATTTACATTTACATTTACATTTAGAGATGAGAGCAATTTTTTGATCAAATGTGTAACTCCTGGGAATCATATATTTCTTCCTAGTTAGCCTAGTAGGAAAAATGACACAGGAAAGAAAGTCAATTCTGAGAAAGAGTCAGGCTGTGAAGGGGATATTGTGTCTGAGAATCTGGCTGCTGTGAGCTATGGTAATGACATCAGGATACCTCCACAGGAGGTATTGATGGCATGAAGACTGCCAGGAGAGTGACAGCAGGGAGCAAGAGCAGTCTAAGACATATCTGGGTCATATTTTATTAAAACTGATAACATATAGACATACTTCCCTCCTGGGAAAACTGGTAATTCTCCTTATATGCCTAAAGACTATTTATGACCTAAATGGCAGAAATCAGGTCTCAAATCCTTGACTATCCACTTAGTCTTTACCATCATTTCTCAGTATTTATGCTTTGTAAAATTTATTACAGACCAAGCCAAGTCTACTTGGGCAGACATATCTAAGTTTTAATAGTTGGTTCATCTGTGCAGCCACTTACAACATTTTGAAAGTTCTATCATGAGGCAGCATGGTATAAAGGAAAGAATATAGGATTAAGAATAGGAAGACATCGGATATTGAATCTTGACTATCTATATGAGCAAACCATTTCACATCATCTGACTCAGCTTTTTCACCTGTAAAATAGTGAATGTCATAAGCAATTTAATTCCAAGGAACATTAATTTCCAAAGTGTTTGTTAAATGTTTTAACGCAGGAAAAACTTATTTTGTATTGCATATTATTTTACATTACATATATTCTATATTAAATATTAAGAAATATAAATATATATTTACCAAATATTTTCTCTAAACTGTACTAATTGAATTCAGGTTGATTTATTAATAAAATCTTATGTGATCATGTTCCCTGCTATTTTTGAATTATTGGCATGCAGAGAGGTTTGCAATACTAGTAATAATTATTCTAATCATTGAATAATTTTCCCTTGGCTTTGTCCTAAATTGCCTACATAGCTTTAAGAAGATAACAATTTTTGAATTTCAGTTTTGAGCTTTTAGTTTCTTCATCTGTAAAGTGGAGGGTATGTCTGCTTTTCTATATATCATAAAGATGAAATGAAAAGTACTTGCAAGTTATAAACTAAAATAGAAATATATGTATTAACTTTATAAGGAGCAAGCATTTTTCACTAAAAACATTCTATACACAAAACTTAATAAATTTGTGGGACATATTAGTATCTTACTATTGAATTAAAGTCCAGTGTGAAATTGCTGAACAGAATGATTCCCAATGATGACAACCTATGTACTTAGTCATTTCTTTGGAAGTGGCCACAGTGAAAGACAAGTGTCACCTAAGTATGACACAGAGAGTAAAGAATTACCTCAGGACCACAAATGCTGTCCCAACTCTATTCAACAACCCCACATCCTAGAATAAAGCATAAGCACTTTTCAAAACCAACCAAACAAATGATAGGCAAAAATTTCTACAAGTGATCAGAGTATACCAGAGGTATTTTTGGTTATATAATCCTGTCTATATTAGGTGGCATTCAGCTAATCCAAACTTAAATAACATGAAAGATACCCATTTGGTTGATGGGTGGAAGGGATAGATTGTATTCTTTCCAAATTATCCTTTTTTTCCCCTAAATCTGAATCCAGGAGGGTCCCATCCACCATACAGTAATACAGGAACACAAAAGAATGTGGGCATTTTATCTGGGACCTTCATCACTACTGGCTGCTCTGTGAGGCTCTCTCGAAATAACTGTGACACGCTAGGAGCCAGTAGTGAACAGAACTGTAGTTATCACACTAAGAGAATATAGCAATCATAGTAAAAGATGACTTCAGAGGTCACCAAAAATCAAGAGCCCTGTAATCAGGATTCTTAAATAGCCCTTTCTGGAAAAGATCAGTACTACACTTCTTTTACTACAAACATGGCACAAATATACTGCTCTGCAATACAACTGAGGTAGCCACAGAGTTCTGAAAACATAGTTCCAGCAGAATTGTTTTGAAATTTCTCTGAATCCTCACAGAAAAACAGAGAAAGCAACTGAGATATTAAAAATCAAAGCTAATAGGAAAATATCTGCAAAAACACTGTGTCCAATAGCACCACAAACTTCAAAATGCAAACAGGTGGGGGGCATCTGGGTGGTTCAGTTGATTACACCTCCGACTTCAGCTCAGGCCATGATCTCGTGGTTCGTGGGTTTGAGCCCAGCGTAGGGCTCTGTACTGACAGCTCAGAGTCTGGAGCCTGCTTCAGATTCTGTGTCTCTCTCTTTCTCTGCCCCTCCCCAGCTCTCTCTGTCTCTGTCTCTCTCTCAAAAATAAATAAACATTAAAAAAAATTAAATGCAAACAGGTGGGACAAACCACTGACAACACAAAACCCAATTCATAACATCATCTGTATAGGAGGAGGCAGAGGAAAATAATAGAGGGACCCCTAAAAACAGAAGAACCCCTGAATCACAAACAGGCACTCTTAAAAAGTGTTAAGGGCCAATCTGAGGATTGCAGCTGAAATTGGAAGGGGTTTTACGCATTTTAACTCATGGAAGAGGAGAAAAGATCTAGAGTAAGTACTGAAAAGGATGGGAACAGTCTGCAATACATGAAGTCTTAGTACTAACCAAGAGAAACTCCCTCTTATGGCAAAGCTCTGCATTGATAGAAAATGCTGGGAGTAGATGCAAATTGTGCAGGATAAACACAGGGACAAAGAAAATAGAAAATGCAGATACATTAGAGGGGAAATTTTGCAGGCAATATTTTTGTTTTATTCTTTTTTGCCATTGTACACAAGCAACAAAAGAGAAATCTCTAGAACAGTGAAACTACTAAAGCTATCCTCATTCATCTATATCTTCATCCTAGAAGTTCAGTAAAAATAATTTCATATAAAAATGAGGAGAAAAATATTGGGGCAGGAAAAAGTATGCCACTCAAACACTAAGCATAGCCATGTTGATGTGGTTTTATTATCAGAGAAACAGACTGCAAGACAATATTATTACAGCATGATTTCATAATGATAAAAACATCCCATTTTCAGGGGCGCCTGGGTGGCGCAGTCGGTTGGGCGTCCGACTTCAGCCAGGTCACGATCTCCCGGTCCGGGAGTTCGAGCCCTGCGTCAGGCTCTGGGCTGATGGCTCAGAGCCTGGAGCCAGTTTCCGATTCTGTGTCTCCCTCTCTCTCTGCCCCTCCCCCGTTCATGCTCTGTCTCTCTCTGTCCCAAAAATAAATAAACGTTGAAAAAAACATCCCATTTTCAGAAAGACGTAACAGTCCAAAATATGTATGCATCTAATAAGAGTTTCAAAATACATGAAGGAAAACCCACAAAACAAAAAGGGAAAAGAGGTAAAACCTTCATCATAATTGTTTATTTTAACATCCTTTCTCAGTAATGGACAGAACTAGAAAAAAATCACTAAAGGATATATAAGTTGTGAATATTATCCACAAATTGACCTACTTCACTTTTACTGAACACTGTAATCAACAATTAGAATATATGAGAACATATGAAAACCTTCACCAACACAGATCAGATACTGAATCATAAAAGAAGTCTCAATAAATTTCAAAGGACTGAAATTATCCAGAATATGTTCTCTGACCATAGTGGCTTTAAATTATGAAAAATTTAAAATGGTATATCTAGGAAATCTTCATTCTGGAAATTAACTAAACTGCTATAAATAACCCATGGGTCAAAAAAGTAATCGCACATACACACACACAATCACAAAAGAAATTAGAAAATATTTCAAACTGACTAAAATTGAAAACATAGATATCAAATATATATTTGGGAGCAGATAAAGCAGTGCTTAGAAATTTGGAAGTTTAAAATATCTATAATTAGAAAAAGTACTTATAATTAGAAAAATAAAGGTATAAAATGAATAATGTAGGCATCTACCTCAAGAAGTTAAAGAGAATCAAATTAAACTTGACTAGACAGAAGAATGGAAATAATCAGAACACAAAACAAAGAAATAGAAAAGAAACATTACAGAAAATTAACAAGACCATGAGCTGAATTACTGAAAAGTTTAACAAAATTGATAACCCCCTACCAAAGTTGATAAAGAAAAACAGAGAAAACACAAATCACCAGTCCCATAGATGCAAGTGGTGTTATCACCATAGACCATACAGGCCCTAAAAGCATAATATGAGATATTATCAATAATTTTATGCCAAAATCTATTAAAAATTGAAATTACTTTCAATTTTTAATGAAGTTTTAATAAATGATTTTTTATAAACTCGTAATAGAAAATACCCCTTTCCAAATACTTGCAGCCCAAATTGTTTCACAGGTGCATTACCAAACATTTAATGAAGAAATAATGCCAATTTAACACTAACTCTTTCAGAAAACAGAGAATGAGGGCACACTTGTCAACTCATTTTATGAAGCCACCATTACTCTGATGTTAATACCAAAAACCAAAAACATGTTAAGCAATCAGTGTAACCTGTCACATTAGCAGAGTAAAGAAGAAAAGCCAAATGATTATTTCAAAAAATGAAGAAAAAGAATCTGAAAAAACTCAGCTAATTCATTATTACAAAAGAGGAAAAATTCTCTGCAAGATAAGAAGTAAGGCTTACACAATTAGATAAATGACATCTGTGAAAAGCCTCTAGCTGACATCATACTCAAAATTATATATGCTATATGATTCCATTTAAATGAAATCTATGTATATACAAAATTAATCTATGTTGATAGAAGTAAAAATGATTGTCTCTTCACAAAGGTGTGAGGTAAACAGATTGAGGCAACAGAGCTGTTTTAAATCATGTTTGAATGGTAATTACTCATTGAACTTGTTTTATTGTATAAATTATGCCTCAATTAACAAAGAAAGCAAGTTAGAAAAACAAAAAAAGAGAGAAAGAAGGAGAGTGGGAAAGAAGGAACTGAAAGGAGACTGTGATTAAGTCCTATGTTTAGTAGTTTTTTTGTTGTTGTTGTTTAAGTTTATTTATTTATTTTGAGAGAGAGAGAGAAAGGAAGAGAGAGACAGAGAAAAAATGAGAACAGGGGAGGGGCAGAGAGAAGGAGAGACAGAATCCCAAGCAGGCTCCACACCATTAGTGCAGAACCTGATGTAGGGCTCAAACGCACAAACCAAGCCGAGATCAAGACTAGATGCTTAACTGACTGCGCCACCCAGGTGCCCCTATTTAATAGCTACTAAAAGAAAAAAACAAACCAGGGATAAAATAATGGCTCTGCAGACCAGTGGGAACATGCCAGAGACAGGCTTATAAACAGATGAAAATTATTGGCTAATATTTCAAGATATGCTAAATGAAATTAATAAAATGATAGAAGCTATAATAAACATAATTCAAAGTAGAAAGACTCAGAAATGAGATGGTAGAATTTAGTAAAGAACCATGAAGTTTTAAATATTTCACACATGAAGACTGGACCAGAAGTAACAAGAGTTAATAAGATCAATACATCATTTGTTAATAGAAATAAAGATAAAATGAAAGAAATATGGGGGTGCTTGGGTGGCTCAGTCAGTTTGGCATCTGACTTCAGCTCAGGTCATGATCTCACTGCTCATGAGTTCAAGTCCCATGTTGGGCTCTGTGCTAACAGCTCGGAGTCTGGAGCCTGCTTAGGATTCTGTCTCTCTCTCTCTCTCTCTCTTTGCACCTCCCCTGCTCATTCTCTGTCTCTCTCTCTCAAATATAAAATAAAACATAAAAATGTTTTTAAAAAGAAATAAAAACTTAAGAACAAAGAGAAATGAAGAAAAAAAAGAGAAAGTTACAGATGTAAAAGACAAGACAGCCCCATAAGTGTATTATAAAAGCCTCTACAAAAGATAACCAAAGCAATGGCATGGAATACATATTTAAAAATATGACTCAAGAACACTTTTTAGGAATAAATAAAAGTATTTGGTGCTACATGTTAAAAGGGCATGCCAATAGTCAACTCTGAGACATATTCTAGTAATAAAAGTATTATATTTAAAAAATAAGAAAAAATAAAAATAATCCTTTGGTCATCATAAAAAAAAAAAAAACAAGTCCCTAACAAAGGAAAAAAAACTTAACTATCACCATATATTTAGACAATATCCTATGTCAGAGACAGTGGAATAATATTTAAGATACTAAAGACAAAAAGAGTGAACCAAATATTTTATACCCAACCAAACTAACTTTTGTTTACGAAGGGGGCAGGAAGGACTATTTTCAGTTTGAACAAATGGAAGAAAAATTGTTCTAATGACAAATTATCCGAGAAGCTACTAGAAAATGAGATTCAGGAAGTCAAGATACAGAAGAGACACTGATGTAAGGATTGGCAGATCAGGTTTCTCAACATGGAAAAAGACACACAATGTTAAATCTTACAGTTAAGAACAGTGCCCTGAATTTGAACCGGAAGTGTTGGTATGAACTAACAATGTACTCTAATTCCAGCTCTGCCTACTAACAGGTCTAGTCACAGTACTAATTCAATACCAACTATACTAGCACCCAGATCTGTGATCTCCAAAGACCATTCTAAATAACGGACCCAGTTCTGCTTGAAGAAATAGCTCAGTCCAGCACTGGGGAAAATGTACAAAATGAACCTGGAATGTCTTATCAAAGAAGACAGTAAGAAAGCTCATACCAAAATAACTCAGAAGTGAACTTAAAGATGGAACATTTTGTATATTAGTAAGAATAATAACTGCAAAGGACTGAAATACCTAAAAATGCATTTGATTCAATGAACTCATCATAATGCTTAATACTTTCAAAATATATTTGCTTACTGTTAGAAGATGCTAGAGAACCAGTTATTATTTTGAAAACTGGAAAACTAAGGAAATATAACACATTTCCTCAATGAACCATACCACTGAATAGCTCTATGCCAAATGAGGGAAACATTTTCTTTTCTAACTGAGAAAAATGACAACATGTCACAATTTTACAGTTCCTTATAAATTAATGCACCAAGACATTGATTATCAAAGGCTGGTATATCACAAGAAAAGACAATCAAGTACTTCCATTTAGTAGAACACACCACAACTTGCAAAATAATTCTGCCAAAATATTCAGACCTAAAAGTGACCATGTGTCTAGAGCTATTTACTAATCTGCAAGAAATATGGGGCAGAGGATCTTGATTACCTGCATTAGTAGGATAAAATCAGTTAATTTGGAGAAACACTATAGAACTTCTATGGACTGAATGTGTCCAAAATTTTCATATGCTAAAGACCAAATTCTCAGTGTAATGGTATTTGGAGATGGAACCTTTTGGAGATAATTAGGTTTAGATGAGGTATTGAGAGTATAGCCCCTATGATGAGATTAGTGCTCTTATAAGAAGAAGAAGTCAGAGCAGAGCTAATCCCACCCCCAGTCTCTGCCATGTGAGGACACAACAAGGTGACAGCTGTCTACAAGCCAGGAAGAGGGCCCTCACCAGACACCAAGTCTGCTGTCACCTTGATCTTGGACATTACAGCTTCCAGAACTGTGAGAAATAAATGTTTATTGTTTAGGCCATCCACTATATGGTATTTTGCTGTTATAGCTAGAACTAAGATAAGATGATCTAGTTTCCTCAATAAATAAATTTCAAGGGGAAAAAGTGTTGGAGGGCACACTATTATAAATACTTAAAAGGTATTGTCTAATTATAAAGGTTTAAATTTCTTTATACCCTGTTTCAAACAAATTGTAACAAATTACAAACATTTATAATACATATGAACTCACTAGACTTTTGAAAAGAGACGGAGTATTTTGTGACATTAGGAATTCTTCTTGTTATTATTTTTAGGGGTAAAAGTAATTGTGTTTTTTAAAGTGGATCTTTTAGAGATACCTACTCAAGTATTCACAGATAACATTACATCTGTTGAGGATTTGCTTCAGAAATACTATGGGAGGGGCAAGTTGGTACAGGGGTCTAGATGAAACCAAATTGGTAATTGCTGTAGTTGGGTGATAACTACACGGTGGGTCAGTGTATATTCATTACTTTTGCACATGTCTTAACTTTTCAATAATGAGGATTTTGAAAAATTACAAATGCACACACAGGGCTAATAGAAAGAATTAATGGCTATAATCGCCTTCTAAAATGGCATTCTAGAAATATTTTTAAAGGACTAGAACACCGCTTGAAAGACCTCGAGTGGATACTGTTTTTGACTATGAGTTATGTTCCACAGATAAAACAGCTTTGATTTCCTTATTTGAAAATGGGCCACGCCACCAAATAAGAATTATATTCTTTCAAACTTCTCATCTGTTTTTAAGGCAGTTGTCCATTTGGGAACTGTGCACATAAAGAATGTCTCAAAACTTGGTTTTTATTACAACCAAAAGAGGTGCCAGTAATTATCCTAAAATAGCATTTTCTTGCCACAAGTTATGATCTATATGGAGACGCATGTTTTGTGCAAATGAAATATTTAAAGATAATATAGTCTGTTATTGCTATCAGTTATTTCCCATCTCTGAACAGAATTTACTCAAGCAAATTCTTGAAATTGCAACTCAAGCACTATATAAAACCTTGAATTTAAGCCCAACAATTTTAGTGGCACCTACTCTGTTGAAGTCCTAGAAAAGGGCACTATTGCTTTCCTTTAATTCATCAGTGAACAGGTAGTAACTTTGTGGCAGATACCACAAATGGCAGAGCAAAGATATTAAAGCAAAATGCAATCTCTATTCAATTCCTTCCTTGAGGAATATTTCTGTTGGGTTAACAAATAAACAAGTCAAGGTACTGAACAAAGCAATTCGCTATGTTATGCCTCAGGTTTATAGGCTCCTGGACATTTACTGATGCTCTCAGAATTCAATCACTCTGAACAGCCGCTCTATCAAATACTTGCTTCGAGAAGGATAAACTCTTCTGTGATAATGTTTAGGAAATGTTCACATATTTATTCTTCAACAACCTGAAAGCATGTCTAAAACAAGAGAAGAGAGGACTTTTTGGTATGTGGCTGGGTGTTGCAGAAATGATCCCAGTTGCAGAAAAAAAGACGCATCCACAAGAGCAATCCAGGATGAGTAATCTAAAGATAGGTTGATTTTGAGAGTCATCAGTATTCTTACTGACTGATGTCAGAGAGACTTTCCACTCCAATTAACATAATAATACTGCATCATTTGTGTCCACTGGCTGCTTGCTCCCATCAACCTGGCCTCATAGGCTGTGGCATTCAAATTCTGCACTTTCTCATCTGCTTGTAATGCTCTTTAATCAATATCCACATGGCTGCCTCTCATCTCTTTAAGATCTTTGCTCAAACCTTACCTCTTCAAATGAGACTGTACATTTCACCAAAGAAAAATAGGAACACTGGACTCCCCTAACATATCTGCTTTATCTTTTTCTTTTTTTTTTAATGTTTATTTATTTTTGAGACAGAGACAGAGCATGAACGGGGGGAGGGTCAGAGAGGGGGAGACACAGAATCCGAAGCAGGCTCCAGGCTCTGAGCTGTCAGCACAGAGCCCGATGTGGGGCTCGAACTCATGGACTGTGAGATCGTGACCTGAGCCGAAGTCGGACGCTTAACCGACTGAGCCACCCAGGCGCCCCTTTTTTTTTTTTTTTGCTTTATCTTTTTCTATGGCACTCCCTGCCATCAGTGGTCTTCCTCCTCTAGAATTTATCCTCTATGAGGGACATTTTTATCTTTTATGTTCATTGCTTTATCCCTAGCATCTGAACAGTGTCTAGCACCCAGCAATTGTTTGGTCAATATTTGCTTAAAGAATGATTCTCTGCTAACAATGGGGCTAGACAGTTCTAGGTAAAAAAAAAAAAAAACAAAAAAACAAAAAAACAAAACAAAAAAACAAAAAAACCCTCCGATTTTTAGAAACTTAGTAGTAGACAAAAATCTGTTAGGCCTTTTATAGCCTGACATTAAAAAACAAAGGCTTTGAATTGGAAGGACCAAGATTTAGTTCTGGCTCCACCCAACTTGGACCTTTGCTGACTTAATTAACTTCTCTAAGCTCTGCCACCTCGTTTGTAATATGAGAATGAATGGCAGTGCTTCTTACCTAATCAGATCCTTATGAGGATGAATGAGATCAAGTAGGCAACATGCCTATGGAGTTACCAGGTGCACAGTAAGATCTATAAGTAATGGTTCTATTATCACTGGTCAAGCTTCTTCTTTAGCCTCCCTGGTATGTTCACAAAGTATAAAAAGACCTGGCACTTGTTCCTCATACAGAAAAGTCAAGGTGAACAATTCCTTTCTTTCCTATACTCTCACATAATTATGAGACAGCACAGGACCAATTTATAAATTAAGACTAATGTCATTATGTCAGTCCCCCACGGGACAACAGGCCAGTGCTCAGTGGGGTGGCCACGTTACCCATTCTTCCCTACTCATCTATGCAATTTATCTCATTTGGCTTAGGAAAAGTTTGCAGTAACTCCTGCCAAGAGAATTCCTCTCACTTCATTTATGTGGAAAGAAAAACATATCCTTTTACCCTGGCACCATATAAGAGATGAACAATAAGGGATTTTGCCCTTTATTCTTGAGTCTATTTCATGTGACCGTTTCATATTTCATGACATATATTTCATGTACATGTATACACACACACACACACACACACACACAGATGCATGCACACAGGCACACATCTTCCTGGCACCTAGTTAACAGACATATCACAGTCCACAGCTAAGAAGACAGGTCTGCTGAAAGTAGCAAACCCATTTAATTCAACTTCCTCTTCTTCCTACCACCAAATATAGCTGTAGTTATCAGTCAAGTTAATACCACAACTCAGGTCTGACTTGTTGTTCTTATGTTCTGTTGCATCTCTAAGCTCTGTGCAGAAAGGAACAGGTCATTTATTAATTTCCTCTCTCTCTAATGTTAATGCCAAGAAGCTTTGGGACCAAAGTCCTCCCTCCCTGGCTCAATTGCCAACGTGGCAGTTCAGGCTATTTTGAGATATCTCTATGTTTGTATTTGTGGGTGGAAGTGAAGGGTCTGATGAGGTCGTTTCTTTTGCACACTCTATGATCAGAGCAGCCTTTTCAGTGAGTCAGCAATTTAGTTCTGGCCCCATCTGAGTGGTCCTGGGGTGCCTTCCTCTCTGTTTCCTCTGTGGCCATCCCTTCTTTCTTCTCTCAATACCATTGTCCTTTTGGAGCATAGCTAAAAGGTCACATGCTAAACGACACTTTATACACAGAATAAGAATTGCACATTTATGACTTAATTTAGTTCATATAGGCAGAATCAAGAACATAAAGCATCTCAGTATTAAATACGAGGCCAAGAGAGCATACCAGTTTAAATGAACTGCCAAGGATCATCATCATAAATCTTCTCTTGCTTTTGCCTTTTTATTGTGCAATGTTGGATTTTGTAACATTATTCTCCAGAACAAACTAAAATCTCAAGAGAAAGATCTATTTTCAGTTAAAACCTTCCACAAGTAACTGCAGTTTTTGGAATCCAAATTGTCCTCTTCACTTCCACCTCCTTCCTCCACCCCCATAGGAACTTACATGAAGTGTAACAAATTTTATTACCCCAATAAGGAAGAATAAATTCCCTTCCTTCATCATTAAAAGGCCTTTGAGGGGTCTTCCATCCCTTCTAAAAAGCACAAAGAATACTCTCAGGCCAATGATTTAGCTCCAGGCAATAGAAAGTCAGAGGAATTCGGAATGGTAAGAGGACAAACTGGTATTTCTTTTCTCTTAAAATGAACAACTGTGGTATTTCCACCTTCAGGGTAATTGTGTTCTCAAAACAGCCAACTGCTCTAGAAAAAAAGGTAATTCAACACAAGAACAAGTATAAGCTCATACAAAACATGGAAGAAAAGATTAAAAATCCAAGTGACACATTCTCAGGCACTGATTGGCACTGAGAGGACGATGGTAAGTCCCAAAGTCACTCTGATCCCAAAGATCAAGCAACCAGGGAGGAGTCTTTAAAACTAGGAACCAGATAATAACTATGATCAACAATGTGAGGGAAATTCTTTTTCTCTTACCTCCTGTAGCTTATACACACACTGTAGATTTCTTCCTAAATTTATCCTTATTCTTACTAGGTCCTGAATTCTAGCTTTCATGAAAATCTCACCTTACTAATTTACATACATTTTCACCACTCTAAATTTCTCTCTCTATATATCATTGCATTTTCATTTCTAAAACTTGGAGGTGGGTAAGCTTCAGCACCTCTCAAACAAGACTAAGTTCTTGGGGTGCCTGGGTGGCTCAGTTGGTGAAGCTCCAGACTTTGGCCCAGGTCCTGATCTTACGGTGCGTGGGTTAGAGCCCCACATCAGGATCTGTGTTGACACCTCAGAGCCTGGAGCCTGCTTCAGATTCTGTGCGTGTCTCTCTCTCTACCCCTTCCCCACTTGCACTCTATCTCTTTCTCTGTCTCTCTGTCTCTCCCTCTCTCTCTTAGGAATGAATAAACATTTTTAAAAAAGACAAAGTTCTTTACCTGCATGGTTTTTATCCTACCTACAACTATTACCTCTAGGAAGGTATCCACTCCATTGTTTCCTATTTCCAGGCGTTTAATATCTCTCTTATTATGATCAGCTTTTTCTCCTGATTCTGAAAGTACATACAGATTTTTCCATTCAAAAATATTCCTCTTAGCCATGCAGACTCCTTGAGAGACACCATTACTTATGCATAGTTGCTTTATAATTTAATTCTGTGTCCTCACTCATTTTGAAGTCAGGTTTCAGAGACTACCCTTCCATCTTTCTTCTCTGAGTGGTCCCCAATAAAAACCTATGACTTTTAGTCATTTTTATCATCATGTCCTTAAATATCCATTACCATCTTGCTTACTTTAATTTGAAACTGAGAAGTTGTTAACAAAGCTTTTCTTTTACTCCTTACAGTGACCTATGCAAATGGAATAAAATAGAATATTTCCATTTTCCCTTCATGAAACTCAATTATGGGAGCTTTGGATCACCTATTTCATTCGTCACCTTACTTTAGATTAACTTTAGATTTAAATGTTTTTTTTTCCAATGTTTATTTATTTTTTGGGACAGAGAGAGACAGAGCATGAACGGGGGAGGGGCAGAGAGAGAGGGAGACACAGAATCGGAAGCAGGCTCCAGGCTCCGAGCCGTCAGCCCAGAGCCTGACGCGGGGCTCGAACTCACGGACCACGAGATCATGACCTGGCTGAAGTCGGACGCTTAACCGACTGCGCCACCCAGGCGCCCCTAACTTTAGATTTATAGAAAGTTGAAAAGATAATATACAGACTCCCCATATAGCCTTTCCCCAGCCTCTTCTAATATTAACTTCTTATACAATCACAATACATTTGTCAAAGCTAAGAGGTTAACATGAGTACCATAAAAGTGAGAGGAATTCTCTTGGCAGGAGCTACTGCAAAGTTTCTTTTGAATGAAGGGAGATAAACTGCATAGATGGGTAAAGAGGGACAGGTAAAGGTGGTTACCCCACTCTGGCATTAGCCTCCTGTCATCAGGATATTGATATACTGACATCAGTTTTAATTTATATAAAACTCCTATGTTGTCTCATAATTATTGACAGTTAAAAAAAGGAGAAACAGAAATTGAAATCATACCAAGTATGTGCTCTGACCACAAGGAAATTAAATTAGAAGTCAGTAACTGAATGATAACAGGGAAATCTTCAGATTACTTCTAAATAATTCATAGATTAAAGAGAATGTTTCAAGGGAAATTGGAAAATGTTTTGAACTGATAATACAACATACCAAAATTTATGGGATGCAGTTAAAATAGAAAGTAAAATGAAAATTTATAGCACTACATGTTCATATTAGAAAAGAAGAAAGTTTGAGGTGCCTGGGTGGCTCAGTTGGTTAAGAGTCCAACTTCGGGTCAGGTCATGATCTTATGGTTTCTGGGTTGGAGCCCTGTGTCGATCTCTGTGCTGACAGCTCAGAGCCTGGAGCCTGCTTCAGATTCTATGTCTTCCTCTCTCTCTCTCTCTCTCTCTCTGTCCCTCCTCCACTCGTGCTCTATCTCTGTCTCTCAAAAATAAACATTAAAAAAATTTTTTTAAAGCATCTGACTATTGGTTTAAAAAAAAAAGAAAAAAAGAAAGTTCGAAGATCAATGACATAAGATTCCACCTTAGAAAACTACAGGAGAAAGTGTAATTTAAGCCCAAAGCAAGCAAAAGAAAAGAAATAATAAAAATTAGAACAGAAATCAATGAACTTGAAATCAAGGAAACAATAAAGAAAATAAATCCAAAAGTTGTTGTTTTAAATTTTTTTTCTTTTTTAAAAAAGATCAATGAAATTGATTAACTTCTACCCAGGCAAAGGAAAAGACACAAATTAGTAAATAAAAACTATGAAAAAAGAGTTATCACTACCAATCCTATGTACATTTAAAGGAATATTATGAGCAATTCTATGCCCACAAATTTGATACCTTAAATAAAATGGATCAGTTCTCTGAAAGACACAAACTACCAAAACTCTCATAAGGAGAAATAGATAATCTGAAGGAATATATATCTACTAAAGAAATTAAATCAATATTTAATAACCTTTTAAAAAAGGAACCACCAGGTCCAGGTGGCTTCCCTGGTAAATTCTATCAAACATTTAAAGAAAAAAAAAATTATAGCAATTTTCTGCAGTATCTTCCAGAAAGCAGAAGCAGAAGAACCAATTGCTAACTCATTCTATGAAGCCAGCATTAATCTAATACCAAAAACAAGAAGCAGCCATCACAAGAAACAAAAATATAGGCCAATATCTCTTGAACAGATGCAAAACTCCTGAATACAATATTATCAAATAGAGTTCAACATGAATAAGAAGAAGTATACACCATAACCAAGTAAAATTTATTCCAATTATGCAAAGTGTGTTCAAGATTCAAATCAAATCATGTAATCTATCACATCAACAAGTTTAAAAAAATCATATGATATAAAATGATGTAGAGAAAGCATCTGAAAAATATCTAACATCATTTGTAATAAAATTCTCAGAAAACTAGGAATAAAGAACTTCCTCAAATTGATACGGAACATCTACAAACACACTACAGCTAACATCATACTTAATGTGAAAAGACTAATGCCTTTTTTTTTCTGAGAGAGAGGGGGCACAAGTGAGCGAGGGGCAGAAAGAGAGAGAGAGAGAGAGAGGGAGAGAGAGAGAAGTGGGACTCACCTGAAGTGGGGCTCATGTTCACCCAAAATGGGGCTCAAACTCACCTGATGTAGTAATAATAATAACATGAGATCACATGAGCCAAAGTCAAATGCTTAATGACTGAGCCACCCAGATGCCAAAGACTAATCCCTTCTTAAGTTTGGGAATAGAGCAAGGATGTCCTATCACTCCTATTTAACATTGTACTGGAAGTCCTAGCTAATGCAATAAGACAAGAAAAGGAAATAAAAGGTATACAGATAGTGGAGGAAGATATAAAGCTCTCTTTATTTCCAGATGAATATATCTATGTAGAAAATGCCAAAGAATCTACAAAATAACTTCATGAAATAAACAAGTATAGCACAGTTGAAGGATATAGGTCAATATATGCAAAACTCAATTGCTTTCCTATTATTTCCAATGCCAACAGCACTAAACAATTAAACTTTGAATTAAATATATATATATTATGTATGTATAATATATATATTATATTTTGAAGGAAAAAAAGTTGAAGACCCCCATACTCTCCAATTTCAGGAACTTACTATAAAGCTACTGTAACCAAGACAGCCTGGTATCAGTCAAAGAGTGGGCACATATATCAATGAAATAGAACAAAGCACCCAGAAGTAGACTCACATAAATATAGTCGACAGATTTTTTACAAAGAAACAAAGTCAACTCAGTGGAGAAAATCTAGTCTTTTTAACAAATGGTGCAGGAACAATTGAACATATATATGACCAAAAAAATCCAAAAAACAAAGAACCTTAGCACAGATGTCACATCGTATACACACACACATGCACACACACACACAAGACCTAAAATAATTGATCAACAACTTGTGAAATGGTGGTAAGAAAAGACATACTTTGAAGGTTGTTATGCTATTTTGAAAAGAAGTAACAATATTAAACAAATTAATATTTTTTAATTTAAAGGAAATCATTAAAAATAAGAGAAATAAAATGTATTGTTTCTATGGCTGCCATAAGTATACATTTTTCAAATCTCCCTGATATCCAACTACAGAGAATGAAAATGACCAAGGGCCCTCAGATGCATGCTCTCAAGGCAATCACTTTACTTGCAGAGAGGTCCAACAGTTGCCCCCAGCTAGTGAGTAGGCAGGACAGAGATATTGATGCAGGTGCAATCCTAGGATACAAGACTCCTCTAAAGGGCAACTGGCTGAAGAACTCTACTGGCTTTGCCAAAATTTTCTTGTAACTGCACTGCAGCCTCGGACTTTTCTGATCCATGTTTTCTTCCTTCCCTCTCCTCCATGAGGGTTGGACCTACATCCAGGTCTAACAGCTGTCCCAGCTTCTTCTGGCTCCCTTCCTAGTTTTCCCAATAAATCTAGTCTTAGTACCTGATTCAGGTTATTAGAGAACCTGAAATAACATAAGTAGGGCTACAAATTGCCTGAGAAAACAAGCAGTGAGATGAGGTTCTGGGATAGGTTCACTCGCCAGGCCACTGTCCTGAGTGGTATCTGGGGCACAGACAGATCCTGATGCAGTGAAGGCCATGAGTTGCAAAGATTATCGCCACAGTTAGTCTAAGAAAATGCCCTGGTGTGGGAGTGTCTTCACAGGTGTGATGATTCAAGCTATTGATTATATGATGATTATATGGTGAGAACAATAGCACACAGAAGGTGGCTGACTACTGTTAAGTTACAGAGAGGGAGGCAAATGATAAGAGACTCAAATACAGAGAACAAACACAGGGTTGCTGTAGAGGAGGTGGGTGGAAGGATGGGTTAAATAGGTGATGGGCAGTAAGGAGGGCACTTTTTGGGATGAGTACTAGGTGTCATATGTAAGAGATGAATCACTGGGTGCTACTCCTGAAGCCATGACTACACTGTACATCAACTAACTTGAATTAAAAAAAAAGTTGGATGGACACCCTACAGAGGGATAAGGAAAGAAAGAGGGCATTAATAAGCAGTTAAAGACTGCTAGACAGCCTCCTGGGTAGCTTAGAAAGAGGCCATTTTCTCCTGCAATGAAATGATAGACACAGCCAAGCAACAGAAAGAAGACCTAAGAATTAGAGTGGCAGAGCTCCAGAGACATTTCAGTACTCAGAGAAACCAGGTCTGCTAAGCTAAAGTCAGAGCCCTGGCTGGGAAAACCTGCATCCTAAAACAAGGGATGGAGACATCTGATGGTTACCTCTACAGATCCTTAAAACTCTTCAAAGTTTGAAGAAGTATCCCACTCTTCCCTAGCACTTCCCTATGCTAGAAGACACTGCAAAAGCAAAAAAAATAAAATAAAATAAATAAAATAAAATAAAATAAAATAAAATGGTGCCCTCAGAAGCTGCCTTAGCTCCTCCCTTGGCTGCTAGTATAATAATTAAGGTGACATCCCAGCACAACCCAGCTAGAGAAGCGCTAGACCTGAGAAGAGAAAAAAGAGATTATACAATCAAGAAGCTGTAAGAAAGCTTTCATGTAGTGGCAGGAATCAGGCAGTGGTTCTTCTAGGCTTAGGGTGAGTGATGGCCAATGCAGAGAAAAGCAGACATGGTGACCTGCCCCGGCAAAAGGCAGAGAAGAGAATAAAGAGGCTGAGAGCAGTGGGCATGTCCATATATACTACATGAGTCAAAAAAAAGTGAGCAAAGGATTTTTCCATGGGAGGACAAGGCACTAGTAACAGGAGCACTAGCATCACTGAACAGTTCAGATGGGGCTCTTCTCTTGTAGGTTGGGAAAGACAGGAGAATGGGGTCACACCTTGAACCCATTAAAATTCATGGAGATAATAGACCCCTGAAGGAACAGAGGCCAAATGGTCAGGCTCAATGTCCAGAAGCCTGGGGACCATAATTACCATGGTAACAGGCAAGGCAAGATGCAGATAAGGAATCTTGACCTGCATGGAGGGTGGAGATGGTTAATAGATCATGGAATCCTCAGGGGGAAAACAAGGGCACTGCTTGACATCTACAACAAAGAAAAGGACAGGAAAAGAGGACTAGGAGGATAGGGGTAGTGGTTGCAATAAAAAGTCAAGATCCCTTGCTCGGTTGCTAGAAGTGACCCAGTTTTGGATCCAGAGCCCAAAGGGATGAATGAACCCTGTGAGGAAGAACCCTGAAACACTGTGGCAAGTATATACTGTAATGATTCCCTTAGTCCTTCCCCAAAGGAACCTGCAGCCATCACTCAGCTGGCTGTACATTGGATAAAGGGAAATACGAAAACATTTTGAAGATTATGAGACACAGGATCTGAGCAGACACCCACAGCTTCATCATGGCCACCTCCACCAGTGCAGGAGCTCACAGGGCCAGGTAATAATAGAATCCTGGCTAAAGTATAAAGTTCAATCACCCACTCTCCCTGAGCACACAAAGGGGATGACTACACTAGGGCAGTAGAAATAATACGTAAATTGGATTCTTTGTCCATAACGATATAGAAAGGTTGAAAGTAAACTGTGGAAGTAGCATCACAAATATGCTAACCAACAGAGCTGATGTATACTTATATTAGGGTCAGACAAAATAGAAATTTAGGCAAAAAACATTACCAGAAAAAAACCATAGCATTGAAAACAAGATTTAATTTATCAGAATAATAAAAAGCAACTTCAAATTTGTATGTAGGAAACAAAAACCCATGCAAAATAATACACCCAGCAAGCATATCAGAGCTATAAGAAGAAATGGATATATCTACCATGAAAGTCTTTACTATCCATTGTCAGTAACTGAAACAGAAACAAAATCTAGTAAAATAATTGAATGTTTAAACAATTTTTGACTCAGTTTAAAATGATAAGCGAGTATGGAGTACTGTGTTTAATCCTAAAATACCATGTTCAAATTCAGCTGGTATTTTTGTACATATTGATCTTCTGGGCCATAAAGCTAGTCTCAAAATATTCAAAGATTTACTCTCAAGGAGACAATCTTCTTTTATGTAATCTTTATGTAATTATGGCAGGAAAAAAAAAAGACAACTTCAAAAATCCCTTACATTTGGAAATTTAAAAACATACTTCTCTACACCTCCTGGGACAAAGAAGTCCTCATGATACCGTCCCTGAAAGAACTACATTCTTCAGGAAGAAGAAAAGTTAACCCAGAAGAGGGGAAACAGTTGTAAGAAGAAAGATTCAGTGGATATAATTATTTGTTTAATAATAGTAATTCTTTTTTTTTAATTTTTTTTTCAACATTTATTTATTTTTGGGACAGAGAGAGACAGAGCATGAACGGGGGAGGGGCAGAGAGAGAGGGAGACACAGAATCGGAAACAGGCTCCAGGCTCTGAGCCATCAGCCCAGAGCCTGACGCGGGGCTCGAACTCATGGACCGCGACCTGGCTGAAGTCGGACGCTTAACCGACTGCGCCACCCAGGTGCCCCTGATAATAGTAATTCTTAAATGATCACTGATTTTTGTGCTTAAAAATTGGTCACTAAAATTTAAGACAACAAGAAAATAAGAGCAAACTATTCCTTGAATTGTTGGGCACAGAAATAAAAGACTTCAGTCCCTGTAGAAAACATATTTTTTTTTTAATTTTTTTTTCAACGTTTATTTATTTTTGGGACAGAGAGAGACAGAGCATGAACGGGGGAGGGGCAGAGAGAGAGGGAGACACAGAATCGGAAACAGGCTCCAGGCTCTGAGCCATCAGCCCAGAGCCCGACGCGGGGCTCGAACTCCCGGATCGCGAGATGGTGACCTGGCTGAAGTCGGACGCTTAACCGACTGTGCCACCCAGGCGCCCCATCATATTTTAAAGGTAACCACCAAAATACTAGAAATAAAATCTATAAATTCTAATCTAGCAAAGGATCAAAAGGTAGAATAAAGAAAACTTTTCCATCTAGTGGGAGATAGGAGAAAAGAAAAAAAGGCAAAAAGCCCGAAAACTACTAAATTGGTAGTAAGAAATCAAAATACATCAATAATCGTAACATATAGAAGAATTTAAATTACCTATTGAAGAAAGTCTTTCAGAATGGCTATTAAAATAAAATTTTAGATAAATGTTTACAAAAGACATGTCTAAATCAAACTATCTCAGAAAAATTTTTTAAGAAGGAGAGAGAGAGAGAGAGAAAGGGGGCACCTGGGTGGCTTAGTCAGTTAAGCATATGTCTCTAGATTTTGGCTCAAGTCATGGTCTCACGGTTTGTGGCTTTGAGCCCTGTGTTGGGCTCTGCACTGATAATGGGGAACTTGCCTGGGGTTCTCTCTCTCCCTCTCTCTCCCTTTCTCTCTGCCCTCCTCTGCTCATATGAGCACACACATACACGCTCAAGTGCTCTCTATCTCTCAGAATAAATAAACTTAAAAAAAAATCCAAACATTCCACCAAGAGGATAAAAATCACACAGTTTCAAAATATATAGTTTAAAAACATTATAGAATTAAAAGATAAAAATGGAAAATCCACAATTATAATGGGAGATTATAAAGCAGCCTTCTAAAAGTTAGTAATGATGTAGATTTAATAAATATAATCAATTTTTATTTAAAAAATATGCTACATTTCACTAGTTTAACATACCACAAATTTGAAAAAAAGTAACATTATTTTATGTAGCACCAATAAAGAAAAATAGACCAATATGAGGAGTCTTAAAAGAAGAGTCCCTCTCCACTGTCCCCACGCATCATAAATCAAGATACCAAATTGCTCATGGAGAAGAGAATGAGAAAGAACCCCCAATGCAGAAAGAGACAGTAAGGAAACTTACTGTCTCAACTCAAGCACTAGGTAAACAGATGAAATAAAACAAAACAAAACAAAAAACAAAACTCCTTTGAAAATTGGAATTATAAGCCAGACAGAAATTATACAAGGTTTCTATGTGAATTCACACTACCACGTCTCATAAAACAAATAAACAACCTCAAACAAAAGCGGAGAATTTAATTTAAAGTGGTTTGGGGTTGACGGTGCCCTCAGTTGACTGGTGAAAACAAATTCAAATGCCCTCTGGAAGAAGCTGACAGGCCCACACCAATCATAAAACGCAGCCAACTGTGAGATGTATTCCTGGTTTCAGGATATAAAATGTGAAACAATGTGAATTTGAGAAGTGGCAAATTATAGATTCACACACACAACATGTTTGATTCTGTATAAGAATATATGAGTATCTACTAAAAACAGATATACACTACATAAAAAAAGGAAGTCTTTGGACTTCTTTGGAGTTTTAAAGACCATTATACAGACTAGATTCCGACTGCATTGCAATTAACCGGAAATCAATAGAAAATTACTGCAAGCAAAACAAATGAAACCCATATATTTGAGACAAATATAATGAGTACACACATAAAAACTCATTGCTTGAAGAGGAAATAATAAACATCTTATAACTTACCAGCAATAAAAACTATTTTATTTGAAAACTAATGGGATGTAGTTAAAGTAGAACTTAAACACAAAGCTGTAGCTGTAAATATATGGTTTAAAAACAAGGAAAATTTAAAATAAATGAATTATTCATTCAATGATAAATCCAGAAAAACACATAGATTGTAGGAAGAAGGGATAATTAAGGAGTAGAAATGGGTGAAGTAGAAAGTAAACCAACCAACACCACCACCCCCACTAAAAGGGCAGGAAAAGAGATACTCAATAAACCAAAATACCTAGTTCTTTTGAAAGAATGATAAAATAGACAACCTCCCTAAGGGACTGGCCATGAAATTGTAAAAGACGGCACAACCCAAATAACATTTGTTATAAAAGGAACACAAATATGGAGACAGATGGTGATAGAGAGATGTAGAGGCAAGAGACCACTTTTCGTTCCTTTGTTTTTAAGCAGATATTTTATGATAATCATGAAGTGGGAGCATGAATGGCTGTAAGGGAGCAGGTGAAATCAGGCAGGAAAAGGATCCAGAGGAGCTGTCTGATGGGAAAAGACATTTCCTCTAAGTAGAAGAAAAGGGGAAGACAGGCATACAAGAAGCAGCTCCCTGTAACAGAAAGAAGAAAGGGTTCCGGCCTAGGGGATATACTCTATGAAACTGAGAGCGGGCAGAAAAACTGGGGCAGAGCAGCAAAGAGGGAGAACAGAAATTTAAGGAGGCTGGAGAAGCCACGGACCAAGGGTGCTGGGGGGAAGCATTTCTTGCGTCTGACAATCTCATGCTGGTGTTGAGGGCAGGCACGTACCTTAACGAACTTCACAGTTCTTAGAGTTCTCCCAGAACTCACTTGCATTACCCACTCCGTAAGTACGGACTGCACCACACTGCAGACTTCAAGTCTACTTCTCATGAAATGCTCATCACCCCGTCTGCTAGGTATCTTACACATACCTGTCCATTGGGAAGCTAAGGTATCTAAAACACTGACACTTTCAATTTCATGCAGATAGCGGACATACGGTGTGGAATCAATATGATAGGAATCGTTAACACACATCAGATAGATTTTTTCCCAGGTCGGGTGAAGACTTCGGCATTAAACTTTTCTTTTTCCAGCTGTTTCTCAGAACAGAGTGCTGTGTGGTCAACAGGACAAAAATCTTACTATGTGTATCAACGCTGATGCTATTTCTCAGAACAAGGGTGACATTTCTAATTCCAGATATTGGTTCTTAGACGTAATTTTCAGTAGACATATAGCATACATAGAGACAAGCAAGTTCTTCTGAAATGTAACAGATTTCCCATCAGTCTTCAACATCTGCACTACATTAGGTGGGCTCCACTTTTAGAAGGAAGGTCCTCTTGACACAGTCAAAATAATCGACTTACATGAGCATTACAAGTGCTGTTTAGTTATTTTGTCTGTTTGAATTCTCACTGACATAATTAAAGGTAACAACAGCACATACGCTTGCAAATAATATCAGCATAAATATCTCAGATTTATATTTCACCATACAATTCACAAAGCATTTTAATATATATTGCTATCAACCGGCAAGTCAGGAACATAACAAGAAATATAGGCTATTATTTGGCAAAATTAAGCAGCAGCAAAAATGCCCACAAACACCAGTTCATTTTGGCTTTAAACTGTCATAACTCAATGCTGCAATTGCATAACAGATTACTTTTTTTAGATGTTTATTTATTTTTGAGAGAGAGGGAGACAGAGTATGAGTGGGGGAGGAGCAGAAAGAAGGAGACACAGAATCCAAAACAGGTTCCACGCTCCAAGCTGTCAGCACAGAGCCTGACGCAGGGCCAGAACTCAGGACCAGAGAGATCATGACCTAGGCTGAAGTTGGATGCCCAACCAAATGAGCCACCCAGGTGCCCCAAACGTAACAGATTACTTTCAACACTTAATGTTTAACCTTTAAAGTGGCTTCAATTCCATTCTTGGCTTTGTGTTAGTTCTCTCCTTGATACAGGGGAAGTAATTTAACAGAAATAAAATTCTCTCCATTTCCTCATCTGCAAAATGGGCACTAGTAACCCCCCTACCCTTTTCTCACCAGAATAGTGTGAGAAGCGGTGGGCTAAAGTCCCCAAGCCCTCCCATCCCTGGTCTTAGTAGAGAAGCTATAACCTTCATTTCTGTGACAACAGTAATTAGACATGTTACAAAGTTCCTTTCACAAGCAGGTCCTTGGAAACCTAAATTTCACTGAGTTAAATTGAGAAATCTGAGGCTGGAGAAAGAAAATAATAATAAACACTATGTGGCATTTGAAAAATGTGCTTTCGGTGCTCAGATAAATCTCTGCACTAGCCCAATAATGTTGCACAGCATTGTCATACTGAGTGGAATGCCTTTTTTCTTTTTAACTTTATTTGTTTGTTTATTTATTGATTGATTGAGAGAGAAAGTAGACAGAGTACGAGTGGAGGAGGAACAGAGAGAGAGGGAGACACAGAATCCAAAGCAGGCTTCAGGTTCTGAGCTGTCAGCACAGAGCCCGACGCAGGGCTCGAACGCATGAACTGCGAGATCATGACCTGAGCTGAAGTCGGACACTTAACCAACTGAGCCACCCAGGCACCCCTGGAATGCCTTTTTTATAAGAGTGAGAAAGAAGCCTCATGGCAGTTGCTGAGGTGGAAAACAAGCACTATCATAGAAGTATTTGTGAGCTGAATAGATTCTTTGGCCTCCTGACATTTCTGAAGACACTAATGCAGTTTTAACATAAAGAAATATTATATCATTTTTAGCCCATCTTTATTGGCCTATCTCCTATGATTTCTGAACATTCGGAAAAAAAAAATGCCTTCATTGTAAGGTTAACAGAAGCACTGGGTAACTCTGACAGCCTTCCTCTGTTGTGCTGTCCGGCCTGAAGATAACTTCTTCACCTACTTGTTCTCCCGTTCTTTCTCATCCAGAGGAAACCTGCCCTTTTTCTTCCAATAATACCAGTCAGGACCCACTTCTCTTGGCCATTTCTAGGCCCATCTTTAGCCCAACAAATTGAAGAGGTCAAGTTGCAGAGGATGAGGTACCATATTCCATGATGAACCATGGTCATCCTATCAGCACTCACCATTAAAACAATTTGGCCAAGGAAGCTCTCAGTTCTTGTGCTGCTATTATGAACCTCCGATTCACTCTTCATCACTGACAGACAAGACTGTCTTCCTCAGTATAAGCCCCTCCAACCTCAACTCCCTTTCTTCTTCTTGTACCTATGTCCCCATGGATTAGAGTTCCACAACACTCACCACTGACTGGCTCTACCCGCTCTATTCTCAAGCCCTCTGGATTCCTGCTTATTTGGGCGTGGGGAGTCATATTTATAGTCCCACACTTTCTTTCTCCAATATGTTTAGTTGCTGTCTTTTTCTTAATACAAGTACAGCTTTCACTAGATGATACTATGTCACCCATAATGTTCTTTGGTGGAATCCTCACATTTCCCTGTCGAGGAAGGGAAGGGGGAGTCAGGAAGTCAAGAGGGGGAGTCTCCTTATTTCTTGTCCTGTAGTGCCCTTTCCAACCACTGGTTCCCATCCTGAGCCACACCTGTTTTGAAGTTCATGACATCACTCATAGTTACTCAACTCCTTCCATGATTCCAACTCCCTCACACCTGCCAGGAATTAGATCATAGCTTTCTTCTGTTGTGTTGCTATTGTAATATTGTCTACCCTAAAATGTAGACTCTCTCTCCAGTTATGGAGATATATCTACATCTTCCGGCACAGCAATCAAACGTTACTTGAAAAATTGGCCACGTACTCCCATCTATATTCCAGATAGTCTCTCTCTTTCTGTCCTTTTGCAAACTTCTGATAAAAGCACCCTAGCCTCAGTTTCAACTTTCTTATTCTCTTTAGCCCACTGCAATACAGCTTCTGACCCAATTACTAAATTGGGTCAAAACTCAAATAAAACTATTTTTGATAAGAGTACAAATTGTTTTGCCATCACCAAAATGAACAGATATTTTGTCTTTAGCCATACCTCATAATTTTTGCTGGGCTTTCCTGCCACCTTTGTCTTACCAAGACCTCTGTAACATAACGCTCTCCTGTCTTTTTCTTACTGCTCTGAGTTGACCTCTCTCCATTATGTGCTCCCTTTCCTCTAGGAGCACCTCAGATGTAGTATTTTTCTGTGGCTTTGGTCTCAGGCCACTGATCTTTGGGGGCACCATCTCTGGGTGATCTTACATACTCTCATGGTTTCCACTTCTAGTGTATGCCACACTGATGACATATAAAGTGCACCCTCCAGCCGTGCTGAGCTTCAGACCCAAACACTGAACCACATGCTTGTCATTTCTACTGGTTGACTTATACACACCTCAGGCTTTTCATTCTATCCCCATCTCAGTTTAGAAACACCATCTCAGTCCCCCACATCAGAAATGTGAGGATCCTTCTAGACCAACCCCAGAACAGCAGATGAGACAACAAATAGAAAAAAACTCACCAACTTTCCAGCAGAGTAAAAAAGGCACATGCAAGGGCCCAAGATGTGTACTTTCACACCACAACAGAGAGAACCCTAAGTGTTCCTGTGAGAAAAACAACAGATCAAACACAAAAGGATTGCCTGCAGATAAGAATATATATAAGACTTCTGAAATGTAGAAGAGAAAGAAATTACGACTTCGACTTTCTAAGAGAAAATGATTTTCAAGTTAGGATTCTACGTCTAGATAAGGTATCAGTTACGAGGGAGGAAAGAATACAGTTTTGAGAAATTGCATGTCTGAAAACATCATCCTGTAGACAACTGTTCTAAAAGTATGTACTGTAGGATGTACTCCCTCTTCCAAAAAGGGAGGTGGGTACCCAAAAGAAAGAAAAACACAAAGTCTAAGAGAGAGCTATCCAACAACGGAGAGTAGCTGACGGCCAACTCAGGATGATATCTGAGCAACAGCCTCAACGAAACCCACACAGGGTGCATCAAGAGGATGAAGAGCTCAAGGAGGAAAATAAAAATAAATGACATGGATTGTTAGACATGTTTGACCATGTGGGAAATAGTGTTGGGAGGGGCTTTGGACATATGGTTGAGTATTTGAGAATAATTAAAAATAAGCTCAGAGAAAACTAAGCAAATGAAAAAAATTCTAAGCTTCAAGAAAAAAAATTAAAACCATTTAAGAAACAACCATACCACACAATCTGATAGTGCAGTAAATAATACTGAAATAGTGATATTAAGCAAACACTAAAATTCAACTAAAAATTGCAATATGCAGGTTAGATGAATAAAAAAAAAATGGGATGGGGATAAGAGTGAACTAAAAGCTCATCTACCATTATTGTAAGTTAGTAGATAATGGCTTACTTAATGAAAAATGACATAGCAATACAGGATATGATTGAGAAATATGGCAGAAAATATCAGAGGAAACAGCTAAGAGAAATGTAAGAGGGAATAGGGGAGGGCAGGGTAGAGGCTGCTGTTTTTTGTTATAAGCCTTGTGGTACTAATTGACTTTTTCAACTATGTCCACACTTATAACTAAAAGAAATAAAAGTTAACAAAAAAGTGAAACGAACTAGAGAGGAAGTATATTCTTGGAAAAATAGGAGGACAACAATAAGCTGGAAACACTTTCCTAAACTAACTTGACTACTATGTATCCTCTGTAATTTGTTACTTAGTAGAACACCAACAAACAATGATTCACTTAGAAATAAGTAACAAAAATAAACATTGATATTCTGAGGGTATGATGCTTACAAACTTTTCCCCATTCTAAACCCTATAAATATTTCCAAATATTTTCTTCTCATTAAAGTTTCAATTTTAGTGTTTATTTACTTAATCCTTTTGCAGTTTATTTGGTGGATGACCTGAGGCAGAATTTTAGAAATCTGTATCTACTTCCAGCAAAACCTCATTATCCTAAGGTTAATTTCCCATCTGAATTCTAAGACCTTGTTTCATTATTTCATAATGTCTTCATTTTGCTGCTCTGTCATTGACTGTCAATTTTTCAGGTTGTTAAATTTACCCAGTAAAAAATTGCAAACAAAAAAACGTTGACGGTAGTATTTTGCTTCTAAGCTGGGACCTAAGAATATCTTTTTAAGAATGGAATTGAGGGGCGCCTGGGTGGCGCAGTTGGTTAAGCGTCTGACTTCAGCCAGGTCACGATCTCGTGGTCCGTGAGTTCGAGCCCCGCGTCAGGCTCTGGGCTGATGGCTCGGAGCCTGGAGCCTGTTTCCGATTCTGTGTCTCCCTCTCTCTCTACCCCTCCCCCGTTCATGCTCTGTCTCTCTCTGTCCCAAAAATAAATAAACATTGAAAAAAAAATTAAAAAAAAAAAGAATGGAATTGAGAAATAATTATTTTTTAAATGTCAGTATCTTATATATTGCATATCAGCTAGCTGCAGACTTTCTCTTTTTTCCCTAAATTATATACCATTACTGGGGAGGCAGGATATCTCATCCTTCACTCACTGTCTTTTAAATATTATAATTAATATCACTAAATTTATTCTGCATCAAATGCGAAACATTATACTTAAAATAAACTATCAAGTTCTGAGTTCTGACCTTTAGCTTTCTTAAAAATTAGTTTTTTAAAATTTGTGGTCAAAAAAAGCATAAGAGACTGTTAAAAACTGAGAACAAACTGAGGGTTGATGGGGGGTGGGAGGGAGGAGAGGGTGGGTGATGGGTATTGAGGAGGGCACCTTTTGGGACGAGCACTGGGTGTTGTATGGAAACCAATTTGTCAATAAATTTCAGAAAAAAAAAATAAATAAAATAAAATAAAATAAAATTTGTGGTCAAAATAGTAATAGAGTAGGTAGTTACTCCTTTAAAAATTAGCATAAAAATTACTTAGGTATGCACTTCTGCATACTGCTAGTACATTCTGACCTTGAACTACATACCAGATTATGGGGGGGGGGGGGGGGATGCAAGTGTCTTAAATCAATATAATATTTAACAACTGCAGGTTTAGCAAACCAATAAAGACATTTATCACTATTTAGCCTCTTGCTACTTGTCTTCCTTATTGTCTGGGCACTTTTTTTTAAATTTTTAATGTTTATTTATTACTGAGAGACAGAGGCAGAGCATGAGCAGGGGAGGGACAGAGAGAGGGGGAGACACAGAATCTGAAGCAGGCTCCAGGCTCCGAGCTGTCAGCACAGAGCCTGATGTGGGGCTCGAACTCACAAACTGTGAGATCATGACCTGAGCCCAAGTCGGACGCTCAACCCACTGAGCCACCCAGGCGCCCCTGTCTGGGCACTTTTTATTAAATCCTATAATGCAAGATAATTTATGGGGTTTACACAGCTATTACAATGCTGAATAACTGTGTTTGTACAAGTTACTGGGAAGGACAGCGAAGGGATGCTCCCCTGCCCGCAAGTATTTATATTAGGAATTTAAGTCTCATAACCCATTAAAACAGAACCTCACATTTCCTAGAGTCCCTGTGTATGAAAAGCCTTTCATTGTATGGAAATGTGAAATGCCCCATGCAAATATATATCCAAACTATAGAGGTTGCTTTTAAAATGAGGTTGAAATGTTGTAAGCCCATATCTGAGAACATGATTTAGCCACTTAAAATAGCAGAGGTGACAACACACATATTTCACATACAGTTGAGAAGTTTGGAATATTATCTTAATTTATTCCTATCTAATCAGGAACATATGGGATATAACTAAAGGGAAAAAGAAAGATAAGCTGCATGAGTTTTGAAAAAAAAAATGAAATCTACATTATAGGTTTGTAAGTAAGAATAGAAAATTAAAAGGTTCCTAACACAGATTTTGAAAATATGTCAACCTACAATGTTCTGTTTCCCCAGAGACATGACTGGAGGATCTGAGAGATTTCAGAAGCAAAAGCAGCCCAGTTTTAGAGTGTGGACTTGAAGGTACAAAGGGGTTTTGATCTTTTTTTCTTTTGTTTAAACCAGAAATGTGATTCACAGTTGAAATGTTAGAAACAATGATTTTCTGGTTCTTATTTTTAATGGGCCAATATTTTACGTTCTCTAAGTAACCGACTACAAAGTATCTCTATTACCAATATGGAGCCATGCTTTCAACTGTCATTGAGTGCTCGAAATTAAAATCAACTTTAAAAGAGTGACGTCTATATTTCAGGTCATAAAAAAAAGTAATATGGGTATGATACTCTATTAGATACTCACAACACCCTAGAATAAAATTTAAAAATGCAATAATAGTGTTTTCAATGTCTTTACCATCTCCAGCTTCTGGTTTTCTCCTTTTTTCTATTTATTAAAATTATTTTCTGATCATTTATCACCTTTTTCATCCTACATGCTCTTCCTGGTGGATTCTTTACTGTGACTAACTCAAAGTCAAGAATCTTCTGGTCTAGTTTCTCATGCATGTTTAAAATTAATCTTGAAAACCATGTCACTTATTCTCATTTTCTTTAACTTGATTTCAATATCCTCAAATCAAAGAATTTTGATCAATTCATGAATTTCTTCCCAGAAAGACTCATGATTTTATTGCTAAACACTGTAAAAACTACAAACAAAAACAAATAAAGAAGACTTTATGAATTATTTTGTAAGGATATATTTTCATAACATTTAAAAATAATCCCCAGTTACTTTGGGAACTGTTTTAGTGGGCTAAATAATATACAGTCAGGGTTGGCAACTTTCCAGAAGTAGAATGCAAAACCTACATCTGTTCATGCTAATCTAGGGTTTTATGTGCCAATAATAATCTTACTCTTTCAGAAATGGGTATAGATGCTAATTTCCATACCACAGTATTACCAGAGGGATTAAAATATATTTTCATTGCAAATATGCTAATGTTTCTGTTTAGGAGACTGTGTGACCAGGAGTAGGAGTGTGACCTTGTGCTCTCACCCAGATGGGTTGATATTATTTGGGGAAGGAAGGAACTGTGGAAAACTGTGAACCATTAAAAGAAACTGCTGTTTGAAAAGTAGAAAAATGCATATACTCTGGGAAAAAGCTGTGTTTATTGTACACATACTGCATGTTTAGCTACTGTGTTGAATACAATATTTATAGGATCACAATTACTTATCATAATAAATGAAGAAAACCAAGATCAGAAAGACTAATGAGCTTGCCATGGGCCTAGAGGTAGTTGTTTCTTCCTCCTTGACACTCTCTGCAAACATATATGTTCAGTGGGGCCAGAACATATACACTTATGTCCCTCCTCTACCTCAGATTAAAAATCCCCAAGGTAAACGCTGCTGTGATTTCTACTGGCCTCAGTCTGCAACTGTTGCATTTCAGAACAAACAGGGAGCGCACTAGTCAAAGAAATCTTAATTCTCTTTTTCACGTAAGTTTATCCATATCTGATACAAGCCAACAGTAGGCAATAAAAAATAAGATGATATGTTTTATAATGTAGAAGTTCTCACACACATAAAAAAAATCAATTTATAAAAGCTCATTCACTATTCACCAAATTATCTCTTTTCAACCTTCATTTTCATATATTGCTGGTTATTTTTTTAATTTTAATATTTATTTATTCTTGAGAGAGAGAGAGAGAGACAGAGTGTGAGTGGGGGAGGGGCAAGAGGGAGACACAAAATCTGAAGCAGGTTCCATGTTCTGAGCAGTCAGCACAGACCCCGACACGGGGCTTGAACCCATGAACTGCGAAATCATGACCTGAGCCTAAGACAGATGCTTAACCGACTGAGCCACCCAGGTACCCCCATATATTGCTGGTTATTAACTTTAGAAAACTTGCTTCATCCATAGCCCATGCTGGGGCCCCCCATGCCAACCTGTCTAGGAGTCAATCAGGTTCACCCTTTTGAGAATTTGCAACAATCACCGTAGAGAAAATTCAGACTTGAGCCACTATTAGCAGGTCACTAAGATAAACGTCGCGAAGTAACAATAATATCAAGTAATTATCTCACGCTTATTCCATGCTAGGCACTGTTCTATTATTCTCATTTTAGAAATGAGGAAACAGAGCTACAGAAAGTTTTAATAAGTTTGCCTAAATTAGCCAACTTTAAAAAGGGGGGGGGGGGGAGGTGGGAGTAAACCTGGATTTATTAACCACTCTACTACACACATGGCCAGGGATGGGAACCTGCACTTACACCTGTCTCATTCCCACCCTTTCTGAGGTTGCTTACCTTTACCTTGGACTCCAGGCCTCTTAGGGATATCCCTTTGGCGGTGTTAACAATTTAAAGTAGTTCTCTATCAGGTAATGAAATGAGCCCTCTAATGACTATCTTTTAAAGCAGATTTAAGTTGCCTTATGAAATGTGTATATATATGACGTCACCTAGAATGCTTCCATTTTTTCTTAGTTCGTTCTACTCAGAAAATCGGTTCCTCCCCCTGAAAGTGATTTTAGATTCATTTTTGTCGACTGTTTTTTCTAGAAGCTGCTGTCGTAGAAACATAGTTTCTCAACCCCAGTGGATTTTCGTCATGATACTACTGTTAAATACACCTGCTAACTTAAATTAACTACTACCATTTCTAATTTTAATTTTCTAAGATATAAATATAAAACAGTTGTCAAAATAGCATATCCCGTCTTTCTTGAATTGTCTTCACCCTTCCCACCTCCTGTAAGAACATAGCCATCCCAATCCCCAATGGTACTGTGGTGATTTCATTAGTCTTCTTGGTGAGAGAGGATAAAACTTTAGGAGTTTTAACTTCTATCAAGTTAGAGAATGTGGCTCCTGGAAAAACTTGAGTCTATACAAGGCCCAAACGTATTTTTGAACATTGGAATAGAGAAGATCTTTTCAACTCTACACAACACGGAAGAGTTTCTATTTTGAAAACAAAACTCTACAAAAGGGCAGTAATTCTGTGACGTATTTTTTCCCCTTCACAATTAGCAAGCAAAGTTGGGAAGAAACATAACAAACTCTGAGGGAGAAGTTCCTAAAATCCTTCTATTCAGAACACACAAAAGCTCACAAAAACCTTCAGGAGAGACCAATACCTCAGAATATTTCTTATAAGAGACAAAGGTCAGCAAATCTGTACCAGGTGTCACAGGCTCCCGCATTATTGAAAATCAGTGGATTTTATAAACATTTAACTGATGCAGCCACAGAAGAGAATCCCTTTGTACAAGGAAAAGCGCCATACCTAAACTTTGCCGCCCGGCCTGAAAGTGAAAGGTACGGAACACAGCTTCTTACCACTGATGCTAGGAATCTGCCTCCTAGGGGCCTCCTAATGGTAAACTTTCTGGCAGGATTTGAAGCAGTTAACTGAGAAATTCAAATCGGACAATAACAAACTCCAACTTTGTTTTACTTTATCAATATTGTCAAGAGAATGATGTAATTGTTTGGGGGTTTTTGCAAAGACATTCCGTGTCACTTCGGTTTTAACACCAGGCTGGAGCCTGCCTGGTCTGCCAGCATGAGCCAGATAAACACAGACCTGTAGTCTTTCTATTCATCTCCGGATAGTTACTCAGAAAGATTCTGGAAAATATGCCTATTATGAACTAAACATTTCACTTTTCATTTTATCCATGTGCCAGAAGTCCATTCCTTGGATAAACACTTTACAAACTGACACTCTAAAAGTCACTAAACATGATAAAGTGTGTGTGCATCATTTCAGGACTGATTAAATATTTTCTCTCCCATGACAAATGAACAGTTACATACTATATGAAGCAATTGGAACCAACATTCCTTTTCTTTCTTTCCTTCATTTTGTCTTTATTTTGCACGAAAGATTAATTTTCCATTTCAACTCATTTGTTATGCAATCTTGGCTTTGGTAAAATACCACTCAAGCAATATTACCCGCAGAAATAGTATTTATTTTTTTAAACATGTGATTTTAAATTCTTTCACAAATGTGCTTTCTTCCCCTACTGTTTCTCACCTTTTGTCACTGGTTGTTTGCAATTTCCTTTGTTTTTGTTTACATATAATGGGGGATGGAGGAGAACTAGGGTATTCTATTTAAAAGTTAAAAAAGGGGTGCCTGGGTGGCGCAGTCGGTTAAGCGCCGACTTCAGCCAGGTCACGATCTCGCGGTCCGGGAGTTCGAGCCCCGCGTCGGGCTCTGGGCTGATGGCTCGGAGCCTGGAGCCTGTTTCCGATTCTGTGTCTCCCTCTCTCACTGCCCCTCCCCCGTTCATGCTCTGTCTCTCTCTGTCCCAAAAATAAAATAAACGTTGAAAAAAAAAATTAAAAGTTAAAAAAAAAAAAGATTGGTAGTATGAGGTACATTAAGTGTGTGTTAAAACTATACAATCATTCTTCGCCACATCATAATACCAAATAAAGCACATTAATTTACTAATTCTGTAAGTATGATGGGAATCACTGCTTCTCTACTTCACAAGTTTACCGTTGCCTCACTTATGATAAGATTAGCTACATTCTACTTTTTCTCTTGTCTTTAGCTCATGGGGGTAGGGAGGGAGACTTTCATTCTGAAACAATTTTGGAAACAGAGCTTTACAAAAAATTTCAGTAGGATATATGTCCTGTTGGAAAAGACAAACATCTTGAAATGAATGTAAGAAAAATCACAAACTTCCTGGAATAATGAAATAGTTCTTTTAATAATGAAGAAATGGTGCAAACAAATTACTTAGTTTTCCATTATTCATAAAAGGTGCCACAAGTTAATTATACCTTTCTCAGCTTGATTTCCTTTATCTAGAACATCGTGTGAATTAACTGACAAAGATTAATTACCTAATGTAATAGTTATAATTCAAATTTTACTTTTAGTCATTTCCATCTGCTTATTGATGAT
Source organism: Prionailurus viverrinus (assembly GCF_022837055.1). Lineage (NCBI taxonomy): Eukaryota > Metazoa > Chordata > Mammalia > Carnivora > Felidae > Prionailurus > Prionailurus viverrinus. The sequence goes on from NC_062577.1 coordinate 6,781,364, forward strand.
GCCAGAATAATAAATTTAGTGAAACTAAAGGAACCGATAGCTGAAACAAACTGCCTCAAAAATTTGGTCTTTTTCTCTTTCAAAAGCCAGTTTCACCACAAAATACGTATTTTACCAGTGGAATTAATAGAAGAAATCTAAGAAAAATTTGAAGTTAGCCACAATTTAAAAATAAGTATCTCTGAGTATCAGAAGCCAATTTTATAATTCCAACTCTCATTATTCCTTAAATAGAAATATGAAGGAATGGCCACTTATTAGACAAATTCAGAATCTCTACATTCCCTGCTAATGAGCTGAGACAGACACTGAGTAATTCTGTGGGCAAATAAAAACAACATATTTGGTCTGGTGATATTTTTTCCACAATTAAAGAAAGCCACTTATGGTAATTAAAAATAAAATAAAAGCAGAAGCTGAAATAAACACATACTGTGTGTATGCAAGCAACCTTAACAAGAGTCTGCTGAAATCCATCTTGTAAGACAATATGATAGCTTGGCTTGCCCAGCGAAATCATCTGAAGATGAGAATATGTTCATCCGATTTGTATTTGGGTTTTGGGTAAGGTTCAAGATCATCTGCTCAGTTGTCTCACTTTCTGGGAGAACTGAAGAGTTCAAACTATTCACTATCCAAAAACTATACATTTGTGTTCATGTGAAATAGTAACACAAAGTCCTACTTCTCAGATTAATAGTAAAAATGTGTGGCAAACAGACAAAATTAGCATATAAAACTGTCACGCTAGCAAATGGAACATGAAAAAAAATCTGATTTTCTTCAAAAATATATAACCATTGTTTCTTTTGAATATTTTTATTTAGTTAGGAAATCATAAAATGACCTAAAAAATCCATAATATTCCACTATAGAAAAAAGTTCTAATTAGTATCTTGATAAAAGTTCACTTATCCATTTTAAACTAAAAGCCAAGACTTTTTTTTCTTTGTAAGCACTCAAATATAGAGATGAATTCGTATATAATTCCTTTCAAAGCATGCTGATAACTTGAGTTTGTGTAATTTACAAAACATTTTCATGAATATACTTTTCTAGTAAAGGCCTCTTACTCGCCTCATTTGAGGAAATTTTTTAGACTGCAAAACACAAGCAAGGTATTCTGTTCCTACAGCCTTGGAAGATAGGAGAAAGGATGAGGTTATATGCCTTTTACAAACAAGAAAGCTAAGCCCCAACCACTCTGTGGTTTTTCCAATTGCAATGCTAAGGTAGAGCTGTCTGGGCCCTGTCCACCGAACTGGCTTGCCTTCTTTCATAGCAACCGTGGGGAGAGCATGGAATGCTAAATTACCTCAAAAACTTTGCGAAACAGAAGGGTTCCATCACGCTATGTTCTGTGACACATTTATAGTGTGACCCAGCTGTCACAATTACCTGTAAATGACTCTCAACTAGTTCTAAAAAGGAAAGCACATACATTGGTCACTGGGCCGCTTATGATAGGGTACAAAGTAAAACTCAAACGTCTTGAGTTGTTACAGCAACACTGAGATAAAAACAGGGCCCTCACAAGAAAATTCCTTTGATTAAGATGCGTTCAACATATTCGTACAACCTGTGTCTTTGCTGCCTCGAGTTCAGGAAAATGAAGAAGTTCAGCTTTGCTGGGATTTAAATAGGTAGACCAAGGAGGATCAGTGTGTTTATATATCATCTTACCTCCAAAATGGATTACATCCGGCTTAATAATATGACACATAGAACATAATAATAACGTATAATAAACAGAAAATAAAGGGGTAATGGGAGAAATGGGAGACTGAGAAGCTATCTGTCCAAATACACATTTGTGGCTCTCCTCTAGGGGCCTTGCTGAGGCAACTCACAGAGAGCAGAGAGTGAGAAGAGTTGGCATTTCACCTTAAAGTGTGTGTGTGTGTGTGTGTGTGTGTGTGTGTGTGTGTGTGTGTGAAGTGGGGGTGGGTTAGATGGAGGGGTTTCTGGCCAACTCAAGCACAAAGAGAAACTGTAAACACCTGAGGCCTTGGGTTCCCAAGAAGTTTACACTGGTAGAAAGAGCATTTGGTGATTACTGCCAGAGGTGGGAATGGGGTGGTTTACAAAATGGTCAAGGCCTCATAGCTGGGAAGGAGACCCAGGACTCCAGAATCTGGGTCAAATCCACCATTCCCTCAGCTGTGGGAGAGGAGCCAGCCAGCTTGGCTTAATTGAAACCCCTTCATCACATCGGGAAGAAATGCTTCTGCCTACTCGCATACACAGTTCTAGGAAAAGCAGTGAACTGAGCTGAGGCTGGGGTTCTTCCAGATTGCCAGGCATATGTGTGATTTTATTTTAAACATAGCATCCTAAAAGCTGCCCCTGGGTTAGAATAGCTATTGTTCAGCAAATGACTGGTCAGAGATTGTGCTGAAGCTCTTAGTGCCAGGCAGGCTTATATCATTTGCTGATGGATCTGTATGCATCCTGGGGAATGTTTCCAAGTCTGCTCCACATCCTGGTCTGATGGCTCATGAGTAAGTGCAGCCTAGTAAACTTATGCACAGCCTTTCCAAACCCTAGGGTAGACTGTGATCCCGGAAGAATACTTCTTCTCTGGTTCTTTCTGTGAAACTTCTGATTGCTTGACCATTTTGCTCCTTGAATCCTGGAGCTGTGACTGCCCTCTTAACTGCTTTACACTAAGACCTCCATTGTTTTCAACAAACATTTAGGCATGGAATTCTCCTCTGTTCCAAAAAAAGGTAAGTCCTCTCAGGCAGACCTGCAGACCTCTGGGTAGGATGTCCGTGTCTCTGCACAAGAGCTAAAACTAGAGGTGGGGCAGTGGCCCACTTGTCCCAAAGTGAGACTTTTGCTCTACAAGCAGGAACTGGATAGCCCCTAGTCTCCTTGGCTTGCACTTCTTGGTGTATGTAGAACCCTTGCCCTAATAATAAGCTGGGACAAAAAATTGGGGGCCCAATATTCTTGATCTGCCACTGCTGGGGGAGAGCTTATACCCTGCAAAAGGGGCCTGGGTTGAGGAAGGGAGCCCCCTTGTCTCGACACCATAGTCTAGGATAGAACTTCTGTAGTAAGCTGCAGCTGGTGGGATGAATAGCGCTGGCAGTCTGCTGATAAAGGGTGAAATAACAGAGTGGGAGCGAGAGAGAGGGCACCTGCCCGGGTTAGAGCTTCGAGAGTAGTTTCCATAATATATAATTGATGTGTGGCTCAAATGTCACAGATCTAGTAGACCGTTTCGAATGAATGATTCTCCATTTGCTGGGTGCCCTTAGAACATTTCCTAGTAACGCCAAATGATTGTTTTACATAATTTTCTCCAGCTAAATGTTTGTTTGTTGGGAAGAGAGTTCATTCTAGAAGTCAGTCTCCTAAGCTCAAGAATTTTGTTAAATACAAGAGGATTTAAAAAATCTCTATCAGGGGCACCTGGGTGGCTCAGTCGGTTAAGCGTCCGACCTTGGCTCAGTTCATGATCTCATGGCTTGTGAGTTCAAGCCCCGTGTCGGGCTCTGTGCTGACAGCTCAAAACCTGGGGCCTGCTTCTGATTCGGTCTCCCTATCTCTCTACTCCTCTCCTGTTCACGCTCTGTCTCTCCCTCTCTCAAAAATAAATAAACATTAAAAAAATTAAAAAAAAAATCTATATGAGGCAGGGGCTCTATACATAACTCATTTAATTATTTTGAAATATCTCCACCCATTTACCCACTTATCTACATATTATTTCTCTTATTTCAGGTAAGGACAAAGATGTAAAGTTATGGTAAATCCTTGAAGTCACAGTGGCAGAAGGATGGAGCAAGTGCAGATACACGTGATACCAAAATCTTGTTCCATGACCATGCGAAGCTGCCCAGTGTCTGATCCAATGGAGACAGTGAATCAAACAAATAAATATATGGCCTAAGTCTGAAATCTGTCTATTACTACCACCAAACTTTTTCTAATCTCTAATTAAGATAATAATGTGAATACAATATAGCAATTGACATCTGATCATTTGCTAAAATCTTGGCATCTGGCAAATATTAACTAAATTCTCACCTACGGAGTGGGTACTGTTATCCTGGGGTTATAGTATTGGCCTGAAATCACAGAGCTAACACATGAAAGGCAGGATTTGGTCTCCAAGGTCATCAGGCCCGGGTTACACTGCCTTCCTGAATAGAATTACTATTAATTGCTGACCTGGTCACGTAAGACTGCTACAAAAATCTTTATTTATTTCTTTGAGAAATGTTTCATATGATTATTTTTATTTTCGAGTTTCAGAATTGTTTAATTATAAAAGATGGCTCTTTGACTAACAATTTGGTCATTAGGCAGTTTTTCTTCCATGCATCTAACTGAAATTTCTGTTTGTCATAATTTAAGGACTTGACTTTTTTTTTTTAATTCCAGTATAGTTGGTATACAATGTTATGTTAGTTTCTCTGTACACTATGGTGATTCAACAATCCTTTTATTTTTGTTAAAATTTTATTGAGGATTTTTGCATCTAGGTTCATCAGACATATGGGTCTCTAATTCTCTTTTCTTGTGTCTTTATCTAGTTTTGGCATAAGGGTAATGCTGGCCTCATAGAATGAACTTGGATGCTTTCCTTCCTCTTCAATTTTTGAAACGGTTTGAGAAGAATAGGTATTAACTCTCCTTTAAATGTTTGGTTGATGTTTGGTAGAATTTACCTGTGAAGCCATCCGGTCCTGAACTTTGGTTCATTGAAAGTTTTTTGATTATTGATTCAATTTTGTTGCTGGTAATTAGTCTGTTCAAATTTTCTACTTCTTCCTGCTTCAGTTTTGGTAGTTTATATGGTTCTGGAATTTATCCATTTCTTCTAGTTTGTCCAATTTGTTGGCATATAATTTTCAGTAATACTCTCTTACAATTCTTTGTATTTCTATGGTATCAGTTATTATTTCTTCTTTAATTTCTGATTTTGTTGTTTCAAATCCCCCCCTTTCTGTTTCTGTTGATGTGTCTGCTAAAGGTTTATAAATTTTATCTTTTCAAAGAACAAGCTCCTGCTTTCATTGAGCTGTTCTATTGTTGTTGTTGTTGTTTTACTTTCTATTTAATTTATTTCTACTCTAATCACCACTATTTCCTTCTTTCTACTGGTTTGGGTTTTGTTTGCTCTTTTTTAGCTCCTTTAGATGTAAGATTAGGTTGTTTGATATTTTTCTTGCTTCTTGAAGTGAGCATGTATTGCTCTAAACTTACCTTAGACCAGCTTTTGCCCCATTGTGTATTCATTTTCATTTGTTTTCATGTACTTTTAAATTTTTTTCTTTTATTTCCTGGATGACCCATTCATTGTTTAGTAGCATGTTATTTAACCTCCATGTATTTGTGGTTTTTCCAGATTTTTTCTTGTGGTTCATTTCTAGTTTCATATTGTTACGGTCAGAAAACATGCAATTTATGACTTCAATGTTTTTGAATTTGTGGAGACTTGTTTTGTGACCTAATATGTGATCTATTCTGGAGAATGTTCCATGTGCACTTGAAAAGAATGTATATTCTGCAGTTTTAGGATGGAATATTCTGAATATATCTGTTAGATCCAGTTGGTCCAATATGTCTTTCAAAGCCACTGTTTCCTTATTGATTTTGTTTGAGTGATCTGTCCATTGTCGTAACTGGGGTGTTAATGTCCTCTACTATTATTGAACTACTACCAATTACTTCCTTTATGTTTGTCATTGGTTGCTTTATGTTATCTGGGTGCTATCATGTTGGGTGCATACATATTTACAATTATTATTTTCTTGTTGTATTTTCCCCTTTATTATTACATATTGTCCTTTTCTCTCCTGTTACAGTCTTTGTTTTAAAGTCTATTTTGTCCAGTAGAAGTATTGCTACCCTGGCTTTCTTTTCACTTCTATTTGCATGATAAGTACTTTTTTACCCCTTCATTTTCAATCTGTCTTTAGGTCTGAAATGGGTCTTGCTTTTTTAACCATTCTGTCACCCTATGTCTTTTGATTAGAGTGTTTAGTCCTTTTATATTCAAAGTAATTATTGACAGATAATTTCAAAGTAGTCATTGGTAGATTTATTAATTTTTATATGAATATTTTTGGGTTGTAGAATGAATCATCTGAGTTTCCATTATTTCTTATGGGGAAATTTGTTTTGATATACAAGTGCTTTGGATTACAAGCATGTTTCTGGAATGAATTATGTTCACAAACAAAGGTTTTACTGTACTTTTAAGATGTGAATAACATTTAGCGGCACCTGGGTGGCTCGGTTGGTTAAGCATCTGATTTTGTCTCAGGTCATGATCTCGTGGTTTGTGAGTTCGAGGCCCACATTGGGCTCTGTGCTGACAGCTCAGAGTCTGCTCCAGATTCTGTCTCCCTCTCTCTCTCTGCCCCTCTCCTGCGCTTGCTCTCTCTCTCCCTCAAAAATAAACAAACACTAAAAAATAAAAAAAAGGATGTGATTAACATTTAAATCAGTAGACTTGGAGAAAGCAGGTTATCCTCCATAATGTGGATGGGCCTAATTCAATCAGTCAAAGGTCTTAAGAAAAGTGGCTACCCTAGTATGAAGACATTCTGGAATTCTGTCTCCAAAATGCTCTCAGACTTAAGGTTATAACATTAACTACTACCAGTAATTACCACTCTGTTATGGGCCAATTCCTTAATCTCTCTCTCTCTCTCCCTGCACACACATTTGCGCACACACGCGCGCACACACACACACACACACACACACACACACCCCTGTCTGTTTTCTGGAAAACACTGACTAATACAGAGAGAAAAGAGAAAAAGGGAAAATTGAGGCAGAGAAGCCAAGATATTTGTGAGCTACTTTTCTATGCTTACTCACTCATGATTCTGAAATCTCCATTCTGAAAGTAAAAGTTTATGCACAGGAAGTTCCCAACTTCCTACTTAGGCTCTACTTTTTAACGTGGAAACTCATTAGTTTCCTATAATCAACTCTTACCTTCTTTCTTGAAACAGGTTCCTGCTATCTTCCTTTCTCCTGTACTTCCACAGTCCTAAATCTCATTCAAAGAAAGTGCTAAGCTATTCACAATAATTTGATACTTAAAAGATTCATACAGAAACTAGAGTCCAAAAAATAAAATTCTGAAATTCAATCATATTCAGGTAAACTATTACTTTCTTTTTCTCTTATGCTTGAAAATAAAAACTGAGCTAATAATTGGTTCCTTGAGATAAAAACATACTAAGTATTTAATAAACTTATTCTGAAAAGAAATTTTTATATCAAAGGAAGTAATTTCTCACCATTTGTGAGTCTCTGTCAGTGAATTCTCCTCTGCCTCTTGGTCAATTTTAGCTGCAAATGCAAAAATAGAAAAAGAAATGAGATAAATGATAGTTACGCTATCTTAAGCAAAATACGATCCAAATAATATGAAATATATTTTAATTCATTACTAATTGTTAATTCTAATATATTCCTGAAAGTTTATTTTAAATCAATTAATATGATTAAGTAGATTACATTTAATTTTCTTTACCTATGTATCAACACATAAATATATGTAAATTAAAATTTTTTAATTCTAAGTAATTCCCTTTTTTCTAAGTTAATTTCTTTAAGTCAGTCACATTAACCTGAGAAAACAAAGCAGTGGCTAATTTCATAATCACATTAAATGTGTTTGTCACATTAATTTGTTTAAATTAGGATTTTAATGCCAATAATTACTTGAAAATAATTCTCTCAAGCAAAGGTAGAAAAACCAAGTCAAGAAACTAAATAGAAATGGTTGTGACCTTCTTGACTAGTGCTCTCCGTACCAGACCACAAATGAACAGATACACAGATTATTTCTACAGAAGTACAGGATGAAATACTAATATTTTCTATGAATGAAAGTAGGGAGGCAATAGTGTACTCATTTATTTGCTAGCATTTTTGTCTAAACACAAATGGTAGACTGACAAACCCAAAGATCAAATTTGAGAAGGTGATTATATCATTATTTGAAATTATTTGAAAAAACATAGGAACTTCATTACATAAAACATGTGTGGCAGTGACTTTTACATTTTTCGACCAGCAAGCATGATGTATTACTCTACATACATGCACATGCACACACACTGAACCTAAAGTTTAAAACATACTCTTCATGTGATGCTAATATTTTTAGACTATTCTACTAGAATAGTGCAGTTTAGTGTAGTGTAGTGTAGTTTCAAAGTGTAGTTGTCACCCACTAAGTTGATTTCATGCATCACTAATGGTTGTCACACACACTTTGAAAATCACTAAGCAACAGGACAAAAAGTTTAAAAAATCAGTTAAAAAAAAAACCCCTAGAACTAGTGAAAGAAGTTGTCTTTTGGGTCACACTTGTGACCATCTGGAGAAATGAGGAGAAAAGTGGAGGAGGGCGAGTTGATTATAAAAAATTGGAACTGTGCATGAAATCAAACCCATGGTCGCTTGAGAATTGTCAAAGTGTCTCTATCACTACTTAAAACACAATAATCCAGCTTGGGCTGGTTAATGTTTTACAACCTCAAGATAGTGTTTGTTCAAAGGTCTGTATAGTATCTTTAAAGCCATAATTCAGGGGCATGCTGCCACTCTTGGCCAAGATTGTCGAATTTAGCAGGGATCATTTGACCTGGCAGCAGAGAGCATTGTTTTCTCCTTTACATTTTTGTACTTTAGATTGTTTACATGAACTTACAGGTCAATTGTTAGCCATATTAAACAATAGAATAAATGCTCCATGATTTTACTTTGAAAAGGTTCCAACATGAATACATTGTCTTATAAAATCTGCTCTGGGCTGCCTAGCTTAAAGACGGTGTGCTTCAAGAAGCAATTCTAGAACAATATAGAGTATAAGGGAAAACAAAAAAGTAGCACAATGTGCGCCATTTTCAGAAAGGACATTCTTCCAATTGCCCTCGTATGTATATATATATTTTTTTCCTTTTTTAAAAAATACAGAGAGTAAGAGTGAGGTTGGAAGAAAATTTCTGGATTATGTTAGAAGAATCAAGTAAACTTCTTATGAAATTTAAAACATGCTGGAATGATCTGTGTTCTATTCCTGATTCTACCATTAAAATTAGCTACGTAATCTTAGGCAAATAGATTAATCTGTTGACATATATAAAATATTTAACATAGTGCCTCCAATAATTAGCAGGGACTAAATAAATGTTCTTTGAAAATGTTGGATTTTAAGCTCTTGAAATTTGAAAGGTGATACATAATTATCTTTAATTGAATACATCAAAAGCTATTTTATTAGGTTTCAACTTATATGAAGATAAAGAAAGCACATAGTTACAGCTTTTCAAAAAGTATAAGCCCCTAAATTGTGGTGAGTAGAGTGAAGTGAGTTTCATATGTTCATAATGATTCCTTTTGATGTGTACTAAAACAGTTCTTGCTTCACTGCATGAGCAAGTTTGGCTTAAAAAAAAAAAACAAAACACTCTAATTCAATGTGGCAAAAGATTGGATCTTACCAAGGGAACTAAACATAAAAACAGACCCTCCTCCCAAACCTAATAGCTGTATTACAATCATAAAACCAAATTGGAAGAGCGGAGAATACTTAAAAATGCTCTATTATCCATTATCTTTACATGATTTTGAAGCTAAGAGGATTTGTGTATTCAGAGTGTAATCAGCTTTGATAAACAGTCAAATGAGAGATCAAAGCAAGTGCATTAGAGTACACATTTCAACTCTTGATGTAGAGTCAACAATTCAGTGAACTAGACAGATTTTCCTTTGTATGGCAATCTTAGAAACAAAAACTTTCTGAAAAGTTGGGGTGTAATTCAGTTTTCTGGGAACAGTGAAACACCATTTTCCAACAAGCTGCTTGTATAAACACTCCATCAACATTTTGCTGTTGTGATTCTTTGAAACACACTTACGATGTTAACTTAGTGACACACGCAGGATTCTGTTTCTTTAGTTAATGAGTATGAAATCTACCAAAGTAAAATAAAATGTAATTAAGTTAGAGAAAATTAGGATATCTTTTAGCAACAAAATAAGAATAACACTGCCATTCATGTAGGAGGTATTCAAACTAGTCCCATCCAGGGACCGAAATCTTAAAGACTGTGTTTTTCCATCTGAGTGGAAGCTTCTGACAGGCAGTGGCCATCTGTGTTATATAAATAACTTTTCTAGTAAAAGCTGAAGGTGACATAGAAATAAGATTATTTTCTATAAACCATTTCAACATCTTATTGCTAATTATTTCATTCCCTGAGCTATATTTTCAAAAATACAAATAGTTTTTAGTTCATTTCTAATGGCACAGATGGCTTTGTGACTAGTTTTGAATGCCAGTGTTACTTTTAGCACGTTTCCTATACATTTACAAGATAGTGCCAATAAACCTTTATCAATTAAGTATGCAAATTTTTCTTGATAAGAGTTATAAAAGGTTCCAATTTTCTATTTAAAGGATGACTGAGTTTCCAATTCTTCGTTTTTAACTTTAAAAAACAATTGGTTTTGAGAGTGAAAGAGAGCGTGCATGATCTGGGAGGGGCAGACAGAAAGGGAGACACAGAATTCGAAGCAGGCTCCAGGTTCTGAGCTGTCAGCACAGAGCCCGACCCGGGGCTCAAATTCATGAACTGTGAGATCATGACCTGAGCCAAAGTCAGATGCTCAACCGACTGAGCCACTCAGGGACCCCAAATTTTCCCATTCTTTATAGCACATAGCTTATTTCTTTTTTTCATATGTCAAATGAGAATGGTGGCCTTCTAGTCATTCATGATAATGGTAACTACAGAAAAGTTTAAAAAAGCATTAAAATAGGCAAACAGGTCCATGGCTTGGTTTAGAGTGACCTTCGTATTGTCATCCAATCACCTGAGGCTCCCTGTACCTCTATTGCCAGGAAGCCTTGACCACCTTTGATGGAGGAATTGGCATGACTCCTAATGGACACCACCAACCCAGGGCACCCTTGGCCTCAGATCCCTAGGACCTGCCTCTCGCACATGGTGCATGAAAGAGTTACAGTTCCTTGGCAAGGTTCTTACCACTCAAACTCATTTTCATATCTCATCAGGGTCAGTGTTTCGGTTTAGGACCTGACATTCAGAATCAGGCAGACCTATGCATGAATTCTATACCAGCCACTAAGTTGTGTTAGATTTTAATAACCTTACTAATCACATGGGTTTAGTAACTTTTCTTTATCATTATAACAGGGTAATAATTTCCTTATTATGCATAAAATAATGCGTAAACCACCTGCTGCATAGGTAATAATTTTTCTGTCTTTCTTTTCCTCTCCACATTACCGTGACTATATATAAAAAAAAAAAAGGACTGGGATATGTTACTTTCAAATTGTAAAAACTTCTCCATTGGAGGAGCACCAAATATCTTCTTAATCCTACATAGAACCCAGATTCAGAATGAGGCTTATATATTGCTAAAATAAGAGTGCCTCCTTCTAACAATATAAAGAAGTTATGGGCCAAGACATATCACAGGAGGCTCAAACACTTTTACAAAAAAAACAGAAAATAACTCTATATTTAATATCTTTTCTTGTTTTTTATTTCTACTTAATTTGTATGTGTTGTTGTTTTCACAGGCTCCTAATACTTAGAGTATAAGCAGAGGCTAACAGTTTCTCCGTCCTTTTTGTGGAGGTACAGTAGTAAATAAAATCGCTGTATGGGGAAAACAGTACCTTTTGTGAATTTAGGGAAGAACTACAGAAATCCAAAAGATGAGATATTTTCAAAGTTTGCAATATTCCTCTAAAGCATACATGGTTTACTCTAATATACTACGGGTAACCATTCCTATCTTGATGTCTGAGTTCCACAGCCAAGAAAATGTTCTGAGACTGGATGTACTGGGAACAGAGTTTAAAGTGGGGGGAAGAAAATCAGAATGGTGAAATAAAACAATCGATCCTCTACCGATACTAGAAGGAAGAAAAAGTACAATGTGGTTTAAGAAGGAAGGCAAAATAAAAAGTGGTTTGTCCTGACACAATCTCCGGAGAATATTAGTAACTCACAGACCTAAAATCGAAACATGTAGAAACGAATGGACCTTATATGAGCTGATCAATCAGCTGTGCACTTCAGGGCCAAACTGGGTATTAGATATTCATAAAACTATTGCAACTCTTGTAGGGATGGTTTCCCCTTGCCCCCCAAATCTCAAAAGCTAGGAATTTGTAATTTGAGGCAGACAAAGCTTGTGGTTAAAACCATGTAATAAAAGAAACACTGAACTTTTTAGGAGGCAGTCTTTATTTGTTTAGTTGGTTAGTTTCACCTCCCCCCTACTTATTTATTTTAAGGCTAGGGCATAAGATTACCTTTCAGGTCCAATTCTGCCAGAGACCATTGGCATGGACATTCCTATGTCCCTAAACATGAAACTACTTAAAAAAAATGTTTCAGTGACTCTGTTTGAGCACTTTGGCATTCAGTGATCTCTTCCCCAACAGCATTAATACTTCCTCCCCAAAATCTCTGCTTCCACAAATATTTTCTGGTGTTTGTTGTCCTACTAAGTTACTATTTTGACCCAGTGATTAGTGTCTGTAGTCACTTGTCTGGCTCCAGACTCTTTTGCAATGTTAAATATTTCTGCTGAACTTGTTCCAAATGACTCTGAGTAAGCAGAGGCACGGAACGGACGCCCTTTCTGATCTGGAGCTTTCATGAGGGAATACCACATATTCCCAGGTAATTGGAGACAGAGTTGCATTTGAGTAATATCAGATGGAAGGCAACTTAGAACCCTTTCATCTGCTTGTCTAGGCTCTAAATCTTTTTGCTATTTTTCCTTTTATTTAAAGTGTTAACTAGTTTTTGTTTATAATTAGCTATGAATGTGCATTTCAGTTGCTTTTAAGTGCAGCCAGTATGGGTTATTTTTTAGACAGATGCAGTGCCTTTCTTTTGAGTCATTTAAAGTTGTCATTTAATTGTAGATATATTACTTTGGTTTTGAGATTTTTGAGACACTGATCCTTTTGACAATGAGCTGAAAGTCAAGTAAATTTAGGCAGCTTATATAGGTCAGACAGTGAATGAATATCAGAACTTCTTTCCTCGGATAGCAAAGGAAATAACGAACTCTCGATGCCTTCCTTCCTTGATGTTGCAAATTGTTCTTAGGATAATAAAACAAATGCTGTGGAATACTCCTGAGAGGAAGAAAGCAAATATCTACAGAGTATAAAGTTACAACTTGGGCTTTGCAATAATTCACAGCCAACTTTGAGTTAATACTGAGGGTTATTCCTACTTTGTGCATAAAAATACATACCATTTGTGTCCCTAGAAATATGAGTGTATAAACATAATGAATAGGTGATTGCTGTAAAAATTCAAGAAACAAACACACTATAGTAAATGATGTATAGTTCAAAAATTTGATATATGTGGCTTCTGGCCAAACCTAAAATATAAGAAAGCCGTGTGCTATTATCACCCAGTCTCATGTAGTTATTGAAGTGGTCCTTAGTGAAATTCCTTTCTAAATCTTCTTTTTAAACCCAAAGTGAAAACGACATGGGAAAGCATAATGTTCATGTATGAGTTTCACATTCTGTGAACAATACAGTATAAAAAGAGTTATTGACTTCCAACGGAAACATTGCTTATAGCACCTAATTTTAAAAATAAAATTATAGACAAAGCCAACATAGCATTCTACCTATATTCTAAGTAAATCTCTCATAAGCTTTCAGTAATCAGCATTAAAAAAAGACACATCTGGGGCAAATTCTCTTTTTTTTCTTTTTCAAGTAGCAAATACCTTGAAGAGGATGAATCAGGCATACCTTTTTACTAATTACAAGCTGAACTTAAATTAGGATCCTTCAGATAACACAAAAATTTCTATGAGCCTTTAACTAAAAATATGCAAATGCATGTCTCAAGACTGAGCTTTCCATATTAACTGCAATACCAATTAATTCTAATTTGTAAATTCAAAATACAAGACACAAAACCACTTAAACTAAAAAGGTGAAAACCAGAAAATCTTTCTTTATGTATTTTCTCTTCCTCCGAACTTTACTAGCCAACACAATGCTTAAATTATGAATTACCATAGGAAGGCTAGGGCATTCCAATCTTAGAAACAAAAGTCACATGATTTAATGTTACAATATTTCAACCAAACTTTGAGCAACAGATAACATTTTGGGTACTTTGTTAGGGGCTAATAGGTGGACAACTACTAAGAAAATGTTAGACGAGCAGAGAGACCCACTAATAATCATGCATATAAACATTACAGAGATAGTTCAATGGGAATGTTAATACAGATAATGGCATTACTATTCTAAGTATTTTTTTAAAGTTTATTTATTTGAGAGAGAGTGCACGTGAGTGGGGGAGACAGAGGTAGAGACAGAGGGGTAGAGAGAGGAAGAGACAGAATCTCAAGCAGGCTCCACACTGACAGGGGGCTTGACTCCATGAAGTGAGATCATGACCTAAGTCAAAATCAAGAGTCGGATGCTTAATCGATGGAGCACCTCTAATTCTTTGCATATAATAACCTACAATAATAAAGCCCTATAAGAAAAGCCCTACAATTATTCCCATTTTGCAAGAAGGAAATTAGTGGTTAAATAACTTGTACAACATATAAGAAATACTAAGAGAAAGAGACAGGATTCAAATGCACACGGTCTGATCCCAGAGCCACGCTGTCAATTCAGTCATGAGCAAAATTAAGTGAAACATTTACCTATTGAGAGAGATGTTCATAAGGAAAACAGAGAGGCAAAATGCTGAGCTGTGACAAATGACTGATGAACAAACATCAGTCAAATGAAAAAGTAGAGAACTAAAGAGGACACTTAAACAACAAACATCAAGCAAAAAGGTGCAAAGACATAAATGCCTCATAGTCCAGGATGTCAAGGAAGGAAGGATATAACATAGAAAAGATGGGAAATATAATGAAAAATAATTGTCCCAAAAGCTGTAGATAGAAGCAATTTCAGCCTCTTATGCTGTGATATCATAACAAATGAGGCAAAGGAGAGTTTAACCTTATTCACTTTAAATCAATGGAAAGAGATGTCTACCTCTGGACTTAACAAGAACCAACCTTACCTCCTGCTGTAATCAACCAGAAAAGTGGATAAAATATATGAAACAATAGTCTTCATATATTTGACAACTGGCAGCACGAAGCTCTCATCTATGAAAGAAGGTAGACAAACTAGCTGAACCCTGAAATCTTCCTGGATTTCTGTCTAAAGGCAATTTCCAGACTGTGGGCCCTGAAAGGAGAACCCAAATAAGCCAGCCAGTCTCCCTAAGTTGAGGAAGTACAGTTAGGAGTTTGGGGAGTCTGAAGTAGGTAAAAGCTAAGGGGCTGAGAGTCAGAGAGGAAACAGCTTTACAGAAAAGAAGGCCACAAAACTGTATTGAATCTCTTTGGTTTTTTGCTGAGTATTAGGTGGCACATGTATAGAGTGAAGCTCTATATGTCAAAGAAAGAATTCAGGAGCTATAAACTGAATAATTCCCAGAGCTCATACAGGACCTAGAGGTGTTCAAAATCTGGAGTTACAGTGGAGAACTGTTGTTGACCACCTGGGTCAGGACAGCTATTGGAGACCCCAGTGTGTGTGCAGAGGAGGTAGGGCAGGGTCACACCTTGTAGTAGGATTGAATTATCACTGGTGTGAAGGATACTCTAGACTAGCCTCAGCAAAGCATAAAAACATGCCTTAAAGGGCCAAACTGAGACACAAGTAATTTAAATTGTCCACACAAACAAAGCCAGATATTCCTTAAAATATTACACAAAATCCAGACAGTCAATGACCATAACAATGTCTAGGATATAATAAAAAATTACTAGACCAAGTATCAGAAAATGTGATCAATTACCAGAAGATAAATCAGTCAATAGAAACAGAACCAGGAATGTCAAGAGAGGAACTCGCAAATAAAACTAAAGCATTAAAATTAAAGTAGCTATTATAACTATGCTCAAATATTAAAAGAAAAACATCAACACAGGAGAAAAATGGATGTGTCAGTCTGTTCAGACTGCTGTAACAGACTGGAAGCTTAAACAACATTCATTTGTCACAGTTCTGGAGGCTGGAAGTCTGAGACCAGAGTGCCAACACAATAGGTTTCCAGTGAGAGCCTTCTTACTGGTTTACAGACAAACAAATTCTTGGTGCAGTTTCACATGGTGCAGAACAGAGAAAGAAGCAAACTCTCTCATATATTTTCCTATAAGGGCATTAGTCCTATTTATGAGGACTCTACCTTCATGAACATAATCACCTCTTAAAACCCCACCTCTTAATACCAACACATTGAGTTCCAATATATGAATTTTGGAGGACACAAAAATCTAGTATATAATAATTAAAGATACAAAAGAAAGAACCAAGTGGAACTTGTAGAGAGAAAAATAACAGTATCTGAAATGAAAAATTCAATTGAATTAAAAATGAAAATTCACTTAAAATGAAAATGACATGAGATCAGATATTTCAGAAGTGAAGAACAATGAACTTGAAATCATAACAACAGGATCTATTCCAACTGAAGCATATAGAAGAAAAGATTGAAAAAACTAACCAAGACTTAAGAACCTTGGGACAATAGTAGAGAGTATAGCATATGTGAAATGCGGATAGTGGAAGAAAAGGAGAGAGCCAGGGCCGAAAAGTAACTAAATGTGTAATGGCCAAATGTTTTACAAATCTGATAAAAACTATAAATTTCCAGATGTAAGAGGTCAGTTGACTACAAGCAATAAAAATATACATATACAAAAATGCACATTAATACCTAAATCCTAAAAATCAACAATAAACACAGAAGGTGAAAACAGCCACAAGTGGGAGAAAATACATTTTATATCAAGGAACAAAAATTAAAATTATTAAAGACTTTATGCGAGGCAGAATAATGGCTTTCCAAAGATGTTTACATTTTAATCTTCACAGTCTATGAATATGTTATGTTACATGTCAAAGGAGAATTGCAGTTGCAGATGGAATTAATGTCAATACTGAGAAAAGTCATCCTGTATTATCTAGATTGGCCCAAAGTAACCACAAAGCACTTAGAAATGAAAGAGAGAGGGAAGAAAGTCAGTGTCAAAGCGATACAGCATGAAAAAATTTTACCAGACATTCCTGACTTTAAAGATGCAAGGAAAGCCAGAGTCAAGGAATAGGGGAAACCACCAGAATTTTAAAAACACAAGGAAGGGGCGCCCGGGTGGCTCAGTCGGTTAAGTGGCCAAATTCAGCTCAGGTCATGATCTCACGGTTTATGAGCTCGAGCCCCACGTCGGGCTCTGTGCTGACAGCTTGGAGCCTGGAGCCTGCTTCGGATTCTGTGTCCCCTTCTCTCTCTGTTCCTCCCCTGCTTTCACTCTGTCTTTCTCTCAAAAATAAATAAAAATTAAAAAATTAAAAAAATATATTTTGAAAAAGACAAGGAACTAGATTCTACCTTAGAGTCTCCAGAAGGAACAAAGTTCTGCTCACACCATAATTTTAACCCAAAAGATCTGTTTGGATTTATGATCTCCAGAAACATAAATTTGTGTTGTTTTAAGTCAACAAAGTTGTGGTAATTTTTTATAGCAACTATAGGAAACTAATATAAATTTCTCATCAGAAATTATGCAAGCAGAAAACAAGAGAAAAATATCCTGATGTGTGGCAAGAAACAAACAAAAACAAAAACAAAAAATCCTATTAATTTACAATTCTATATCCACTGAAAATATTTATCAAATATGGGGAAAAATAAACAAATAAATGAAATAAACAAACAAATAAAAAAATTGTCAAGCAATCAAATACTAAAAGGTTTGGTACTGGCAGACCTACAGAATAAGAAATGTTAAAGGAAGTTATTCAGTTAGAAGGAAAATGACACCAGATGGAAATTTTGATGTATACAAATGACTGAAAAGAACTAGAAATGCTAAATATGGGGAAGAATATGAGATATTTTTTCATTTATACATTTCTTTGAAAGACAATTGACTGTTAAAAGTAAAAGTACAAACAATATATTGTTTCAGTTATGATTGATATGAAAGGAAAAATATGGCAACAACAACACAAAGAATAGGAGGGACAATGGAAATATACTGCTTAAAGCTCTGAGATTACATTTCAAATTGAATAAAATTATATGAAGGTACACTGATAAATTAAAGAGATATAATGTAAACCCTAGAAAAAACAGTAAAAAGAGAAAACAAAAAGATAAAGCTAATAAGCCAATGATAGAAATAAAATGAAATATCCAACTAATCCTTAAGAAGGCAGGGAAAGAGATAAAAAGGAAAACAACATGACAGACAAAAGACAAATATAAAGACAGTGAATGAAATGCAACCATATAGATTGTTATATTAAATGTAAGTGGCCTAAATACTTGATTAAAATGTGAGGGTTTTCAAATTGACTAGAAAACTTTTAGCTACATGCACTCTCAAAAAATCCCACCTAAAATATTAATATACACTTAAGTTAAAAGTAAAAAGAAGAAATATAAAAAGGTGCATCACATAAGCACTAATCACAATAAAGCTAATTAATCAAGCTACTCTTTAAAATTAAAGAATCCAGGGGTGCCTGGGTGGCTCAGCCAGGTAAATGTCTGACTTCGGCTCAGGTCATGATCTCGCAGTCTGTGAGTTTGAGCCCCATGTCGGGCTCTGTGCTGACAGCTCGGAGCCTGGAGCCTGCTTCAGATTCTGTGTCTCCCTCTCTCTTTGCCCCTCCCCCACTCACACTCTGTCTCTCTCTCAAAAATAAATAAATATTTTTGAAAAAATTAAAATTAAAGAGTTCAGTTAAAGACCCAAGAATTATGCCTCAGACAAGACTCCAAGAAGTCATTACCACCCTACTAGATTTGGCACATGAGGTGAAACCATTTGCCATCTGAGTTAGATGATTTCTCTCTCCTATGTATCATGGATCTATGCCTCACAAGTGTTACTCATCTTCAGAGTAGATGTAGATGATCAGAGACATCCCTTAATTCTAATGCCCCTAACAGTCCTAATTCCCAAATAATATAAAAAATATCTGTCAAGCAGAAAATTAACAGACTGACAGATTTTAAACATTAACCAGAAAGCTTTGCAATTCTTAATGGTTAAATTTATTAAGTTAGGGGTATTTCCCTTTGAATCAACATGTTGTTATTTCCTAAGTAATTACAGAAAAAGATCCTTTGGTTTTATTATATCAGAATTGCTCTAACAAAAATGAGTTTACAATTTTAAAAGTTGTAGTCAAAATTCAAAATCTAGTTGACTTTTCTTCAAGAAAACCCCAAAAAACTAGAAAGTGTTGTATCATCCACTAAGGAATGCATTTGGGGTTCTGCTATAAGAACATAACAATTGTTTAGGATTCTCACAGTGGATCCTATCCAAGTACCCAGGATCTAAGGAAGGAAAGCTGAGGTTTAATCATGAAAAATATGCAGTTAATAGTTTATGACATAATATTGAGGGCAAACGGAATATTTTAACAAAATAGTTCAGATATTTGACATATTTTAAAATATATTAGATATAATTTAAATATATTTAAATTGTAATGAGCATTCATATACCTTTTAATCATGATACTAGGCATAAATCAATCTTTTCCAGAAGACTCTAGGTTATTATGAGTTTCCCTGGTGATTATACTACAATAGAATGAAAGTAACAGGGAAAAATGGACCTCTTAGGAAGGGCATAGCAAAACAGAAGCAAGAAATTTTGAGCCTCGGATAGGGTTAAAGCAAGGAAGCTGACATGTTGAGAAAATCCACAGGACTTAGTCATGCTTAGAAAAGAGAAGCAAGGTTGGGAGGAATAATGGGAAAAGGAGGCATCTAGGAAAAGACCAGGGGCACCTGGGTGGCTCAGTTGGTAAAGCATCCAACTCTTGGTTTTGGCTCAAGTCATGATCTCATGGTTCATGCTGATAGCATGTGCCAGCACTGTGCTGCTGGCATGGTGCCTGCTTGGAATTCTCTCTCTCCCCCTCTCTCTGCCCCCCTGCATGCATGTGTCCACGAGCGTGTTCTCTCTCTCTCTCTCTCTCCCTCTCTCTCTCCCTCCCTCTCTCAAAATAAATAAACATGAAAAAACTTTTTTTAAGTAGTCTATTAAAAACAATACAATAAGGCCAATATTGCTTTTGTCCCAGAAGTTCAACATTTAGGAATATACTGTACACATAAGCAGTATGAGAAATGTACACATTCTTTATAATTTTTTTCCTTTAAAAGAAATGTTATAGGAAAGAAGGTTTGTGAATAAAGAAATGAGAAAGTCAGGGGTGTGTTTTTCCAATGGAATACTATAAACTCATTAAGAATGTACTGATACGAAATTATCTCAAAGATATTTTAATTGAAAAAATTCAAGATAACATCGAGGGGGAAGATGGCGGTGTAGGAGGACACTGGGCTCACCGCCTCCTGCTGATCACTTACTCCACCCACATCTGCCTAAATAACCCAGAAAACCACCAGAAGACTAGCAAAATGGACTCTCTGGAGCCAAGCGTAGGCAAGAGGCCCACGGAAGAGGACCCCAGCCAATACGCCAGATCCCATCGAAGCAGCACCACAAGCCTGGCAGTGTGCAAGTAGCCCAGGCAGGGACCACACCACTCCACAGTGAGTCCTGCCTCTGGGAGAGGGGAAGATAAGGTACACACCATCCTGACTGTGGCCCCAGCAGTGGGCTGGGGGCAGACATCAGGTCTGACTGCAGCCCCGCCCACCAACACAAGTTATGCCAGACAGCACAGAGGAAGAGCCCTGCAGCTCTGCACCACTCCAGGGACTATCCAAAATTACAAAACGGAAGAATTCTCCTCAAAAGAAACTCTATGAAGTAGCGAAAGCTAACAAACTGATCAAAAATGATTTAAGCAATATAACAGAAAATGAATTTAAAATAATAGTCATAAAATTAATTGCTGGGCTTGAAAAAAGAATAGAGGAGAGCAGAGAATCTATTGCTACAGAGATCAAGAGACTAAGAAACAGGAGGAGCTAAAAAATGTTATAAATGAGCTGCAAAATAAAATGGAGGTAACCACAGCTCAGATTGAAGAGGCAGAGGAGAGAATAGGTGAATTAGAAGATAAAATTATGGAAAAAGAGGAAGCTGAGAAAAAGACAGATAAAAAAATCCAGGAGTATACGGGGAGAATTAGAGAACTAAGTGACACAATTAAACACAATAATATATGCATAATTGGGATTCCAGAGGAGGAAGAGAGAGAGAAAGGTGTTGAAGGTGTACTTGAAGAAATCATAGCTGAGAACTTCCCTGATCTGGGGAAGGAAAAAGGCATTGAAATCCAAGAGGCACAGAGAACTCCCTTCAGACGTTACTTGAATCGATCTTCTGCACAACGTATCATAGTGAAACTGGCAAAATACAGGGATAAAGAGAAAATTCTGAAAGAAGCTAGGGATAAACATGCTCTAACATATAAAGGGAGACCGATAAGACTAGTGACGGATCTATCTACTGAAACTTGACAGGCCAGAAAGGAATGGCAGGAAATCTTAAATGTGATGAACAGAAAAAATATGCAGCCAAGAATCCTTTATCCAGGAAGTCTGTCATTCAGAATAGAAGGAGAGATAAAGGTCTTCCCAAACAAACAAAAACTGAAGGAATTCATCACCACTAAACCAGCCCTACAAGAGATCCTAAGGGGGATTCTGTGAGAGAAAGTACCAGAGACATCACTATAACCATGAAACCTAGAGACATCACAATAACTCTAAACCCATATTTTTCTATAACACTGAATGTAAATGGACTAAATGCTCCAACCAAAAGACATAGGGTATCAGAATGGATAAAAAAACAAGACCCATCCATTTGCTGTCTACAACCGACTCATTTTAGACCTGAGGACACCTTCATATTGAGAGTGAGGGGATGGAGAACTATTTATCATGCTACTGGATGTCAAAAGAAAGCTGGAGTAACCATACTTATATCAGACAAACTAAATTTAAATTAAAGGCTTTAACAAAAGATGAAGGGCATTATATAATAATACAGGGTCTATCCATCAGGAAGAGCTAACAATTATAAATGATTATGCGCCGAATACGGGAGCCCCCAAATATATAAAACAATTACTCACAAACACAAGCAACCTAATTGATAAGAATGTGGTAATTGCAGGGGACTTTAATACTCCACTTACAACAATGGATAGATCATCTAGACACACAGTCAATAAAGAAACAAGGGCCCTGAATGATACATTGGACTAGATGGACTTGACAGATATATTTAGAACTCTGCATCCCAAAGCAACAGAATATACTTTCTTCTTGAGTGCACATGGAACATCCTCCAAGATAGATCGTGTACTGGGTCACAAAACAGCCCTTCGTAAGTATACAAGAATTGAGATGATACCATGCATACTTTCAGACCACAATGCTATGAAGCTTCAAGTCAACCACAGGAAAAAGTCTGGAAAACCTCCAAAAGCATGGAAGTTAAAGAACACTCTACTAAATAATGAATGGGTCAACCAGGCAATTAGAGAAGAAATTAAGAAAGATATGGAAATGGGGCGCCTGGGTGGCGCAGTCGGTTAAGCGTCCGACTTCAGCCAGGTCACGATCTCGCAGTCCGTGAGTTCGAGCCCCGCGTCAGGCTCTGGGCTGATGGCTCGGAGCCTGGAGCCTGTTTCAGATTCTGTGTCTCCCTCTCTCTCTGCCCCTCCCCCGTTCATGCTCTGTCTCTCTCTGTCCCAAAAATAAATAAACGTTGAAAAAAAAATTAAAAAAAAAAAAAAGAAAGATATGGAAACAAATGAAAATGAAAATACAACTATCCAAATGCTTTGGGATGCAGTGAAGGCAGTCCTGAGAGGAAAATACATTGCAATCCAGGCCTATCTCAAGAAACAAGAAAAATCCCAAATACAAAATCTAACAGCACACCTAAAGGAAATAGAAGCAGAACAGCAAAGACACCCCAAACCCAGCAGAAGAAGAGAAATAATGAAGATCAGAGCAGAAATAAACAATATAGAATCTAAAAAAACTGTAGAGCAGATCAATGAAACCACGAGTTGGTTTTTTGAAAAAATAAACAAAATTGATAAACCTCTAGCTAGGCTTCTCAAGAAGAAAAGGGAGATGACCCAAATAGATAACATCATGAATGAAAATGGAATTATTACAACCAATCCATCAGAAATACAAGTAATTATCAGGGAATACTATGAAAAAATATATGCCAACAAACTGGACAACCAGGAAGAAATGGACAAGTTCCTAAACACCCACACACTTCTAAAACTCAAACAGGAAGAAATAGGAAATTTGAACAGACCCATAACTAGTCATGAAATTGAATCAGCTATCAAAAATCTCCCAACAAATAAGAGTCCAGGACCAGAGGGCTTCCCTGGGGAATTCTACCAGACATATAAAGCAAAGATAATACCTTTCATTCTCAAGCTGTTCCAAAAAAATAGAAAGGGAAGGAAAACTTCCAGACTCATTCTATGAAGCCAGCATTACTTTGATTCCTAAACCAGACAGAGACCCAGCAAAAAAAGAGAACTATAGGCCAATATCCCTGATGAATATGGATGCAAAAATTCTCAATAAGATACTAGCAAATCGAATTCAATGGCATATAAAAATAATTATTCACCATGATCAAGTGGGATTCATTCCTGGGATGCAGGGCTGGTTCAACATTCGCAAATCAATCAATGTGATACATCACATTAATAAAAGAAAAGATAAGAACCATATGATCCTGTCAATTGATGCAGAAAAAGCACTTGACAAAATTCAGCATCCTTTCTTAATAAAAACCCTCGAGAAAGTCGGGATAGAAGGAACATAACTTAACATCATAAAAGCCATTTATGAAAAGCCCACAGCTAATATCATCCTCAATGGGGAAAAACTGAGAGCTTTTTCCCTGAGATCAGGAACACGACAGGGATGTCCACTCTCACCGCTGTTGTTTAACATAGTGTTGGAAGTGCTAGGCAACAGCAATCAGACAACAAAAGGAAATCAAAGGCATCAAAATTGGCAAAGATGAAGTCAAGCTTTCGCTTTTTGCAGATGACATGATATTATACATGGAAAATCCGGTAGACTCCACCAAAAGTCTGCTAGAACTGATACATGAAGTCAGCAAAGTCGCAGGATACACAATCAATATACAGAAATCAGTTGCATTCTTATACACTAATAATGAAGCAACAGAAAGACAAATCAAGAAACTGATCCCATTCACAATTGCACCAAGAAGTATAAAATACCTAGGAATAAACCTAACAAAACATGTAAAAGATCTGTATGCTGAAAACTATAGAAAGCTTATGAAGGAAACTGAAGAAGATATAAAGAAATGGAAAAACATTCCATGCTCATGGATTAGAAGAATAAATATTGTTAAAATGTCTATACTACCCAAAGCTATCTACACATTCAATGCAATCCCAATCAAAATTGCACTAGCATTCTTCTCGAAGCTGGAACAAGCAATCCTAAAATTTGTATGGAACCACAAAAAACACTGAATAGCCCAAGTAATTTTGAAGAAGACCAAAGCAGGAGGCATCACAATCCCAGACTTTAGCCTCTACTACAAAGCTGTAATCATCAAGACAACATGGTATTGGCACAAAAACAGACACATAGACCAATGGAATAGAATAGAAATCCCAGAACTAGACCCACAAAAGTATGGCCAACTAATCTTTGACAAAGCAGGAAAGTATATCCATTGGAAAAAAAGACAGTCTCTTTAACAAATGGTGCTGGGAGAACTGGACAGCAACAGGCAGGATGAAACTAGAGCACTTTCTTAGACCATTCACAAAAACAAACTCAAAATGGATAAAGGACCTGAATGTGAGACAGGAAACCATCAAAACCCTAGAGAAGAAAGCAGGAAAAGACCTCTCTGACTTCAGCTGCAACAATTTCTTACTTGACACATCCCCAAAGGCAAGGAAATTAAAAGCAAAAATGAACTATTGGGACCTCATGAAGGTAAAAAGCTTCTGCACAACAAAGGAAACAATCAACAAAACTAAAAGGCAACCAACGGAATGGGAAAAGATATTTGCAAATGACATATCAGATAAAGGGCTAGTATCCAAAATCTATAAAGGGTTCACCAAACTCCACACCTGAAAAACAAATAATCCAGTGAAGAAATGGGCAGAAGACATGAATAGACAGTTCTCTAAAGAAGACATCCAGATGGCCAACAGGCACATGAAAAGATACTCAACGTCACTCCTCATCAGGGAAATGCAAATCAAAACCACACTCAGATATCACCTCACGCCAGTCAGAGTGGCCAAAATGAACAAATCAGGAGACTACAGATGCTGGAGAGGATATGGAGAAATGGGAACCCTCCTGCACTGTTGGTGGGAATGCAAATTGGTGCAGCCACTCTGGAAAACAGTGTGGAGGTTCCTCAAAAAATTAAAAATAGACCTACCCTATGACCCAGCAGTAGCACTGCTAGGAATTTCCCCAAGGGATACAGGAGTGCTGATGCATAGGGGCACTTGTATCCCCATGTTTATAGCAGCACTTTCAACAACAGCCAAATTATGGAAAGAGCCTAAATGTCCATCAACTGATGAATGGATAAAGAAATTGTGGTTTATATACACAATGGAGTACTATGTGGCAATGAGAAAGAATGAAATATGGTCTTTTGTAGCAATGTGGATGGAACTGGAGAGTGTTATGCTAAGTGAAATAAGTCATAGAGAGAAATATAGATGCCATATGGTTTCACTCTTATGTGGATCCTGAGAAACTTACCAGAAGTCCGTGGGGGAGGGGAAGAAAAAAAAAAAAAGAGGTTAGAGTGGGAGAGAGCCAAAGCATAAGAGACTCTTAAAAACTGAGAACAAACTGAGGGCTGATGGGGGGTGGGAGGGAGGGGAGGGTCGGTGATGGGTATTGAGGAGGGCAGCTTTTGGGATGAGCACTGGGTGTTGTATGGAAACCAATTTGAGAATAAATTTCATTAAAAAAAAAAAGAAAAAGAAAAAATTCAAGATAGACCTCTATTTTCAACCATACTAAGGACCAGATACCACAAAGTTTCACAACAAAGCACAAAGATACCCAATGAAAGTAAACTTGAATGCATGGCTGAATTGGCTAGAAAATAAGGAAAATTCTCTGAGGCCATAAAAGCAAACAGGAGCAAGGTTCCAAAGGGGTATAAACAGCCCCTGCATTAGGAACATCAACTTTTGCTAAACCCAGCAACTTAGAGCTGTAGTTTGAAAGGCCATACAGGGAAATATTGAACAGGACTAGAATTCTTCAAGGAGTCTAAAGAGACACTCCCTCAGTGAGGAGGAAACTGAAAAGCATTACACATCACTAAAGTAGACATTGAAGTAAAGATGTCCATCTGTCTTTGGCTCCGGATGGGAGGGAAAGCCCTCTCACATAAGAATCCATAATCCCAAATGGGCAATCACTCTGCATTGGGTCTCAATCCACAATATGTGATTCTAAAATGCACGGCAAAAATTTATTTTAAAATAGTTCTTGGTTGGTAGTGTCCCCTGATGATTAGCCAAAACAAACATAAAGAGAAATAGGAAACATAAGAGCCTGAGAGAAAAGTTAGATTAGAAACAAAGACACAAAAATTGGACCAAAGCAGAGGTGCCAACCCATTTAGGGAAGAGTCTAAGGCACCCAGACTCCTGGGAGGAATTTATTTTCAGCCCAGATTTTTTATGATTAGCAGACATGTCTCTCCAAAGTAAGTGTGATGTACACTTCTACACAGACCAGAAAAGAGTCTACAACCCAGTCTCATACCAAAGTAACTTAAAAAAATTTTTTTAAGTTTATTTATTTTTAGAGAGAGTGAGCAAGCAAGCAGGGGAGAGCCAGAGAGAGAGGGAGAGGGAGCATCCCAAGCAGGCTCTACACTGTCAGCACAGAGCCTGACATGGGTTCTGAACCCACAAACCATGAGATCATGATCTGAGGTGAATCCAAGAGTTGGACACCCTACCAACTGAGTCACTCAGGTGCTCTTCCCCCACAAAGGAACTTTCAAACAGTATACTTCAAAGAGAAGAAAAAATCATCTTAGAAGGAAGGTTTAGAAGGAAGCATGAGGGTATGGTGAGCAAAGAAAATGGTATTGGTTATAAAAAACATAAGATGATACAAAAACATTGGAAAAGAATGGCATGTAAGTATAAATGGGTGAGGTTAGAGTTTAACTCTAGGGACTGTATTATTTTAAATCTTAGATTTTGTTAAAGAACCCTGTTGAAATATCCAAGGTATATATTAAAAGAATGAAGGCACAAAATACAATTTGCAATGTAGTAGAGGGGAAATGTTGAATGAAAAGAAAACCATCAATCAGTTGGTGGTAATGTATTTACAAAGTCAGTCTCTCCATTCCTCTAACCATATGTCTTTGCAATAGGACATTTCCATGGTTTCTGTCCATATAACACTGAAGGGACAAGCCAGTGAACACAGTCAGAAAAAAGAAACTAAGAAATAAAATGGTGATTATTTGCAGTGATCTCTATGAGAAAATTGTAAAATTCACAAATTACTAATTATTGAGTTTAGCAAGTTTCTAGGATGTGACAGCTTTATACAGTAGTTATTTGAATTTTATTTATCCTCAGATAATAATAATAAATATGATTCACAAAATGTATTATAGTAAAAGATAAGGTCTTTAGGAATATACTATTAAAAAAAAACCTATGTAAAGACCTTAAGGAAAATTATAGAAATTTTTATACCAACTTTAAAGGAGGCATAAATAGGGGCGCCTGGGTGGCGCAGTCGGTTAAGCGTCCGACTTCAGCCAGGTCACGATCTCGTGGTCCGTGAGTTCGAGCCCCGCGTCAGGCTCTGGGCTGATGGCTCAGAGCCTGGAGCCTGTTTCCGATTCTGTGTCTCCCTCTCTCTCTGCCCCTCCCCTGTTCATGCTCTGTCTCTCTCTGTCCCAAAAATAAATAAAAAACATTGAAAAAAAAATTAAAAAAAAAATAAAGGAGGCATAAATAGATGCCAGTCTTTATCGTGTTCATAGATTCAATATAGTAAGATGTCAGTTCTCCCGAAACTGATGTATAGCCTATGTAATCGTGTCAAAATCCTAATAGATTTTTTTGGTGGAACTTGACAACTTGATTCCAAAATTATATTGAATAAATTAACAAGAAGAGGCATAAGTTTCCTAAAGAAAATGGGAATTTAATGTGACCACATTTTAAGTAGTATTAGAAAGCTACAGTAAATAACATAGCAACAGGTTTTGTTATGAAGAATAATATTGGAAATAGGTTAATGCAATCATATAGAGAAAACCCAGGAAAACAACACACACACACACACACACACACACACACACACACATATATATATATGGGAAAATATATATGGAATATAAATATATATATGTATGTGTGTATATATATATACACACACACATATATATGTGTGGAATATATATATATATATATATATATATATATATATGGGAAATTTGTACATGATACAATGGTACTGTATTTTAGAAAAGAGGGGATGGTATATTCATTACATGGTACTAAATGACTAAAACAACATAATATTATCTATGTAAAAAATTAAATTTGACTTTTAAAGGCCACACATAAAAATCAATTCTATACATACATAAAAATCAGATATATTAGGGTTAAATTTCAAAGTAAAACTACAACATTTTTATAGGACAATCTAAAACAGTCTTTCTATAAACTTGTAACATGGAAAGGTTTCTTAAGGCAAAAATCATATTTCATCAAGGAACAGGTTGAGAAATACCATGACATAGAAATAAAGACCTTCTGTTTATCAAGTCAGTAAAGAAAAGTGAAAAGTGAAGCTCCAAAGTTCGCAACACTTTAATACCCTAAAAATATAAAGAATCACTAATAATTCAATAAGTAAGAGACAGAGAAATAATTTACAGAAAAACAGCCAAAAGACTCAAAATGCATTTCATAGAAGAAGCAACATGAAAATATACTAACTCCTCATAAAAAATAAAATACAAATTAAAACCACAATGCGATATCACTTTAAATAATAGACTTGTCCAATGTAAGGACCACGTGCTCACAGGATTTGATACCAGAACTCTGCCAATAGGAGTGTAGATTGGAACTAATCACATTTTAAAACGATTTAGCTTTATCTAGACTGAAGACTCATTTCCCAATGACCAAGCGAATCTTTGTTCCCTTGGGTCTGTACCATAAAAAAAGGGTATTTACATACACCATGAGTCTGGAAAATAGATATTCGTATAAGCATTTTTTGTACTGGCTAAAAAAGGGAAAGAATAGGAGAAATATAGTAGTCCTACAATGGAGTCAATGTTAATGAAATATAGCCGTATGCATAAGCATGGAAGATCTCAAGAACAGCGTTCAGTGGAGAATAAAATAAGTTATAGAAGAAAATGCTTACAATTCCACTTATACAGTTCATAAGTTTGCACAACTAAATAATAAATTAGTTACAATTTGTATTCTTCGCAAAAGTATAAATAGAAAGTGTGCAAATGATAATGGAAAATTCAACATGGTGGTCATGGCTGAAGAGAACAGAGGCCTATAAGATTGAGGGAGGACAAACAGAAGAGCTGAACGTATTCATCATGTTACATTCCTTGAGGGGGTATACCTGGCTAATCATTCCATTATAATTCTTTAGACTCATTTAGGTTATAATATATACATACATATTCATAAAATCATATTCTTATTTGTGTCATATGTATATAATACATAAATGCCTTCCACATACACAGTTGATCCTCATTATTCATGAATTCTGTATTTGTGAATTTGCCTACTCACTAAAATTGATTTTAACTTCTAAATCAACATTTGTAGTACTTCGATAGTTATCTAAGGACATATGCATAACAGTGAACAGTTTGAGTCACCTGACACATACATTCCCAGCAAACGTGGAACAAGGCCAGGCTCTGGCTTATATCAGCTCTCATATTACAAATATGTGTCCTTTTCTTAGTCTATCATGACACATTTTTTTTGCATTTTTGTGGGGTTTTCTTGGAGGCAATTTATCTTTTTTAAATGGCCATCAAATATAGTGCTGCACTGCTGTCTACTGCTCGCCCCTAAGCACAAAGAGGCTGTGCTATCCCTTAGAGAAAGTACTTGTGTTAGATATGCTTGGTTCAGGCACAATTCATGGTGCTGCTGGCTGTTGGTTCAGTATTAATGACTCAACAATGTATATTAAATAAGGTGTCTTCAAACATGAAAACACATAAACTTATTAAAAATAAAGCCCATTAGGGGCGCCTGGGTGGCGCAGTCGGTTAAGCGCCCGACTTCAGCCAGGTCACGATCTCGCGGTCCGGGAGTTCGAGCCCCGCGTCGGGCTCTGGGCTGATGGCTCAGAGCCTGGAGCCTGTTTCCGATTCTGTGTCTCCCTCTCTCTCTGCCCCTCCCCCGTTCATGCTCTGTCTCTCTCTGTCCCAAAAATAAATAAACGTTGAAAAAAAAAATTAAAAAAAAAAAAATAAAGCCCATTAAAAAAAAAAAACATGAACACACACAAACAAGGTTGTATATTGACTGATTGATGAAAATGAGACCAATGTAACCAGAGCCTTGATGCAACTGAACCTTGTATTTGCTTTTAGGAGCAATGGTTCAGTGTCAATCAATTCAGTGTTGATGGCAACTTTATAGAACATACTTAATAGAAAATAATAATAAAATTTATTTTTGTGTTATATAAAAATGAATATAAAACACATACAAAATTATAATTTATACGTATGCATGCATATATGTTTCTTACATATAAGATAAGTATAAAATATACATAAGTATAAAATATTTTATAATAAAAATGAACAAGCAGGGGACAAAAGCAACCTGTAGAGGTTGTAACCACTAATTATATATAATATACAAGTTTATATGCCTATTTATGTACATACATACACATATGTATGTACAAATTACCTCTGAAAGGACAGAAATGAAACACAACATTGGTTAAAATAGAGGAAAGTAATAGTAAGAAGACTGACATTTCATTATATACCTACATTTTATAATACATGCATGCAATATTACAAATTGCTTCTTCTACTTATTCACTAAAAAATGAACAATGAAGCCAAAGTCCCATGCCAATGACAGGGAATAGAGGAGGGGCAGAGGACCTGAGGAACTTGACTGAATTGATAAATTCATCCCTTTATTCATTCATGTATGAAATAAACATTTATTTGAAGTCTGCTATGTACTGAGTGCAGAGGATACAACATGGAACACAATATGGAGATGTTTAGATGAGGCATCAGTGGGAGCATCCAACTAGAAATACGCAGGAGGCAGTTGTTAGCAAATCTCATATGGAATCAATTCCCACCACTCCTCAGCGGCTCTTTGATCATTTCTCCTCCACAGCAACAGAATGGATGACTGCGGCTGGTGGAAATCTAACCCTCAGAAAGAAGAGGTGATATAGACTATTCTCCTTTACAGAGAATCATTTCAAATTCATGCTTCTTCCATGTTAAGAGTGACAGGAGGGGTACAAGGAATAATCATTTATCAACAGGGGAAGGAGCTTTGTCTATCTGGTACAAAGCACTGCATGCATATTGCATGAATGCAGAAGTATTCTCACTTTCCAGTTCTGATACTGTGACTTTTGAGTTTAACTGCATATCCTACATACGATTTCTTCTGCATATGGTTTCCACCACCTGACATTACACAACTCACTTATCCACTACCTCTTGGAACCCCTAATGATATTTTTAATAATTTTTAAATTAAAATAAAATATAGCTAAAACTTCTTATGGAAGGTATTGGTTCTAACATGACTTTGCCATCTGTTGTGTGACTTTAGTCAAGTACTGAGTCCTCTGAGCCTTTGTTTTCTGACCAGAAAATGGAGACAATAGTGGCTTCTTAGACTGTCCTAAAGAATCATGAAACTAAATCACATAGAGAATAAAAGGGCTTCAGTTAATTCTTTAGCACAACAAAATTGGTATTAATGCTTAATATTACTATTATTATATGAATAATAAGTAAAGCATTGTGTGCTTAAAAGACAATAGTTTGTTTTTCAATTGTAAATGGTCAATGAAAGACTTCGGACATTAGATACATTTTACACTTTTATCATCGCTAAAAAAAATTCTCAGTATATTTTTGGAAAAAGAAATAAAAACACTACCAAACATACTCGCCCTGAATATGGAACGCTGCTTATAGGGCACCATGGGTACCATTTCCAGTAGAAGATACTTCTGACAGACTTTGCAGTCTTTGGGACAGTTAATGCAACTGCTTTCACCATTTCTTCATTCTCAATCATAGAATTACCAAAACTAAAGATTGTATATTGAGAGTAGAAGCTTCAACACCCTTGTAATTATAAGTATGTCATTACAAATTTATGCACCTTCACCTTCGTTCTATTCCTTCATTTCAGCCTCAACTTACTATGCTTCATTTAAGGAAGAAATGTTTGGGAAGAGAGGGGGTGGAGGTATGGAGAGTTAGGCTAATAAAAATCTCATCAGCCATTTCTGATTTATAAAATCAAAATAAGGACTTTACTTCATATAATAGCATGGAGAGAAATGACCTTTAATTTGCCATTCACCCCCCATAAAAACAGTTGAGCTTGGGTTTGAAAATTAACAGTTATCAAAATGTGCCAAATGAGTAAAAAGGCTGTGAAGGCCAACAACATAGAACTAGGCTCCTATTTCTTTCCCAGCAACCTCCCATGTACAGATACCTATAAAGGCAATCCTCTATATCTATGCATATGGTTTTCATATGCACGCTTAGTCCATAATACAACTTGGATTCAAACAGAAGGAAGAAAAATAAAAAGGAAGAAGTGTACTGAGTGCTGAGAGAAATATTAGCTTAGCATGAGCTTCCCTAGTGATCTCATTTATCTCTTCTTTCTTTCCTCTTGCTTTCTGCTACTTAAAAAAGAAGAGGCACAAAAGAAAATTAAACAAAAATGACAGATAAATGCTAGATAAGTGTCTGGTGATTACTAATTAGTTTTCTTCATAATACATCCAGAAAATAAAATCATCACATATGTTGACATAAATTAAAGATAAGCTAAATTTCAGTAACTTTGATTAAACAGTTGTCTAACACTTATGCCAGTTACCGTATCCAACATAACTTTAAAAATTGTTGCAGAGTTGTGTCCTTCTACTTCCTCACTTCTCTTGAATGTTAAAAGCTCAGGAAACTGGTTTCATCTACGCCGATCCAAGAAAAATGTTCCATCACTCCCTCCTTTCTGAAACTCTTCCTAACTCTGGCTTCCATCACAACAGCCTCTCTTCATTTTCTTTCTACCTAACTCACCACTAACTGTTGGGGCTTCCTCTGTCCATCCTATAAATGCACCCTCCTAAAGAATTTTAACCCTGAGTCTATTTTTTTTATCTTTCTAGGTGATCACATCCACCAAATAATCACCCTGTTTATGATGTCCAATCCTCCATCTGTGCTCTCTGCCATGTCCAAGGTAGATATCCACCAGCTTGATGGGAACATTCACCTGTGTGCCCACTTAGGTCATGCTATCCATCCAAAGCTTTCCCTATATTTCTATTTTCTATCCTGATTAACACCACCACTCCCCACCACACAAACCTGAAATCTGGACCCTATGCATCACCTCCATATTTATTTGGTCACCAAGTAATTTCTCATCTATGCTATTGTTATCCCTTAAATATGTCCTCTCTTCAGGACCATTATTATGTCCCTAGAACAGGGCCTCCTCATTTCTCTAACAATTTGCCATAACAATTTTACAAGCAATTTCCTTCTTAAAGTCTGGTCTGTCTGCCTTGAGTCCTTCCCAGATTCTGCCAGTATAAACTTTTTTAAGTCTTTAAACCTCTGCTCCCCAAGGATTCAGGATGAAGCCCAAGTTCCCCAGCCAGGTTTGTAGATGTGGTGGTGGGAAGGTGTGGGAGCTTCTGTATAAAAGCATCTGTTTTCTCACCACAGGATAAGATGAGGTTATCATCAGAGTCATGAGGAAGCAAAACAGAAAGACTGTGGAGGCTTGAGAGAACAGAGGAGCAAAACTCAGAAACTGAGAAAACGAAGTTTACAAGGAAAATCTTATAGAAGTGCTCAACAGAAATGAGTTCCAACAGCAGGTCTGCGGTCATGGTTTTAGATGATACCAGTTGGTGCTGTTGTAAGTACCCTCCCACCCTCAAACAAAAACAAAAACAAAAACAAAAAGTTGAGCTACTCTAGTGCAAATATGGAGACTGAAAAGAGATGGGCTTGATGAGGGTTGTTGGGTTTTGTCAGGTGAGCAAGACAGTGGGTACAACAGGTAGGGACTGTTCTAGATATAGGAATAGCAAGAAGCCAAACAAGACTGCTTTCTTAATGGAGCTTACTTTGTTGAGGGACAGATACATAATACAACTGCAGAAAGCAGTAAGTATTACAAACAATATAATGTTGGGTGGAGTTCAGAACATTATTTGAGAACATTATTTAGTGTTAACATTATTAATTGAGAGCATCAACTCTCCAAAATATGGTACTTTGCTGGCACCATTACAAACAATGAATGCCTTGCAGAGGCAGGACTCAATTCTTTAAATCTGCCTCTTTTAAAGCAGGGGTGAGGACATTCCCAAAGAAGAGGTGTTTAAGCAGAGTCCATAAAATATTGGCTTGAGAAAAATTAGGAAGATAGGGAGTAACAAAGCGGGTGAATCAGTGGAATATAGGGCTAGTTAAAATCCAAAGACTGTTAGTGTGTGTTCAATAGACCACACAATAGCTGAATTATGAGGATAAGAGATGTTTCTATTACATTGTGGGAACTAATGCAATAAAAATGTTTGACCAGTATTGGGCATAGTCTCTTGAACTGTTGGGAGAGAGATTTTAGGCTTTGAAATGTGGCACCTAAGACTTTGACAGGGGGGCCTGGGTGGCTCAGTCAGTTGGGCGTCCGACTTCGGGTCAGGTCGTGAACTCACGGTCTGTGAGTTTGAGTCCCGTGTCAGGCTCTGTGCTGACAACTCAGAGCCTGGAGCCTGCTTCAGATTCTGTGTCTCCCTCTCTCTCTGACCCTCCCCCGTTCGTGCTCTGTCTCTCTCTGTCTCAAAAATAAATAAACATTAAAAAAAAAATTTTTTAAATAAAAAGACCTTGACAGGATTAAAAAAAAAAAAGACTTTGATAGGATATATAAAAAGATTAAAAAACCTATGTAAGTTAATATGAGCACAGAGGTAAATGTAAGAAAACTATTTTATTATTGAGGACAGCCTAATTATAAGCAAATGTTTGGCATATATTTTTATACCAAGGTGCAATGCATTTTTCAGTGTATAAGCTTAATTACAGAATTTTGTCATGATAACAAGAGGGAATATGGGACAAAAAAATAACTACATTCTAAAAAAATTATCTTAAGGGAAACATTTTGAATCCATTGTTTTCATTATATGTCATTGAATATAGGCTAATAGGCACTCATGTTTACTCTTTTTATTTTTATTTTTTATTGTGAAATTTATTGTCAAATTGGTTTCCATACAACACCCAGTGGTCATCCCAACAGGTGCCCTCAATACCCATCACCCACCCACCCCTCCCTCCCACCCCCCATAAACCCTCAGTTTGTTCTCAGTTTTTTGGAGTCTCTTAGGCACTCATGTTTAAAGCTGAACTTTTTTCTCCCACGTTTTGACATATTTGATCTACATAAGATGTTCCAAAGAATTTGCTATTGTCATTAACTGCCTTCTGGATAATGTACAATGTAAGATCTACTAAGACATATACATTTTCTTATTCACTGCTATTAAATGTCTAGGTGCATGGAGGTACTCAAAAATTTTTTTCAATGACATGTAATCATACAGCATTTGAACAGGACCAGAGATGAAATTAAAAGGTAACTGAAAGTAGATGGAAGAAGAGCCATGAAGAAAGACTCATTCTTTCCTTACTGAGTTAATGAATTCAGGACTCATTTCTTCATATAAGCAAAAAGAATACCTCATCCTTTACCCTTATATTTCTCCCAAATGACATGTTCTTGATCTAAATACCCGACCTAATGAAGAAAAGAAGACTCATTTTTATTCATCATTAAGAAAGTACTGAGCTTACAGCGTCCTCTAATATGTAACTACAGGACTCTGATTTTGTCCCAAGGACTATTTAGGAATTATTGAGTAGATTTTCCACCCTAAGAACTGAGGACCTGAGAATTTAGAAATGACAATCACTTTGATTTATGAATCTGACCAAAGTTCTGTTTCAATCTTCATGATGATGATCTTGAGTGATTAAATACTACTTTCCCATCTAAAAAATA
Organism: Prionailurus viverrinus; assembly: GCF_022837055.1. Lineage (NCBI taxonomy): Eukaryota > Metazoa > Chordata > Mammalia > Carnivora > Felidae > Prionailurus > Prionailurus viverrinus. Next base: position 6,817,842 of record NC_062577.1, read on the forward strand.
AAAGCTGTGTTTAACATTTAATCCAATTCCAATGTGACTCATTCATTGTAAATCATCATTAATGACACTTGAACAACCTATAAAAACTATAGCCTAATAAACAGAGGATGGAGCCAGTCTTCAGAGTGGTACTTAGCCTCAGTCTCAAGCCATGTCAGCCTCTAGGAGAATTCCTGACAGTAAGAACTTTCCCAGAGCATGGCATGACACAAATCTGATCTTCACATTCCAAAGGAGAAATGTTTTGAGTAGCAAATGCTTTGCTATAATTGTAAATTCCAATAATTTAAAATGGTAAGACTTTTTACATAGTTTTTTCTTCTTTAATTTTTTTTTGTTTCTTTAATATCTTCTGAAATATTCTGCCTTTGTTTATGTCACAGGAAGAGTCAAAAGATAATATTTATTATATTTTAAGCTTTCTGGGAAAAAGGTGTTAAATATCTAGAGGTATTTATATATCCTATAAAAGTAGAATATAATGTTTTGAAGATCTGGAAAACATCAATATTCTTTGGGTTTTTTTCAGTATTTTCAAAAACTAAATAAATACAAAGTTGAGCTGAAGTCACAAGCATAGTTAAAACTTAGAAGAATATCTCATTTTCTATCACAAAGGGCATAAAATTTTAATATCTTGACAAATAGTTACTATTTTAACATCGGATATTTACTGTCATTAAAAAACAAAAATAATGAACATTATCCATAATAGTATGTTTACCAAATTGCTCATCTGTCAGAGCTGTGTGACTCATGATTAAACATAATTTGTTTTTCTGTGATGTCAAAATAATCCCCTTTAAACCAACGCATATTTTTTTTAAATGCCATCTACCTACCTTTCTGCTGAAAAAGGAGGGAAATGCAACATGTGTCTTTAGAATTTACCTTGAATAATAAATTGTTCCATGTTTTCTTTGAAAGGCTGGATGTGCTCTTTTGAGGATACCTGGTATACTTTGCCCGCCTCAACTTCACAGGCTGAAATTAGAGAGAGACATTGTTTAGAATGTCACAGTGTTGATGGAACAGTAATATATATATATATATATATATATATATATATATATATATATTTTTTTTTTTTTTTTTTTTTAGAGAGAGACAGAGAGAGAGCACAAGTAGTAAAGGGAGAGAATCTTAAGCAGGTCCCATGCCCAGGACAGAGTCTGACACGGGGCTCGACCTCACAACCAAGAAACCATGACCTGAGCTGAAATCGAGAGTCAGACTCTTAACCAAGCGATCCACCCAGGTGCTCCATCAACTTTTAAAACATACTAGCTGATGTTAAAAACCTCTGATAACCCCACTCATTGATACATGTTCTACACATATTTTGGAAACATCCAAATACTGACATAAGAAGCCTATGATCTCAGCTTCACTTTGGGTTGTTGTACAAAGAGGTTCTTAAGAATCCAAGTTTGGTCACTGCCAAACAGTGCAAACGTAGGAAGCTCCTTTAAGCTCCAAGCCTCAATCTCGTTTGTAGAATGGTGATAGCACTGGCCTCTCTCTCTCAGGGCTGTCATGGGGCCCAAATCAGTTAACAGATATAAAGTGTTCAAAACAGTGTCTGGCAGACCATAAAGCAGTATGTCAGTATTTGCCACCATGCTCAATATTAGCAACTGACTTCTAATACAAGTTTCTCCCAAACTGAAATCCATATTTCTGAAAAATGACAGATGGCAATTTTGGTGCTCATGTTAGCATGGAAATCAATAATTAAAGAGCATCTATTACGTGGCAGATACTTATTACCTACCATTTAATTTAATCTCTAGAATAAATTAATAAAAGTGGGGGTTCCTGGGTGGCGCAGTCAGTTAAGCGTCCGACTTCAGCCAGGTCACGATCTCGCGGTCCGGGAGTTCGAGCCCCGCGTCGGGCTCTGGGCTGATGGCTCGGAGCCTGGAGCCTGTTTCCGATTCTGTGTGTCCCTCTCTCTCTGCCCCTCCCCCGTTCATGCTCTGTCTCTCTCTGTCCCAAAAAATAAGTAAACGTTGAAAAAATAAATTAAAAAAAATAAATTAATAAAAGTGGAATTTACCCCATTTTGTAGCTGAGGAAAGTTAGGCTCAAAGATGCCACTTATTTGTTGAAAGACCCACAGGTAATAAGTAGCAGGTCCATAAATGAAATCCTGATCTGACTCAAGAGTTTCTTTTCTTTGTATGCCCATGCCATCATAAATGCCTTAGTAGGCTATAGATCCCACAAGGGTTAATTAAGAATTACTTCTAAGACATTTTCTGAAGAAATTCCTGCCATTTTAGTGATAGAATAAATTCAAAATCAAAAAGCACATATTTGAAAGACAAAACTTAGGACATACAAATATCTGAATCAGGAAAACATACTTCTCACTGCCAATAAATTTCTCAATGAGACTTTGAAATTTCACTCTTTAAAATATTTTTCTCTTATTAAAACATTGTTTCCTTTCCCCTCCAGGTTGTTAGTTTATCTAAGCAGAATACAGGGGGCTATATTGTTAGCCCCATTTCTCCCCCTCAAGCGTAAAAGACAATTATATCTAGTAGAATTTAAGACCAGTTAGACATATGTTGGGTTCTCTCTGCCCACCTTCCCCAGGACTCCTCACTCTCTGTGGGAGCAGGCTCTTGTAAGCTCGTGCCTGTGCAATCTACATCTCTAGCCCCGTATCTTGTACCTTCAGATTTGTACATTAAGCTTCCACACATGTCAGTATTTTCAAATAGAACTCATCACAGCCTTCTCTAGACTTGCTACCTCCCTTATTTTATTCTCCTGTTGGTGGTACCACCATCTGACCTAAATAACTCATACCAAAGCAGGAGAGTTATCCTTGACTCACTCTCCTTGTCTCCACATTCTATTTGTTTACCTCCTAGATACTTCTTATGTCTGCCTATCCTCTCCATTCCTGCTTTATGCTGGTACAAAAGCCTTCATCATTCTTCGCTGAGCTACTAGAAAGCCTCTTAACTGGGCTTCCCACCACCAATCTTTTACAGATCCATGCTCCTTCTCATAGCTTAAGAAGAATGGATAAAGAAAAGGCAGTGGAATATGACTCAGCCATCAAAAGAATGAAATCTTGCCATTTGTGAAAACATGGGTTGGCCTGGATGGTATTATGCTAAGTGAAAGAATACGAAGACAAATACCATATGATTTTACTTACACATGGAATTAAAAAAATGAACAACAAAAAGACTCTTAAATACAGAGAACAAACAGATGGTTACCAGAGGAAAGGTGGGTGGGGCGATAGGTGAAGGGGATTAAGAGGTACAATCTTCCAGTCATAAAATAAGTAAGGCAAAGGGATATAGTGAATAGCATTGGAAATATAGTCACTAATATTGTCATAACATTGTGTGGTGACAGATGGTATTTCTGTGGTGATAGCACAGATAACATTTCTGTGGTGAGCACTGAGTAATGTATACAATTGTTAAATCACTATGCTGTTCACTTGAAACTAATATAACATTGCATATCAACTATACTTCAGCAATAAACAAAAAAAAACATAAAATAAATCATCCAGAAGAAACCTGACCAATTACCTGAAACTGTTCAATGACCTCTAACTTCATAATTACATCTTGAGTAAAGGAACGATTTAACATCCTACAATATGAAGTAGAGCAACTTGCCCAGCTTTCTCCTAATCCACCTCTACTCCTGCTATCTTTTGCAGACTCAGTGCAAATTCTCATCTCCATACCCTTGCTCAAGTTGGTTACTCTAGTTAGAATGCTTTTCTCCTTTACCCCCTTTATCCTCTTATCTCATTCATCTCACCTATTCCCAATATTACTTCATGACTTAACCTTGATGTAGCTGCCCCTGAAAAGGATTTCCTCTTTCCACTTTCCTCAGTTCACTACATCCCCTGCTCTCCTCCACTCACTGTCCCACCTCCAGGAAGAACTGGGTGTCTATCCTCTGTGACCCCACAGCACCTCGTGCAGACAGAATTGAAGCTATTACTTACTGAATACTTTTTATGTGCCACACTTTACATTTGTTCTCCCATGCAATCCTCAAGAAGCCCTTTCAAACAGAAGAGTAATACGCTTGCTTTATGTCAGAGAAATGAAATACAAAGAGACTGTCCAAATTTTCACAGTTCATATGTTGAGAAGGTAGGGCTCAATATCAGCTACCATTCCATATTCTTGTTATTTGTAATCACATCTCTTGTGCTCCACTAGACCAAGCTAAGTGGTCTAAAGATAGGAAATCTTAAAGATGGGAATCTTAAAGATAGGAAATCTTAAACATAGGAATCTTAAAGATAGGAAATCTTAAAGATAGGAAATCTAATTCTCATTTGTATTCCTAGTGCCTGATACAAGCAACAAATCATAGTTGGATGGGTTAAAGGCTGGATAAATAGCTCCTGTTGCAAAAATAGTATTCCAGATGTTAGAATCTAGCAGATGGGAGACAGGGTTTAAATTCTAGTTCACTCATTCACTGAGTGAGCCTTAGCTTGGAGAAACCTAAGAAAATTATCATAGCTGCTTTTAAAGTATGGTCTCAGGAACAAAAGGGTATAAACTTCTATGTTGATTCTAAGGAAGAAGGAAGCTAAACCAGCAGAAGGTGAGGGAAGGGGAGAGAGAGATTCTGGTTCTAAGTAAAAGGGTGGCTAATGTTTAGGGAAATCTCAGTGAAGTAACCAGCTGTCTGAGGTGATGAGCACTTTATCACTGGCACTCTTTACTCTTCAGAAAATAGTGGGCTACCTGTCAGAAATGTAGTAAAGGGGATGAGTCTAAGGAGAAGACATATGCAGTCAGCTTCCTTTGGAATGTATCACTCATGACAGCCCCATGAAGCCAGAAATTTTGTGTGTCTCTACATGCATAATAAAGACATAATGTCATAATTTCAAGTATTCTCTAAAAGTAACAAGTTGCATTATTTCAAAGGTATGAAGTAGAAATTTATCAGCCTTTCCTATCAGGCAGTGAATTATTTCTGGCAAAATGACACGAAGAGATGTTCTGAATGGTCTTCATCAATTTGTAATTGCTAATCAACCTACTCACACATGACACAGACATTGACTGACAGGAAAATGCCAGGACAAACACCCCTGTCCTCAGATGGCTTGACTTCCACTATACTATATAGTCTTTAACTAATTGTTTTTCAATTCCAACAAGAAAAGTATAATACTAATAGCCTGGGGTCTAATAGATTAGGCCAAAATGAAAAAAGGATCCAGTCTTACACTTGGTCTGATTTTCAAAAGTTCAAAGTCTGAGGCAAGAAAGATTAATATTTTTACTATTGATGTCACAATTGTCTCATTTGCCATTTTTTACTAGAAGATGAAAGCAATAACTGTCTTTTTCTTCATGATACTATACTATGTCTAGAGGTCCAGGGAATTATACAAATACCCCAACACTAGGAACTTGCAGAAGTTAATCTAATGGATCGGGTGACAATTTCCCTAGTTAGGCAAGCAGAGTTAGATCAAAGACTGAGCCTAGCAAAGTCTTCTAAAATATGCCAAAATTTCTCTAGGTCTCCATTTTTACTTAGTAACTTTAAAACGACAGAATATACAACAGATAAGAAATACATAAAATACTTAAAATATATTTTAAAAAGGTTAAAATTATATTTTAATTTCCACTTAATTTTATAAGTGCCCTTGGCACATTCATATGAACTTGATATTATGAATATAAATGTAAGCAAAACCTATTTTTTCTATTTATTCTCTTTTCCCCTTCACCTATAGATTTTCCTGTACACAGTAAGAACTAAGTAGAATTTTAGATCTAGAAGCTCCATAGGGTCATTTATAGGCAACCCTATCTCATTTCCAGTCCTCCTTCCAGGCAGCCATGATAAATGCTTGTCAAGTATCTCAGTGTTTCCAGTGATATCCATTCATTTCCCTACCAGGCAGCTTTTTCCCTGCAGATTTATTCTAATTATTAGAATTTTCAGCCAGATATTGCTCAGAAATCTCTCCGTACAGTATACTCCTTGTGGAATGATATATCTGGAGCTTGCTTTAAGATACTCCAGATATATTCACATAATTACTTATATAGTTAAAAAATCGGTTAAAAAAAGTCCATCATAGATAGTTTGCCTTTAGTGAGTAACAGAAAATCTCCACTGTCTTTGAGGACAGAGGAGGACCCTCATCTTCTACCATCCTGCATTTACTCATTAACATTCCCTAGAAGGCAATACACATCCAACAATTCTCTGGGGAATGAATGGATAAATGAATCAGACCCTCCTGGAACAATGAACTTTTTTGTAATTTTTAAAGCGTCATATCTCTTCAAATTTCTCCACATATACTCTTAACTCTCAGAACCAATTGTTGAACCTCTCCTTATCCATCCCAAATTTCAACTATCACCCCAAGAGAAGAGGATCATCTCCCCTGAACTTTGTATCTCCTTTCTCTATATATGTGTGAATGATAGAAGATAAAAGCAAAACTTTGGATAAGAGATCTGGATTCAAGTGTAGTTCTCCTAGTAGCTATTTGATCTTCAACTGGCTCCTTAAATTATCTGAGCCTCAACTAGAAATCGGGATGATGAAGATATTGAACTTGACTGCTAAGCACTGAGCTGTTGAGACGCTTTCAAAAACCATAGCTATTAATGATATTATTTCATTGCATTTATTTGGTTATACATCTTTGTCTCTGATTTACTTTTATTTTAAATTCACTGAAGTCAAGGACTATCTTATTCAACTCTGTGTGCCTAGTGTCTGAAATACTGAGGAAGCACTAAAAACTTGGTGAAAAAAGCACTTTTAACTATGTTGATAATCATGACTTTCCTTAATCTGGATATTAAGCCTCCACTGGTGGCTCATTTGTAACACCACAAATCTTATGCAAAGTGTACAAAAACCCAAATCCAAAGTTCCAAAGTTCTTTTTGTGATACACAACCTATACAATTATTTGTGGATGGTTGGTACTTTACTTATTCATATTAAGAAGGAAGAGACTTTTGGATAACTATAAAAATAAAATGTCAAGTTCTAGAGTTTATAGATATCGTATATACATCTAATACATTCAATAACATATATGAATATGTTCAATGTGACAAAGAATAAGGAAATATCTTTATAAGACTGGATCTCATTCTTTTTTTCAACGTTTATTTATTTTTGGGACAGAGAGAGACAGAGCATGAACGGGGGAGGGGCAGAGAGAGAGGGGGACACAGAATCGGACACTGAGCCATCAGCCCAGAGCCTGACGCGGGGCTCGAACTCACGGACCACGAGATCGTGACCTGGCTGATGTCGGACGCTTAACCGACTGCGCCACCCAGGCGCCCCTGGATCTCATTCTTTTAACTGTAGGGCATCACGGTATAACATATGGTATAATATATCCTGGCTTATCATCTTCAAAATTGGTATGTGACTATGTAAACTTAAAAAAAAAAAAGTGCTATAATCTTACAGACTTGAAGAGCCATTTAAAAACATTATTAAAAACACAATAGAGTTCCTGGAAAATCTGCATTACAGTTAAATCCAAATAGTAAAAAAACATTTGTTAAAGGATGTTGAAATTGAGGAGGGCACCTGTTGGGATGAGCACTGGGTGTTGTATGGAAACCAATTTGACAATAAATTTCATATTTAAAAAAGCACAAAATATTAAACGTGTCAAAATAAAGTAATAAAATTTAAAATAATAAAATAAAGTAAAATGGCTTCCCTTGTAAAAAAAATAAAATAAAATAAAAATACATTTTCCAGAGTTTTTCCTTTAATGATTAAATACACAAGACCTTCACACACTTCTTCCATTAAAACAGATCATGCGTTACTTATAGTATGAAAAAAAAAGTGAAAAGGTATCTATGTAGTGAAGAATGATCTGTTTATTACCAGATCACTGTGCCTCTTCTGAATTCCTGAACCACCAGCAAACTCACCAAAGGAAACGTCTTATAGAATTTTAATATTCAACAATAAAGCTCCATAAATAAATCCAATCATAAATCAAGCATAACCTTTTAAAATCAAACTTCTTTTGGAATATATTAATGATAAATGATGACATAATGTCATAATGACATTACTGAAGACTACCTTCTACTAAAGAAAAATAAACGTGACTATTTCTAGCTATTCTCTTTTCCAAATCATATCATATTTCATAGGGACAATTTTTGATTTCTGAGAATGAACATTACTACTTGCTCAGAACTTGTCACAGAAAAATGAAGCGAATTATAGAAATTTGCAGGAATTCTGAAGATAACACTGAGTCTCTACAGGAACAAGCCTACCAAGTTCTCCTATAACCGCTCCTCAGTTCATACTGATAAATCTCTCATAAAATGTTAAAGAGCAAGTTTACTTAAAATGGAATTAAAGATATACCAAAATTTGGCTGAAAGATATGTATACACAAGAATGGCAAGCTTTAACTCATAAATAGTGAAATAATGAGGCCAGAAACCCTAACAGACACTAGCATTCATGGATGAAAGTCTGCTGAGAAGATATTTACATACTCTCAAAGAGTCACCTCACGAATAATTTGCTAATTATTAAAAAAAAAAAACGTGAACACCAAAAACGAAGAAAAAAACTCAAATAACTTCATAGTGGAGGAACCGGTAGATGCCACCTAAACACAATGACAGGAATGGCCAAAGTGACACATCATCATTAGCAGTAATGAGATAAGCTGACATCATGGGCCTGCAGAAATGGCACATATCACTTCTGCAGACAAAGCCAATGGAGGAGACATCTACAAAATAAGCAATCTTTAAATATGGTAAGGTCAAGAAAGACAAAGGAACTGCACTAAATTAAAGAAGTCTAAGTAGGGGCACCTGAGTGGCTCAGTGTGTTAGGCATCTGACTTTGGCTCAGGTCATGGTCTCACAGTTGGTGAGTTCGAGCCCCACATCAGGCTCCGTACTGTCAGCTCAGAGCCTGGAGCCTGCTTCAGATTCTGTGTCTCCCGAACTGCACTAAATTAAAGAAGTCTAAGTAGGGGCACCTGAGTGGCTCAGTGTGTTAGGCATCTGACTTTGGCTCAGGTCATGGTCTCACAGTTGGTGAGTTCGAGCCCCACATCAGGCTCCGTACTGTCAGCTCAGAGCCTGGAGCCTGCTTCAGATTCTGTGTCTCCCTCTCTCTCTGCCCCTCTCCCACTCATGCTCTGTCTCTCAAAAATAAATAAAAATGTTTAATTTTTTTAATTAAAAAAAAAAGAAGCCTAAGGAGACATTAAAATTAAATGAAGTTTGTGAAGTAGGGATTGGGCAAAATAGCTATAAAAAATACTTCTGAATATGGTCTGTAGATTATTATCATAACAGTATTTATCAATGTTAAACTTCCTGAATTTGACAATTGTACTGTGTATACCTAAAAGGACGCTCAGGTTCTTAGGTTATATACCCTAAAATATTGACCGGTAGAGGAGCATTACTTGCTGGTGTATGGTCCAGAAAAATAAAACCATGCACACCCACATATGTATACACAAGCATGCATATATACATGTCTATATGTGGGGGACAGGAGGGGGGGAATGATAAAGCAAATAAACAACTGACGGTCTAAGGAAAGAATATACAGGAATTCCACATACTAGCGTGTGACTTGTCTGCAAGTTTGATTGATATCAAATAAAACTTATAAACAAACAACAAAAAAGAATAACACGTCCCAGTTTGCCTAACGTGGACTTTTAAGACTTCTAACCAAAGGACCTGGGGCTAGGGGGCTCCAATACAATTTCTTGTTTAGAATGTTAAGAACAGTCAAGTATGCTTCACAGATAGTGTAAAACTTGGTTTTCTTATACATCTGGCTTTAGTTTAAGAGTCTGAAGGCTCTACAGCTGCAGACACAAGTGTCTCTTTAGCTGATGGTTTGACTGGCACTTCAGGGTGACAGCAACACGCTGGTAATGGTTACCAGGCAGATTTTTAAAGATGACTTACAAGCTCTACTCTTCCAAATAAGTAAAAGTATGCAACTTTCCTAGGATGGTTGTAAAAGGTTATTAATTCATAGTTTTAAACCATATTTAAGATGACAGATGCAGCAACTTACAATAAAATAATAAAAGCACCCTTACCACAAACTAACCTGCTTATAATATTTGACACATGGTTCCAGAAATCTTCAAACGTGTACATCTTTAACCGTAATGTTGTCAAGAATTAGCAAGTTGCTCAAATATTTTGGAATTTTTCAAATGAATTCTTTAACATTGAATACTACAAATAAAACGTTATGTCTTGAGTATAAAAGTGATTTACATAAAACTGAATGTATTAGACAATGTATTCTAATATAGTGCATATATGAACTTATTCTAAGCGAAGCCTCTGACATTTTCTAAGGATGCAGTAAAACCATAGAACTAGGTGACAATGTTTATTGAGGGCATAAGTGACTGTCATAGAAGCTTATACATGATCTTGACATTACTGGCCAGGTGCCCAGCTTCATACTGGCTGCCTCCCCCACCCCCCATTATTAGATGACTTGAGGTATAATTTCAGGCATCTATGACTGGCCTAGAAATCTCAGTCTCCTTGAGAGGCTCAGGAATAGTTCCGTCACTATGGTTGCCAAAATTTTCCAATTGTAATGTGCGCTGATTCTGGAACTGGAGTGGGTAACTGATATGGCAGATGTTCACTGACATAAAGGAGTTTAGTAAATGTCCCCTGCAGTCAAGCTACAATGAGGAACATCCATCAACTGAAGCAGATGCCATTAGGGTAGTTTTTTGCCACAGGAATGGTGTCTTCCTAGTGGGCTCCATTGTAGTACAGAAGTAGTATATAATTTTAAAAATAAAGATAAAGCATACTGTGTCCAAGGAGTAAAACTCTTAATAGGTGTGTCCGTTTTCAAGATATAAGCAATTTTTTCTAGTGCTTAAGAAGCCAAAATTCAAGACAGACCATCTCCAAGCAGAAATGTTTTCTAGCTTAGGCCTATGAACATAGAATTAGCAAAAGATATTTAAAGCAAAGTAAAGTGTTGGGGCTCCAGTGTTTTGTCAGTTTGAGTTTCCTAAATTCACAGAATGAAAGGAAGAAGAGGTATGTAAATAACCATAAAAAAAGAAGAGAAATATATAAGCAGTGGGAGAGGAGAACAGTCAGAAGAAACCCTGAGAAAATTATGAAGTATTCGAAATGTAGAGTGAGTTATTAAAATACTTAAGGATGCAGAAGCTAGTCTCTCATTCAAAGAACAGTAAGTGTTAGAAAGAAATGGAATGAAATCAATGACTTATTAGGGAATTTATAGGTTTTAAGTTTGGGGAAATGTTAAAGTCTACTAACCATATCTAAAAACAAAGAGAGAGAGAGAAAGATGGAGAGAGAGCACTAATTCCATCTTAAGTGTTTTAAACTATTTTAGGAACTCAAAACAATTTATCAATACAGTTTTGATCATCTCTAAGATTTCCCGGTGATTAAGAGAGAAATTTTCTGGAAAATTACACTTAGGACTCTTAGCAAACTTATGGATTGAAAGCCAGTGTCTCCAGATATCCTTTAATGTTCTAGTAATGTAAATGGAGAAATTGAAAGTATTTTTATAAAACAGAGAAGCAACACACAAGAACATGAACTCAGGCTTCAGAAGTAGGAGTAGATTCTAACTTCTTTTACTACCCATTACCTGAGAGACCTCAGACAAGTTCCTGAATCTTGCTAACCTTAGTTTTCTCATCTGCAACATGGAAATGGAAGCCATCACGAGGCAGTTTAGTGCAAGGGTTAACGTATGTGAGGTGCACAGCACCTACAGTAGTGTTGCAATTTTTATTAAATTATTATTCTGTTTTTACTTTTATTAATTAGAAAATTAATTAGAAACTTCTGTGAAGTTCCAAGTCAGAACACCGTAGCAGAATTTCGGATGTTCTTAATAAATTATAGGGCTTATCAGGGGCCATGAGTTTCAAAAGACGCATGTACAAAGTCACACTTTGTGACACAGAATCAAAGAGCATACATATGTAGCGCAAACAGGTGGCAGAGGTGTGTGGAGAATGACCCACAAATCGTAGGGATAGCTGAGTTGACAAGCCAACTATTATCATAACCAAACAAGACGTGGGGTATTATTAAATGAAGTGTGCTACTCAAACAGGCACCGATGGCACAAGCTATCAGTCAGAATCGCCCATCCATCCTCTGTTCTAATTTTTTCTTCTCTCAGTTTTTGAAATGAATATAATCACCTGTGAGAGTGTCTACAAAGCAACCAATGCTTTGTAAAGTGGGAAGATAGCATAAAGAATTGTTAGCTGGAGAAGAGAAGGGAACAGTATGGCTTAAGGTTCTCCAAAAGCTGTAAATCTCTTCTAGTTATTTTTAGCTTTGAGAGCCATAAGAGAAACATGTAGGACCCCCTTAGAATAACGTAAATAAATAAATTAAAGTTGAATGATAAAATCAGTCAACAGGATGTCTGTTACTAAGTTATTGTCTCTTAGCCCCCAAACTGCACATGTATACTGAGGTCTGGAACGGTGGACTCCGCGAACTACCTTTTTCCTTTGCCAGCGGGCTTCCCGACTGGTTTCCTCAAGAAGGAAGAGAGGGGCTAGAGGAGGGGAGGAGAGCAGCTGATGGAAGTGTGCTGCTTCCTTGAGCCCCATCCCCAGACCCTTCTCCTCCCCCCACATCAGTAGGTGGTTCCAGCTCCTGACTTATTTCACAGGCCCCAATCCAGCACCTTTGTATCCTATAGAAGTACCAGTGAAGCCAGGCAGGACTCCCTCCTCTAAGCTCCCCAGTCTTAGCTGTGTGGACCCTCCCGTCTCATCTCCCCCATCCCAACTGTGTGAATCCCCTTCTCTCCAAACTCCTCAGCTCCGGCTCTGCAGGAACCACCGAGCTCCCTAATTTCAGCTCCGAGGGGTCTTTCTCCCTGCCTTCTTCAGTCCAGCTCTGCGGGATTCCTCCTCTGCGTCCTCAACCCCACTTCTACAGGGCCTCCATTCAAGTTGCTCAGGTACTCTTTTTTCAGGCCATACCCTCTCCACAGAGGACTCTACAGCCCTGCAGAAAGCTCTCCTGGCATTTCTAGGTTCTTTGAGAACCCCCAAACTCTTCACTGGGCTCCCCTAGCCCTAGGGGATGATAGCTGCTTCCAATATTTACCTGAGCATTCCCTTTTTGGTTTTCCTATCCTCCAAAATGTGTTAACCTAATCCTCTATGTTAATTCTATTAAAATAATAAGTGTGATTTCTGCTTTTCTGACTTCACTAGAAGCAGTAAATCAAAATGAATGGATTATCTTTTCCTAAGTACTCAGCAGCTTTTTGGCACTAGTACGTAATTTAATTTTATTAATTGCTTGTATAGACAGTCTGGTTGAATGGTTCACCAGGAGATATGCCAGTTTTTCAGATTAATATTTCCCCAAAAAAGGTATTATATTAGTACAATGTATATAAAGGATTTTATATTAGTACAATTCATAAACAAACATATGTTTAAAGGCATTTAAAACATAGCTTGTTCTTTTAATTAAATTTCACCTGTTCTTTAATTGCTTTTACTCTTGAATTTGCTAAGCTATATAATTTCTTCAGAAAGAATAAAAAAGTCTGAGTAATCACATATTTTAAATTCATGTGGCCCAGATGATTAAATTTCAACTCTCATTTGAACAGATTCCTGGGTGGTTCCCTATTTTTATTTCCTCTTAAATAAAATTATTAGAGACGTCATACTACAGAGAAGCATATAAAGCATGTACATAACATATACCCAGTTTCCAACTTAAGAAAGAGAACTTGACGAATACTTTGGAAAAGTCCTATGTGCTCCCTACATCATGTCCTTGGGCCGAGAGACAACACTACCTTCAAGGTTTCAAAATAAAGCACAGCAATTTATATTGCTATCATCAGTGTAAAGGAGTCCTCACTAATCCACATCTTTGCCAATATTTCGCGTTCTCTTCCTAAAATTTTTAAAGATTTTTTTAAAATGTTTATATATTTTGAGAGAGAGAGTGAGCATGAGCAGGGGAGGAGCAGAGAGAGGAGGAGACACAGAATTCAAAGCAGGCTCCAGGCTCTGAGCTGTCAGCACAGAGCCTGATGCGGGGCTCAAACTCATGAGCCAGGAGATCATGACCTGAGATGAAGTCGGACATTTAACCGACTGCACCACACAGGCACCCCACTATATTTTTGAAAAGTGTACTACTAATCTGTATCCTGAGATGGTTTTTGACTCTCACATGTTCACATTTAACTTGCTGTGATGCATCTCTGCAAATCTCCATTTAGATAGCTACCAAGGTAGCTTTACCGATGTTCTCCTACTGGGCAAGTCATTCAGACAGCTTCCTGAAGAGAAATCAACTTTAGCTGAGTACAGAAGAGGGAATAGGAGTTTGCCAATTTTAATTTTTTTTTAACGTTTATTTATTTTTGAGCCAGAGAGAGACAGAGCACGAACGGGGAAGGAGCAGAGAGAGAGGGAGACACAGAATCGGAAGCAGGCTCCAGGCTCTGAGCCATCAGCCCAGAGCCCGACGCGGGGCTCGAACTCACGGACCGCGAGATCGTGACCTGAGCCGAAGTGGGCCGCCCAACCAACTGAGCCACCCAGGCGCCCCAGAGTTTGCCAATTTTAAATGAAGAAAGAAATAACTGCAGAACCTCAGTCGCAGAGAATGAAACATTTGCATCGAGATTGTTGTAAATGACTTTAAGCCCATAGTGACCACATACTACATATGGGAAGACTATGCTTTCCTGTGATAATTTGCTTATACTGTGTCCCTGTGCAAAAGGGCATCTTACATCTTTGAATTAATCTAGAAAAGATTAATTCAAAAAAAGAAAAAGAAAAGGGGGTGCCTGGGTGGCGCAGTCGGCTAAGCGTCCGACTTCAGCCAGGTCACGATCTCGCACTCCGTGAGTTCGAGCCCCGCGTCAGGCTCTGGGCTGATGGCTCAGAGCCTGGAGCCTGTTTCCCATTCTGTGTCTCCCTCTCTCTCTGCCCCTCCCCTGTTCATGCTCTGTCTCTCTCTGTCCTAAAAATAAATAAACGTTGAAAAAAAAAATTTTATAAAAAAAGAAAAAGAAAAGAAAAACATTTTTGTAAAGTATACTTTGTAACACAATCATGAATGATTTATGAAATTAAATGTATCTTAACTCAAAATGTCAGAGAACTAATCACCTTTAATTAGCCGTGGTCTTCTCAAGGCAGTCTTGTCAGAAAAATAAATGATTAGTTTAAGTGAGAAAGTACAACTTTATTAGTTTTTTCTAACATGAATAAATGGCATCAAATCTTAGAATTGAATTACTGACAACTTGATTTTCTTCTCATTAACTCTCCCTTCCACTAGCAAAATTACCACTGAAAGTAATGGAGATCGATTCAAGAGATTTCCAGCAGGAAAAGTCTAAGAATCTTGAACAATGTTTACTTGAATTAAGTGCATGTGCATATTAGTATGGAGGAAGAAAGGGGATATGAGAAGAGAGAAAACGATATTTGCACCTTACTAGCTTTGGAAAAAATATCAGAAATTAAAACATTTGTTTCAAGTCTTTTGTGAATAAATGCAAACATCTCAAACAGCAAAACATTATGACAACCTGCATAGTGTTGTCATATAAAGTGGTACAATTGCTTTACATCACTCTTACTGCCCCTAAAAATTAGAAAGATTTGTTAGTTTCTTTCGATCGTCTCGGTATCATCCTTGGTCAAAACCACTACCATCTTTTATTTGAGTTCCTTCATAGCTGGTCTCCCCAGTTCTATGCCCGCTAGAGCAATATTTCCACAACATAAGTCATGTCACTCCACTTCCGTAAGCAGAATCTTCAAGAGGCCGGATACTATGTTTAGGATAAAATGTAAAGCTATAAAGCATATCAACTTGTACACTCTACATGATAAGAAAAGTTTCTCTCTTATGTCATACTCACTGTGTTCCAAGAATACAGGGGATTTTGGACCTTTCCTCTGCCTGAAATCCTCCTCGGCCCCTCTTCATTCTCCTTCCCACCTATTCTAGGTCCACACACACTCCTTATACATTTCTAGTCTTCCCGTCCAGCATGCATATGCTGGCTTTTGCTACATATCTCTATGGTTTTATCACTTTCTACTTCCCTGCACTCAGCCTCTAATTGAGTCATGTCGGATTATTCACAATTCCAAGAATATACTCCTCTCGTGCCATGGAACTTGGTGATCTGCCTGTCCAAATTTCCCTCCATAAGTTTTTCACCTATAAAGTATTCATAAGTCATGACTCCATTCTAACAGCAATTCCTAACTCAAGTCTCCCTTAGCCAATTAGTCAGCTTCAGGCTCACCTTCCACTCTGCTTTCTGTTAACATCATTACTATACTATGGTATAATTACCTGTCTGTAATTACCTATATGACACATTCTTGAAGTGTAATGATCAATTTATTTTTCATCTTTTCCTTCTAGGAATTGAGCAAAGTATCTTCAATAAAAGGTGCTCAATAAATGCCAATTCTGAGTTCAGCTGCCTCTGAGGCGAACACATATTTGAATAAACTATGTTGACTTAAACAGACCAGGCTTAGTACTTTATAGACATGTCTGATACATACTAAATTCCAACAAGGAAAATTACATGCAGTAAAAATACAGCTCCACAATTTCAGAGAAGAATAAGGAAAATGAAAATTTGATAGATCACTTGTAAAAAAATTGTATTACAGGAGACAGGTACACATGATGCAACAGAAAAACAAGGACATACAGAAATGCCTTATAAAAAGAAAATAGAGCTCAACAACTAATGTGTGATTCTATTAGTATCCCTTCCTCTCTTCAATATGCCATGCTAAAGCACACTATAATCTGAAAGATTCAGGTTCTCACCTATTTCTAACTAAATTATACCTTAGTATAGGTATTTTTTAATTGTATCATTCTAATACTAAGTGCTCTTGATTTTTAGTAGGGATAACAATTCTAGATGTAATAAGAAATGGGTTATAGAACTCACTGTATGTGGGCAGGTATACTGGACCAAAATCTAGGTGGGCAGTGGAAAGCATGCTGAAAGGAACGTGTGAAATTGGGTGTCTGATGCTGACTCAGCTTGGAACTCTGATCTTAGCCAAATCACAACAGACTGTGGGCTTCTCATGCCCCTTGCATATTTTTTTTACTTCATTCTTGACAGAACTTCTTCAAGTTCTGAAGGACCTTAATATGTATAAAATAAGTCATAGACTACTTTCCATCCCTAGGGAACACTGCTCCTGTGTTCCCTTCTGTAATAGGTTTGCATCCATCCAGGTGTACAAGCTAGAAATTTAAAGCCCTCTTGTACCTCTTTCTTCTTTGTCTTGTATATGTCAGTGCAATTACAGATTCCTGTTCCAAAACCTTGTAAAACTCCTGTGACCTATCCTACTCTCCATTGCAGCCATAAGAAACTTAGCTTATGCACTCAACATCTATAACTAGCTAGGTCTCCTGCTTCTAGTCTCCCCTCTAAACCATCATTCACAAAATCCTCAAAACTGGCTTTCAGAAATGCATGTCTGAGAGTGTTGCTTTCTTGCCTAAAAGCATTCCCATGTCTAAGCAACAATCGCACAATCAAATCCAAACTTCTCAGTCAATCCTTAAAACCCTTCCCAAGTATGCCTAGACATCCTCCAATTACACACCCCTGAGCACCTTATGCTCTAGTTTTAGCAGATTTCACCATCCATTTCTTTACTCTATTGGCTCACTCACTCACTAAGTCCAGATCATGTCAGGTATGTTGTAAGAACTAAAGACGGTCAATGTCAAATCTTCCCTGAAGGGTTCCATTCCGTAAACCTAAACAAGGGGCAATATCAGTGTTGATGTTAAGAGGATGAGCTCTGGATTGGGCTCCTCAGGTTGAAATCCAGCCCTCATTTGCAGGGTATTTAATATCTATAACTTGTAGTTACCTAATCACTAAAGAGAGGATTAATGATAATATCAATATCACATAGATTACATTGAGTTAATGCATATAAAACACTGGCATGGAGTAGGCACAGCAAACTACCTTGAAAGGCATATCAAAATTACTGGCTTTGGGCTTTTTCAAACCATATATATGCACAGTTTTGACCCTACTTACGAATTCTGTAATGAGCCAACTCAGGCGTGAATGTTGTTTACCCTCAGATATAAACTTGGTATAAATTAAAAAATTCCTGGCCTCCAGATCAATAGACAATCAAAACTGAAATAGTCACAAGACTGGTGACTTTGTTCATGCTCTTTCCAATGCTTGAAATTTTATTTTTCTTTCTCCTGGAGGGAATTTTACTGATCTTTCAAAGTCCAATTTAAATATAATTTTTCAAATATATTTAATCATGACCTTTTCTGTGTTTCTGTAGTATTTTATTTATATCACCAAAATACATTTATTATACCTCATAGTGGTTATCTCTTATTAGGCTATGAACTATGAGGGAAGGGTCTATTTTTTATTTGTACTTTCTATTAATTTAATGAAAATTTGTTGAATGAAAATTAAAGTATTAGACTATAATTTCTCTAAGATTCCTTACACTCTAAATCTAATAAGTCATCAAGAATCTAAAAAAGTAAGTTCAGTGCTTTTGATCTAGTAATTATGAATCTAAGAATCTATATTAAGGAAATAATCAGAGACATAGTAAAAGCACTATGAATAAAGATGTTCAACATATTTCTTAAGAGTAGGGAAAACTGGGAAAAGTCTAATTTCTTACAAGAATCAAATTACTCACTAAATTATGGCACACTCATAAGAAGGATTATTGTGAAATCATCTGAAATGGTTTTTGAATTGTATTAAATGGCATGGGAAAATGCTCATGTTATAATTTTCAGTGGGAAAAAACATGCAAGTTATAAAAGTGAATACAGATGTCTAGTCAATATAATGAGGAATTCATAGGCTGAGGCTTCCTTCTGCTAAAGACACATAGCAATAAATAAAAACATAAAAAGAGAACACCAAACAACACATTATGATGTAAAAAATGTTAATATCTCCTTGGGCCAGAAATATTAAAGTCTCCCAAGTTAATAAGCAGTGCTGAAGTGAGAGGTCACTGGAATGTGCCTGCAGAGAAGAAGGTAGAGATCTTGGCTTATGTAGAGACTGGTCAAGGGAGAATTCACACAGCCAGAAATGGAACCAGTCTCACAACTGAAAGCCCGGAGCTGTGACTGAGTTCCCCAAATCATGAAAGGGGGATGAAAACAACTACAGTTCACATGCAGCTGTGTGCCTGGGGAAGCAAGCATAGGCAGGCATAGCTTTCCAGGCAAGACCTCGGCTAAGTCATTAACTAGCTTGATATCAAACCTGCAATAAGCCTACTATGCAGGTAAGCCTTATATGCATGTACATGTGGGCAAAGGGCAGGGGCCCCAGGCTGCTAACACAAGCTTTGGTTCTGGCCAGGGAGCCAAAAACAGGTCAGGACAAAGCAATTGAAAAAACTGAGAGAATGCAGGATCCGGGGGGTCAGGAGAAGGGAGAGAGCAAGAGACAGATTGATTGATAGATGGTTACAGTCAAATCCTCAACTTGTAACACAAAAGCAATCATAAACAATACGTACATAATTGGGTGTGTATGGCTATGTCCCAACTGAACTCTATTTACAAAAAGAGGGCTCAATTAGCCCACAGGCTGCAATTTTCTGACATTTGTTCTAAGTCAACATTCCAATACCAAAATGAAACTAATGTGTAGAAAAATAGCTTAAAACTATTGACAAATGAAGGATGAAACAAAAACTATAGAAATTCCAAAAAGGTCTTCAATATATTTTTTAAGCATCAAAGAGATAAAGGAATGATAATATCCAAAATAAGTACATGGAATTACTTTAAAGGTAAAAATAGATATAATAAAAAATCATATTAGAAATCTTGGAAACAAATATATCATTATTAGTTGCACTGATATTACGAACATCACACTGGACAGAGTTGAAGAGAGACTTCATGAACTAGAAGACAATGTTGAGGAATGCATGAAGACTATAGCAAAAAACATGGGACAGACTTTTAAAATATGAAAGAGAAATTGGGAGATACAGAAAGTTAGACTAAGTGGCTGTAATATACATCTAAAAAGAGATTCAGGGAAAGGGAAGAAAAGTAATGAACACTGAACAGATAATTGCTGAGAATTCTGTAGACATTAAAGAAAACAACAGTTTTCAAGCTGAAAGTTCTCACTAAGTACAGAGCAAGATAATGAATGAATGAATGAATTCTAAGTCACCCCAAAAGCAGAAGAAAAAGTATCTTCAAAATACTGATGAAAAACAAGTCATTCTAGGATTCGATATTCAAAAAAATAATAATTCAAAAATGAGGAGGATTTTTTCAGTCATTTTTTGGACTAAGAATTTCAGACCCACCAACCCTCAGTAAGAGAAGACCCAAATGAGATGGAGGAAAATGGAACTAAACGTGGTAGCATAGTGATTGATTTAATATTGATAAGTATTATTATTAAGGATTATAAGACATTAGTAATTTTTAGAAGAAAAATATTGGGACTAGAAGTCCAAAAAATAACAGTAGAAGAAAGATGGGAGTTTAATTATTAGAGAGAATGTTCCAAAACTCTCATCTTATTTGGAAAGATAAATACAATTTACAGTATGCTAAAAAGATATATAAATTTAAAAAATATATTAAACATTTAAGTTCACTAATTAATTTACAGAAATTAAGAGAAATATTATCTATGGTTGCCAAAATGTATTAGAAGATTCAGAGAGAGAGCACTGAAAAATTAATTAGTCAAAACAATAGAAAACCAGAAGAAGAATATGTAAATGTGAATTAATTAAATGACCCAAATATAAAGCAGGGTAAATAACAGTGGCCAAAAATTATATATGTCATGGCTCCACTGGTATAATTCGTGCATATGCATGCAATAACACCAGATAAAAATATGCCTAATATTGGGGCGCCTGGGTGGCGCAGTCGGTTAAGCGTCCAACTTCAGCCAGGTCACGATCTCGCGGTCCATGAGTTTGAGCCCCGCGTCAGGCTCTGGGCTGATGGCTCAGAGCCTGGAGCCTGTTTCTGATTCTGTGTCTCCCTCTCTCTCTGCCCCTCCCCCGTTCATGCTCTGTCTCTCTCCCAAAAATAAATAAACGTGGAAAAAAAATTTAAAAAATATATGCCTAATATTAACATTATTTACCATTAGACTGTAGAACCACAGATAAACTTACTTTCTCTTCTGCATTTTTCAATATTGCCTGTTGTCCCTATGCTGCACTGATACTCATTTTAAAATCATAATAAAACGTTATTTTTTAAAAAGCTATTGGTTGCATTTGAGTTGTTTATAATACCATTCTTTCCTTAAACAAAAAAAATCAGAAATTTGCAATTGTAAATAAAATAGTTACAAACAAATGTAAATCAATACAAACAATTTTAAAGACTGGGTTTTCCTGTATATGTCTGAACACAGATATGACTTCAATTTGAAGATACAGCTCATGAATTTTAAACATTTTCAAGTCTGGTATTGAAGTGGGGGGAGGGGGGGAGAATACCGAAATAATTTGCCTGAGAACATTCTTGCCCAGTTCCGGTAACTTAATTACTCAATGACTTGTCCATGTTGAGTTGATTTAAGTCATGTGGCAAGTGCTACAACTTCTAACTAAGAAAGGCACTGGAACAGAAGTCATCATTTGGCATGACTGCATCAAGAAAAGCTGCTGACAGCCAAAAGAGATCAAAAGCAGATCAGGTTGCTCAACAAACTACATGTCACTGAGCTCAGAAATCCAGAGGAGTACCCTGAGGAGCTGTGGAAATCTTGGGAACAGGTATAGACACCAAACTTGGTGGATGCTCTTACAAAACGTTAAAATGAGATTCAGTTGTTTTATTAAAATGCCTGAGCCATAAACATATTATTTCCCAGTCTTCCTTAGACATAGAAAGCGTCTGTAAGCAGAAATAAAACAAGTGACAGAGGCAGAAGATGAGTAACTTAATGGTTATAGTTTCTTTTTTATCAAATTAATCACATAATTTATTCTATTTTTCCTTGTGAATAGCCAATATTTATTATATGGAAAGTATTTGGATAAGTTCTGTATACACATCAGCTCAGTTTCTAAACCTTCTAAAAACAACTTTCTTCTTGAAAAAAAAAAAAAGAAAAAAGTGAACAGGCTATTTGAATTTTTGAATTTTCCTAAATGAATTACCTAATTTGATCACTTAGAAGGAATCATTTTTAATAGGCCATTTGTCAAAGTAGACATTATTTTAAATAATATTAAAAATAACATAATCCAATAGTCTCCCATTTGACACCCATTTAGTCAAATCAATGTACATATCTATTTATACCCATTTCATTCCAGAAAGGAACACAAGGCAATTTTATTTTATGACTTGTTAATATGAAATGCTGCATTCATGCTAAAACTTTCCCAGAAAATGAATTTAAATTTCAGCTCTTAAGATTTCCTTCCTTGTGTCATAAAATATCTTTTTTCCCCAGTGGGAAAACTCAAATTTTGGAAAAGCAAAACATTAAAGGAATGATTAAATTATGATTTTTGTCAGTATTCAAAGGACACCTCACAGTTTGACAGCGTGTTAAACAGCTCTTCAACTAGGGGCGCCTGGGTGGCTCAGTCGGTTGGGCGTCCGACTTAGGCTCAGGTCACGATCTCGCGGTCCGTGAGTTGGAGGCCCGCGTCGGGCTCTGTGCTGACGGCTCAGAGCCTGGATCCTGTTTCAGATTCTATGTCTCCCTCTTCCTGTGACCCTCCCCTGTTCATGCTCTCTCTCTCTGTCTGTCTCAAAAATAAATAAATGTTAAAAAATAAAAATAAAAATAAATAGCTCTTCAACTAATCTCATTTTACTAGAACACAAATGAACATGAGTTCATAAACTACAGTTTCTTTCTCCACTTTCACTGTAAGCTCCTCATTGGAAAATGCCATGCGTCTGTTACTAACCTGGTACCAGGTTTGTATTTCTTAAAATGTGCTCCACTGACTAGAGAAACTACCAGATACTCTGAAAAAAAGGACTTTGTGGTCAAATAAATTAGGAAACTGCTGCCAACCCTTCTTTCAGAGAATTCCTTAAATTCTCTTCATCTTACCCAGCACTTCTTATATTCATTCATTTGGTCACGAAACTTCCCATTGCTAGAGCAGCAAATTGCAACAATTCATAGACAAATGAGAAAATACTGTTCTAACAAATGCTATCGGTGATAGTTGATCGCTTTTTAGAGAACTTTGTCTTCACCCAATAGAAAGTATAAACTGTGGGGCTTAAAATCACCACCTTCTCAACCCTCTAAAGTACTAAAAATTGCCAAAACGCTCCTGCAGTGCCTAATCCGTGTAGTGAACCACATTACTTAAGAAGACAGATGAGCAAGAAGAAACAGTACTCAGTGGCGATGGTTACATTTCCTTTCAACACCACTATCTGGTGGGTGGTTGTTCCTTTGTTTTAGCTCTAAGACTTGTGAGAACTTGCACTTTCATGGCTACATGTACATTTAATAATTGTAGTAAGAAACTATGTAGATAGGAAAAATAAATGAGGTAACATTCCAAAGTGATAAACCAACCGAACCAAATAGAAAATTCCCTGGTAGGGGCGCCTGGGTGGCGCAGTCGGTTAAGCATCCGACTTCAGCCAGGTCACGATCTCACGGTCCGTGAGTTGGAGCCCCGCGTCAGGCTCTGGGCTGACGGCTCGGAGCCTGGAGCCTGTTTCCGATTCTGTGTCTCCCTCTCTCTCTGCCCCTCCCCCGTTCATGCTCTGTCTCTTTCTGTCCCAAAAATAAATAAAAAAAAAATAAAAAAAAAAAAAGAAAATTCCCTGGTAATAAGATTACCATTCCACTCATTTATTAAGTCACTGGTAAAGTACAAAATCCTACTTTGCAAGACTGAATTGTTGATCGAAGTGTGAAATATTTTCCAGATATTCCAGAAATTCTCCTAGCACCAAATCAAGGGACAGAGAGAGAAAAGAGAGAGAGAAACAGGAAACAGAATTTTATAAGCAAACCAAGATACCTGGCAAAATTTTAAGTATAATACATACTACA
The DNA here is from genome assembly GCF_022837055.1 of Prionailurus viverrinus. NCBI lineage: Eukaryota > Metazoa > Chordata > Mammalia > Carnivora > Felidae > Prionailurus > Prionailurus viverrinus. Next base: position 6,842,015 of record NC_062577.1, read on the forward strand.
CATGAATGGTTTGGGTTTCTTATTGTTTTAAGAAATCATTCTTTAATTTTTTTTTAAACGTTTATTTATTTTTGAGACAGAGAGAGACAGAGCATGAACGGGGAAGGAGCAGAGAGAGAGGGAGACACAGAATCTGAAACAGGCTCCAGGCTCTGAGCGGTCAGCACAGAGCCCGACGTGGGGCTCGAACTCACGGACCGCGAGATCGTGACCTGAGCCGAAGTCGGACGCTTAACCGAATGAGCCACCCAGGCGCCCCAAGAAATCATTCTTAAATACATAATAATATAGTATTCTACAAATGTAACATAGTTTTATGTATCTTTTTTAAATGAGGCAGTCATTCTTGGGCTCAATCAGTGAGCACCCATATTTGAGGCTCTAAGGGAGAACATCTAAGTGACAGAATTTCACCCCTCCTTGGCAGTGATACTTATATCTTTTGGTATCCGTGGCAAACTAGCAAATGCCTAACATGCACCAGGACTATAAACGAATGCTATTGAGTGTTTAGAAAATGTAAGTATATGATGTTGCTCTGTGGATTTAAATCCACGTAAAAGCATCTGTGATGAAATTATCAACTTCATAAATTTGATTCTAGACCAAAATCTTTGGATAAATATTTCAAAATTGGGATACAATCTCTTAAAAAGTGATATCACATTTGATTTATGGACAGAGGTAATCAAGTCTCTTCTTTTTATCTAGTAATGCAACATCAAATGAAAATCTCACATAAACTTATTTATTCCCTGTCGGTGCTTAACAGATTTAGCAGGAGGCTTACACACACAACTGAGGTGTTCTCTACTCTGCAACATGATCACAAGACATTTGCATGATCACATTTGCATGATCACAAAGACATTTTACAACCAAAATATATATATATACATATATATATGTATATATATATAAACTATCTGTATAAACATTACTTTTTCTTACATAAAATCTCTTTATCTTAAAAATTATCATTGAAGTATAAATGACATATAAGATGATACTAGTTTTAGGTAAATGATGTACTGATTCAACATGTGTATACATTATGAAATGGCTACCCCAATAGTTAACATCTATCAACAAACATTTTTTCCCCTTGTGATGGGAACTCTTAAGATTTCCTTTAATAGCACCTTTCAAATTTTTCATACAATATTACTGACTAAAGTCATCCTGCTGTATATTACATTTCCGTGACCTATTTATTTCATAATTGGAAGTTTGTACATCTTGATCCCCTTCACCCATTTTTTTCTACCACCCAAACCCCTCCCCTATAACAACTACCCATCCATTCTCTGTATCTATGAAATTTGTTTTGTTTTATTTTGTTCTTTTTAGATTCTACATACAAGTGAAATCATACAGTATTTGTCTTTTCCTGTCAGAATTATTTCATTCAACAAAAGGCACTCAAGATCTATCCATGTTCTTTCAAATGATACGATTTCCTTCTTTTTTATGGTTCAGTAATATTCCTCTGTGTGGTTGTATATACATATATATATATACCACGTCTTTATCCATTCATCTATTGATGGGCACTTAGGTTACCTGCATATCCTGGCTATTGTCAATAATGGCGCAATGAACACAGGGGCACATAGAGCTTTCCAAATTAGTATTTTCATTTTCTTTAGATAAATACCCAGAAGTAGAATTGCTATATTCCATGACAGTTGTATTTTAAATTTTTTTAGGAAACTCCATACTGTTTTCCACAGCAGCTACACCAATTTACACTACAACAGTGCGGGCAGAGTCCTTGTTTTTCACATCCTCACCAACACTTGTTTCTTGTCCTTTTGATCCTAGCCATTCTGACAGGCATGAAGTAAGATCTCACTGTGGCTTTAATTTGGATTTCCCTTATGATTACTGATGTTGAGCATCTTTCATGTGCCTCTTGGCCATCTGCATGTCTTCTTTGGAAAAATGTCTATTCAAATCTTCTGCCCATTTGTAATTGGATTGTTTATGTATTTGTTGTTTGAGTTCTTTATATAGGTTCGATATTAACCCCTTATGGGATTTATCATTTGCAAATATCTTCTCCCATTTAGGAAGTTGCTTTGTCCTTTCATTGATTGTTTCCTTCTCTGTGTAGAAGCTTTTTAGTATGATGCCATCCCATTTGTTTATTTTGCCTTTGTTGCCACTGCCTTTGGAGTCAGATCCAAAAAAATATCACCCACACTGATATCAAGGAGCTTACTGCCTATGTTTTCTTCTATGAGTTTTATGGTTTCTGGTCTTACATTCAGGTCCTTAACTTATTTTGAGTTAATTTTGGGGTATGGTGTAAGATACTGTCCAGTTTCTTTTTCTTTTTTCTTTTCTTTTTTTGTTTTTTTTTTTGTTTTTGCATTTGGATGTCCAGTTTTCCCAGCCTCAACTTATTGAAGAGACCATCCTTTCCCCATTGTATATTCTTGCCTCCTTTGTCATAAATTAATTGACCATATATATATGGGCTTATTTCTGGGCTTCCTATTCTGTTCAGTTGATCTATGCCAATACTATACTGTTCTGATTACTCTAGCTTTGAAATATACCTTGAAATCAGGAGGTATGTATTAAGTTTCCAGCTTTATTCTTTCTCACAATTGCTTTGGCTATTGTGGATCTTTTGTGGTTCTATACAAATTTTAGGATCATTTGTTCTAATTCTATGAAAAAGGCCATTGGAATTTTGATAGGGATTGCATTGAATCTGTAGATTGCTTTGGGTAATGTGGACATTTTTAACAATATTAAGTCTTCCAAACAATGAATACAGAATAGCTTTCTATTTGCATATTCTTTAATTTCTTTCATCAATGTCTTATAGGTGTTAGTGTACAGATCTTGCACATTCTGGGTCAAATTTATCCCTGGGTATTTTATTCTTTTTGATGCAGTTGTAATGAGATTGTTTCTTTTATTTCTCTTTTGGATAGTCCTTTGTTGCTATATAAAAATGCAATATATTTTTGTATATTTATTATGTACCCTGCAACTTAGTTTATTAGTCTCCTAGTTTTTGGTGGAGTCTTTACGATTTTTTGTATATAAAATGTCCTCAGCAAATAATGACAGTTTTACTTCTTCTTTTCCAATTTGATATTTTTTATTTTAAAATGTTACTTTCTCCTCAAAGATTTTGATGGCTTCGTGTCTTACATTTAGGTCTTTCATCCATTTTGAGTTTATTTTCGTGTATCGTATAAGAAAGGTCCAGGTTCATTCTTCTGCATGTCTCTGTTCAGTTTTCCCAGCACCACTTGCTGAAGAGACTGTCTTTATTCCATTGAATGTTCTTTCCTGATTTGTCAAAGATTAGTTGGCCATACGTTTGTGGATCCATTTCTGGGTTCTCTATTCTGTTCCACTGATCTGAGTGTCTGTTCTTGTGCCAGTACCATACTGTCTTGATGATTACAGCTTTGTAGTATAGCTTGAAGTCCGGGATTGTGATGCCTCCTTCTTTGGTTTTCTTTTTCAAGATTGCTTTGGCTATCCAGGGTCTTTTCTAGAAATCTGAAGAATTTTAGACTCTCTTCAAAATGATTTGATACAAGGCTTTGTGACTGTTAATAAAGATGTTATACATACCTGTGTTTTTTGACCAAACATGTGAGAGAAGATTTTTGTTCCCAGGAAAGTTCACAAACCACAACATCTTGTGCAAGTATACCCAATAGGGAGGAACTATTTATCTTTTAACAATATCATGATAAATGGACAAATGTTCTTGGCTATAAAGTGGAAACAAGATGATCAAATTTGTTTCTGATCAAGGGGATTGCTATTCAAATAACCAATATGCTATTCAATATCTAAATGTCTAATACACGTAACTTTTGAACAACAAAAAAACTAGTCTATTGGCAAAATTTTTCTTTTGCCACACTAAAAAAATCTAGTTTTACAAAGCTGTTAAAGATTTGCTGTCTTAAAAAACATTGAAAAGTCAGGTTTTTCTCATTAACAAAGCATAAATAATACAAACATGACTCTTTAAGATTATAAGTTACCTTTCAAGTCTTTCTTTAGTTTTCTGAGATCTTTTTGAAAATCTTCAAACTTCATCTGTGAAGCCTGAAAAAGGTCCTGAGGTTCTGGCAGTGGAAAAACACACTGTTCTTTTCCAGCATCCTAATTAGCAAAAACACATAATTTTAAAACAAATCAGCATCAATATAAATAAAAATAATACAACAATGGCAATGGCAAAATAGCAAATACTGCCAAATCCCTCAACAATAAACAATAACAAAATATCACTGTAAAAACTGCCTTACCTCATCAAAATTTCGAAGATAGTAGGAGACAATGTATGACAAAAGGCTTCTGCTATTGTCCTAGGCAGAAAGACCAAAGTACGTAAAAATATATTTTTTAAATATTAGAGCGTCAAATAAAATAGATTCCAGTAAATCAACACACAGATGAGAACATTTAGAATAAAATGTGAAATTCTATATTTCAAAGTACTACAGCCACTACATCTAAGGATTTCAATGGCACAGAAGATCCTGGTTTTCCCCAGTGTTTTAATCTAAGCCCCAAGTGGAAGCCCAGCTGTTCAAGGGTGGAGCCTCAACTGTGAATACTTTCCTGTTTTACCCTCTTTGATCAGAAAATTAGTTCACTAATTATCATATTTTATGTTTAAAAGTATAACTACTATCTTAACTGAAATGATTAAACATTGCCAGCATTTCTATACCACTTCTGGACCAGCAGGTATCAATCTGCAACAGGAAGTTTGATTGAGGCTTGTTAGTAGATAAAGAAAATAAAGTTAAGTATAATTTCAAGTCAGCAGGAGCTTTAAAAATGCGAGTCTATATTATAAATTGCTATGTCAGCATCTGAGATTGTGGAATTAATATCCAGGCAGCTATAAACAATGCAGTGTGTATTTCTATGGAAAAAAATGTAGAATTGTTTCTATTCTAATAGGCTTCAAAGAATAGGTTTTTACCTCCTTTCTGGCACATTTAAAAGGTATTAAGTTTTCATCATTCAAAATTAGAACTAGATACTCTGAATGTGGGAGGACAAATACACACACACACACACACACACACACACACACACACACACACACATATTTAAAAACCATATGACACAAACTACATTCCCTGAAATGTTCAATCTAACGATTATTTTCCCTCTATTTATAAAAAGCAATATCCTTTCATAATTTAGTTTGACATATGATAATACAGCTTTTAGAGACTTTCTTCATGGTAATGTATAGTAATAATATAATAAGATATTATGCAGTAATATCTTATAATAGTAAAAGTAATATATTTTTCAGGAACATCATTTGCTTGCATATAATTTAATTTAACCAACTTTCCGTTCTCTTTCCTAATATAATTCAAAGAAATATGCAGTACAGTTAGCAGTACTTGAATGAATTAACAAAACATTTATTAACTGCCTGCTGATAGGCATGCTGAGTGAAAATTCTGAGTGATCTGAGTAACAGCTCTGTCCACGCAGGTCCACAAACAGTACTAAGAAGTAGACACAGTTATATTCATTTTATAGAGCAAGAATCAAATCAGGAAGACTAGTATAACTCTTATGCAAATGCAAATGAAATTATTAAAAACAAAAAATCTTGCTTCTTGATTTTATTATGTAATTTTTATCTAGGATACTCCTTAATTATTTAAATTAATAAAATTTAACTAACTTGGAGATTGAATAAGATATACTAACCAATAAAAAAACCCAAATAATCCTTTATTCATATGTAATTATGATTATCAGCATCTATCTCAGATCCATTTTTATGTTAAGAATTATGTCAATGATATTTACGTTCCAGTATTATTTGAAAAAGTTACTTGTTTCAATTCAACAATCAGTTGTTAAGAACTATTCAATGCTTCCAAGAGAGCTTTTGCTTTTGAACAAATGTGATTTATCAGGTTGACATATTGGAGGTTCCTATGAAAATTTGTGTCATACAAATATACTAGCATCTGAACAAATATACCCATAAAAAATCACAAAAATTACATGCTGCTGGTATTCCAAGAAAGGATTATGCTTTATTCAATTCTGGAAAAGTAGTAACTGGTATTTCATTGAACTCAATGAAAGAATGTTAAATTAATATATGAGTGTATGTATGAATGAATGAACAAATGAGTTGTTGACCACCAGAAACAACAACAAAAAAAGTGTCTGCTTCTCATGAGGGAGACATAAAGTGAGCCTTGAACAACATGGGTTTGAAATGCGTGGGTCCACTTACACATAGATTTTTGTCAACAAATACAGTATAATACTGGAAATGTAATTTCTCTTCCTTATGATTTTCTTAATAATATTTTCTCTAGCTTACTTTATTGTAAGAATACAGTATATATGTTACATATAACATATGAAATAGGTGTCAGTAGATTAATGTTATTGGTTAGACTTCTTGTCAACAGTGGGCTGTTAGTACTTAAGTCTTGGGAGTCAAACGTTATGCGTGGCTTTTTGACTGAGCGGGAGGTCAGTGCCCTAAGCCCCACATCATTCAAGGTTCAACTATATTCTTTATCTAGGAAGAACAATTCTACTATTTCCATTTCTATGAGCCAACTACTTACTTAAACTTAATATTTTAAAATATTTTTAAATGTTTATTTATTTTTGAGAGAGAAAGAGACAGAGTGTGAGTAGGGGAGGGGCGCACACACACACACACACACACACACACACACACACACACAATCTGAAGCAGGCTCCAGGCTCTGAGCTGTCAGCACAGAGCCCAATGTGGGACTCGAACTCACAAACTTTGAAACATGATTTGAGCTGAAGTCGGATGCTCAACTGATTAAGCCACCTAGGCACCCCTTAAACTTAATGTTTTAAAAACATGTCCATAATTTCCTTTATCATACAGTTCTGTGTAGAGATTCCATCAGAGAAATAGAATTCTATTATCTTCTAAGTTTATATTCTCAGACATTAATTCTAACCATCATGGTTGTTCCCTAATCTTATATTTTTACTGGCACTCTCATAATCTCTTAGATGTTAACTTTAAACAAATACCAGTATAGGAGTAGGATCAAAAATGAATTAGTCCTGCAAAAGGGCTTGGGCATTCCCACATATACCAGTGTTAAGGGGAATATGATATGTAGAAAAACAAGATAATTTTTTACATTTTATTTATAATCTACTTTCACCCATCTTCGTTTTGTTTTCAAAACACAAGCCTAGGGGCGCCTGGGTGGCGCAGCCGGTTAAGTGTCCGACTTCAGCCAGGTCACGATCTCGCGGTCCGGGAGTTCGAGCCCCGCGTCAGGCTCTGGGCTGATGGCTCAGAGCCTGGAGCCTGTTTCCGATTCTGTGTCTCCCTCTCTCTCTGCCCCTCCCCCGTTCATGCTCTGTCTCTCTCTGTCCCAAAAATAAATAAAAAACATTGAAAAAAAAATTATAAAAAAAACCCCACAAGCCTATTGGCCTCCATTACTTAACACAGAAGAGAAGAATAATACTGTCTAATTTATGAAAATTAATCAGTCCTCAGACTCCAAAAGGATAAATTTTAGCAGACATGGTAATGATAGACTGAAAAAATAATTATTTTTATTCTCTACTCAATTATTCATTAAACATAGTATTAATAATTATTCACTTTGGGAAACATTCACAAAATCATAAACATATGAAGGCCACATGCTTTTACCTAGCTCAGAACATAGACATTTTTGACCTTGGAACATAAACATTTATTACAACATGTTTACAGTCAAACTCATTACTAAACAAACCTTCTAATTCTCAATTTGCCTACATTCATTCACACAAGATACTTACACTGCTTTTAACATCTTTCAGCTTCGGAAGAATGTCTAACCCAAAGCCATCTGCCTGTCCTCGAGTCTTATTTCCACCATTCATGTAGTTGCCAAAAGCAAGAACCAAACCCAGAATTTGCATAACCCCTGGGCCATTTTTTAATGTCTGTAAGATAAGAACATTTTATCTCTTAGACAAAGTTTTCTTTGAATTATCTTAAGTCAGTGGCAGATATTCATATCATACTAATAATTTTGGGTCACATCCAAACTGTATCATTGTATATTATTAGGATATTTTAAGAGTAGTGTCTCCAAAGTTAACTTTATTTTTTTATTTAAATTTTAGTTAACATACAGTGCAATATTAATTTCAGGAGTAGAATTCAGTGATTCATCACTTACATACAACACCCACTGCTCATCACAAGTGTCCTCCTCAGTACCCATCACCTGTCTAGCCCATCTCCCACCCACCTCCCTCTGTCAACCCATAGTTTGTTCTCTAACATTGAGAGTCTCTTGTGGTTTGTTTCTCTCTCTTCTCTTTCCCACACTCATTCCCATAGGTTCACAACCATTTTGTTTCTTAAATTGCACATATGAGTGAAATCATATGGTATCTGTCTTTCTCTGATTGACTTATCTCACTTAGCATAATACATTCTAGCTCCATCCACTTCATTACAAATGGTACGATTTCATTCTTTTTGATGGCTGAATAACATTCCATCATATATATACATATATATGTACACATATATATGTACACTATACATATATATGTACATACATATGTATATACATATGTATATATGTATATAAGTTATCTTCTTTATCCATTCATCAGTCCGTCAGTCAACAGACATTTGTGCTCTCTCCATAGTTTGGCTATAATTGATAATGCTGCTATAAACATTGGGGTACATGTACCCCTTCAAATCTGTATTTTTGGGTAAATACCTAACGGTGAAAATGCTGGATTATAGGATAGTTTTATTTTTAGTTTACCCAAAGTTAGCTTTAGGAAGTTGTACCACCTACAAGAATTCAGGTACACATTTGTAAAGTGACAGACACCATTCTAAGCCATTTCTGATGCAACTGCATGGAAAACAAATAAGGTTGTAATATGAGAATGACTAGAAAAGAATGTCGCTGCCGTCACCCTAATTGTACCTACGATACAAATTTTTGGCATAAATTGTAGGAAACCAAAACACAGTTTTAACGATTAATTCCAAATTTAGATTTATCCCTGAAAAGTTCACACTCCCTTCTTCCAAAACATGAAGCTTAGCTGGAATTTGCAAGTATTCTTTCCTCTGAAAATGTGTCTTTAATAACATCTTACTACTTTTCAAAATGATTTACCACAACCAGAACGAATGGTACTATTGATTTTTGACAAATTGTTTTAAATGGTAATATTGGTAATTCATGCCAAGCATTTATTCTTTGTTTTCTGGAGAATATTCATCTTCTGTTGAGTCACACAGCTGTTCCTAAATCATTTGGATGGAATCATTAACAATTTGTTGAAGGTCCCTTCCAAAACTGAAGGCAAATAAATAAGAGGCCTTCAAATCACATTAAATCTGAAGTCTGATGTAAGAAAGGACCAGGGAAAGTGAAAATTTTGTTTTGGCAAAAGCAGAAGGGGCAGAAATCCCCGGACGTGGGAGCATAAGGAGCACACTGCAGCAACCGGCCCCGTGGCGCGCAACTCTCCAAGTTTTTCTTTGATCTTGAAACTAGTCATCGTATGTTCTCTTTTGTGGAACTGCTATTCTCCAAGTTTACTTGTAGAGTAAATAAAAGAAAACGATTTTGAAATGTGGACATGGCTGAACACAATTAAATATCAGAACTCAATCGTCAGCTGTCTATGGACTGGAACTCACCTCACACAATTTCTGTAGCAATTCCAGTTTGCGACGAATTGAGCAAATGCTTTCTGAAAATGTGGACTGGAAGAGGATACAAAAGACTCGTTCTGAAAAGTTGGGGATTAGTGACAGTTCATAAAGGAACCTAAGGAAATAAAGCCAAGTTAAGAAGAATATAATTCATATAAACAGATGTTTATCCTCATATTCATAACAATTATGCACGGAAGATGCTACATTTTCCAAATGGAAAGAGGCTGCCCTCAACAAGGTCCTGAGGTGTTCTTACTGTTCAGGTTTGTCCAGAGACTTGGCATTTTCTTTGTCTTTGGAGGACCGGCCATGCTTTTCAATTTTTTCCAGTTCATCTGATTGTGCTCTCTGGAAAATATAATGCCAAACAGTTATTGAAAATCTTATGAAATGAGTCCCTTAGATTATGATAATCTTAATACAGCAAACTCTATATATTTTCATATTTCTTAGCATCTGTTTGCAGTAAAGCTTGACTTAATTCATGAAGGCATTTTAAAGTGTAAATATGTTTAATGCAAACCAGATCACCTCCAAACCTTCCAAATAATGTTATTGGCTATTAGTGATCTGCAAAACATTTATTTATTTAAGCATGCTCTAAAATAATACAGTTTTCCTCTCTTGTTTTTTGGCTGTTTGTAATACTCTCTAGAATACAAGAATTTCATTTTAAAGTGGTATGTCTTATTTAGAAATCAATCAAGATAAATTTGGAAGTAATTTGGTCATAATGTTATAAGACTTTTAAAGGAAAAAAAGTACTTATTTAACCATTGCAATCATTGTTTATGGCTTTTTTTAGGGGAAAAATACAATTGAATTATTAAGTCCTGGAACAAAAATAAAAGGTTGATTTTTCTGCTGGATTTTCTTTTTGACACAAAAATGGTTTTAGGCTTCTTTTCTCCCAAAATATCTTCTTTTACCATTTATAATTACAAGCTAAAAGTCTGTCATCCTAAATTTGTTTCTTTGTAGGAAAGTTTCTTCTGCATTTTTAATATATGGTGGAAGATTTTACAGACATGGAGAAACACACACCTATTCTTCTCTATGAAAAATTTGGATGCTTTATATTTGCAGTCTTTATTTTATAACTCATAAAGATGTTTCAAAACAGCCAAATACAGTACTTCAATGCATTGAGAAGTGTGAGTAGACAACCATATTTTGAATTTGAGTCTAATTCTCAGAATTTAAAATTATTATTTTAATTATTATTATTTTTTTGTTTAAACATTAAAGCAGTTTAGCCAAGAACTACTATATGAGATACACTCTAATAGGTTTATAGAAACTAAAGATTTCATCTGAAAAACAGCTATGTTCTGTTTTGTATTCCCATATTCTTTCGAAATGCAGGTTTCAGGTGATGGTATTAACTAGCAAAGACTAGTTCTTCAAATGAAGTTTATTTTTTTTTTATTTTTTAAAACTGCTCACTTTTTATTTTATTCATTTATTTTTAAGTAAGCTCTATGCCCATTGGGGGGCGTGAACTCACAATCCCGAGATCAAGAGTCGCATGCTCTACCGACTGAGCCAGACATGAACCCTCAAATGAAGCTTCTTTTAACTGCGGAAGAGGATTTGAAGACAGATCAGTAGATTTTCTGAGGGTTTGTATTGAAAATAAAATTTGCTTTTGAAATACAATGCAACAAAAGATCCAAAGAATTAAAAAGCATGAATTTAATGGAAGTATCCCAAGCTACTCCAAAGTTTTAGAACCTGCTTCTAGAATTTCAACTGTATAGTAATCTTGCTTTTTCCCACCAGTTTACTGTGACCTGGCCCAAGAATTTTAGGGAAGTAAACACCACTTATCATAGTTACTGTCCATAAGAGTCTGCCCACAGATCCCATCATTATACCACTTAAAACCAACTAACGAGATGGCTTTTAATAAAGACAATGCTCATCCTTCTGGCAAATGAGTGCCCAGGGCAACATTATAAAAGAATATTAAATTTAAGAATATTGATAAGACAAGGGTTATTTTAAGACACGGAGGTCTGCACCAAAATACAGCCTATAAAGAGTCCCAGTCCATATAACCTCTCTATTCTTTTTTTAATTTAACTTTTAGTTCATTAACACACATCGCAATATTGGTTTCAGGAGTAGAATTCAGTGATTCATATCTTACATACAACACGCAGTGTTCATCGCAAGTACCCTTCTTAATGCCCATCACCCATCTAGCCCATCTCCCACCCACCTCCCTCTGTCAACCCTCAGTTTGTTCTCTATCATTAGGAATCTCTTGTGGTTTGTTTCTCTCTCTTCTTTTTCCCCCCCTGCCCATATGTTCATCTGTTTTGTTTCTTTAATTCCACATATGAATGAAATCATATGATATTTGTCTCTTTCTGACTGACTTATTTCGCTTAGCAGAGCAGAAAATTAGTCTGCTCTCTTCAAACTCAATCACATTCAATACCCAAATGTCGACAGGGAGAAAAAAAATCCACCTTGCTACAATCCGATGAAGTAATTAAGTTTGTTGGTTTAATTTTTGTTTTTAGAACCTTAGATAACCTGACATAGACTCAACCTAGTTAAGTGCTGGCATGAGCAGGTGAATGATCAGAAGCTGACTCCACGGACTCAGTAAATTTCTCTGGCTCTTAAATAAAAACACATAAAATCTGAACAAACAACTATGAGAGAAAAAAAGATGGTTAAGGTAAATCCTAATAATAATCAAATATAGGAGAGAAAGATAAAATGCTCCAATGTCTTGAGAATAAAGTGACTTTCTGGCAAAACTGTAGAGTTATTCCCCAAATTATTCAGTATACATGAATTACAAATTGCATAGTCCTTGACACTTATGCTCTATCAGACCATTGCTGCTGACTTCAGAAAGAAAAGTTGCCCAGGGTTGACAGTGCTGCTTTATGGATGATAAGGAAGTAAATGCCACTCCATTCCATACCATACCTGGCCCCTGGGCTCTCTAAACAATAGAAATTAATCAGAGGCCAAACAGGAGTCTCAGGCAAGGCTCTATTGGGGCTTATGGCAGAGAACAAAGAAGACAGCACAAAAGAAAAGTGTCCTCAGGCTGACTCCCGGAGGAGAGGTCAGGGAGAATGTTTTAAATAAACTTAGGCAGGACTATGTGTCTGTTTTTGTGCCAAAACCATGCTGTCTTGCTGATTACAGCTTTGTAGTAGAGGCTGAAGTCCGGGATTGTGATGCCTCCCGCTTTGGTCTTCTTCTTCAGTATTACTTTGGCTATTCGGGGTCTTTTGTGGTTCCATACAAATTTTAGGATTGCTTGTGCTAGCTTCAAGAAGAATGCTTGTGCAATTTTGGTTGGGATTGCATTGAATGTGTAGACTGCTTTGGGTAGTATTGACATTTTAACAGTATTTATTCTTCCAATCCATGAGCATGGAATGTTTTTCCATTTCTTTGTATCTTCTTCAATTTCCTTCATAAGTTTTCTATAGTTTTCAGCACAGATCTTTTACATCTTTGGTTAGGTTTATTCCTAGGTATTTTATGCTTCTTGGTGCAATTGTGAATGGGATCAGTTTCTTTATTTGTCTTTCTTTCTTTTTTTTTTTTTGAATTTTTTTTCAACATTTTTTATTTATTTTTGGGACAGAGAGAGACAGAGCATGAACGGGGGAGGGGCAGAGAGAGAGGGAGACACAGAATTGGAAACAGGCTCCAGGCTCGGAGCCATCAGCCCAGAGCCCGACGCGGGGCTCGAACTCACGGACCGCGAGATCGTGACCTGGCTGAAGTCGGACGCTTAACCGACTACGCCACCCAGGCACCCCTCTTTATTTGTCTTTCTGTTGCTTCATTAGTAGTGTATAAGAATGCAACTTATTTCTGTACATTAATTTTGTATCCTGCGACTTTGCTGAATTCATGTATAAGTTCTAGCAAAATTTTGGTGGAGTCTATCTGGTTTTCCATGTATAGTATCATGTCATCTGCAAAAAGTGAAAGCTTCACTTCATCTTTGCCAAGTTTGATGCCTTTGATTTCCTTTTGTTGTCTGATTGCTGATGCTAGCACTTTCAACACTATGTTAAACAATAGACCAATGGAATAGAATAGAGACTCCAGAATTGGACCCACAAAAATATGGCCAATAATCTTTGACAAAACAGGAAAGAATATCCAATGGAAAAAAGACAGTCTCTTGAACAAATGTGCTGGGAGAACTGGACAGCAACATGCAGAAGAATGAAACTAGACCACTTTCTTACACCATTCACAAAAACAAACTCAAAATGGTTAAAGGACCTGAATGTGAGACAGGAAACTATCAAAACCCTAGAGGAGAAAGCATGAAAAACCTCTCTGACCTCAACTGCAGCAATTTCTTACTCGACACCCAAAGGCAAGGGAATTAAAAGCAAAAATGAACTATTGGGACCTCATGAAGGCAAAAAACTTCTGCACTGCAAAGGAAACTATCAACAAAACTAAAAGGCAACCGATGGAATGGGAAAAGATATTTGCAAATGACATATCAGACAAAGGGCTAGTGTCCAAAATCTATAAAAAACTCACCAAACTCCACACCCGAAAAACAAATAATCCGGTGAAGAAATGGGCAGAAGACATGAATAGACACTTCTCTAAAGAAGACATCCAGGTGGCCAACAGGCACATGAAAAGATGCTCAACATCACTCCTCATCAGGGAAATACAAATCAAAACCACACTCAGGTATCACCTCATGCCAGTCAGAGTGGCCAAAATGAACAAATCAGGAGACTATGGATGCTGGAGAGGATGTGGAGAAACGGGAACCCTCTTGCACTGTTGGTGGGAATGCAAACTGGTGCAGCTGCTCTGGAAAACAGTGTGGAGGTTCCTTCAAAAAATTAAAAATAGATCTACCCTATGACCCAGCAACAGCACTGCTAAGAATTTACCCAAGGGATACAGGAGTGCTGATGCATAGGGGCACTTGTACCCAATGTTTATGGCAGCACTTTCAACAACAGCCAAATTATGGAAAGAGCCTAAAAGTCCATCAACTGACGAATGGATAAAGAAGTTGTGGTTTATATATACAATGGAATACTACTTGGCAATAAGAAAGAATGAAATATGGCCTTTTGTAGCAACGTGGATGGAACTGGAGAGTGTTATGCTAAGTGAAATAAGTCATACAGAGAAATACAGATACCATATGTTTCACTCTTATGTGGATACTGAGAAATTTGACAGAAGACCATGGGGGAGGGGAAGAAAAAAAAAAGAGGTTAGAGTGGGAGAGAGCCAAAGGATAAGAGACTCTTAAACACTGAGAACAAACTGAGGGTTGATGGGGGGTGGGAGGGAGGGGAGGGTGGGTGATGGGTATTGAGGAGGGCATCTTTTGGGATGAGCACTGGGTGTTGTATGAAAACCAATTTGACAATAAATTTCATATTTAAAAAAAAAGAAACTTAAGCAGGAAAAGGGTGACATTTAAGCATGTAGAGGTGGGAATTTATTAGCACCTGTGCATTTAAAGGTCATGCTTCTTCATGCATTGTATATCTAATTACCATGTTAAATCTCCACCCACGGGCATGATTTTTTAGTATTATAATGAGGGCAAAAGTTGGTGAAAAGTCAAGGCTGGGGTCTATCCTGGCATATACTGCTTTGGTCTGGTGGTAAGTATCCTTCCTCCACATTCCTGCAAGATGTGCTGCTACACAGGAGACATAAAGTCTCAGCATTTTTTTTCTTATGGAGGCAGCCAAGGAACACTGGATTTCACAGTCAGGGTTAAGGGGACCGGAGTACAGTCTCTGTTTTGTCTCATATCCATGACCCCAAAACTCCCTTCTTCTTCCCATGCTAAGTATCACAGAACTTCCAAATACAGGCACATGTTACTTTATGGCATTAAAAATAAAATCAATTTTTTAAAAAATCACTGCCCATCTTATCACAAAAGTCTTAACTATAGCAAAGCTATCAAACTTATGGAGGCACACATAAAATTTCCAAAATTCCAATGTTACTTCAGAGCTTGAATTTTGTCGTTGGCCACAAACACCAGCTGGTATCCTTAAAGTAATCACTTAATTTGTTCATTTTCAAGAAAATGTCTACCAAATGTCAATGTATTAATAATCACAGTTTGCCGGTTGGGTTTTCAAACAGAGATGGTGTCCAATGAAAAAGGACTACCTTAATTTACAAAAAGTACTTTTATCACAGGAACTGTTGTACTTTGCTGCCCAGGAGAAACACTCTGTGTGTACTTTCCATTTTGTCACACAGAGTATTAAAAACACAGATACTCAAGAGTTGAGTTTTCATAAATTTTCACTGTTCATTAAGGACATTGGCTTTTTTCCCCCATGCAAGTGCATGGCAGTGAAGAATTACAATGACGTCTAAGTGTAGTGCCACTGCCTTGATTCAGGTGGAGATGTCAGAATGTTTACCTTTCACTGCTTTTGAACCATCAGTACCAACATTTACACTGTCAGAAAAACAAATAACATCTTAGTGTTATTATGCAAGTCATTTTTATCTTGTAGACCCCCTTTGAAAAAATGCAGAAACCCTGGGCACCCATGGAGCAGACCTTGGGAACTGATATTTGGTAAAATTTTCCTATCAAACTGATGACTAAATTATCTTTGGCATTCACAAGACTCATACACCTCCAGGAACAAAAAGTTCATTGTCACTCTAAATTGACCATTACATCTTTAAAAAACACTGTCCAAAAACAAGACACAACGAAAACACAGCTCCTTTATATTAAACAAAAATATTTCCTCCGCTTTCAGACATTGGTTCTTGCTCTACTCTCTGGGGTCAAGTGCAAATTTCTTTCAAATATTTGGGAAAACTAAATTTTTCCTCCTTTGCCGTCTGTGCTAAGTACTTTGGTTCTTCACAATTTATCTGATATAAATGTGAGCCTATCATGATCGTAGTTGCTGTTTGAGTATGTTTCTGATGACTTACAAATGAGGCACACACAATGGAGCATCATGTCACTCTCCCACTGTACAGTCCGATTCTCAAGTCCATCATTCCAGAAAGCCTGCTGCTGTTAGTGCAGCTTGAAATTGAGAACAATATTTGGAAGAGCCCTATATCCTTTAAGTTACCAGTAGTCTAATATTTTTTCATGTATAGGCTCTCTGTTTCTCTTATTCTGTATTTATGAAATCATTATTTTGGACTGAAGCATAACAACACATTTGTATTTTTTTCTGTATACAATAAACTATCCTAAGATTTTGTAGCTTGAAATCACAATTTTGTCATCCTATGGGGCAAAATATACTTTGGGCTAGGGTGGCATGAACTTCAGAAAAAAGAGGAGGTAAGACCTATGTTTTGAAGAATATGTGGGCTCTAGATAGATGGAGAGTTAATGTCATTGATTTGCCTCTAAATTTGCTCTGCTTCTTATACTCCCAGTCACTGTTGAAGGCACAGGCATCTAGCCAATAACTTACACTGTCACACCAGATCTTCTACCTGGAATATGCATCATTCACTTTGGCTTGCTGCTCTCAGCTTGGTTAGAAATGACCTCCTCTGGAAAGCCTGCCTCAATCACCTTGATCTCCATTACAATTACTCTCTTTCCCAAATGATAACACAGAACCTTCTATTTGCTTTCTGTTACGCTATGCTTATCACACGATCCTATTGGTGATATAAATATATGCCTACACCTTCTATTGACTGGAGCTTTTTGATGAGAAGGGCCATGTCTTAGGTATCTCTATGGTCCTAGTAACTAGCATGGTTTATGGTATACAGTTAACAGTCAATAATACTTTTCTAAACACTGAAAAATTATGTCAGTAATTAAACATAACCAAAGAAGGCCTCTGAGTCATGGAGAAGAGACAGGAAAAAGAGAGGGGATAATGAAAGAACAATATAAGAAGTATTGAGGACATAATGATATGCAGATAATGCCAGCTGTTTATCACCATCGTAAGAGTATAATGAGGGTTCCTATGAGGTCATTTGAACTCCAGAATAGATACTGTGCATGCATGAAACAGAATTAGTCATTTCAAATGCTAGTGCACAAATAGGTAAGTAAAAATAATGCTAGGCTTGGCAAAAGTACGTATGAATTCACTCATTTATACATTCACTCAACACGATTCTCTTGTGTATCTATAAGCAGAAATACTAAAGTGTGTAAAGGTACAAGAAGCAGAACTAACACATAATAGGTTTTTAAGCAACGTTAATCAACTCAGCAAGATTCCGCTATTCATTAATATATCATAACCAACTGTTTCCTGCCTATCATCTTGGCTTGTTCTTGCAAAACATGAGAGATCGAGCAAAAGTCTATTATTTTCTCTCTGCTAAAGCCCCAAATTATTGTTCTTAACAGCAACCACACAACTTATGTCAAACTAGTGGTTATAAATTTGTACCAGATTAATCCACAGGTCATCTGGACACTTTTGGCTTTGGCCTTCAAATTAAATTTAGTGTCAAGTGTTCTTCTCTGGTCCACAAGTATGAGGTAATAATCAAGGTCAAACTTTTAAAAAAATGAATTTTAGGGATTCATTCACCCATTCGTTTAAAGGCCTAGTTTTTACCAGCATTATTCCAGGCACAGTGAATGAAAAGGTATCCATGTTAGGCTTCAGATTCAAGCAAAATCATATACCATAATGTACCAAGTTGCTCATAACACCACTTTTATTTGCTTAACCCTTCTATAGTGATCTCCTTCCACTGCTTTGTAAAACTATATATGACTCACCATATATGAAGAGAATGCTGATGATCCCACTACCATACCAATGGTGATTTGTTGAAATATGTTCATTCTTCATTATGGCCAAAGACATGGGCAACACAGCCAAACACTTACACATCAATTAATAACATGAAGGAATTTCCAAGCTCCTAACATTCAAATCCCAAACCTTCCCTCTTCCAGTCCCACTCGCTTCCAGAATTAAATTGTTTCGGTCTCTTTCTTTGCACACCACTTCCCACACCCACCCAATTATCTGCAGATTTCTACCAGAATATCCTTTTCTCAACATTTACTGTGTTTGCCAATATTGAAGTGGACCTCAGTTGCTGCCAAGCTGGATGTTTTACCAGTTACCAAAGATCCATGACACTTAAAACCCAGGAACACTCTTCACCCAACCACTGGCCAAAACGAACCCCGATTACAGGCTGTCATCACTGATTTCACCATAGATATTTACCTCCACTACCCCTGACCCAGACACCCCCTTAAACTGAACCTTGCTATTCCAGCTTCTACAGAGAGGAAGAGATTGAGGAGCAAGTGGTGGAGAGGGAGGGAAGAACAATGAGATCAACTGGTATGCATTTCCACTGTATGCATTTCCACTGTCCGAGTCTATTAAATGGTGTTAAGCAGATGTTTCTCAAACAGTGGTCCAGAGGACACAAACTGAGATTCCTGAGATTCATTAGGGATTGTTGTACACTGTGTCCATTTTTAAGACTCACATACTAAAAACTATTTCAACAGTGATCCTCACACTTAATTGATCACAAAACTCGTGCACATGTGCGTGTGTGAGAGAGAGACAGACAGAGGAAATGACAGTAACACTCCCAAAGAGCCAGTGTTCTAAAGGATAGAAAGTAGAAACACTGTTCCTGGCCAAACTAGTAGTGCCTTTATTCAGTTTCTTCCAATATTCATAATAAAACTAAAGCTAATCTTTAAATCTTTACTTTTTTTTTCCTCACACATCATCACCCCTGTCACTTTTATGTCTACTAGGTGACTTTGCCTCCTAATATTATTCCCTTTAATTATATCACATCGTCTTTTCCTAGACATCTTCCCATCCCTCTGCTTAACCTTCTCAGTCTCCACTTTCAGGCCTGCATCCACTATCCAACCACTATATGGCAACTATCTTTAGCTCATGTTTTCCCTTATATCCAGACAGGCAATTACTTTCTCAACATTTTAACCTGGATATCTCAGAAGCATCTCAGACAACAAACAAACAAACAAACAAACAAACAAACAAAAAAACAGAGTCTAAAAATAAACTCATGTATCCTTCCCCCAGACATTCAGTAATCCTGATTCCAGTAAACTTGGAAAACTAGTCACCGGTCAGAAAGTTGGCTGTCATGCTGGATGTCTGTCTGTAATTCACGTCTACATCCTGTGAATCACCAAGTGCTGTCTCCATTTCCAATGCTCTCATCCTTTTCTAGACTACCACCACCTCTCCACTCCGCTACCTTGATACTCTGCCTGGTCTCTCCATAATCATCTCTCACTCTAACATATGTTCTACACAGCATCCAGTGTTTTAAATATGCTACTTAAAACTCTTTAAAGGTTAACTGTTATTCTTAGAATAATCCCACAGACCTTCAAGTACCCACAAAGCCTCGTGGTTCACCTCCACACACACGTCACCTCCCTCTCCATCCCATCTCATGCCATGTTCCCACACGCTGCATACATTCTGTTCTCCATGGCTGTCCTTCAGTTCCTCAAACAGACCACCATTCCTCTTTCATATATGCTGTGGATGTGAACAAATAGGGACTGTACCAAGCAAGAATGCAGCAAAATCGGATCTTTCATATATTGCTGTTGACAATAGAAAATGGAGCAGCCATTCTGGAAAACAGTTCAGCAGTTTCATAAAAACGAAACAGGGGTGACCGGGTGGCTCAGTCAGTTAAGCGTCCAACTTCAATTCATGTCATGATCTCACAGGTTGTGGATTCAACCTTGCGTCGGGCTCTGTGCTGACAGCTCGGGGCCTGGAGCCTGCTTCAGATTCTGTCTCTCTCTCTCTCTGTCTCTCTCTCTCTCCAAAATAAATAAAACATTTAAAAACATTTAAAAAAAACCACTAAACTTACACTTAACCTACAAAACAGTAATCACGTTTCTGGGCATTACTTACAAAGAAAAGAAACTTAAATCTACACACAAAAGAAGTTATGTACATGAATGTTCATAACAGTTTTATCTGTAATAGCGAAAACCTCAAAACAACGTAAATGTCCTTCAATGTATGAAACACATATTGGTACATTTATACAATGGAATACTACTCAGCACTGAAAAGAAATGAGCTTTTAATATACTCAACACTTGGATGGATCTGAAGGGAATTATGAGTAAAAAAAGCTGATTTTTTGCATATGATATGATTCCATTTATATAGTGTTCTCAAAATGATGAAACTACAGAGATGGAAAACAGATTAATGACTGCCAAGGTTAGGAAAGGGAAAGGGAAGTTGGTTGGTATAATTATAAAAGGATAGCTTCAGGGATCTTTGTAGAGGTTGAATAATTCTACGTCTTGATTATAGTGATGTTTACGTGGATCAATGTGTGATAAGACTGCATGGGGCTATGTCTAGCTACATTCACGTGCACGCACACACACACGCACACACACACACACACACACACACACACATTCACACACAGGAGTGCTAAGGCTGCAGTTTTTTCATTTTACTTCAATTTTAAAAGTCTATATGTTATGGACACTGTGGAAGAAATAATCTTTCTGCACAGGACTGAGGACTTCTCAACAATTATGAGGGGAAATGCTTCTACATTATTAAAGGACCACTTAAAATATACTTTTGCACATTACACATTCAAGAGTTTATGGGTGGTCTATATACCATTTGTTGACTCATATTTTCTCTAATCTTGAACACTAGCTTCTTAAGAGATATACTTTCTAGAGTCAACAGACAAAACTTCAGGCCCACAGGTCTTTCTTCCTCAGGTACAATAAACAACTGGGATATCTTTAAATACCACAGGCTGAGGGCAATTTGCAAAAACGGTTGCCATATACACATAGCAATCTAAAGTTGTATGTCTAAAGGCTGAATGGCTCCTCAGAGACATGAAAACCTTAAACACTTAACCATATATTGGCATATATGTGAGTAAACAAGAAATTCAGAGCCAAATACACATGAAATGCCATCTGGAATCATTCAACTTCCTAAATAAGTTTAAGAAGGAAAACATGATAGGAGTTTTATTATGAGAGTTGCCTATTTATTCCCTTACTAAATTTATTGCCCAGTTAAGTTTTAGTTGTTGTACTCATTTACAATAAGGAGGGAAAGCTGATGACCCTCTCAGGCTAATATGTCAAAACCATCAAATGTTATTCCTGTCATGCATAATTTCAAGTCACAGCCCAGCTTTAGCTAACCAAGGCTCTTAGCAGATACTTAAAACATTCAACGTTTGCTACCACTGAAAGTTTTCTACCTTATATGACCATACACAGGCCAAACCTGAAAGTCTTCTACATAAACTATCATATTCCCACTCATAAGTACATTCCTTTAACATCAGCAGAATAAAGGGATTCAAAGAAGGAATATGAACACTTAGGGCATTAGTCTGGAAAAATGTGGCTAGCCAACTGCACTATTTTTCTCATGCCCGCCTGCCACCATGGAAAATATTTAGTATATGCGTGTCAGAAGAGACTGTCCCCTCAGGAAAGCGGAGTAGTCATTAGAAAGTGAATGTGCAAAACTACTTTCTGTACCCTACTAAGCTACAAGATTTGTTCATACCTCAAAGAGAGAAACGAGAGGCAGATCACAAAAGAATAGAATTTATACAAAAAGCAATGGCTGATGGATAGACAAGGCGCTTATAAACAATTTGACACCACACACACAAGGAGAGACAATCCATGTTCCGAGGGAAAACTTCCTAAGGGACCAAAAGAAGTTGCACTAAAGGGGCAGCAAAGCAAACGAGTGTTTCCATTATCAAAAAAGGTTTACATTTAGGATAAAACATAAGAAATAAAAGCAACATGGATCAAAGCTAGCGTTAAGCCAACATACAAGTGATTGCAAAAATTTTTATTTATTTACTAAGGATTTATTCCCCGTCTACTTTTCTTTAAGATTTTTTAAATGTTTATTTATTTTTGGGAGAGACAGACAGACAGACAGACAGACGGACAGACGGACAGACAGTCCTAGCAGGGGAGGGGCAGAGAGAGATGGAGACACAGAATCTAAAGCAGGCTCCAGGCTCTGAACTGTCAGCACAGAGCCTGATGCAGGGCTCAAATGAGCCATGAGTTCATGACCGGAGCCAAAATCAGATGCTTAACAAACTGAGCCACCCAGGCACCCCTCTCTGTCTACTTTTATAAAGAATTTGAGGACAGCAGATCTTTTCTATCTCCCCTCTTCTCTTTGCAGGTAGTAGAAAACTTGGACATCTTGTAGTTTCAGGTCAGTACCTATTGAAGATAAGCTTATGATTTATAACAGGTCAGTAGCTGAACCAGAATTTCTCAGGGAACTGTGAAATCTGGCATATAGAATACAACAATCCTTCCTCTATTTTTCCCACTTAAGGTTTGTTTGTGCTCCTAACTACACACGGACACTACATCTCCCCTCCCCAAAATACCACAGCCTTTATGACCTACCTACCTTTTTAGGAGGAGGGACTTAAAGTACACTGTATTTTGTGTTGAGCTATTATTTCATTGAATGTTAGCACTAGAATTTGTATGTGATAAATTTTTATGCATATTTATCTGCCCCACAAAAGAATACTCTACTGGCAGAAGGGGTAATAGGTACCCAGTGTGTTTTCTAGAAGCATACCATATACAAAAACAGAGGTTACAAAACAAAATATGTAAGCATAAAGTGTTTTTCAAAGTATTAAACATTATTACTTTTATATAAATTATTTTAAATATTTAAATATTCAAGACTATACCTTCATACACATAATTATATAAGGAATTTTCCAGAAATGGAGCCACCAGACATATCTAAGAAAAAACATACTTCAACTTTACCAAGTGTTTGCCATTTTATCAAATTCTATAAGGAGTGATAAAGCCATTTTTAGCTGCTCCGTCTAAGGTAATTATAAATAAAAGGACAAATATCTGTCTATGTCATAATATCTTCTGGTTCAATAATTTTCAAGCATTTATCTAATTAAATGGATCATATAATATTGTGGGTTACTTTGTTACTTCTATTTTATATTATAGTACAGACATTACATGATTTAAGTTATATATGTAAATAGGTTGTATTATCCATCAATTTCTTTTCAGGTTGGTAAAAGAAACTTATAAATATTTGTTAGAATAAGGAAGCATCGGATGGGACCACCTGGGAACCACCTGGGTGGCTCAGTTGGTTAAACATCTGACTTCGGCTCAGGTCACGATCTCACGGTTTGTGAGTTGGAGCCCCGCATCGAGCTCTGTGCTGACAGCTCAGAGCCTGGAGCATGCTTTGGATTCTGTGTCTCCCTCTTTCTCTGCACCCTACCCCAGTCATGCATGCGTGCTCACTCTCTCTCTCTCTCTCTCTCTCAAAGTCAAATAAATATTTTTTAAAAAGAAGCATTGGATGGATAGGATGGAGAATTAGTAGCCTAGTCTAACAGGTGCCCATTCAGGACGACTCATCCTTCTGTAGGCAGCTCAGTTAGGGAGGAGACTCAAAAAGGAAAGGGTAACCTAGAGACCACATACTGAATTGTGAAGTGACATAGTACATTTCAAGGGACTAGCTTCTGCACTGAGTCTAGTAACTTAAAACAAGTTGAATGGGAAGATGGGGGAGGGGGGAAGAAGGTCAGGAGCAGAAAGCAGTGCCATAGAGTTCTGATTATAATATCTCTTTCATCCTTTATTGGCATGTAAGGAAAACAATAATCTTGATGTGAAAATAGGTTAGCACTGGGGAAACATCAATCCAAGCAGTCAACAACTACATTTTACTTGGGGTAACAGATTCTGTAACACACTGTTCGAGATTTGGCTTTCTGTCACAGTGACAAGAAAGCAAGAGTATTTCCTCTGTAAAAGTGAACACTGTTCCTCAAATTAACTTTGTAGAATATCTGATCACAGTTACTCTTTCCTCCTTAATATATAGGCCATCATTGAAATAATGATTAAAACCTCAACATTTTTAAAGATACAGTTGACCCCCGAACAACAGGGGACTTGGGGGGCTAATTTCCCACACAGTCAAAAACTCACCTTTAACTCATCAAAACCCAACTACGAATAGCCTACAGTTGACTGGAAGCCTTAACCCCGACAAAAAGTCAATTAACACATATTTTGTATGTTATATGTATGATATATACATTATTTTAATAATATCTCACTTTTTCTTATTTTTTTTTCAATATTTCAAGGCTACACAGTTCATCTGCAGGTTTTTTTCAAATTGTTGCAAGTCTCCAAAACACTTTTCCAATGTACTTATTGAAAAAAATTCTACATACAACTGGACCCATACAGTTCAAACACATGTTGTTCTAGTCAACTTTATTTATTTATAAAGAAAACTTGTCAGGGCACCTGGGTGGCCCAGTCAGTTAAGTGTCCGACTTTGGCTGAGGTCATGATCTCATAGTTTGTGAGTTCAAGTCCCGTGTCGGGCTCTGTGCTGACAGCTCAGAGCCTACAGCCTGCTGCAGACTCTGTGTCTCCCTCTCTCTCTCCGCCCCTTCCCTGCTTGTGCTCTGTCTCTCTCTCAAAAATAAACAAATATTCAGAAAAAAAAATCTTAAGAAAACTTGTCAAGGTTAGTGTTATAATTTTCATTTGGATTTATTTACAAAAAAATAGTTTCTTTGTAGTACTAACTGTGTGTCAAGGAAATGTAATATTAAGGGGGAAAAAACAGACCAAGAACTTTCAGGATGAGAGTAAAGATAATCAACGTATAGTTGCAGAATATGTAAACCAAGTGCTCCACAGAGGAGGAATGTGTCGCTATAAGACTGTAATAGGAGGATTTGTGACAGGGAAGAATGCTTAAGGAAGGAAGGAGCACGAATTGGAGATTCAAAAACATCCACTAGGAGGAGATGGTAGTAGGAATTTTCTGTCTGAAAGATCAGTTTTGTTCATGCTGTTCTAGTGGAGGGACCAGGAGTTTCTGAGAAATAGAGAGGCCAGGTGGCTGGAGGGCGAACAGCTGGGCACATGCTGCAAAGAAGGTGAGAGAGAAGAGAAGTGCTCAGAGGACTTACCTGCAATAGTGAGTCGTCATAAGCTCTACAGGCCAATAGCGAACGTGAAAACATTAAGTGTTCTCCAATACGTCAACATTTTAGATCTCACCAAATTAAAATCTCATATTAAAATAAGGTGAAAAGGTACAGGAACAATCCTATGCCATTTCTTTCCAATGTAGCAGTGTTAATCATTTTGACTCTCCTTTTCCAAGGAATTCACTGAGATAGTTACTTCATCTAAAAGAAACATAGCTCTCAAAAATGCAGTCAATAATATGATTTGGCAGGCATTATCACATCTTAGATGAACAAAAAAGAAATGCGATTTCTGGTTTTTATTAAGTCTACGGAGTCAATCTGTAAGTGATTCAAGATCTAAAGATTTTCTTTTTTAATTCCGAAATTCACCTTAAGCACATTTTTAGTCGAAAATGAGCATACTTGCAGGGATTCCATGAACCAACTCAATAAAACAATGAAATATGAGAGTATGGTTTTAAAACAGCTACAGGGAAAAAGCAAATACTCCTGTCACATCTGTTTGAAGAAACTAATGATTAAATGTTGCTTAAAACACGAATCAATTAAATACCTCTAGGAAGTTATGGGAACACAGATGGTTAATCCAATTCATTTTCATTAATGTAAGACGGTATATACTTTGGAGGATGCTATATCATGTGACATGTGCTACATCCTTCTTCCAGATTAAAGTTTATGGCATGTCAACTACCACCCTAAGTAAAGATTACTAAAACTATAAAGCGTGCCTGTGACATCCAGTCCTGAGAAGTGTAAAGTTAAACGTCTAATTCTTTCTACCCTACTTTTTTTTTTTCCTCCTTCTAATTGGATTAGAACTGTTTAATTACAAAGGGGTGTGGGATTGTTTTTTCTTCCTATATTTCATATATTTTTTCTTCACCTGAACTGCTAACAGGATTCACTTCAGGGTTGGGTTTAGTTTGAATAGTTAACAGTATTATCTCTTGAATATAAAATAAAGGAAAAATTGAACCATTATCTGGGAAAACAAACAATGCAACTGATAGTTACACGTGGACATTTTTACAGACACTTTTTCACTTGACGTTAATCACTCAAAACACTAAAGAAAAAAATAAGGACCCCACATCAATTATTCCTCCATCACCTCTCCACAGTCCATCACTCCCTACCTACTTGCAAACTCACCTGGCTACACAGGGAAGATGTATTAAGAATCGGGAGCAATAGGTATTTTTAACCAATTGTAAATATCATATACTGCTTAGGAAGAGACTTTACTCCCTGAACTCTATGGTACTCACTAACCCTAAATAAACTATAAAGAATTTTGTTTAAAAAAAAAACTCAGTAGGATGCACTGTATTTAGTAACTATGTGGTTTCACTAGGTTTTAATTCCTCAGTAAACAGGAATTGGGCCCTCAGGATTGTGGTTTTTGAAATTAGGGTGTGTTTAGATTTGGAGACTGCCCAAAATTCATTCAAATCTAGAAGAGAAAGCTGACTGCCAAACATACGCAATGACGGGAGAAAAAAAAGATTACATTCTAAATAAGGTTTGTATAACAAATACTTCCATCTGTTTCACAGAGATCAAATACAACTACTTTAAGACAGTCCAATGACATTTAAGCATCTGGTAAAAAGAAAGCATGTATTTATGGGAAAGGATTCAGGTTAGTTATGTTTTTTTTTTTCCTCAAGGATACGTAGTGGAATGGTAAATAACATTACTTTTCATATTTAATAACAAAAATGAGTTTAAACATTACTCTATTTCTTATAGATAAAATTAAAATGTCCTTCAAATATTATAAAGCTATTAAAGCAAAATTAAAACTCTATCCGGTAACTTTCAAACACTGCTTCGGATCTAAAATTAATAATTATAGTTATTTACGCAATAGAGTCTGAAAGATTTCCAGGGAGAACTCAAGCCAAGGATAAGTACAACCATACTACATTTTCCTTCAGGAGACACCTTGATAGGAGCAAGACTCATGTCATAATAAGATAGCAAACTTCCCCAAGCCTCAACCCTCCCTATCATCCATTCCAATTATTACTTCTCAGCCTTCGATTTGCCCCCACTGAACCCACCCTCAGATAAGACAGAGCTTTTAAAATTTCCTTCTTTACAGTGAACACAATGTTAACCTTTACCAGTAGGAAGCACTGGAGAGACTCTGCAGGAAGAAGGGGCTCATCTTCCTGATTCTGGCATGCAGGCCTTTGCCTTTCCTTCCTCCTGCTGCGCACATAATCAGCAGTATGGGTGTGTGAGGACATCTGGGAGTCCTCTGCCCAAGTAGCAGCAGCACATCGAGAGTGCGAACCTCATGGCAATCTGGTGTCTTTTTCACATCTGATGTGGATACTATGCACTATTGCATATGCACCAGCCATGGCTTATCTGTGACCTGAGGTTCTTTCCTGGACTCTAAACACGGACACTGTATACTCCGGGCTTCATTCTCTGTGCAGCATCCTGACTCCTGCACGTCTGCTCACCAGGGGTGGCTCACACACCACCCAGAAGTGTGTTTCCTGCTAGCTCAGAGACTGGGACCAACAATGACCCAGGCAAACCAGCGGGTTGCAGCCACACCTTCTCCAGGGAGAGCTGTACCCCAGCTTTAGTGAGAGAGCTCTCCTTTCAAGTTTACCCTTCCTTGGGTACTCTCTCTCAGCCCTGGGGTACCACTTAGAGTTATCTTTACATCCTTGTGCTCTCCTATCACAGGTTGATCATTCATTATAATAAACTTCAACATTCATTACTCCATGGTTCCTATTCCTTGATTGGACCCAGACCCATCCCACACCTACTTTCTGGCTTGAGACTACTAGACGGGATATCCACATGTTCACTTGTATAAATGAATAGACAACTCAAACCTAACAGGACCAAAACAGCATTCTCATTTCCCTATCCTTTACCAAAGAATTTCCACATATCAACAATGGCAACTCTACTGTTTTTATTGCTTGGGCCAAATTTCTTGAGTACACCGTTGACACCTCTTTCTCAAAGTTTGTATCCAATAATCCATCAGCAAATTCTATTGACTTATTCTTCAAAATATTTCCAGAATCTGACCACTCTTCACCAGCTCCACTGCTTCTACTACGGTCCAAGTCATTATCTTCTCTTACCTCCCTCCTAACAGTCTCTGGCATTTCATCTTGGCTCCCCATATCTATTCTTCAGTCAAAGAATAGACTTAGTCAAAGGTTTCCTTCTAAAATGTGACTCTTCTAAATAAAACTCTATGTGTACTAAACTCCCATTTTACTAAGAGTTAAGTCCAAATCTTACAAAGGCCTACAGGGCCCTAGAGAAGCTGGTCCGCTCAATACATCTTTGATTATCTCTAACTATACTCCCATCACTGGCACCATTTCATGTGGGCCTTCCCACTGTTACTTGAATACATCAGACTTGCTCATGTGTTAGGCAGATACCATCCCCAGGACATCCCCATGGTTTCTCCTCCTCATCTCCTGCAATTCCTACTTAAAATTTTATCTTTAAATAACAACAATATTTTAAATTGTACCCACCATTCTGAGCAATCTCCACTCTCCTCAAATTGATATTTTTCCTCCATAGCACAAAATAGATCAAACACTGTACGTGCATCTATTCTGGAAAACGCCACATTTGAGGTCTTAAAATAATCACACTGACTTCCTATAATGACTATTTATATCCATTATTATTATAAGTATCCTAAAATACTAAATTGATATTTTCATGCAATAATCCTTACAGTGAGAACTGTAAGTAGAAAAAACACATAAAAGGGCTAGATATTCAATTATTTGAATAAATGTAAGAAGGTAAGTAAGATAGTAACAATATTAAGTTACAATGATATAATAGATACTTCCTTGGCATTATATAATAGACGTATTTTTGAAGGTCTGGGTTTGTTTCAACTGCTTTGTTAATATTTCCTAAACTATAAAATATGAAATTGTTCTCTCTATATTAATAATTTGATTGAAGGAAGGATTCAATTAAAAATACCCACCCAAGCACTGGGTGTTGTATGGAAACCAATTTGACAATAAATTTCATATATTGAAAAAAAAAAATACCCACCCATCTGAAGATTACCATTTAATTAGGCATATATTATGACTATGCCTAATTAAATATATTAATATTACATAATATAATTAATTGTAAAATAATAAAATTAATTATATAAAATAATATTATTTATATAATACAGGTATATTAAAGTTTTATTTTTAACATTAAGTTAATGATTCCCTCAACTTATTTTATTATGCAACACATTTTCCATTACAACCTAGAAGAACAATAGTGTTTCAGTGAATCTAGTTTAGAAACTGCAATACTGGGGAACACATGCTTCCAAAAATGAATAAATTTCTTCTCCAACTAAAACCAAATTGTATATCTCTTAGTACAGTAGAGAGAGTACTAAAATTCATTTAAGTGTTAAATTTTGTTCAGAAAATAGTTTAATACAATTACACAAATAAATAGTACACTGTTTTGTACAAGATACAATACAAAATTATCCTCTATACAAAAAATCAGGAAAATGTGACCACCTCAAAAAGAAGAAAATCTGCAGATGCCAACAGAAATGACTCATGTGTTCAAATTATCAGACAAGGATTTTAAAACAACTGCCATAAGTATGCTCCATGATATTAAAAAATATATTAAAAATGAGTAAAAAGATAAGGAATCTCAAACATAATCACAAAAATAGAACTTTATTAAAGAAATAAGAAAATGAAAATTGTAAAATAGAAAATTTCAATATTGAAAATAAAACGTTTTTACTAAATGGGTTGAAGTAAAGATGACAGAGGAAAGTCAGTGAAAGTATTCAATATAATGAACAGAGAGAAGAAAATATTGAAAAACAGATGAACAGAGTTGCAGGGATGACTGTGAAAATATCAAAAGGTCTAACATATGTATAATGGAAACTCAAAAAGAGAGGATTGAGAGAATAGGATGGAAAGAATATTTGAAAATTGAATGATGGAATGTTGAAAAATTTCCAAATGTGATGAAAAATAAATATACAGAATCAAGATGTGCATCAAAATCAATCAGAGTAAATACAAAGAAAACAACACCTAAACCTGTTTTAATGTTACTATAAGAAACAGTGGAGGCCAGGGTCAAATGGAATGTCTCATATGCGCCAAGTAATTGTCAACTCAGATTTCTATATCCAAAGAAAAGCTCATTCAGGAATGAAAGTAAAAGAAAAACATTCTAGGATAAAAGAAAATAAGGAGAACTCACTATGGAAAGATCTGCATCCAAAGAATACTTACTCATACTGAAAAGAAATTATACTAGAGGGAAACCTGATCTTCAAGAAAAAAGGAAAAAGTAATGTTAGCAAGATGCTAAGAGGCTGTGGACTCTTCTTCCCCATATGGACACACAGATTCAACAACAACAACAACATCAACAACAACAACAACTTTATCAGTTCACTTTGTGAGAAATCCAGAAACTAGATGAGAAGCTCCTTTACCATGGGCATGTGTGAAGCAAGCCATATTGAAACTGATAGGAAAAGTTGAGACACACTCTCATGATAATCTCCACCACTGGCATAGTACCATACAATTGGGAGACAACTCCCAGTATCTATCTTCTCCCTAAGGAGTAAAGATTTGGGACTGCACAAATAGTACTCCAATTTTTCTCACTACTATCAAAGGGTCTGGCTTCTAACTCACTTGTCTCTGAGAACTGAGAGAGCCCAGCATTCACTGGTCCCACAGGGTCTACAAAGAACAGAGTTGCAGTTTGAATGAGAGTATAGGCACTTGCCACATGTCCTCCTTCTGCCACCTGTCCTCCAGTGCACAGTGAGGAGCAAATTCCAGCTCCCAGCTTCTTCCTAAGAAGTAAGGGAGTTGGACTAGACACCTAGCATTACAACTCTTCTGGCTATTGCCAAAGAGATTGACTTCTAACTCACCTGTCTCTGACAGTCCTGTGGGGGGTCCAGGGAACATGTAACAGTTTGAAAAGCATGTGTACACTTGCCACACAGCTACTTCCTGTAGTTCAGAACAGAACAAGCAGGCAATAAACTCTGCCTCCCACCATGTCTTTGAGGGGTAAAGGAGTTGGAATATACATACAGCATCCCAACTTTTGGAGCGGCTTCTCAATACATTGGTTTCCATCTTGCCTGTCTCAGAGGACTAACGGGTCCTGGCATATTCTAGATACCTAGAGGCCTCTACAAAAATAGCAGTTTGGACTACCATGAATATCTAAGAGGCACTCATAATCCTTGGACAGGTGATTGGTAAGGGTCTTCTGTACAAGGCCAGGCTGTTTTGTCTAATGCAAAAACCCTAACTCACAGATTCAAGGAAAAGGAAGACATAGGGAAATAAGTTCCAAATAAAAGAATAAATGTCCAGAAAATAACTCTAATGAGATGGACATATATGATTTACCTGATAGAGAATTCAAAATGACTGTCTTAAAGATGCTCACCGAGGTCAGGATAGCAATACATGAACAAAGTGAGAATTCCAACAAAGAGACAGCAACTATTAAAAAGGACCAAACACAAATCATAGAGCTAAATAATACAATAACTGAACTGAAAAATTCAGAGAAGGGATTAATATCACACTAGATTAAGCAGAAGAAAGTATCAGTATACTCAAAAACAGGTCACTGGAATTAATCCAGTAGGAGAAAGAAGCAAAAAGAAAAAAAAAATAAAAAAGAGTGAGGATAATTTAAGGGACTTATGAGACAATGTAAGCAGACTGGTATACACATTATGGGAATGCCAATAGTTAGACAAGAAAGAAAAGGGGGCAGAAAGCTTATTTAAAGAAATAATGACTGAAAACTTCCAAAATCCTAGAAAAGATATAGATATCCAGTTTCATGAGGCTCAAAGAATCCCCCACAAGATCAATACAAAGAAGTTTACCCCAAGACACATTATAATCAAAGTGTCAAAAGTCAAATACAAAAAGAGAATTCTGAAGCAGTGAGAAAAAAGTGAATTGTCACAAATAAGAAAAATTCCCTTAAGGGAATCAGCAAATTTCTGAGCAGACATAGTGTAAACCAAGAGAGTGAGATGATATATTCAAAGTGCTGAAAGAAAAAAAATTGTCAGTCAAGCATACTGTACTCAACAAAACTGTCCTTCAAACGTAAAGGAAAGATAAAAACTTTCCCAGACAAACAAAAGCTGAGGGAGTTTAGTGCCAGTAACAGGTCTTACAAGAAATGCTAAAAGGAGTTCTTCAACTTCAAATGAAAAGGCACTAAACAACATATTGTATATGGAAGTATAAAACTCATTAGTAAAGGTAAACATAGATCATCTATATTACTCAAATGGTGGTGAAAAATCACTTTTATTTCTAGTATAAAAGTTGAAAGACAAATGTATTAAAAGTAACTATAAATAAAATATAGTAAATAGACAATAGAAATTTATGTAAATTGAGAAATCAATACCATACAACATGGGAGGCAGGGATGTAAAAGTGTAGGGTTTTTATACACAAGTAAAGTTAAATTGCTATCAGCATAAAATCAACTGTAAGAACTATAGGATATTTTATGTAACCTCATGTAACCACAAAGAAGGTACTTATAGAAGTTGCACAAAAGAAGCAGAGAAAACAATTATAGCATATGAATAAGAAACAAACAAAAAACAACAATGAAACACTAAGGAAGAGAGAAAGAGAAAAGACTGACAAAAGAACTACAAAGCAAACAGAAAACAATTGACCAAATGGGTAACAAATACTTCCTTACCTATAATTACTTCAAATGTAAATGGTTTAAACTTACCAATAAAAAACATAGAGCGGCTGAATGGCTTAGAAAACAAGATGTAAATATGTGGCATCTATAACAGACTCACCTTTAGATTTAGGGAAACACACAGGCTCAAAGTAAAGTGGATGGAAACAGATATTCCATGCATTTGCAAACCAGCAAAGGAGGGTATAGTTACATCAGACAAAACAGGCTTTAAGTCAAAAACTATTATAAGAGACAAAGAAGGTCATTATATAATGATAAAAGGGTCAATTAGGAAGATATAACATTATAAATATATATGCCCCCAATATCGGAGCACCTAAATATACAAAGCAGACATTGACAGATCTGAAGAGAGAAATAAATAGCAATACAATTAAGAGAAGGAAACTTCAATATCCCACTATCAATGATGGATAGATAAATAGACAGAAAATCAATAAACAAACACTGGACATGATTAACACCCCTGACCAAATGGACCAAACGAACACATATAAAATTTTTAACCCAACAAAAATGGACTGTACATCGAGATCTCAAGCACACACAGAACATTCTCCAGGACAGATCACATGTTAGAGTTCACAAAACAAATGCTTAGAGATATAAGAAGACTGAATTCATACCAAGTATCTTTTCTGATCACAATGGAATGAAATTAGAAATCAGTAGCTGAAGGAAAACTAGGACATTCATGAAAGGTGTAAATTAAACCACTTTTGACCAACAAATGGTTCAAATAAGAAATCAAAGGGGAAATTAGAAAATGTCTTTGAGATAAATGAAAATGAAAATACAACATATCAAAAGTTATGGAATGCAGCAAAAGCAGTAGTGAAATGGAAGTTTATAGCAATAAACACCTATATTAAAAAAGAAGAAATAAACAACCTAACTTCACACATCAAGGATTAAGCTACAAAAGAACAAACTACATCCAGAGTTAGTAGAAAAAGAGAAATAATAAAAATTACAGCAGAAATAAAGAATGGAAAATCAATAGAAAATATCAATGAAACTAAGAGATTTTTAAAAAGATAACCAAATTAACAAAGCTTTAGATAGAATAACTAAGAAAAAAAGAGAAGACTCGAATAAATACAATCAGAAATGAAAAAGAAGATATCACAACTGATGCCACAAAAAGGATCATGAGACAACCAGAAAAAATTGTAAGCCAACAAAATGGATAACCTAGAAAAAAAATAGTAACTTCCTAGGAACATACATACTAACACTGCATCAAAAAGATAAAGTCTAGGGGCACCTGGGTGGCTCAGTCGGTTGAGCGTCGACTTTGGCTCAGGTCATTATCTCATGGCTCGTGAGTTGAAGCTCCACATTGGGTTCTGTGCTAACAGCTCAGAGCCGGGAGCCTGCTTCAGACTCTATGTCCCCCTCCCCCCCGTGCCTCCCCTTGTCATGCTCTGTCTGTCTGTCTCTCTCTCTTTCTCGCACGCGCGCTCTCAAAAACAATAAATGTTAAAACAATTTAAAAAATTGGAGCACCTGGGTGGCTCAGTTGGTTAGGTGTCCAACTTCAACTAAGGTCATGATCTCACAGTTCGTGGGTTCGAGCCCCACATTGGGCTCTGTGCTGACAGCTCGGAGCCTGAAGCCTGCTTTGGATTCTGTGTGAGTGGGAAGGAAGGAGAGAGGAAAGGAGGAAGGAAGGAAGGAAGGAAGGAAGGAAGGAAGGAAGGAAGGAAAGAGGGAGGAAGGGAAGGAAGGAAGGAAAGAGGGAGGGAAGGAAGGAAGGAAAGAAGGAAAGAGGGAGGAAGGGAAGGAAGGAAGGAAAAGAGAGAAAAGGAAGGAAGGAAGGAAGAAAGGGCATCCAAATTGGGAAGGAGGAAGTAAAATTGTTTTTTTTTTTATTAAGATGATATGATCTTATATAGAGAAAACCCTAAAGATTCCACAAAACACCTGCTAGAACTAATAAATGAAATCCATGATGTTTCACGACACAAAATCAACAAAAACGTCAGTTGTGCTTCTATACACTAATGATGAACTACTTGAAGAGGAAATTAAGAAAAAACTCCTATCTATAATAATACCAAAAAGAATAAAATATTTAGGCATAAACTTAAGGAAGTAAAAGACTTGTACACCATAAACTATAAAATATTGATGAAAGAGATTAAAATGACACAAATAGAAAGACATTCTATGTTCACGAATTAGAAGACTAAATATTGTTGAGATGTTGATACTGCCCCAAACCATCTACAGATTCAATGCAAAATCCCAACTGACTTTTTAAAAATTTTATTTTAATGTTTATTTTTGAAAGAGAGACAGAGTCCAAGTGGGGGAGGGCCAGAGAAAGAGGAAGACAGAACTTGAAGCAGGCTGGAGGCTCTGAGCTGTCACCACAAAGCCCGATGCATGGCTTGAACTCACGAACGGCAAGATCATGACCTGAGCCAAAGTCAGACACTTAATTGACTGAGCCACCCAGGCACCCCTGCAACTGGCTTATTTTTAAAATAGGAAAAACAAATTTAAAATTCAACTGGAACTCCAAAAGACCCCAGAGATAAAACAACCTTGAAAATGAAGAACCAATCTGGAGGCAAAACACTTCCTTATTTCAAATTATATTACAAGGCTACAGTAATGAAAACAGTATAGGATTGGCATAAAGACAGATATATAGAGCAATGGAACAGAATAGAGAGCACAGAAATAAATCCAAACATATATAATCAATTGATCTTCAGCCATGGTGCCAACAATACATAATAGAGAAAGCCTCTTCAACAAATGGCATTGGAAAATGGGATATCCACATGCAAAAATATGAAATTGGACTCATATCTTACACCAGACACAAAAATTAACTCAAAATGAACCAGAGACATAAGTGTAAGACCAGAAACTATAAAACTCCTAGAACACAGGAACAACATAGGGAAATGATTCATGACATTGGTCATGGCAAGGATATTGAAGATATGGCAACAAGAGCAAAAATAGACAAGTGGGACTACAATATTTGCAAACCATGTAACTGTTATAGGATTAATTTTCAAAATGCATAAGGAACTCCCATAACTCAAGAACAAAGAGAGAGAGAGAAACCTAATAAAATGGTTACAAAATATACTAAAGACTTGAATGGACATTTCCCCCTAATTAGACATATAATCAACCAACAGGTATATGAACAGATGCACAATATCACCAGTCATCAGGAAAATGCAAATCAAAACCACAATGAGATATTATCTCACACCTGTTAGGATGGTTATTATCAGACTAAAAAGAAAACAAACAAAAAACAAAACACAAGGACAATAGTGTTGATGAGGATATGGAGAAACTGGAACCTTTGTATACTATTGGTTGGAATGCAAAATGGTGCAGCTGCTAGGGAAAACAGTTTGGTGGGCCCTCAAAAAAATAAAAATAGAACTACCATATAACCCAGGAATTTAAAAGAATTGAAATTCAGTTCTCAAAAGAGATGGTGTATTCCTGTATTCACTGCAGCACTATTCACAACAGCCAAGATAGGAAAACAACTTGAATGTCCATCGATGGAAGAATAGATGGAAGAATTAAAAGTATGGTATATTCATACAGTGGAAAATATTCAGTCTTTAAGAAAGAAGGAAATCCTACAATAAATAACAACGTGGATGGACCTTGAGGATATTATGCTTAGTTAAATAAGGCTGTCATAGAAGAATAAATACTGTAGGACAGCAATTATAGGAGATATCGAAGAAGAAATGATGGAATGGTTGTTGCCAGGGGCTGAGGGCAGTGGAAAATGGGGAGTTGCTAAGCAACATATGTAAAATTTCATGTACGCAGGATGAAAAAAAATTCTAGAAAACTTTTTTCTACAAATAATGATATTATATTGTACACCTAAAAACCTGGTTAGGACTCATGTTAAATGTTCTTATCACAATTGAAAAAAAAAGAGGAAGAAAGGGAAAGTTTCAGAAATGTAAAAAATGTTAGTAAGTATAAAAGACTATATTGAAGTTCCTTAAATATATATAACTATTTGAACCAAAAATTACAACAATGTTTCATGGAGTTGCATATTATCTCATAAATTTTACTCATATTACAACTAAAACATTAAATGTGCAGGAGAGACAGTAAAAAGCCCTATATGGTGTCATCAAGGCTTCTACATTTTATAATATTAACTCCAGGTAATTAGAGTGTCAAAGTTTAGAATTCCTAGAGCAACAAGTAAAAAATACGTAACACAACAAAGTATAGCTAAAAAACCGACAGAAATAAAATGAGAAACAAAGGAAAAAACATGTATTTAATCTTAAATAAGGTAGAAAGGGGAAACCAGAGTGACAAGTGAAGAGACAAACAAAAAATTATAGAACTAAATCCAACCGTAACAATAATTATACTAAATGTTAACAGTTCAAATGTTCCAAGAAGGAAAAGAGTATCAGAGCGGATTAAAAAAACAGGATCAAAATCTTACTACCTATAAGACATTCTAACATAAGCAATTGTAACATAAAGACACAGGTAAGTTGGAAGCACATGGATAGATTAAGAAAAAACATGTAAACAGTAAGTATCAGAATAGTAGAATGGCTATTTAAGTATCCATTAAAAAACAAAGCCAAAAAAACCCTTCAAGACAAAGAGTATTACCAGAGTGAAGAATTTCATAATGATAAATGCAACAGAAAGATACAATTCTCAAGGTGTTTGGGTCTGATGAGAAAGCCTCCAAATACAGGATACAAAAATTGACAGAATTAAAAGGAAAAATTAAAAATTCCACAATTCTCTTAAAATGTCCTCAAGTCCCTGGCTAACCTTAGCCGCTGCCTGCTCCCACAGTTCTCCTCCTGCCCATTCCTTCCAAAATTCTTTACTCACAGGTAC
Organism: Prionailurus viverrinus; assembly: GCF_022837055.1. Classification (NCBI taxonomy): domain Eukaryota; kingdom Metazoa; phylum Chordata; class Mammalia; order Carnivora; family Felidae; genus Prionailurus; species Prionailurus viverrinus. Next base: position 6,880,503 of record NC_062577.1, read on the forward strand.
TTTCTTCTCCCGTTGGCTGACTCCTCTTTCGTGCTTCCCGACCTTGGCACACACTGTTGTCTCTACTTAGAGCACTTTCAGGGCACTTGTTGGGATGAGCACTGGGTGTCGTGTGTAAGAGGTGAATCACTGGGTCCTATTCCTGAAGCCAAGACTACACTGTATGATAACTAACTTGAATTAAATAAATAAACAAACAAATACAATGTTTTTAAAAAAAGAGAGAACACTTTCATATCCTTTTTGGGTGACTCCTACTTGCATTCCAAATGTCCCTTCCTCAGAGATGATTTCCCTGCTGCTAATATGCTTTCAGAGATCATGTGTAGTTGTGCTTCTCTGGCTTTCCTTCTCCCTTTCTGGGTATGTGTTGTGTGTGTATATGAACAAGAGGGAGACATCATTCATTAAAACTGGAGTAGTCAGAGCACAGAAGCCACTCCTACTGAGCACTGATGGTAGTACAGTGCCTGACATTTAGTTAGCATTCTGTAAATATTTTTTTATCAAATAAATAATGAAGGAGAGGGAATATGTTATTTATTTCTCTATCTTTCTTTTATTTATTTTTATTTTTTATTTTATTTATTTATTTCTTAAATATGAAATTTATTGTCAACTTGGTTTCCATACAACACTCAGTGCTCATCCCAAAAGGTTCTCTATCTTTCTTTTAAATTTGAGGGACAAACTGAGCATGCTTTGACAAAGGAGAGCTGGGGAAAGAAGCAAGCACAGAATGCGAACAGCTCACTGACTGGAACATAGGATGATACAAAGATAGTCACAGAATTTTTTGGATAAAGTGATAGTGACAAATGAAGAAAGATTGCTGCATATGAATCAGATGGCTTAATCTCCATATATATGTGTGAGTTAGGAAGATGGGAGTGTGCAGGGGAAAGGAGCTGGAGTCACAAACAGCCTGAATAATTTACTGTACTCTTTCAAAGAACTCACTCACTCATCATTCATTCCACACCATTAAAGAACATAGAGAAGAGATACAATTTCTACTCTAGTTACATGGGGTTACTGGGCTGTCCCCATCTGATATAGCATAGACAAAAATAGGTAGAATTCTAGGCCCCTTGGGAATAGTAACTTCATTGGTTTCATGTAGTTGGAACTACAACTTCTAGGGATGCCCTTGTGTGATTTAGGATAGGAGAGGAGGGACAGAATATTAACGCACGTTCATATCATGTCATGCTTGATAAAACTGTAGCATATTTTAATCTAGCTATGACACAGTTGAAAACTTTGAGGAGAGTCTGTAGGAAGTAGGAAGGACTCCCAACAAGGTACACTAGAGATGTTCATTATGCTGTCTTATTTTTATCAGTCACCTGTAAACATATTGGCTACTTGCAATTGAAAAAATTGTTCTGACTATGCACTAAAAAGTAAACTATAGGGGCTCCTGGGTGGCTCCGTCAGTTGAGCATCCGACTTTTGGTTTTGGCTCAGGTCATGATCTTGTGGTATTGTGAGTTCGAGCTCCATGTCAGGTTCTGTGCTGGCAGCATGGAGCTTACTTGGGAATCTCTCTCACCCCCTCTCTCTGCCTTCCCCCCACTCGTGCTGTCTCTGTATTTCTCAAACAAATAAATACACTTTAAAAAGATTATAAAAAAACAAACTGTAACTGTTTCTATGGTCTTGGGTTCATCTTGGCTTCACTGAAGTACATATTATTTAGTATCAACTGGCAAGACAAAGCCCAAGCTTCTTGTTAGTCTACTGGACACTCAAAAGTCTCAAGGTAAATGGAGAAAAGGGAAGAGTTTCTCTAGCAATTCCAAGGGAATTCAAGGGATTCTTGAGGCCATAATCTCTAAAATTATGCCAAGAAACAAACATGCTCCGTTTTCCCCACAACAGAATGTCACTATTTTAATTCAGTTATTGAAAAATTACACACAACCTAATGAAATATTTCTGGTATAGTAATGGTTAACCTTATCTATGCAGTAATTCTGAATCTTTGAAGAAATATTTCTGAAATCATATTTTTAAGAAAGCTACCTAAAAAGCACAGCATTTGAAATACAATGACATAAACCATTTTCACCTCCTTCAATTATAAGACCATACTAAGAACAAAAAGAGGCCATTCTTTAATTAATTAGTAGTTATTATGAATATTATATATAAACCATTAAGCTAAAGATGGAGTATAAAAATCCTACTAAATAATTTATAGGTCAGTTGAAAGGTCACATGCACATATAATGGTAATATAAAGCAAAAAAAAAAAAAAAAAAAAAGAGGCAAGTGCCCAAGGGAAGGAAGACAAAAAGCACTACAAGATTTCAAAGAAAGATGTCCCAACTATAAAGGAAATTATTGGAATAACTGACAAAATTTTACTGGGATCTGAGGATTAGATGATAGTAATATTCCAGCATTAATTTCCTACTGTTGATGGTTGCCTAATGTTTCAAGGTATGTTTATTTGTAGGTAATATGCACCAAAGTTCAGGCATAATAGGGCCTAATATTGGCAATTTATTTGCAAACAATGCAAAGAAAAAAAAAAGTTTGCTGCACCACATTGGCAACTTTATTGTATCTTTGAGATTGTTTTAAAAGCTAAAACAAATTTTAAAATGATTGAGAGTAAAGTGGTATAATTCTGAAAATTATAACTTTTAATTTAAACAGTATTCTCTATTAATTCATGTTGCCTGTACACATACAGGTATTTATTCTTTTTCACTTGGCAAAATCTTGAGACCCTTGATTAAAAAGGTCCAGTTTTACTCTAATTTACAAGGCACACAACTTTGTTACCCTCAATCTTACCAGCCTCAGAGGCAATCTTCTGCAATTTGACATTCATAGTTCTATGCCTACACTTACTTTTATTTTTAAGAAAAATTAAGCATAATAATATTGAGTGGTCTAGAAAACTCTTCTACATTCATTTGATGGTGTCAAAAGTTGATATTGTTATTACGAATTGTTAGGAACCCCATTTAGAAATGAGAGTATGGAAACTGAAGAACAAAGGCATATATCTGTGTAATTGTGGTGCTGGAACCTGAACAGAATTCCTCTGAGTTTTTTTTTATCCCATCTTTTCCACCACCCAGTGCTGTCTCTGGTCTTCCTGAAGGCTCTGTTCAGTGATCACCATGAGTCAGGAAATTCTGTGCTTAGAGCACATTCCTTAGGACAGGTGAGCAAGTGTCAACTGAGCTCTGAGTTGTGAGAACCTTGCTGTGTTTCAATTTCCTAGAAAGGGTTAGATAACAATAGTATTTCTTCCTCATAAGTCACAGGTAAGGCATTTAGAGGATTTAATGAAGTAATATATGTAAGGGACTTGAAACAATGGTTGGTGCATAATAGACATTAAACTATTACTATTTCTAAAAATTCAGGGAATTTTAGGAGCCTAAACAACTGAACAGAAGGGATTTGAACAAATACATTTTGCATGAATAGGGAATATGTATTATATCTTAAATTAGGGGCAGTTCCTTGCTTTGTTATAGGCATATTCATTCACTAAATGTGGAGAACTTTAATACTGCTATGTATTACTCAAAAGAGCACAGATTTTGGGGGCACCTGGGTGGCTCAGTTGGTTAAGTGTCCGACTTTGGCTCAGGTCATGATCTCACGGTTCGTGGGTTCGAGCCCCATGTCGGGCTCTGTGCTGACAGCTCAGAGCCTGGAGCCTGCTTTGGATTACAGAATCTCCCTCTCTCTCCGCTCCTCCCCCATTCATGCCCTGTCTCTCTCTCTCTCAAACATAAATAAACATTAAAAAAATTTTTAAAAGAGCACATATTTTTGCCTCAGCATTTATCCCTAGAAAACTGAAAACACTTATATATAAATAGGTCTCTAGTAGTCTTTCTTTAATGACCCAGAATTCTTAAACTAGAAACATTTTAAATCTTCATTTACCCTTTTCAAATTGTCAACCATACTTTTTATATCTAGCAGGTTACAGTAAATTATGACTGGGCTACTGGACCCCACTGGAAAGAACAACTAATTATTTTGCACATGATCCTCTTAGGTTACTAAAGAAATGAATATAACACAAATGGATGTTCAATACAGATCATTATTTCCAGTGGGTATCAATCAGTTCGAACACGAAAACTGGATTGGAAAACCATATGATAGCCCAAAAGAGGTTTTTCCATTCATTAATTCATATAAACTTTATGTAACATTTACTAAATACTTTCTATGTGCCCAGTATTCCTTAACTCTAGATGCTGGGGATATTGCCATAGATAAAACAAATATTTCTCCCTCTTTGTACTTTAGTGGAAGTTAACCAGGAATTAGTATGAGTTCTATTATTAGCATGAATATCTATTATTTATAATGGATTCTTTAAGCTCCTTACCATAGATGGCTAACAAAGAAATCTAGCCTTTTACTACTTGAACTGGTATTACTGTGAACCATCCCCGCCACTGTGTTTTCCTGACATACTGGAAGCCTAAACCATTGTTTGACAACAACAATAAAAAGAAAACCACAAATTTAACCAGTTCTAGCTAGTATTCCTTCAACTTTCAGGAAGTATGATAATGAGAAATTAGACACAAATTCTGGATGGCTATCTAGTTTGTTCAGAGTCAGAAATTTCTATTTCATGAAATTAATTTGCTCTGAAAGGCTAAAAACTCAAATAAAATACTCCAAATCACTGCAAATTAAACTTCCCTCATAAATATAGTTGTTCCCAATTTCTGTATTTTTCTGTATATATTTCTGCATTATGGATACACCAGGTTAAGACATTCATGTGTCTTAATATAATATACACAACACATACATATACATACATATATATTATGTATATATGCAAGCACTTATATATACACATATGCAATGTATGTATAAGAAAAACAGTTAAATATATATGAACATCATGCACCATTAGGATCTGCTGAAGAAATTACTTTCTCTGGTATTCCCACATTTCTTCCATATGGCTCTCCTGGTTGGGAAAGAGTTGGCATCAAAGATTCAAGAGAAATGAAAACTCTGTACCTCTAAATGGATATGTTTTAGGGCGCCTGGGTGGCTCAGTCGGTTAAGCGTCTGACTTCGGCTCAGGTCATGATCTCACGGTCCGTGAGTTCGAGCCTCGTGTTGGGCTCTGTGCTGACAGCTCAGAGCCTGGAGCCTGCTTCCGATTCTGTGTCTCCCTCTCTCTCTGCCCCTCCCCCGTTCATGCTCTGTCTCTCTCTGTCTCAAAAATAAATAAACATTAAAAAAAATTAAATGGATATGTTTTACATACCCATTTCACTGGGACACTAATATACTGAATACATGATTAATTTTTCCAGTTTTCCATCACATAGAGACAACTACATAATCAACCAATTTTTTAAAATATTTTTTAAAAAAATTTAGAGAGAGACCATGTGCACAAATGGAGGAGAAGGGCGGAGAGAGGGAGAGGGAGAGGGAGAGGGAGAGGGAGAGGGGGAGGGGGAGGGGGAGGGGGAGGGAGAGGGAGAGGGGGAGAGGGAGAGAGAGAGAGAGAGAGAGAGAGAGAGAGAGAGAGAGAGAATCCCAAGCAGGCTCCACACTCAGCTCAGCACCGAGCTCAATATGGTGCTTGATCCCACAACCACAAAATCATGACCTGAGCTGAAGTCAAGAGTTGGATGCTTAACCAAATAAGTCACCCAGGCACCCCATATAATCGACTATTCCAACTTCCCCTCTCAGTCTTCATTAATGACTCATTCTAACTGAGCACCTATGATCATTGTGCTGACCAGGTACCAACTCTACACTTGATCAATAGATTCTATGCAATGGACCATAAGAAATATTTTCTCTTACAAAGGTCTAAATTTTATGGGGGAAACCACATATAAATATGTTTAAAACACAGATCAAAAACACTGTTCCCAAGGGGGGTGGTCAGGGAAGAAGTCTGCATCCTGTTCACTATGTATATCTTTCAGAGCCAGGAATTCTTTGACTTGGGGCTGAGAAGTCAAGGACCAACTAAGGTCATGCCCCTAAAGAGAACAGAGGCTTAAATACCAGGCACATCATAGGCAAGAGAAGGAACAAAATGAATAAAAAGAGCCCAAAGATACCAGGTATAAAATAGGGCCACACTGAGACTTTCTCCTAAATATATATAGTTCTAGAACTATATATTTCTATAGTAGTATATTTATAATACATACATATAGCTCCTCAGAAGCACTGTAAAGGCCCTGATAAGAAAAGCACTTTCTTACTATGTGAATCAGTGTTATTTAATGTCATGCCCCAGCTAAAGCCATTTCATGTTTCACCACCTAGACTGCACTTCCCAAAGGCACAGACTGTATCACGCTATAGTCCTACTTCTCTGATTCCTTACTGTTTTTTCCTGCCAACATTAGAAAAAGTGCTCCTGGAAGAAAGCTTGAATGTTCCGCCACTTGGTGAATCAAACCACGCAGTTAGGAGAAACAGACTCAAATGAATTATACCCCAGCTATACCACATTAGCTATGGGATTTTGAACAAGTCATTTGACCAGCTATACCTAAATTTCCTTATATGTAAAGTGGGGATAATAATAATACCTACCCAGAGTTTTCATGTGAAGATTAACTAAATTAGTGCAGAGCAATGCTCAGCTCAAATTAACCTCTATGTAAGTACTGACTATTATATTTCAAAAGAGGGAATGTGAATGGCCTCACACGCAACATGCTTTGAACCACAATCCATGAAATTATGAGGCCATACATTTGCCAGTAAGTTTCCCAGAAAGTATTTTAGCAAACTGATACTTTAGTAAATTCAGTGCACCCAGATAAAATTTTCTTAAAGGACATTAAAGCAATGAGTCTAGATGTGCATATTGGCAAGTATTGTGTATGTATTATATACTCACACATAAAATTCCTTCTATTTACTCACATTCTCATAGAGAGCTTGAAGGGTCTCCAGATCAACCACAGAATTGTCCAAGTTCACAACAGCTGTGGGGGGGGAAAAAAGACAAAAGAACATAAATTGCCAGAAGCCAGCTGTGAAAAGATATCTGATCATCTTGGACAACACTGACCACCTCCAGAACAGTGGTCTAACTTCAATGCACCCACTTACCCACTACTAAGACTGTGCCCAAGGAATTTCAATGGGTGCAGGGGTAAAGTGTTAAAGCTTCCATTTGTCTTTCAAATACAAAATCCCATGAATATGACACGCAGTCTGTCTCTCAAGGCCCAACTGCATGAATTTGAAAACTTTGCTTAATACTAGAAAAACAGGCAAATCACACCTGTTACTGCCACATCCTATTTTGTGAGATAAATGCTCGTATCTGCCAATTTACCTAGACTTATGACAAAAGTTAAATCGAATCACTGAACTGAAGGACTTAATATAAAAATGATGGAAGCATTTCTCATTATAATTCTTTAAATTGTTATAATAAAAGGATAATTCTTTGATTATGGTATTGATGTTAGCACAAGTGCACCCTTAAAAATCAATTCTTAATGTGCAAACTACCCATGTTTATACAAGGAAGAAGGGGAATTGATAATAGGAAACTGGGAATATGTTCCTAAATGCATTTCTTTTGGTCTGAGAAGCATGCTGGATTATGGAGTCGGTATGTTTTATAATTCAGTTTGGGCAAATTCAGATTAATCAAAAGCATTCTGTATTACCTACATATATATATATATATAAAAGCTAGAAATGATGTGAATTTCCCCTGATCAGATCTATGCCAAGTAGCCAATGAAGCTCCTCTAGGGTTAAAGGTTTCTGGGAGAAAAATCACAAAGTGGATAATCACAAATTGGTTAGATTTATTTTGATAATTGAGGCATTTTACAGTGTCTTTTCTCTCAAAGCCTAAAGTATATGAGACATTTTCTAGTGGATTCTGGCAAAATCCCAAGAAAGAATTTAAAAAGACAAGTGGGAAATTGAAGCATATGATGGATGAGAAATCTAACCAAGACAATTTAGCATTTCTATTTGGAGCTGGGAACAGAGCCCAGATTTGCCAACAGAGATCATAGTAAGTAGAATATGATACTTCCATCCTAATAATATTCCACTATCTCCATTTCCAAAAAATTATGTCTCAAATATCTATCGAAGAATTTGATTAAAATTCTCAGACAAATCTTTTCACTCCTTAGACCACATAAGACAAACATATCACAATCTGCTTAATGACCCAAAGTAGTAAAAACATAGCCAGCTAACTTTGACTCTATTTCAGAAGTTAATTAAAAGGGATTAACAAATGATTTTTACTGGAGGTAATATGGCTATAATGTAACAAAATACATAAAATCCAAATAAAGATAGCAAATTCACGTATGGAATTACCCCCCTTTGGATTTGTGCAGTCTAGCCCTTAAAGAAAGTCTTACAGTGAACCCAAAGGTTTCTGACTTTGGAATTCATTAGATAATAATCCAGTATTTCAACATTCCTCTGGTGATACAGCAAAAGATTGATAGGAAAACAATGAAAGACATGCTGTTGGTCAACTTAGTATAAGATTTCATTCTCAGAATAATGTAAAGACACAATAAAATCATTGATACTCAAGTCAAAATTCATAAAAGATACAATTGTCCTCTGAGTTTACCCTGGTTTTAAAACACGTTATTCCTATACGTGTTGCCCACATGAAATTTTGCTTAGATATATACACTGAAGTTTCTCATCTGTTTACCTCACGCAATGTCAGGTACTGAAGAATATCTTAATAAATACCATGTGGACCTGACCATAAGTATATGGTCCTAAGCAAGTCCTCAAAAGTTCCTAACCCAAGAAACTTCACTTTTTAGTCATCCTCAAGGAAATTTCCATGGAAGAAAACACTGTTACTATTTTTCCACACAATTTTCACTTAGGTGGCTTTACACTTGAGAGATGCTAACACAATCTGATGGGAATTGCAGTTTCGAGGGAACAATATAGTCATGCTTGTGTGGTTGGATATTAGAGATTCGATACAGGCAGATGAATGGATTGTGACTGGCGTTCTAGACGGGAAATAAAGGCAAACGATGTAATTTGGGAAAGGTTAAGGTTACTTGAGGTGCTATATTTACTCAATCTAAAAAGCAAATTTTAACATTTCAGGAATCAAGAATCAGACTAAAATCGTATCTTTCTAAGTATTCAGTGCTGTCATCTAGTGCTGGAGCGCAATCTTAAAATCTGTGATTAGGCACGTTGTGTATTTTCAACTGATAAAATTCTAAAAACAAGGAAATGAAACAAAGCATTTACTCATGTAGCCCATAAATGTAGTGTCCTTATCATTCAGGGGCCATAATACCTTATTACACTGGTTAACAGTTACTTCGGTAACAATGATTTGAAATTGGAGCTATTTGGACGTGCTTGATTCCTCGGCCTCGAAAGGCTGCAGAAAACTGGTTTTGTGCAGAGAACACTGCAATCAGATTTCTAGGTATGGACATGCTAAGGAATTTTGAAACAGAAATAGGAAAGATAGAAATAGAAATGGAAATGGAAATAAATAGAAATGGAATTAGAAACACAGGTTTTAAGGTGGCAAAACATTCAAGAAAAAGCGCCTCGCAAATCCCCTGACTCCATGTGCAAAATTTCAGCCTTCTTTGGAGGCAAACACCTTTTTTGAGATTATGTCTAGGTGATAGTTCCTCTATTCCCCCAAAAGGGAAAGCCATTTTTATGGGATGGTGTATGGATGTGGAAGGAACACGGAACATAGAACTTAACTGGGTTTCAATTTAAATTTTTCTTCACTGCTACATTATTTCAACTAAGTTACTTGACAAGTTTTAGTTTCTTTATGGAGGACAGGGATAAGGGTAAAAGAAAATAATAGAAAATATTAGCAAGATTTGGGGTCTCATGGGGACCAAAGGCAGGAACAAGTAAAAGAATCTGGCATGTTGTTGGTTAATGTTATTTCCCTCTTCAAGTTCTCACCAAAGTTCCACTCCTCTGGCTTTAATAAGCTTTATTATCTAAACCAGGGGCGCCTGGGTGGCGCAGTCGGTTAAGCGTCCGACTTCAGCCAGGTCACGATCTCGCGGTCCGTGAGTTCGAGCCCCGCGTCGGGCTCTGGGCTGATGGCTCAGAGCCTGGAGCCTGTTTCCGATTCTGGGTCTCCCTCTCTCTCTGCCCCTCCCCCGTTCATGCTCTGTCTCTCTCTGTCCCAAAAATAAATAAACGTTGAAAAAAAAAATTATTATCTAAACCAAAGGTAAACAACTTTCTTTTTCTCCTACTTGTGTTTTGTGCCCTCATGTGCCAAAAATAAAAATTCCACCTGCATCTATTAAGGGTTCCACTCTCATATGAATGCTGAATTATTACAACTACATGACAGCCTGGCTTACAGCTATTGGGTACCGTTCATCATGCTGTCTTTTTTACTTGACATTTAAATTATTAGGCATGAGACTAAGATTTCACAACATAAATAAACCCCAAATTTGGAAGGATATTCAGTGATAAATCTTTAATTCAGATTACTTTATTCTCTAATATTCCATTAGGTGCTAATGTGATTACACTTAAGGTCAGAAGCCAAATATTTCTTTCACACTCATTCCCTACTCTTTGCTCTAAGACTTCCAGGAGCAGCCATCATTGTCTGGGACTCATCACCTTTCCCACCCAGCCATTCCCCTGGAGGTCTACCAAGCAGTTTTAATTGCTTTCCCACACAATATATATAGATAAATGTTACTTTGAATTGGGCCAAGAAGCATCTGTTTTGTTTCTATGTAGAAAGATACAAGGGCTAAGACGGTGTTGAGAGGATATTCTGGCCTTTTTTGCATATTAAAAGATTATCAACTTATTTGTAAAACACGCTGACTTTCCAGGATTAGAACATATGGAGGTTTTTAACACTCTCTTTAAAAAACCTATAAATGACCATGTGTTAATAATCACTCCAGACCAAAATTATTATTATCCAAGGTATGATAATGAAGTAGAAGAACTTGGTACTCTTTCTGGCTTTTCTATCAACGGGCTGTGTATCATTGATCAAGACACTAAGCTTCTCTGAGATTTTATCAAGTGGGATAATAACTTGTGTCTGGAGAATATATTTATTATGTGGAGAATATAAGCAATTTTATAGTAAGAAGGCTAATCCAAGAAGCCATGGAATGATTTATGTAATTAATTTTAAAATGTATTATCTGTCAACACATTGGTTAGAAACTGGAGATTGAGCTGGGAATGTGTTAGATTAAAATTAGGTTCAGGATTAAACTTTTGCTTTCAATAATCAGAAGCGGAGACCATAGCTCTTTCCTTAATGAACTCCACTGGTATACACTCACTGAGTGAGTATACACTGAGATCCAATGCACTTCGCATTACAACATGCTGTTACAAAACAAAGAGTGAAATAGCCTATTTTAGATCTCAGTCAATTTAACGTAAGGTATTAAAAATGTATCAAAAGGGGCACCTGGGTGGCTCAGTTGGTTAAGCACCTGACTCTTGATTTTGGCGCAGGTTTTGATCTCACAGTTCATGAGTTCAAGCCCTACATCGGGCTCTAAGCTGACATTGTGGAGACTGCTTTATATTTTATCTCTCCCCCTCCTTCTTTGTCCCTCCTCCTCTCCCTGTCTCTCAAAATAAATACATAAACATTAAAAATGTATCAAAATAAACTATGCTAACAAAAAATCTATTTCCTTTTGTTTCTAAGATACTGCATTACATAAAAAGAATTCTAGACCTATCATGGGAAATGGTTGTATGCTGGGCACATGACATTGTACACACATACGCACAAACAGGTGACAGTCATAGGCCCATATCACATTCCCTAGACACTGCTATTAACACATATTTGCCTTCTTCAACACCAGAAATGTGGTACATGTTGCTTATTCTAACTTACTATGATGTTAAATCACTCGGACTACAGTGAAATAAAACACGTATGTCTGAATTTTTGCATAATAACAAGAACCCAGTCTCTGTGCTTCTAACCAAAAAAAAAAAAGTACACAAAAGGGAAAGGACTACATTTTAAGAGTTTCTGTTAAAAGAAACTCATGTAAAACGAAAGTTCACACAACATTAATTATTAGCCAAATTTGTAAATGTGTCATATATTTTGAGCAGCCAGATAAAGTAGTTCACTTCTTGGTGAAATTCTATATGATGCACTTACTCCTACTGAATGCAATCTTTTAAGCCATGGAACACTGTTAGTAGTACCTGCTTTACTCCAGTCTGTATTTTAAGCTGGGATCTCCCCAATGGGATAGGACTAGAGCAGCCTCAGGACTGCTTTTGATGGCGCCTTCCCTCCACCAGCCCTGAACTCCAGTCACTGTGGTTTCCTGCCTTAATCCCTCCCTCTCACATGACCTGCTAAACTGGGGGTGGAAGCCCCCCAAAGTAGAAAACCTCATGGTGTTTATTATCAAGAGGCTTTATTAGTCATCCATTTCTGCATAGCAAATTACACTAAAGCTTAGTCGGGGCTTAAAACATATTATCATATTATCAACAAACATATTATCTGTGCCTCAGAAATTCAGGTACAGTTTTAGCTGGGTACCTCTGCCTCAAGATTTCTCCTAAGACTTCAGTCATGGTGTTGGCTGGGGCTGAGATCTTCTATGAAGACTCTGTAGGGGGATCCATTCCCAAGATCATGTGGTCGTTTGTAGGATTCAGTTCCTCAGACTGAGGGCTTCAGCTCCTCACTGGTTATTGGCTGGAACTGTGGCTGTGGGCCTCAGTTTCTTGCCAGATGTCTCTCTCTATAGGTAAGCTTGCAATAAGACACCAGGGTGAAGGAAGTTCACTTCCTTCAGAGTGATCTAGAGGGGGCACGCAAGATAAGGCCACCTTCTCTTTGCAACCCAATCTTAGAAGTAACATCCCGCCATCTCCATTACATTCCATTCATTATGAGTCTCTAGGTCCAGCCCCCACACAAGGGATGGAGATTATACAAGTGCATGAATACCAGGAGATGGAGATCTTTGGAGGCCATCTGATAGGCTGCCCACCATACCAGGTTGCTAACTCTAGTTCTTTTTCCCTTGGATTTCAGATGTCAGCTTACGGTTCTCTATTATTCTCTACCATGTATTAATTATATCAGTGTTTTTGTTTTTCTATTAGGCTTTCTAAGAACACACAGGAAATGCGGAGCCATCATGATTCACCAGAAAAAAGAAATGCACTAGAAGAAAGCTGACTTCTCATACAGACATAATCTATCAAATCAGCTAAGCCTCCTAGTCTCATTGATAATAAGTTTATGTGAGGCATGATATACAGACATACAGAAACATGAGATAATGTTGACAGGCATTTCCCTGTACCATAGATGATCACGCCTAATTTATTGTGAACTTCACAAAATATAGAAGAACCTAGTACATACGAGGCTTGGGAAAAAATCTTCTTTGAATGTCAAAAGGTTGAAATAGGTTGAGGTTAGTAATTCCTGAAACTTAACTGTACCTTTAACTTGACTGGACAAACTGAATATTCCTTGAGCTCACCCTGATTGCCCTTTTGTAAACAAATAACTTCACTCTAGATGACTTCATACTGCAAAAAGATAAAATAATAATATGGGATGTCATATCATTATTTGACAAATGTCAGTGGAAGGCAGTGGAATACACCACTTATTACTATCTGTGTAACATAGGGTATCTCAATTGGCTTCGAATCTGCAAAATAGACCTAATGAAAGCACCCACCCTATAGGATTCTTGCAGGAGATTATTCAAATAAATCACTCAGAGGCAGTGCCATGCCTGTAGCAAACACTCAGAAAATGTTCGTTGTGTTTATTGTTATTATGGACCCTCTAACGTTCCTACAAGAAAACGATTTTACCAACATCTCTCCAAGTCAGTATTTTGATTGAGAGATTTTAGAGAAAGTAGGTTGAAAACATTCTCAGCAAAAGGAAAAAAATCACAGTTCCACTTGTACAGATAGTAATATGGGAGACTAAACACGTCTCACCCACAGGGAAACCATCAACACTGATTTTGGTTAAGGTATATGGGAAGGGAGCAGAGTCAGCAGAAAGCTTAAACACACAATAAGTGCAAATCAGCCTGTATTTACAGTTCATGCCCTCTTCTCACTGAGTATAAGAAAGAGTATAAGGGCTTAGAGAAACCATCTTTTTACCCCATTTGGAATTGAGAAGCCACAGGAAAAGCTAAGATGAAGTTAGCCTTGCAAATTGCTGAGAAGCAAAGCAAAGACCTCTGTTCAAGTAGAAACTCATCTTAAATAAGAGATCAGAAGCATCTCTCATTTAAAATGGTTCCAAGCTGTCATCATGTCCTAGCCCCTGGGGAGCAAAATTTTCTGAGATCTCTTTAAGGAATTGCAAGTAACTAGTCATTACACTTTAATATCAGGAAAAAGGACACATGTGAAGATAATTTCTACCTCTCTGTACATTTCAGTGAAATAAAAAATTTCACCTTTGGGGGGAAGTAGAGACCAAACAGGGGAGGGACACACACACACACACACACACACACACACACACACACAAGACTCCTCCATATCTTCCTAAGGTATTCTAATACCCACTGTCCTCACATTCTTCTCTACCCTAGCTTCTTAATCCCACCCCCTCAAGCTTTTGCTCTGATTATTGAGTAGTCAGTAATTTCAATCCTGTGAAATCCAAATGCACATTCCTCAATCTCAGCAGCATTTGACACAGCGAATAATTCCTTTCTCCAGATACACATGCTTAATCTGGCTTCCAGAATGCCACTCTCTTCTTCCTCCTGCTCATAATGCTCCCCACTCTTCATTCTCCTTAGCTGGCTCCTTCTCTCTCCAGCCTTTTATTATTGAAGGATCCTAGGGCTTGACCCTTTTACCTCTTCCTAACCATCTACATTCCTATTCTTGGTGATCTCTTATAGTCTCGTGGTGGATTTGAAACATTTTCCTCTCTAGCCTCCAACCTCCTTCTTGAACCTTCCCCTTGTAGAAACAACAGTCTACTCAGCATGCTCACCTGGAACTCTAAAGGTAGACCTACTGCGCCCACACTCTCCCCTCTCTCACATGATGGAGACCCATCTGCTGGTCGGGCTATCCTTAACTCCTTTTGCTCACATTCCACAGCCAGTACATCATAAATCCTCATGGTTCTACATTCCAAATACATGCAGATATGATTTCATTTCATCATTGTCATTGCTACCACCCTGTTCCCAGACGCTCCCAACTACTGCCTGGATTACTGCCACACCCGCCAAACTGGAAACATAAAGTGGTTCTCCAAACATAAAAACATGGTAACATCATAGAAACATTCAATAGAAGGTATGGGAAATAAATGAGAGAGTATTTCCCAAAAGTATATCAAAAAGAGGAGAAAACATTAAGAACATTCAGGATGGCCAGCATCCCAATAATAGGAGTTTTAGAGAAAATAATCAGTTTTGACCAGTTCCCAAGACTAGATCCCACATACTCCCTTCTGACCATATTCTGCCAAATATACAGCACCTGGCTCATATGCTAACACAGCCAGAAGTCCTGCCCTGGGTGATCCCTGTGTTCACAAAATGCATTCATGAGATCGCCTGCTCCACCAAAAGCATTTTTAACTTCAGGGACCCTGAAACTAGAAGACAGACCATAACTTGGACACTTTTTCAGCTTATTTTCTCTTTTAAGTCTTTACCTAATAATAGAAACATTTCCCTTTTCTTACCCAACTAAACTTAAGGTTTTTAGGTAACTATTTTGAGGAATACTTCTATAGGTGGGTGAAGAAGTACAAGAGTGATTAACACAAACTGAGTACAGTTGGTAAAGGGAAAGATATTTTTAAAAAGAGTATCTGAATCCTGGTAGAATTAAAGAGGAATAATAGCTGAATTCCAAACCTTTTGCTGTATTAGGAATGAAAATGAAAGGGGCGCCTGGGTGGCTCAGTCGGTTAAGCGTCCGACTTCAGCTCAGGTCATGATCTCACAGTCCGTGAGTTCGAGCCCCGCGTCGGGCTCTGTGCTGACAGCTCAGAGCCTGGAGCCTGTTTCAGATTCTGTGTCTCCCTCTCTCTCTCTGACCCTCCCCCATTCATGCCCTGTCTCTCTCAGTCTCAAAAATAAATAAACGTTAAAAAATAATTTAAAAAAAAAAGGAATGAAAATGAAAGACATGGGGCAGGGTCAGAGAGAGGGAGACACAGAATCTGAAACAGGCTCCAGGCTCTGAGCTGTCAGCACAGAGCCCGACGCGGGGCTTGAACTCACGGACCACAAGATCATGACTTGAGCCGAAGTCGGCCGCCCAACCAACTGAGCCACCCAGGCGCCCCCCTCCAAGGAGATTTTAAATAGCCTGATAGGATCTTGCCTTAAATACATCATACACTCATGCCAGAGTGTTCCACAAACAGTAGAAAACTAAAAAAGCGTATAATGTGAAAAACAAAATCATTACGGAACCTTCAGAAAGAAGCCATACTAGCTGACCTTAAGAAAGAGACACTATCAACCACATATCTGTGTTATTGGTCCCATCAATCCATGAAGGCAGCAACACTTGAGAAAGCAAAAGCCAAATACTGGCAGAGGCAGTGGGATCTGTTGCAAACAATATAAGCAAAGCCATCTGCATGACAATGAAGGAAGAAACTGAGACATAAAAAGGAAAAGAAAGATATTTGAAGAGGAAGCAGCTTCCTCTCCCTCCTTAGTATCTACAGTCTGTGGTGGATGCAAATGGTCAGTTTTTACTCTTTCAGTAATTTCTAATACTGCTCTATTTGTCCTGCCAGGAAGATATAAAAAGGAAAACAAAAGGGAAAAAAAAAACATTTTGGCAGCAATGCCTAGAATTATTAACCTCACATTTTTATTTGAAATTCAGTAAAGCATAGAAATCTTTGGTAAGTTATCGCTGTGCAATCTGACGACAATGGAGCAAGAATCCTTTGTAAGGAAATACTGATGCGGTAACTCCCAACTAAAAATCCTCACATCTGGGGAGTTACTTAAAACACTGTTAAAATGTATTACTTAGCAAAAAATTCCTAATGATGCAGTGAAGCAATTTTAAAGATTTTTTTTTTTTTTGGTTTTGCTTG
The DNA here is from genome assembly GCF_022837055.1 of Prionailurus viverrinus. NCBI lineage: Eukaryota > Metazoa > Chordata > Mammalia > Carnivora > Felidae > Prionailurus > Prionailurus viverrinus. The sequence continues at coordinate 6,897,619 of NC_062577.1, forward strand.
GCTTAGTTAAAATCAAACATAACCAAAATTTTTTTTAAAAACTAACATTTTTTCATAGAGTAAGATATTTGGCACCATATTCACCTAAACTCCACACTTGATAAGAATATGAAATGATAATGTAACATTCCCATTGTTCACACATCCAACCATCATACATGTTTGAGCACGTGGGCTTGTCCCACACGGACATTCCCACACTGTGGGGAACTTTGCCAGAAGACATGTTGCCACAAATTTTTAACATACACATGAAACACACAAATTCTTTTTTTTTTTTAATTTTTTTTTTTAACGTTTATTTATTTTTGGGACAGAGAGAGACAGAGCATGAACGGGGGAGGGGCAGAGAGACAGGGAGACACAGAATCGTAAACAGGCTCCAGGCTCTGAGCCATCAGCCCAGAGCCCGACGCGGGGCTCGAACTCACGGACTGCGAGATCGTGACCTGGCTGAAGTCGGACGCTTAACCGACTGAGCCACCCAGGCGCCCCGAAACACACAAATTCTTGAATAATATTTCAAGGAATTCTGGATTATCTAAGGACCATAATAAATTTAACAACAAATACATCAATAGCATTCTTTTAAAGATTCCAAATTAAAACAGTGACACTCCATTCTTTTTCCATTTATAAGACTTCTAAAGTTTGCTATGGCCCCTTCCATTCAAATCCCTGGTTAATATATTAACATATTTATTGAGAAGTTCTAATTTACCCAAATAATTACTCGTGATTTTTTCTAAAATTTCTTGAAACCTTAAACCTCACTGCTTTGGATCCACACAAACCTGGATTAAAAACATGGATATGTGGGGGCGCCTGGGTGGCTCAGTTGGTTAAGTGCCTGACTCTCACAGTTCATGAGTTCGAGCCCCGTGTCAGCCTCTGTGCTGACCGCTCAAAGCCTGGAGCCTGCTTCGGATTTTGTGTCTCCCTGTCTCTCTGCCCCTCTCCCGCGTGCACTTTCTCTCTCTCTCTCTCCAAAATAAACATAAAAAAAAATTAAAAAAAAAAAACCATGGATCTGTGACTAGGTAGTGTGTGTCCCTTGGGAGATCCTTGATAAGTTGAGTCTCAGTTTATTCACATGTGAAATGGGTATATAATGATGTTAACACCTCCCTCAAATGGTTATTGTCAAGATAAGAGGTAGAACACAGTCCTTGCCATAGTGGGCACCCAAAAATGGAAGACTCTTAGCTCTCTCTAAATGTCTGAATATCATATATACCTTTATACATACAATTGCTCTTATACAACAATATAAACTAGAAAATGAAGATATGTATTTTATATTATTGTTTGGACCTTAAAAATAAAAGAAAGGCATCACATCAGAACCCCAACTGTACATCCAGTTGGGCTAACTCTCAGATGTGCGAGAGGCTGAGTGCGAGCATGTGAAGATGTACTTAAAGACCAGTGGGGACACGGGCTATTTCCAAACCAGCAGGCAGTGTATCAAATACTCTATGGTCAAGAAATGCACAGAAGTTAATACTCTCTGTGAGGTAGTTTTAAAAATGACATTGAGTGACATCATGACATGTTTACTGCTTGTCACTTATAAACAAATGGCCAATTAAACAGGGTGACATTGAAAGGGAACCATTGAACTATAACTAAAAATATATTCACTTCACAAACATACTTTCAGATATCAGCAACTGATTAAATAATTATAAAATATTTGTATTTATCTGAAACGTAAATAGCATCTTCCTGAAAACATCATTTATTCATTTATGGAATAAATATCCATAGTGTTCTAACTCCAGGACAGGTAGCCTTCTCAGCCCTGGGGACCTGGTGGTGGCAAACCTCAGACACACTTCCTGCCCTTGTAGGGTGTGCATTAGCAATTAAATTGATATGTGCCTTAGAAGGGAAGAAAATTGCATTTTTATAATATCCTATTAATTTAGAATACACAGCCATTTATACTACCTTCTCTTTTCAGGCAGTTTAACCTGGTAGGGATTTGTTGTAAGGTACAGACAATAAAATGCCAGAAATTCTACAGATTTTTGTACTTAGGCTACATAAAGAAAGGCTTTCCTGCTAGAAAAAAAAAAAAAAAAACCAACCAAATCTGATACCCAATCCACCACTGGTACCTCTCAAGCATACTTGCTTATACAAAGTTAATGACATGAGTTACTGATTAAGTCAGTAGGCTTCATACACCTATGGGCCTTGTTTATAAGAGCCACACAAGTTAAATTGTTAGAGAGCAAATGCATTATGTTTGACTCAGTATGTCGCCTTCTTGTCTAGGCAGGGGGAAAAACGGATACCAACACTGTAATCCTTTTGGAATAAAATCTTTAAATGCAAACATGATTGCCATTGTAGACTGTTTAATCTAGTGATATTGTATTTCATTTCTGTTTTTGAAGAGGTTTGTTGATTTGACCATACTGGGTACAACTCAAGGCTTATCTCAACTGTTTAGATAAGATTTATTTGACTTTGGCAGGTGACAAAATCTAGGGTGTGGAATAAAAAAGAAAGAAAGAAAGAAAGACTAGCATATTCCCAGATAGTGTTTATTTTAAGCACAGTGTATAGATGAGCATACATAGTTTCAAACAACGCACTGTACTTTGTGTAAAAGATCCACTGTCTGTTGAATGTTTTCCGTAAACCAGCACTGCAAAATGTCCTTTATTGGGCATAACGGACTTCACCTTCTTGCTTAGGTAAACATTTATGCTCTCGTAAAATAGAGCTTAGTGAGTCTCCCTGGAAATAGGACCCTAACTCTGTCCACATTTTGCCACTGTTTCCTAACACATACTGTAAAGGGGGAGCACTGTTAAGTTCTATTTTGAATGCATGCATATACATTGCTCCAAAAGTACACAATCTATCAGAAATTTAAAATGCCTTGAGCCAAAATAACTTTCACACAGATAACAGTCATACTTTTTTCGGGGTAATTCTTCACAAACATGTCTGATTTCAAAAGGAACCCTGAAGAGAAAGCCTGAACTTACAAACATAAAGATTATAATTGTGGTTTAAAAATCATTTTTAAAAGTAATTTACTTAAACATGCACTTACGTAGCTTCCTCAGTAAATATTAACATTTATATATTGGCAGACATGTTGAGGAAGGAAAAGAAACCAAGAAGTTTAGCCACTGAAAATTAAAGATCTATCAAAAAATAAAGAAAACTTAGTTGTGAACATATACGACTGAGAATATGAGAGCTTGCACACCAAGACATGACATGTTATGGTAAGTCCTTTCATTGTACCACAGAGATGACTTTGACGAACAACTTGTCTCATGACTATTTTGCCAAAAAAACTTGAGAAAAAAACATCTAAAGAATACACATGATACTTAAGTTCCCTTAAGAATCATTTTGTGGTTTACTTAGTTCAACATGCGGTTAATACGTGCAAAAATGCAATGTACTAGTTTATGTGTGTGTTCAGTCATTTCTGCCATTTGTTCAGTTAATGAAAGTTTTTCTTTCTTCTCTCTTGGTGTGTGTGTGTGTGTGTGTGTGTGTGTGTGTGTGTGTATTAGTGTAATCTTTCATTGCCGGGAATGAGAGATCAGTTAAATATGGGGAGGAGTTCCAAATATTCTGATTACTCTGATGTGCTTTTAATGAATAAAAGTCGCTTCTAAGTAAAACAGAAACTTTTCAAATGGAACTACCTCCGTTCTAATTCATCCCCTTAGACTTTTGAGCCTTAATTAAACTTTAGTAGTTGTCTGGCGAATGGAAAGGCCACTGTTGGAGGAATTTTCCTCCTTCTATCTGCTATTCTGTCATCATACTGCCCACTCCCTAGGGTTCAGAAATGACCACCAGATGCTCAGCATCCTGCCTTGACAAAGGGGACTATTTGTCCCCCCTTCTTCTTCATTATTTTATTTTTTCAGTTTTCATGTTTTCTTTTTTTTTAAATATAATTTACTGTCAAATTGGCTTACATACAACACCCAGTGCTCATCCCAACAAGTGCCCTCCTCCATGCCCATCACCCATTTTTCCCCTCTCCCCCATCCCCCATTCCCCATCAACCACCTTCATTATTCTTTTAATTTGTTTTTAATGTTTATTCACCTTTGAGACAGAGAGATACGGAGGGTGAGCAGGGGAGGGGCAGAGAGAGAGGGAGACAGAATCCAAAGCAGGCTCCAGGTTCTGAGCTGTCAGCACAGAGCCCAATGCAGGGCTCGAACTCACGAACCGCGAGATCATGACCTGAACCGAAGTTGGAGCCACCCAGACACCCCTCCTTCATTATTTTATTTATTTTTTAATATAATTTATGCTTCATTATTTTAAATATCCAGTGACTTCTAGCACTTCTGCAACTACGATGCCTCCCAAATGTGGATTTGAGTAAGATGCATGTATCCTTTTCTTCTCATGGTTTATTAAGAAATTATTTAATTAAAGAAGGCTATTTTTATGACCAGAGCTTCCTGACATCCCTTGATGACTGGCAGTATGCACAAATAGTAAAACAGAGGGTGAGCGTTACTATTTAGAAAAGCTTTCAATGGAGTCCACTGGCTTTGACTGACCAAGAGACCATTTTTCCACCATCACAAAAATTTGCTAATATATTTTCCTTAAGTGTTCCTATACATAAATAATCCCATAAAACCTTCAACCATTAAAACAATGCAGACTTCAAATTTCACAATTCCCACACACAAAGCTTCTTTTGTATTTTTGTCTGTTCCTTGCGTTCAAGGTGTATAGAGCCCATCTGAACGTATCTGCGTAGGGGAAATGGTTGCTGGTGGCTAAAACACTTTGCCAAAATACTTGAAAATACTCTCAGCTGAAATCATGAACCTTCTTGTTCAAGAAAAACAATTTCCTATTCCTCGAATTCCCGGAGAATATCACACCTCCTCCTCTCTTCTAAGTGAGGAAATTGGAGAGTAGGTGTATTCATCCTCACTAGCCAGGCTGCCACAAAGGAAAACTCATCCTGTCTTGCAGGATTCCTTTCTGGCACAGAATAAAAGAGTTAGAGATTGAGACTGAAAGTTAACTCCCCAGACTACATCATATTTCAACAATTTAAGCCTTTTACTAAGTATTCTGAAATTACTACTCGAGGGCATATCACAGATGCTAGAAAACTGATGTCATTTCCTTGTGACACCCAGACCTTTTGCTACGTGCAGCTGATGATGGGAAGATTTCATTCCAGAGATGATGGCTGAGATAAGGTCGACTGACCCTCTGATGCTAGTTTCCACTCTTCCGCTGCAGTGACTCCAGGACCCCCAAATGTCTCTCTGCATAGTTGCAAGTTACGCTTAAAACAGGGCACTGAACAACCAACATGAGCACACACATATTGTCACTGGAATTCACTTCAAAACATAACAGAGCCTGTTAGAATTTAAATGAATATTTGGGTTTCATTTAAGTGAACCCATACTCCTAAATTTGTGTTTTCTGCCAAACATCTAAGTCATTCAAATGCCTTAACTCAGTTAAATAAGGTAATGTTAGCAGATCCATGTATTTAATGTTGAGTGAAATGTAATCTTTTTTTTTTTTAATGTGTGAAAAGTTTATTGATACGGCTTTGAAATTCCAAACTGCAAATAACTATAAGGAAACTACTATTTGTTGAATATTTTTTATTATTTAAAATTTACATCCAAATTAGCATATAGTGAAGCAATGATTTCAGGAGTAGATTCCTTAATGCCCCTGACCCATTTAGCCCATCCCCCCCTCCCTCAACCCCTCCAGTAACCCTCAGTTTGTTCTCCATATTTATGAGTCTCTTCTGTTTTGTCTGCCTCCCTGTTTTTATATTATTTTTGTTTCCCTTCCCTTATGTTCATCTGTTTTGTCTCTTAAAGTCCTATGAGTGAAGTCATATTTTTTTAATGTTTATTTATGTTTGAGAGACAGAGTGTGATCAGGGGAGGGGCAGAGAGAGAGGGAGACACAGGATCTGAAGCAGGCTCCAGGCTGTGAGCTGTCAGCACAGAGCCCAATGCGGGGCTCGAACCCACGAACTGTGAGATCATGGCCTGAGCCGAAGTTGGACGCTTAATCGACTGACCCACCCAGGTGCCCCTAGTTTTGGTGTAGTATTAAGAATAATGTCCACCAGGGGCACCTGGGTGGCTCAGCCCATTAAGCATTGGACTCTTGATTTTGGCTCAGGTCATAATCTCACAGTTCCTGAGTCTGAGCCTGGCATTGGGCTCTGTGCAGTTAGCACGAAGGCTGCTTGGGATTCTCTCTCTCTTCCTCAAGCTCTCTGACCCTCCCCCACTCACATGCATTCATTCTCTCTCTCTCTCTCTCTCTCTCTCTCTCTCTCTCTCAATAATAAGTAAACTTTAAAACAAGAGAATAATAGCCACCATAATCTGAAAGACTAATACCTCTTTCCAGCTGCATTATCTGTGTGAAGACAGATTTTCTTCATACATTTCAACCAAAACAACATATAGCAACTGAATAAATGCAAAAGCAGATAGGAGAATCTGGCTGTCTATCAAACTGGACCATGAAGCGATTTTCAAAAGTGTAAAACAATTTTTATTGAGGCATAATATTTATGAAACACATTTCCATTCTCCATTAATTAAAACTTTTTAAAGGAAGAAATACATGACATAAATGCATCAAAATGTAGCAGTCTAAAAGCATGGAAGCTATCAGGTCTAAAACAGATTGATTGTAAAATTTTGAATTTTCAAATGAAAAATGTTAAGAATGAAATTTCTTTCCAAAGGAAATAATTAATATCAACATGGAGATCATAAATTACTCAATATGTATTCCCTTAAATGGCTGTTATCACAAATTTTCAATGTTATCCAATAGTCCACTAAAGAGTAATCAAATTTGTTTGTATTTAATGACTAATATTTTGTCTAGGGACAAATATTTCAAATTTATCTTCACAGGAGTGTTAGCAAATCAAGAAAGCTGTTCCTGTTTATGTTCCTCTTTATGGAAGAATAATTACTAGAGCCAACTGCTCAGTGGAAATAATGTAAAAACACAATCTGATTGTAAAACAATCCCCTTCCAATTATCTACTGCATAAGTTCATTTCCTTGGTGAACGAAATTTGATGCACAAATGAGGGAAAACAAAGAGAGCTTGGGCATTCTGCCCCATTTCCAGACAGAACCAATAAAAATATATAATATGCTCAACATAAATATATTTCTCTTTGCTCTTCATTTTCCACTTGATCTAATTCCTAGCCCATCTAGAATACTCTAAGCAATGTCACATTAGATTCAAGTAGGATATAATCCTGAAGGTTTGTGAAAACTCACTTATTTTCAGTAAACTGAGTATCTCAGTATGGCCTATGCCTTGAGGACCATGATGGCAAATGATGTCTAGTTTGGAGAAGCAACATAAACACTGATGCCTGCCTCAGAAAATTCTTGCATCTTCCATCAACAATGCTAATTGCTCATTTTCCTTTTGCTGAGGTGAAACTGGGTGTTAATGATTTCAGTTAAGTCACCTGAAGTACAAGTTTATATAACCCCCAAGGTGAGTTCTCTTGTCAGTCTCACCAGGACCCATGATCCATTGAGTCCCCTCCCATTATTTTGTCCCTTACATGCCTCCTTTATGTCCTAACACACACTTTAAACTATAGACCATTATTTATACCCACCCTACATGCATATGCCCTTTAACTCCTGCCTCCCCCGAGGTGTCTCAGTAAAATGGCAAAACCTCAACATTTGTTAAAACCACTCTTAACACACTGTACATGAGCATGCCTCACAGATGAATATGACTGCCAGAAACATGAACCATCCTTAAATTTAGGGCCACTAACCTCAAATGGGTCCTTTACTCTTATCTTGTGGTCATACTATAATTTCCTACTCCGCCACTCTGGTAAAGAACCCTCTCCATTCTCCTCAAACCTCCAACACCACCTTCAACCTTCTGGTTCTCAGTTGATGACCTTGCTCTTCTCTGAGCAAATAAAAACAGTTAAGAAATAACTCCCAGAAGTCCCAAAACTATGAGCCTCAATGAAATCTGTGCTGGTACTCTTCCCCTTCTAGTCTTCCTATGGATGATCTGTCAGTGTCCAACTAAAGCCAACCCTTGTACTTGGCACTGGTTGCCTTCCTCCCCCTCCTCAGGGGCATCAGTCTAGCAGTGACCACTGTCTCCTATACATTCATTTCTTCCATTCCTAAGGGACCATTCACATGACTAACAAACATGTTATACTTTCTCTCAAGTCATCAAAGACTCTAATACAAGCCTTCTCCAAATCGCTCTCTTTCCACCCTCTCATAAAAGGAAGGCTCTGGCCTCCACCACTTTGCCCACCTGTTGTCAAGATCCCCAGCAACCACTACTTAATTTGGCCTATCAGCAACATCTGACAGAGTTCTCTTTTCTTTGCTTGGTTTCAAGACAAGACACTCTCTTGGTCTTCCGTCTACCTCAACTGGCAATTTCTTCTCGGTATTTGTTGGTTCCTCCTCCTCTCTCTGCATCCTCTTACTGCTGAACTCCAAGGCTCATACTTGGATTTCCATTCTAGTCCATCTACACTTACATCCATCATTAAGATGCTAATGAATCCCATGCTGTGTCGCCAGTCCAAAATTCTCTAAATCTGAACTTATGATGCCAAATGTACAACACCTCTACTCACATGTCTAACAGGAATCTTAAACATGGCATGTCTCAAGTGGAACTCCTGATCTTCCCTTCTCAAACTACCCTTTCTGCAATTTTCCTCATCTCAGAAAACAGCAAATAAATCCTTGTATTAACTAAGGCCAAAAATCCTAGAGTCCTCACTCTTTCTCAGAGTCTACATCTAATCCATAAGCAAATCCTGTTACCTCTACCTTCAAAAAATATTCTGAATCTGACTACATCTCACACCTCTACTGTTATTCCTCGGGAATGAGTCACCATTGTCTTGCATCTGAATTACTATTATAGCTTTCTTCTGGTCCTCCTGCCAAACCCCCCTTGACTTCTCCCTGCCTTGTGCCCCCCGTTATTTACCAAGGACATCTCAAACTTCTCTCCCCCTTGATCACTCTCTCTAGGATCACCCAGCAACTTGCTGATCCTTTAGTGTTCCAGGTTATTAGCACCACGAGATTGTCACACTTGACTGCTTCTCCTTGCAACAAGCTCTTCCCTATGATTTGTATGGGGTTCTTTTCCTTGCACCCTTCAGATTTCAAGTCCTCACTGAGGCTCTCCCTGACTTCTCCCTTGCCTTCTACTCTGTGCTCTTTCCATTCCCTGCTTTTGTTTATTTCCTCAATGGCACGTATCACCATTTGACATACCATACATTTTGCCTTATGTATTTATAAATTGTTTTCTTCCCTAATGGAATTCAAGTTCCACACAGCCATTTGTTGTTTTGGCTTTTTTGTTCTCATTTTTGTATCCCAGTGCCAGGAATGGAGCTTGGCACAAACTAAATACTCAGTAAATATCTGAGTAAGTGGATGATTAAATATGGGAAGAAATAAGGAAAGGAAGGCAAACAGAAATAGTAGGAATGAATGAATCAAGATCCCCCTGATATAACTGTCAATGCTGAGATCTTTATGGTAAGAACCAATGGTTATAACAGCATAATTGGCCACTCTAATACACTTAGCACTTATATGAAAATATGTTGCTAAGGTGATTATAGTCTCCGAATGCATTCTTCTCTTTATCCCTTTAATTGGTACAGAAGTTGGGCATATAGACACACGCTCCACTCTGCAGCTTTCTCTAGCAAAGCACATCTGAGTATCACCTAAAGCACAGAACAGAAGACCGGACAGGAAGTGATAACAGAAGGAATTTTAAAGCAAATCCTACAGGATCCATTAAGTAACTTCTTTGCATCCTTCATGACAGTCTTTTTCTGTGTTCCTTGATTCTACCTTCCCTCCCTCCACTCCCCCTACAAACACACGCAATAAGAATGTGTGCTCTAGCTGTATGACACTACATTAGAGTGCTGTAAATAGCAATGATAGTTGCTAGCCAGTAGACTGGTTTTGTAGTTATGAGCCATGGAGGGAAAAAAAAATCATGTGCCATTTTCTCCAGCTTAAGTCACCGATACAATTCCTAACACTTGAGACTTCTTAGGAAGTACGGCACAGGGCTTCAGAGCACAGACTTTGCAACCAGACCACCTATGATTAAACCACAGCCCGCCCCCCCCCCCCACACACACACCTGCTGCTTAACTTTCTTTTGCCTCTCTGCCTCAGTTTTTTGGCCCTGAGCTGGGGATAATAACATCACCTACCTCACAGAGTCATTGCAAACCCTACAGCAATGACTTTGCATGCTGGCTATTATTATTATCAGCAATTGTACATCCCAAAACTTAGAACCATAAATTTTAGAATTAAAAGAAAATTAGCAGATAATCTATTTAAACATCATGTTCAATTTAGAATTCTCTTCACAACAATTTAATTCATAAGGACTTCATACTGTTCAGTAACAACAACAGACAAGCATCCTCCTAAATTCCACCATTTACTTGAAGGAGGCTGGGATTATTCCACAGTGGCTCAAGCAAGAAGAAATCATGGCTTTACAATCTATCACGGAAGTGACAAAGTCCATATGGGGAATTCCGAGTTGTTTTCCATTGCAAGCGCTCCTGTACTATTTGATTTCTTGATCACATGTAAATAATAATTGTTTGAAACTGTTTAATAAATTTTATAGCATATTCAGAAGTATTTGGATGAAAACTGCTTCTAGGGAAGTAGTATTCTTGTATTCATGTTTGATTGTGAGGAGGGAGGTAAGATAGTCATCAGCATGAAATATCATTACTGTAGTCATGCTCAAAGACAACATCACATTACATAACTTTTTAAACCATTTTACCCAATGTCTCAGCACACAGCGCTTACGGGGAATAACCATGAGTTTATTGCTGGAATGTACCTAGTAGGAATAGGACACAGGTAGCTCCTAAGGGAAATGTGGAAAGTGCCAATCGCTCTTTACTTTCCTCATCTCTAGTACTCTCAGATGCTCAGTTCATCTGACAGGATAAAGACCAGAAAGCATCTTAAGGATGGCCGCTTTGGGGTGCTGAAAAAGCACGTGTCAAAACACATAGAATTTTAAATAAGTCAATTTTAAAGTACACACGGGATTCCAGTTATCAAAAGGGGGTTTCCCTTTCCCCAAATAGTAGTCCAAATCCCCACCCCTCTCAAGGACTGTGCAAACGGAATATTTTTGCAAAAACTGCACCTTTAACACACAGTGGGTCAAGGGTCAAAGTTGGTGTGATTAATTATGCACTCAGTGTCTGCGCTCAAATCTGGGCTCCACCTCCACGCACCCCCCCATTTGGTCCTGGGCAATTCCTTTAACAATCACCCGATGATTGTGAAGAGCAGATGGAGCATTATATGGGCAAACATCCTGAGCTGAGCTGCAGTGGGCTGTATCTGCAGGCTTCATGGAGCTTATGTGGGAGGGAGGGTTGGGAGGTGGTGGAGGCGGGCAGAAAAAACAAACACACAAACACCAATACATAATCAAATACTAAGTGCAATGAAGGAAAAGAATACCCACATCAAAGCTCACAGTTTCAGAACAGCCTCAAGTATTGTGTTTCTCCTTCCCATAAAAGCATAATCAAAAAGCCCAATTGTGGAACAATGTCATAAAAAATATAAGCTAAGTACAACCCAGGTTTTTTCTGAGGCTGTAATAAAAACTTATAATTCATTTTCCCTTGATTTAATAATCTATGTGTGACTTAAAATGATTTAGGAGGTCTTTCTTCTTATAACAAACTCTAGGTAATGAATTTTTAAAACATATTCTTATATTAAATTTCTAAAAGTAGGTTTTAATGAAAGTGGACCCATCTCACATGTATTTTTCTCTGCGACAAGGCTACAATTGATGAAAAGGTTACACAGCTCACTGGATGGAGCCCACTTTCTTCTCAAATTTCTAATTCTAATTGACTTTACATTTCAATGAAAACCATTCACTAAACTTCCCAGTAGCATTTACTAGATTTTTAATGTCCCAATAAATATAATAAACAGGACTTAAAACTCTATATCCTATGTGAGGAAAACACTTAAAATAAAGGTAAAAAAGGGGGCATGAAGCAATTTCTAAGTGAGCCTTGTAAACTTGAGTTTCACAAAGAAGCCAGACACTGGAAAACCTGCCAGGAAAAAAAAAACAACATTGCCCATACTGAACCCAGGTTTTGAGAATATTACAAAAATAAATAAATGATTATGGATGAACTTTCTTCTGGTAATTAATAGACAAGTGAAAAAGCTTGTGTCTCAAAGAATGAAATCAGAAACTCTACTAAACGGACCGGGAGTTTGTAATCGACAACTCATTTGGTAGAAAATTTCATTAAAAAAAACGGTATTCAGTGGCAGCCCGAAAGGGTGAAAAAGCTGCTATGTGTGTAGGCTATCAAAATACACGGGAAGAGTTACCATAAGTTCTCATAGGTAAGAAAGGGTATCTCTAGGTTTTAAAGAAGTGTTTTTATACTTTACATTCATTGCTAGAAACCAGTGTAACCGTCAGTTAAATAATATGTCAAAGCAAGAAACAGAAGCATGTGTCTGTGTCTCCACTTAAGATTCTACTCCTGCTTCTTACCAAAACTCGGTTTAGCAACCAAGTCAAACTGCCTTCCCCCGCTACCCTCACAAGCCACCCACAGCCAACAGTGGTCCGTGAGGAATATGGTTGGCACGCTGCACAGAGACAATGATTTAGAAACCACACAGCCAGGGGAGACCCCAGCCTTTTAAATTTCCAAAACAAATTGCTCTCCTCGCAGACAAAGTACAGTCCGAGGATGTGTCCATGCTCACCTTCTAGGAGCTGCTAATATAAATAATTCTCGTATTTCTCTCCATCCAGAAAACAGAAATGGACACAGCTCAGTACTAATATTCAATATTTTAGTAATACTGATGGAAAACCCAAGCTCCGGAAGAATCAAGTCTGCGTTAGTTATGCACCCCTTGAACTTAGACTCCCACTCCTGCTCTCTCATCTTGCTCTCAAAGGTCATCAGGTGCAGCTTCTGTATTCCACTACCTCTGTTGTCTCATGGTAAAGGCTTGTAGCAGGACATGTTCTCAATAACAGGAGAAGGAATAAAATCTCTTAAGTTCTCCCTCCTCACTGGTTGGCCAGATTCTGAGTTCAAACATCTCCAAAGCCTATAAACGAACCCCTTTTCTAAGAAATGCAGAAAGGTGAGGACAGAATATTGACCATTTAATGTGTGTGTGTTTACAGGAAATAATTCATTTAGTCGCCCTTTCTAAAATGAGGAGACTGAGGTATAGAGATATGAGGAAAATCACCCTGGTTTACTCAGCTAACCAGTGGCAGCACTGGGATTCAAATCTGTCTTACCCAGAATCTTTACCAAGTCTGTCAGGTGGTGCCGCTAACAAATATCACAGATTGAGTGGTTTAGAAAGGAATTAAGTTCTCCCAGTTCTGGAGGCTTGAACTGGTAAGGACCCTCTTCCTAGTTTGCAGAGACTGTGGCCTCGGTTCTTCTTCTTAAAGGATGTTAATCCCATCATGGGAGCCACCCTCATGAGCTCACCTAACCTGATTATCTCCCAAAGGCCCCACTGTCAGTACAGTCACACTGGGGATTAGGGCTTTGAACATATGAATTGGGGGCTGGGGGGAGAAATACATTCTGTCCCAAATAAAATCCAAGCAGCTCGGCCCTAGAATCATGCTCTTAATCAATGCTAGTCTACACGTGAAAGTAAAGGGAAAAACGCGGGGAAATACAGACACAAGGAATAAAGAAATATGCTTAGAGTGTGAGTACAAAATGAAAGCAAGGACTGAACTAGGGAGATAGAGCGTATTTCCCTATATACTCTCTGAGCATCAGTAAACTGGAAAGTTCCATGATCTATGTGTCACAAGCTTTTTACAAGTAATCACAACCTGCTTTCATTCATCAATAAGTTCAGCCCAGGTTGTTTTTCTAGAGCAAATTTGTTTATCTTTGCTTGGTTCAATCATGAACAAGCAACTCCATTAATAACTCCCTCTAAAGTATTTTTCCTCCGTTAATTCATAGCTGTGAAAAAAAAAAAAAATCTGCTTCATTCTCTAAGGAAGAGACCCAATAAACTGAGGAATATGTATGAAATGACACTTAAAGGAATAAACAAAATTTGCTAAATATATTTTCTAGAACTTTAGTAACTCAAAAACAAGTGAGGGCCCAAAGTGCTTTGGCCAGTTCCCTTTTTGCATATGTTGCATATTCTCATTTTATTAGGTAACACAGGTCCTCGTTCTGAAACAAGCTAAGACACTGCAGAGGGCAGTGAAGTAGAAGCCAAAGGAACTGGACACCCATTCTGATCCTATTAAGGTGAAGCCCCAGGCAAGCTTAATCTAGAAGTCTCTATTCCCTCCATTGTATAATGAACAGTTATAACTCCCTTTTCTGGACCACTTTACACAGCTACAGGCTTACCTCATTTTATTGTACTTAGCCTTATTGACTTGGCAGATACTGCGTTTTTTTTAAAAGTTGAAGGTTTGTGGAAATGCTGCTAGGAGCAAGTACATTGGTGCCATTTTTCCAACAGCACTTGCTCGCTTTGTGTCACTGTGTCACATTTTGATAATTCTCACAATATTTCAAATTTTGCATTATTATTATATTTATTATGGTGATCTGTGCTCAGTGATTATAACCCACTGAAAACTCAGATGATGGGTTAGTATTTTTCCGCCATAAAGTATTTTTTAATTAAGATGTATACATGATTTTTAAAAATAAAATACTACTGTGTACTTACTAGACTACACAATATAGTATAAGCATAAATTTTATTTGCACTGGAAACCAAAACATTCATTTGATACAGCTTATTTCGATATTTGCCTTACAACAGTTATCAGGATAAGGCTTCTAACAACTCTGATCTCCTTTGAAGGAGGACAATGACAGAAGATCAAAAGAACAGCAACATGAAGCAGGTTCCAATAAGAAATCAGAAATTAACAGATAGACTTCACTGGAATTTAAAGCTAAAAGCATGTTATCGTCCTTGTAAGGTATCCTTAACTGCATTTTTAAAAGTGTTTGAAAAAGCCACCTTTAGGCTTAGAGACCAAAGAATAAAAGTCAACATGATTTTATTTGCCAGGTGGTTTGCATAGTTATCTTATTTAATATCAAGACACATGATTTTGATAAACCAGATTTAAAGAGGATAGACATTTCAACAAGGACATAATTTAGTATTTGTTGCCCATGGGCTCATAATACTAGTTGGCTTTAGATAGCACAGACGTTAAAAGGAAGAAGGGAACGAGGGCCATTAATTAGTACTTCGGGCTGCCCAATCCTGAAAGATTAGCAACACTTATTTTCTAGGGGTGGGATGATTAAATACATCTTAGAAAGGCCATACTTCAGAGTCAGTTATCACAAGCTCCTCATCTATCCCTATGTAGATCAGTAACTGAGGCTTTGCTGGTTAACATTCTAATATCTGAAATGGGCCTTCACTGGTGAAACTAAAAGAATATAAGACATGCAGGTTAGCTAAAATCTCTTAGACATGCTCTACTCCACCCTGCCCACAGACAGAGCATGAAAACTTAGTGGAGTAAGTCTACAGCCCGGATCTTTAAGGACGCTGCCTGAAGCTTAGTCTCTAAATGGTCTTGGGTCCAGACATTGGCTGAGTTAGATTTCTAGTTGCCAGGTACAGAATATAAGGCTAACAGATTCCTGCCTCTGGGAGGTGTTTGCATCAATCTGGAGCAAACCTTTCAGACAAAGTATTGATGAGAGTACCAAAAGGACACACAGCTGGACAATCTCAGGTTTACAAAGCAGGCTTTCCACACCGTGAACTGAAGTTCCCTAGCCAATAGATAGTTGTTTTACAAATACATGTATATGAAGGAGAATTAGATCAGAAATTCATTTCCATTTGATCTGATAGTAGAGTTGCCCTACTCCTGATGTTCCTGAAAAATTTCCCATTTGTACCTGCTGCACAGGCAGTATTGGTCACAGCACCCGCTTGCACTCTCACAGGTATCCAGGTTTGGATGGTAAATTATGTGGATATTCTGCCTCATAGTGAGACGGGGTGGGGTAAAACTGAGCCTTATGAAACTTGAAATTGCCCTGCAGCTACTGTTTCCCACTAAAATGGACCCGGAGCTGCGAATACCACACTGACTCCCAAAATATGGATGGAATGCTGTATAGAAACTTCAGTCTCTTTTAACAAAACTCAACTACAGAGCTGGAGGACACTCTCATAATACCAACTTCTGAAAATAATGGGCTAGATGATTTGAATCAATCCTCCCATGAGAACAATTTAAAATGCTGGATAAAATATATTTATAAAATTGTTTAAAAGCATCAAAAATCAGTCAAGATAGGAATTATCATGCTAAACAAGAGTATATAAGAAAATGAGCCAGTTCATAAAGTGCTTTAGCCCTATCCCAACAAATCTGCACTTTCTGTTGACAGCCTAATGGAGCCAAAAGCCAGATATCAAAGCTCAGGGTCCACCCAAAGCACAGATACTAGACCCATCTGACAATAAACTGGGACTCCAAAGGAAACCAACTATGCAGTGGATAAGCAGTTAGCATTGCCTCAGGGGATCCCTTGAGCTTGATTTAAGGAAATCCTAAACCCATAGTGACCCTAAGGCCCTAGAAAAGAAAGGAAAATCCGTTCTAAAAAGTACATTCATCCTAGACTTTAAATTATTCTAAACCATTGGAGTGGTCTTTTTTTTTTTTTTCTTCAGAGGTGGCACACCACAGTTTCACCCTTTCCACTGTAAAACTGCTGTAATGTACAGGATAGCTTAGAAGTTACCAGACACATTTACAACTGTATTAGAACAACTCAGGTCTTCACTGCAACATTTGTGTGCACATGTGCATGCGCGCGCGCGCACACACACACACACACACACACACACACACACACACACAGTTAATCATTTGGGACTGTCTCACTTGTAATGCCATATTAGTAAACTTAGTCAAGAAACAGATCCCTTCTCTCCTCTCTGCCCTTTGACTCTATTTAACACTGAGGACTCTATGTGTGCCATTGTAGAAAAAAACCTACCTTTACCTCCCTTTGAGTCTGAGCAGGATGTGGTGCTTAGTGGATGTAGAGGCAAGACCACGATTAGATGTTTGGCACCCCTAATCTAAACCTTCCACATTAATTACTCTTACACAGCACTTTAAAAATAGAAGCATTACAAAGTAAGCTCAACTCTAACCTTTCCTAGAGTTTCGGTGAGGGAGAAGGGAAAGAGAGAAAATAATTCCTGCTGCTTTTTACAATATTACATATACTTTGTTTTCAAGATACCGATGCTGTTTGTAGAAAAAGGACAATCTTGAAGGAGCAGCTCATATGAATGAAAAGAACAGGACCAGCGAGTGAAGAAGGCTGGGTACAAGTTCAGCCTGTTCCATTAACATGCTTTGTGACATCGAAAAAGAAACCTGACCACCAAACGATCTTAGTTTGCTCTTCTATAAGATGACACTGGAGGTCTGGATAAATTCTGTGGCTGCTTCTACAACCGAAATCAATGATGTTTACGCTTCTGTGGATTTCTCAGTGGAGGCATATCCTGATAGAAGTCAAGTTTATTCTAGAGGCCACAAGTGATTCACACATGTAAATCATGGTCCCAGACACCATACTGAGACAGAACAGGACTTTATTCACTGAAAGGCACACCACTTGCTTCTTCAGACTTAAATTCTAAGGCGGCTGTTTTTTTTAGAAAACCATGTGCAGGGTTTCAAAGTGATTCAAGCAATCACTTCACATCCTAATAGGATAAAGTTTATGCATAATTCTGTGTGACCCTTCAACTACTGACGTTCATGCCATGTTATTGTTAGCGTTGCATGTTAAGCTAGCAAATTTTCAATGAACTCTCACTGGCGTTACCACAGACGCAGATGTTAGGCGGACTCCTTTGTTCATAAGGTTCTCATTATTAACTCAGCCCGGATTGAATATTTGACTGAAGGAAAGGACCATATCATTATTTTCAGATTTCATTCTATGACTTAACTGGGCTACATCTGCCAGCTTGAGAAACGCCAAGTACTTCTCGGCGCCAGCCTTGGTGTCCTGTTCTATGACTACTACCCCCAATGCTTCAGTTTGAGGAAGCCTCCTCACCATCAAAACAGTTTAATAAAAACTTAAATTATGATTAAGAGTTACTCATCAGTTGACAGGACATACCAGGCTTGTACTATTTATGAATGATTCCACAAGATATTTTAAAGCTAACAAATAGAATCCGCATTCATAAAGGGGTAAGCTAGAAAGCCAGTTGAATGTTTCCATGATTTATAGAGTCTGTGTTCTACTTGAAGCCATATTTCTTTACTAGGTAAACTGGCATGCCATTGGATGAGTCAATCTGCTTTAAATCTATTCTAAGGCTCTGGACAGCTTATGGATCGTTCTGAATATAAATTTAATTCCTTTATTCACCTTGGGCAACATCTCTTAGCATAAATGTGATAGGAAGATATGGAATAGGAATGGCTGTTAATTATAGGCTATGATTCAAATATTTAAAATATTGACACTACAGCCACTTAGAAAATGTTAAAATCACCCTGACTCCAAACACAGAAAATATTTTATAAGCCTGGGTAAAGATATAAATTAAAACGACATAAAAGAAATAACAAAAGGTCATGATATTACTGCTTCCATGTATATGGATCACTAACAATAATATAAGTGGGCAAGAATCATTTGAAACCATCTTTGATGGTTATTAGAAAAAATAACTATGCATAGAAAAACCCACAGGTTTACGTACAGTCATCCCAAATAATTGAAAGAAGAGGGGCAGCTTTCCACCCTAAAAATTTATAAATAATAAATTTGCTTTAGCAATTCTTTCACCAACTCATCATATCTCAGAGGAAGACTAAGAGAACATGCCCCCTTGTCCATCCAATGATTTATAGACATCTGTGACAAATGATCATTCAACCTCTTGAACACTTTTCAGTTTTAATTACTATACATGGCAATCCAGTCTACTGTTTGACATCTCTAATCATAAAAACATTCTTAAAACAACAACAATCAAAACAAGCATCCATGTAACTCCTACACTGGTTGAAGCCAACCTTTTAAAAAATTTATGTTAGCTCATCAAACACTTGAGACTCAAGTCCCAATATATTTCTCTCTCCAATACACTATCTCTAGCTATTTTCAGTGGCTGAGACCTACCTCATTATTATCCTGTTTATCAGTCACTCTTTGAGAATGGCATCCAGAAGTAAATACCTCAGATAAAGTCTAATTAGTTACAGGGCACAGTGAGACCACTATTTATGATGAATCAAAAATCAAATTTTATTAATGCATACTAAATAGGTCACATGAGAATTAGGCTTTTAGCAAGATACAGAAACAACACAAAAGCCAAGGTACGAGTAGCCCTTCCAGAGACGATCATGGAAGAAAGATCGGTAGCATTCATACTAATCTCAATATAACTCTAAATACTCTAAATAACTTCACCACCAAAATATCACATCCTTCTGCCCAAAATCGGGTATTCAAAAGCTGAATCTTCAGTTTTATACTTACCATGTTGTATATCTTTCATATCTAAGTGAAGGCTAGACATTAATATTCCAACTGCTTGTGACCTTTTGTTGCTTAATAACTTGACCACCTGCTCAAAGAAAGGAAAAGAGGGAAATGTTAATTTGAACTCCAATGATATGCTTTACTACATGTTATTTTTAATCCTAAGTGAAAAACACGTAACTTAAAGTCATTACGTTACTGCATTACTAAAGTATTCAAAACTGATTTGAACTTTTGTGTTTTATGACTTATACCTTCAAATCCACCATATTCACCCATAAGCCTCAATAGCATGCTGTTTACTAGTCTTTTAAGAATGGGATCTGTCAACAAGTAAAATTTCTAATAGTTTAGAAGATTAGTTTCATCTCTGTGAAAAAACAATTACACATTTGATAATTTGCAGCCTGAGATTTGAAGTGTTCCTTTTGTACTGCCGGGCCTTGAAACACTGGTCAACAAGTGAAAGATAAAATCTATACACAGAAAATCCATTTGATCAGACCCATTTGAGGCCAAAATAGAAACTGTGCTTTGATTCTCGTCTTTTAGAAAGCTCACTGCTTTACTGGCAGTCCCTCATGTTCTGCATTTGGCCCACATTTTGTGGAGAACTTTCCAACTAATTAATAGAGGAATACAAGAAGCAAATCCAAAGGGCTATGTCTGCTCAGTCTCTAATCTGGCTTTCTAGGGAGTCCTAAAGAGTCAGTCAATCTGCACACCTCACAAGAAGTTTTCCCAAAATAAAGGTGGGCACATTGTTATTGGACATATACATTTAAAATATGTTTTCCAGACACCACTGATAAATCCTGATTATGAAACCATTATCCCAGGTCCTGATCTTGTGGAGGGCAAAAATTTCTATTTACTCTCTTGGTTTTGTTATAAATCTGCTTAGAAAAACACTGGAGGAAAAGGGAAAAAAAGGTTATGGTCAGATTACCAGAAGTGACAGCTGCCCTAACAGCTATCACATTTGCTGACCTTGTCTTTCTTTTTGGTTTAAGTTGGGCCAATCAGTAAACTAATAAAATAATCATGACCAGCTGTCACACAGAGTCACAAAGTAAAACAATATTCTTAATAGCAATAATAGCATTCTTGGTTCCCCAGCAGGGATGGGGGTGAGGAATAAAACAAAACACTTTCAGAGGACCAACCACACAACCCTCACTTCTGAAAGCTTTCTGTAGAAAGGAATAATACCCCACAAGAGACAGTGCTTCCTCAAAAGAATATATATGTATGTCTATGCACATATGTACACACACATATATTATTCTCTTTTTAATATTTATTTATTTTTGAGAGATAGAGACAGAGTGAGAGTGGGAGAAGATCAGAGAGAGAAGGAGACACAGAATCTGAAGCAGGCACCAGGCTCCGAGCTGTCAGCCCAGAGCCTGATGCAGGGCTCGAAGTCACGAACCGTAAGATCATGACCTGATTTTGATTCTCAATTTCTTCTCTAAACATTTTATTAATTTGCAGCTAAAGTATTAGCTTAGAACTTGAGTGTGAATCCACTCACACCCCCAAGTATTTCCATCAATAGTGTAATCTTCTTCGGAAGTGAACAGAAACATAATATCAGAAAAACAAAAGGCATGTATTCTGTCCTCAAAAACACTTTCTAACTTCAGGTAAATGCAATCTGGGTCCCATCCATGATACTCTGACGAAATTAAGTGCATTTGAATCCATATGTCAGTTGACCTCACTGCAGTGCTGACAGCCTGATCACAACCTCATCGGAAATACTCCATGGCTCCTGCCAGCCCTTCTCAGACCTTTTCAAGGTGAATTATTCTGATTTCACCTTAAATACTGGCATACTTCACAGTTCTGTTCTTAGCACTTTATTCTGTTCACTTTATACCTATGATTTCTCTTCTAGAGATGTACCTGCCCGCACTTATAACTTCATTCTTGTAACTGTATCCCCAATTTTATACTATTCCACTTTCCTAACAGATATCTGCACATAAATTTCCATTGGATATGTTTAAAACCAAACTCATCATCAGTTCCACCCCCAAACCATTCTATCTCCTCTTTTATTCCATATGTTGCGATAAAGGTACCACCATTTTCCATCTACCTACTAAAGTTAGAAATCTAGAAATCAATCTAGACACTTACCTCTACTTCATCTGTATACTCTGGGCTCTTAACAAGTCCTGTCAATCATAACTCCTTTCATATCTTTGGAACCAACCCTTCCTCGTCAACTCTATTGTCAGCATTTATATCTATGTTATATCTCACATAGATCAGTGCAAAAATTTTTGAAGTAGTCTCCCAAATCTAGTACGATAGTTCTCAAAGTGTGTTCCCTGGACCAGCAGGCATGCTCATCACAACAATCACTAGGTTGCACACCTGAAAATCTGGGCATCAGATTTTCATAAACATGTACTTCAAAAAACCTTTTAAGTGATTCTAGAATCACTGATGACTCTCACTGCTTCCTGTCCATTCTTCAAACTGATTTCCAAGTACCATCTCTAAGAATGCTGATATTTGCATGTCATTCCCTTGCTTTTTAAACCTGAGTGGCTCATGTTTACAGGTTAGTCTTTTTTTTTAATTTTTTAATGTTTATTTATTCTTGAGATACAGAGAGAGAGAGAGAGAGAGAGAGTGTGAGTGGGGCAGTTGCAGAGAGAGAGAGAGAGAGAGAGAGAGAGAGAGAGAGAGAGAGAGGCAGAATCTGAAAGAGGCTCCAGGCTCTGAGCTGTCAGCACAGAGCCCAACACAGGGCTGGAAGTCACGGACTGTAAGATCATGACCTGAGCCGAAGTCAGAGGCTTAACTGACGGAGCCACCCAGGTGTCCCTACAGGTTAGTCTTTTGAAAGGTCATATAGACTTTCAGTCCATGAGCAAAGAATATCCTTTATTTGTTTGTGTCATCTTCAATTTCTTTCACTAATTTTTTTGTCGTTTTCAGAGTATAGACTGGAAGAATTAATATTGTTAAAATGCCCATAACCTAAAGCAATCTACAGATTCAATGCAATCCCTATCAAAATACCAATAGAATTTCTCACAGAACCAGAACAAGTAATCCTAAAATTAGCATGAAATCACAAAAGACCCTGAGTAGCCAAACCAATCTTGAAAAAGAAAAACAAAACTGGAGATATCACAATCTCCAGGTTTCAAGACATACTACAAAGCTATAATAACCAAAACAGTATGGTACTGACACTAAAACAGACACAAAGATCAGTGGAACAAAATAGAAAACCTAGAAACAAACCCAAAATCGTATGGTCAATTAATCTATAATAAAGGAGGCAAGCATAGACAATGGGGAAAGATAGTCCCTTCAATAAATGGTGCCAGGAAAACTGGACAGCTACATGCAAAAGAATGAAGCTGGACAACTTTCTTACACCATAGACAAAAATAAACTCAAAGTGTATTAAACACATACATGTGAAACCTGAAACTATAAAGCTCCTAGAAAAACAACATAGGCAGTAATCTCTTTCACACGGGCCCTAGCAACATTTTTCTAGAAATGTCTTCTCTGGCAAGGGAAACAAAAGCAAAAATAAACTATTGGAACTGCACCAAAATAAAAAGCTTTTGCATATAAAGGAAATCATCAATAAAATGAAAAGACAATGTACTGAATTGTAGAAGATATGGGCAAATGGCATATCCAATAAGGGGCTAATATCCAAAATATATAAAGAATTTATATGACTCAACACTCATCATCATCATCATCATCATCATCATCTGATTAAGAAATGTTGGGGGAGTGTGCAGGGGGGCACCTGGGTGGCTCAATCTGTTAAGCGTCCAACTTCGGCTCAGTTCATGATCTCATGGTTCGTGAGTTTGAACCCTGCATTTGTCTCTGTGCTGACAGCTCGGAGCCTGGAGCCTGCTTCGGATTCTCTTTTTCCCTCTCTCCATCCCTTCCCCACTCATGCCCTGTCTCTGTCTTAATAAACGTTAAAAAAAAAAAAAAAGAAAAAAAGAAATGGGCAGGAAACCTAAATAGATATTTTTTCCAGAGAGGACACCCAGATGGTCAAGAGATACATGAAAAGATGTTCAACATCACTGATAATCAAAAAAATGCAAATCAAAACCACAATGAGATATCACCTCGCACCTGTCAGAATGGCTAGTATACAAAAGACAAGAAATAACAAGTGCTGGTGGGGATATGAAGAAAACAGAACTCATATGCACTGTTGGTGAGAATGTAAATTGGTGCAGTCACTGTGGAAAACAGTATTGAGCTTACTTAAAAAATTAAAAATAGGAATACCACATGATCTAGTAATTCAACTACTAGGTATTTACCCAAAGGAGATGAAAACACCAATTTGAAGAGACATATGCACCCCAATGTTTATTGCAGCATTGCTTACAATAGCCAAGATAAGGAAGCAATCCAAGTGTCTACCAACAGATGTGTATACATTTAATGGAATATTACTCAGCCATTAAAAAGAATGAGATCTTGCCATTTTTGACAACATGGATGGACCTATAGGGGATTATTCTAGGTGAACTAAGAGAAAGAAAAATACCATATAATCTCACTTATATATGGAATCTAAAAAAGAAAACAAGTGAACAAACAAATATAGAAATAGACTCATAAACACAGAGAACAAACTATTGATTCTCAGAGAGAAAGAAGGTGGAAGATTGGGATACAGAAGAGAAGTGGGAGATACAGTCTTCTTGTTACGGAATGAATAAATCATGAGAATAAAAGGTATAGAATAAAGAATATAGTCAATGATACTATAACAGTGATGTATAGAGACAGACGGTAGCTATGCTTGTGGTGAGCATAGTATAACATATAAAGATGTTGAGTCACTATGTTGTACACCTGAAATTAATGTAACACTGTGTCAACTATACTTCAATTAAAAAGCAAAATAAAATATCACATAGACTGTGCACTTGCTTTTTGTTACAATTCAAACAAACTTACTACAAGCTGTATTTTACATTTAAATGCCTAAGATTACAGGTAGGAATAATAATTATCCATCATATTCTAGAAGGCATACACACAGGAGAGAACAGATGTCCAAAAGGATCGGTTCTACAGTTCCCTAGGGTGACCCAACCTTTTTATTACAAACCATAGTCTTTATGTATCTTTTTTTTTTAAAGCCACCTGGATAACAAGAACCTGAAACTATCAAACTAGAATGTTCTTAGAATCCAGTGACCACAGGTGCAATGGAGAAGATAGTGAACTCTTAGAAGATGGTCTCAGAAAACTTAGCTGAAAAATGGAAGATGCAGAATTAATAGATTTAGACCCACAAAGTTAGAACATATAGCCAGAGAAGGATTATTTTGAATCTATCTAAATTCACATCAGAATCAGTTAATATTTTTTTTGAGAGAGAGAGAGAGTGCACATGAGCAGGGGAGAAGAGTGGGGGGGAGAGAGAAAGAAACTCAGGCAGACTCTGTGCTTGGCATGGGGCCCAAAACAGGTTCAATCCCACAACCTGGGATCATGACCTGAGCCAAAACCAAGAGATGGACACTCAACTGACTGAACCACCCAGGCAACCCACAGCTAATATTCTTAAGAAAAGTTTTTATCTTAGATTACCCTGGGAGGCAGGACTGTGTAGAGGCTATGAACATGGGACTCTGGAAAATAATGTGGCATTTCTCAAACTTTAATATGCACATTAATTACCTAAAATATTTTTTAAAATGCCTATTCTGATTCTCATGCAGATTAGTTCCAGGAAGGGCTTTCTGAAAAAGCTACTCCAACATTGTAACATTTCAGTTCCCTCATCTAAAAAAATAACGGCACCATCGACTTCAAAAAGCTGCAGTGAGTACTCAGCATAATGTACTTGACACTCTTAGGAATAAACCTAGCAAATAGTGTAGTCACTACAATAGTAATAGCTATAAGAAGTTTAAATACTTAGGAAAGCATTTTATTTTATTATTTTTTTAAGTTTATTTATTTATTTTGAGAGAGAGAGGGTGAGCGGGGGAGGAGCAGAGAGAGAGGGAGACAGAATCCCAAGCAGGCTTTGCACTGCCTGCACAGAGCCTGACACGGGACTTGAACACATGAAACTGTGAGATCATGACATGAGCTGAAACCAAGAATCAGACTTCAACTGACTGAGCCACCCAGGAGCCTACTTAGGAAAGCATTTTAAATGGTTTCTCGGGCCACCTGGGTGACTCAGTCAGTTAAGTGTCCGACTCTTGGTTTCAGCTCAGGTCATGATCTCTTGGTTTGTGAGTCCGAGCCCCGCATTGGGCTCTCTGCTGACAGTGCAGAGCCTGCTTGGATTCTCTCTCTCCCTCTCTGTGCCCTTCCACTGTTCACTCTCTCTCTCTCTCTCAAAATAAATAAATTTAATAAGTAGTTTCTCAAAAATACAATATCTGTCAACTTTTCATTACTCAGTTTAAGTGTGTAGGAGAATTAAAAATCTCTTCCTTTCATTTAATTTCCTAGGAAATCCAGACCTTTATTAGTTCAGAGTAGTTTTCCAGTGGCATCAAAAGACCTCTCCATTAATCCTCTTCCTTAGCATTCTAAATGACCAATGGCACGTCTGCTCTGACCAGGTGCAATATTAGGTCATGGGAAGAGAACAAAGCCCCAGTCAAACTTTCAGAATCCTAGTAGAGTTAATATAACTAGGCTGCATAACTAGAAATGTGTTTTAAATTATTAATTAAGTTTTGGCCTGAATGATTATTGTATCAGCGGATATCATTGGTCCACTTCCGCTGTCCACATTTTTTTTTTTTTTTTAGTTTCTTCATTAAGTTATAAAGTAAGCCAGTACTGGAAACTTGAAGTATGACGATAGAAGCAGCAAAGATAACAAGGATGTGTTCACAAACATTTTTGTAGATTGTTAAACATTAATGTTTCTGTGTTATCTTGAACCCCCATTACCTGGCTGACTGTATGGAAATTTCTAAAGATGGCAGTGTCCCAGGATCCAGTAATCAAATTAATAGGTACACTAAAAGCCTAAGGTTGAGCATGACTTGCAATGAGAAATTCTGAAAACCACCCATTTTCACTAACTTGAGTTTTGTTTTCTTTCTCAACTTGAACCACCGTTCTGTGAAAATGTGCGATAAAATGACAGAGAGAAGTCTTAGTCTCCCCTTTATCTCTTCTTCCCACTGCCCACTCGCCTACCCTTCTCTCCTGGCAAAAGGAGGCAGGGAGAGCACAGGTGAGTCTGATAGGACCATACTGTACATTGTTCAGGCTGTGCTCCACAAAGCTTACAGGGTGAGGGAGGGGAGCCAGCCAGCCCAAGGGAAGGGATAGCTTTCCCTAATTCTAACAAAGAACATTGTGGGTAAGCTGCAACTCTGGGTCAGCATTCCAGCTCCATCACTGGCACATCCTTGGGCATCTTACTAAATCACTTTGAGCCTCATGTCCAGATCTGAAAAATAGAGGG
Source organism: Prionailurus viverrinus (assembly GCF_022837055.1). NCBI lineage: Eukaryota > Metazoa > Chordata > Mammalia > Carnivora > Felidae > Prionailurus > Prionailurus viverrinus. The sequence goes on from NC_062577.1 coordinate 6,924,798, forward strand.
CACACTTGATAAACAGGTTGACAGGAGGATTATGGCAGATATAAAGCAGTGCTACTCAAATCGAGATCCCAGGCTACCGCCAAGTCCTGTGTGTTACCTGCCCAGTAAGAAAGAAATACGTATAGAAATACGTATACGAATAGAAATACGTACTAGAAATTTTACAGCCATATTATGGAGTGATGTTCTATCAATTGAATCTAGATTTTTTTATGTCTTTCTTTGGGCTTTTTTTTTAATATGAAATTTATTGTCAGGTTGGTTTCCATACAACACCCAGTGCTCATCACAACAGGTGCCCTCCTCAATACCCATCACCCACCCCCCCCTCTCTTGCACCACCCCCCCCATCAACCCTCAGATTGTTCTCAGCTTTTAGGAGTCTCTTATGGTTTGGCTCCCTCCCTCTCTAACTTTTTTTTTCCTTCCCATCCCCCATGGTCTTATGTTAAGTTTCTCAGGATCCACATAAGAGTGAAAACATGGTATCCGTCTTTCTCTGTATGACTTATTTCACTTAGCATAACACTTTCCAGTTCCATCCATGTTGCTACAAAAGGCCATATTTCATTCTTTCTCACTGCCACATAGTATTCCATTGTGTACATAAACCACAATTTCTTTATCCATTCATCAGTTGATGGACATTTAGGCTCTTTCCATAATTTGGCTATTGTTGAAAATGCTGCTATAAACATTGGGGTACAAGTGCCCCTATGCATCAGCACTCCTGTATCCCTTGGGTAAATTCCTAGCAGTGCCACTGCTGGGTCATAGGGTAGATCTATTTTTAATTTTTTGAGGAACCTCCACACTGTTTTCCAGAGTGGCTGCACCAATTTGCATTCCCACCAACAGTGCAAGAGGGTTCCCGTTTCTCCACATCCTCTCCAGCATCCATAGTCTCCTGATTTGTTCATTTTAGCCACTCTGACTGGCATGAGACTGGTATCTGAGTGTGGTTTTGACTTGTATTTCCCTGATGAGGAGTGACATTGAGCATCTTTTCATGTGCCTGTTGGCCATCTGAGTGTCCTCTTTAGAATCCCAATCAAAATTGCACCAGCATTCTTCTCAAAGCTAGAACAAGCAATCCTAAAAATTGTATGGAACCATAAAGACCCCGAGTAGCCAAAGTAATATTGAAGAAGAAAACCAAAGCAGGATGCATCACAATCCCAGACTTTAGCCTCTACTACAAAGCTGTAATCATCAAGACAGCATAGTATTGGCACAAAAACAGACACATAGACCAATGGAAGAGAATAGAAACCCCAGAACTAGACCCACAAAAGTCTGGCCAACTAATCTTTGACAAAGCAGGAAAGAATATCCAATGAAAAAAAGACAGTCTTGTTAACAAATGGTGCTGGGAAAATTGGACAGCAACATGCAGAAGATTGAAACTAGACCACTTTCTTACACCATTCACAAAAATAAACTCAAAATGGATGCAGGACCTGAATGTGAGACAGGAAACCATCAAAACCCTAAAGGAGAAAGCAGGAAAAAACCTCTCCAACCTCAGTCGCAGCAATTTCTTACTCGACACATCTCCAAAGGCAAGGGAATTAAAAGCAAAATGAACTATTGCGACCTCTTAAAGATAAAAAGCTTCTGCACTGCAAAGGAAACAATCAACAAAACTAAAAGGCAACCAACGGAATGGGAAAAGATATTTGCAAATAACATATTGGACAAAGGGCTAGCTAGTATCCAAAATCTATAAAGAACTTACCAAACTCTTTGGGCTTTTCTAATTTCATTTCTGTAGTAATTCATATATAATGTATTTTACAAAAGTATCAAAACATAATGGTTTGGGGATTTAAAAACTGGTCCTTCACTAGGACAGCTTGAAGTAAGTATGCTTGGGCAAAGCCCTGCCCCAGGACAAAGGACAGTACTTAGGTGCTACAGACTGTTTGTGTACCCCAAAACATATGTGGAAGCCTGTAGATCATGTGATAGTATTTGGATGTGGAGCCTGAGGGTGGTGATTAGGTCATAAGAGTAGAACTCTCATAAATGGGATTCATGCCCTTATAAAAGAGGACTCAAAGAGACCCTTCATCCCTTCTGCCTAGTGGAGTCGCAGCAGAAAGATGGCTGTCAGGAAGAGGGCTCCATCCCAAATAATGAATCTGCCAGTGCCTTGATCTTGGACTTCCCAGACTGCAGAACTGTGAGAAATAAATCTCTGTTGCTCATTAGCCACAAGTCTATGATATTCTGTTACAGCAGCCTGACTGGACTAAAGCACTGGGAAAGTAAGGCCAGAATGATAAGAAGACTTTGACCCAAAATCTACTCATAATTTGCCATATTTTCCCCTGAAACTTCAGGGTAAAGACAGAAGCCATAACTATCCGTGAGAATGTAGGATCTCAGTGGTCCCCAGATGAAGATCATTTTATTTTTCTGCCTCTGCCCACATCATCCTGGGCACAGTTGAAAAACCCATGTTGCTGGTAAAGTAATAGCTGTTTTACTTTTAAGACATCCAAGGTGAGGGGCACCTTAGTGGCTCAGTTGGTTAAGCATCTGACTCTTGATTTTGGCTAAGGTCATGACCTCATGGTTCATGGGATGGAGCCCCACGTGCTGATAGCACAGAGCCTGCTTGGGATTCTCTCTCTCTCCCTTTCTTTCTCCACCCCTCCCCTGCTCACTCTTTCACTCCCAAAATAAATAAATAAACTTAAAAAAAGACATCCAAGTCAAAAAGTAAAGCAATGGAATATTAATTCACTAAACATTATTATTAGCATTCGTGCCCAGTATAACTCCCACACTTAAAATTAAGGACAAATCCTTAATGAACTCCTTAATGATAGACTTGCAATCAACACATTCATGTCAACATTAGAATAAGCAGAGAACAAAAATGATTGATGAATTCTCCAGAACCATACTATCCAATACTGAATTATTGAACTAGCTCTTATAGCTAGTTGGGTACTTGAAAGTTTGTTTGTTTTAATTTTCATTTTGCCTATCTCTCTACACTTTTTTTTTTTAAGGAGGCCCAGTGTGGAGCCCAACGCAGGACTTAAACTCATGACCCTGAGATCAAGAACTAAGCCCGGACCAAGAGTCTGATGCTTAATGACTGAGCCACCTAGGCACCCCTCTCGCTATGTTTTTTTTTTTTAATATGGCTACTAGAAAATTGAAAATTGTATACGTGCCTTGCATTATATTTCTATTGGGCAGCACTGATCAATAAGATCTAACAAGTTCAGACAAATTACTAAACCCATTTAGCTTGGACCTAGATTTCTTTTTTACCAAGTTCAAAAATAAAGGGAGCTAAAGATAACATCTGTGTCAAAGGTTCCTTGGCTATTGAATAAGCCTCACTTCCAGGTCAGTTAAAACAAAAACAGAAACAAAAACAAAACACCACATGCCAGATTTGTTCCCTATTAGATAGTGTAAGCAAAACAGGTCAAAAGTATACTTTGAGGGAATGACATGACCCAGATGCCAGAATATGAGGCCCCTGAATGAGTTTAGGAAGATTCTTCTTTCCACCACACAATACTCCAGAAAACTGTAACACCGCATATTCAAAATCCTTTCCTTTTAGAATGGATATGAACCTTCCAATTGTAGTGTATACTACTGGTTGATTATTAAAAAATCTAACCTAAATGAAGCTATTTATAGAAATTAAAGTTTTGGTGTTTTGGGGTTTTTTGTTTGTTTTTTGTGGGTTTTTTTTAGTGCTTACAGAACTTGTCTGATCTGTTTTCAAGTGTCAATTTCCCCACTGAAATAGTAGTTAGTAAATAGGCCAGCATAATATCTTCCCTCACACACAACCAGGCAGTTTCTTGAACATATTTCCATACTTTCAACAGAACCTTTCCTTTACTAAATGTGTTCTAAACAATGTCCCTCTGCAACAGACCAGATTCCTTTTGTAGACTAGCCCATCTTATCTGAGGCTCTAAATGGAGCCTAATGTTGGCAAGCTACACATCTTAGCTGAAATTTTTGTTCTGTCCAATAGTCAGCTCTCTCCCCTCATACTCTTGGCTTGGTCCCAGCATCTTTTATTTTTGTCTTCCTTAATTTTTTATCATTTCCGGAATATGTCATGTTTCTCTTCCTGCCTCAGGAAACAATATTTTGCAGCGTATTTGGATGGTTATTTCTCCAATTATTTCCCTGGATTCTTTGTCCGCAGGTCCCATGTTTAAGAACTTATGCCACAAAATCCTCTTGATTATTTAGCAATAGAACTTCTGAGTTTTAGTGATTACATGGCTGGCCAGCTAACACAGCATTTTTCACAGCCTACTTTATACCTAGGTATAGCCATGTGGCCAAGGCAATGCAGAGAACAATAGGGCACTGCGTTAAAAAGGAATCTCGTGGGGCTCTTGGGTGGCTCAGTCAGTTAAGCATTTGACTTCTGCTCAGGGCATGATATCCTGGCTTGTGAGTTCAAGCCCTGTGTTGAGCTCTGTGCTGACAGCTCAGAGCTGGAGACTGCTTCAGATTCTGTGTCTCCTTCTTTCTCTGCCCCTCCCCCATGCATGCTCTATCTCTTTCTCTCTCTCTCAAAAATAAATATATTTTTAAAAAGGAATCTCTTTGCTCTCTACTTCCTATTTTCTTCTTGAATTCTGTTTTAAGGCAGAATTATGGAAATAAGCCATCTTCAACCATAATATACCCTAGGAGAAGTGAAGCCACAAAGGAGCTTGGAAATCAATCTCTGGACAACCTAGTGGAATCAAGTGACTCTACCTGCCCAGACATTTCTGTATAGAGGGAAATGAACTTTCCATCTTTTATAGGTCACAGTAGATGCAGCCAAACCAATATATATTTTTTTATTCTTAATTTTATTTTTTTGCCAAACCAATATTTTACCTAAGGCATCCACTGAGTATAGGCATTCTACTAAACATCAGGGCAAATGCACAGACCAAGGAGATGAAGGAATTAATCATCCTCTGTTCAACTAGCTCTATTCTACAACCCTTGTATTCAGTCAGGGGTACCACCAGCCTGACATCAGTACGGAGACCTTTGACCCATTTCTCCTCTGCATTTCCATATCCGGTCATACATCAAAGTCCACTGATGTTTCCTTATCTTACCTTCCTCTCTTCAACTACCGTCACCCTGCTGCAAGTTCTTTTTACCTCCTCACACAGTATGGGAGCTTCCTGCTTCCAAGTCCTTTGTCCTGCTTCTAGACCACCACCCCATAAAGGCTGCTTTCACCACACCATCCCCTTACCCTTATTTCTCTGCTCTATTTTTCATTGTCAAAATGACAGACTCAGACTACTCCCTGGGCAGAATGTTCAAGTATCATTCCCCAAGGCCACCTTTCTAAACCTCCTCCCATCTCTCATACAAGTCTTACCAGGGCTGAATTAGGACCCTCTTCTTTAGTATCATAAGATTGTATGTTTCCCTACTGTAATTTACACACCATTAAGGAGTTGTTGAGGTAATTCTCACTACAATGCAAGCATCTCCAGACAGAAGCTGTCCAATTGTATGCTTCATTCCCAACAATGATGGATACACTGAGGGCATTCATGCAGGGCAGGGCATGTCTGTTGAATAAGTGAGCCTTGTCTAAAACACTTTGCTTACTTCTGAAGCACTCCCACTCCCTAATCTTGAAAAACAGCTTCCAGTGGCACCTGGGTGGCTCAGTTAAGCATCCGACTATGGATTTTGGCTCAGGTCATGATCTCATGGCTCATGAGTTCAAGCCTCACATTGGGCTCTGTGCTGACAGCATGGAGATTGTTTGGGATTCTCTCTCTCCCTCTTTCTGTCTGCCTCCTACACTCATACACATGCATGTGCTCTCTCTCAAAATAAACAAATAAACTTAAAAAAATAGTTTCCACCCTTACTAGACATCAGAATGACCTAGGAAGTTTCTTAAATAAAGGTTCCCACTTTCCATTTTGAAAAGCCATTTTTCTCTAGAATAAAGCCCTGGAATATACATTCTCTTAAAAACTCCACAGCTAATGGTGATGCAACTCTAGAGAAGTAAGTATTCAAATACTTGCTGATTTAGTTGTGATTCTGCAATGAAACTCAAGTCCAGGACTGAAAGATAAGAATTCATATAATTTGATTCAGAGTCATGTTAAGGCACAGTAGAAAGCCAATGTGAAGTATATATATTATGTAACACAAACCATATTTAAATGATTATTTAATCAGTCCACAATGATGTTTGTTGTGAATTCAGAACTTTTAAAAAAGTATTTTATCTAGTATTCCATGTGGCATAAATAATGAAGCTGATGTATCAAAGGTCTAAACATTAAATATCCAACAAATAGACAACCTGAAGTTGCAGTTTCTAATAATCTATTGAAATCACACACGAAAAGAAAGAAACTAAATAACTTGCTCACAGTCTAAATGCAGAGTCACAGCAAGGGTTTTGTTTCCTAATTCCTAGTCAGGGAGAGTGCATTACTTTCCTCTGAAATGGTTTGTCAGGATCTTGCTGGAAACTGATATTAGATTAGAGGGATAAATGGCCAGATCCAATAAGGCAAATCCTTCTCTGAGTAGGGTAAGATAAGAAGAGTCAACTGCAGAGATTAGGTAGAGGTAAATTCCAAAGCAGAATTATAGAATGTAAAAATCGCTGTTTCTCACACAGATATTAGAGCACAAGTCAGTATATCAAGTGGTGGGCAACCCACTCAAGAACAGATACAAAAAATATCCAAGAATGCTATGATGAGAAAGTAACAAGAGAATAGAAGAAAACAGTAAAAACTGCACAAAAAGCTTAAGAATAGAAGGAGATTCTGAGAGAGTATAATTCCCAGGCTCAGAATTTCTAACAATTTGAAATGTGTGGAGGTAAGAAATCTGTATTTCAGTCCATGCCTCTGCTTAAATTAGCAGCTATATAACTTTGAACAAGTTCTTTATCCAAAGGATCTCAATTTCCCTATCTGTAGAATATAGTTAATAATCCATATGCAGATTTATCCTGGCAATTATGAAATCCATAATTTATGGCAATCAAATACACAACATGAAATATTTTAAAATATAAAACATGTAGCAAATACAAGGTATTGGTGTTAATTAAATAATTCAATAAGTAGCAATTATATTTTATAATGCTATAAAAAGCACTTGAGCTTATTCCAAGAGAAAAAAACAAGCAATAGTAGTAAGTCATAAGGAATAAGCCAAATAAAGTTTGGTAAACTCTAGAATTAAAAGAGAACAATCCACGCATTGGCTAATCCCCACCCCCTAGCAAATTTACAAAGTGTTGTTTCACTAACAATTCCTTAGGTATACTGTTGGTCATCTCATAACTTTGATATGAATTCAGTTTTCTTACTTTGCAAAGATATGGTCATCTCTAGATTTTTGATGCAATGAGAATCAGGAACCAAGAGACTTCTCTGTACTGTCTGATACTATTTGATGAAAACAGCAAACATCTTAAATCTTAACTAGTCTGCACTCAAAAGTAAAGAATGCTCATGTGGGATTTTGCAGAGCAAGAGGTTATCAGGGATTTTTTAAGCCCACGTACACAAGCAAGGGGGACTGCGGTCTTATTTACACTACCACCTTCTCCTATTCTGATTACTGTTAAGCCTCAGGGCAGGGTGGCCAGCCTCACAGACATCCAACAGCATTCCAAGGCACTGCAGCCCAGAGGGAGGTATTGACACTGACCATGCCCAGGAGTGATATCTCCAGACTATCTGGTTGGCACCAGACAATCCTGTCTACTTGGGCAGCTTCAGCACAGTCTGGGAAAGAAAGCAGGTACAGTTTGCTAATTGGGGAGGTATCTGAATCCCTCACTGATCAAGAATCTAGAAGTCAACCTTGAAAATAAAGCATAGTCTACTCTGACAGTGTTTACCTGCTTCTTAACTTAGTCCTGAATGAGTCTCTTGGCCTAGGTGCCACACTACAGTTTAGGTGAGAGCTACCTGCTTTGCCAGACCTGCTTGTGGGTCTGAGTCAACCTCAGAAGGAGACTGATAGCTGTACAATTTGGTAAGGTTACCAGCAGGAACCTATGTGTGCTATCCCAGTCTGTCAACATCTCTCACTTGATTGTCTTCATACACATTTTAGACTTGAGTTTAAAAAGCTGTGTTTCCTGGTTCTAATATAACCTGAATGCTGTTCCTCAACTAAATGGGTTAACTGTTTCAACCTCTCCTGGCACCAGCTTCCTGGTTTCTGCTTTTATTCTCATTTAGTCCAAGATCCTAACACCAGTCTCCGGGTCCCATATCCTAGGCTGTCCCAACTATGAGTATGTGGGACATCTCACCAAATGAAAACTACTCTCTACCTGGATCTCCATGGTTTCTCAATAATGATATCTCACTCTGCTTATCTTTTGCCATTTGTACACCAGTATAAGGCATAATATCAGAAATCAAGTCAAACACAAAATATATCATTAAAAACAGCAAATGTGTGTTACATAAAAGTAATTTGATAAACTCTAAGAAACATGTGTCATTCCTTGTTTTGACAAAGGTGTTCTCAAACAGTGGTAGCTACCTAACCTACAAGATCAGTCACATTTACCCACTCAGGTTGACCCTTCTCTCCTGCACCTTAGAATGCAGGCAGGTAAAGAAGAGGAACAGAGCCACAGACCTGTGCTAACTAAATTCAAGTTGAATGAAGTAATTAAACATCCCAAAAGCCTGGCGTATTCAAATCACATCTGCCAAAATAATGACTATCACGTATTGACCCACAGAAGAAGAAAGCAATGTTCATATATTGCCAAAAGACCCACAACAACATGGGACAGGCTGGAATTTCCATTCAGCTCTGCCTGACTCCAAAGCACACTCATTGCCCCTGCTCTCAGCCCCTTCAGAGACACACACACACACACACACACACACACACACACACACACACTTTACAGCACCCCTGATAGCAGAGCATCACAGTACAAGAATCCACTAACAATGAAACAAAGGAAAATTTGGGGCTTTTTATTTTTTGTTAAAGGGATAAATTTAAAAGAATTAGAGATGCCTGGGTAGCTCAGTCAGTTAAGCGTCTGACTCTTGATTTCGGTTCAGGTCATAATCTCATGGTTCGTGAGAGCAAGCTCTGTGTGGGGCTTTGCACTGACAGCTCAGAGACTGCTTGGGATTTTCTCTCTGCCTGCCGCCCCACGCCCCACCCCCCACCCCCGTACATATGTGCTCTCTCCCTCTTGCTCTCTTTCTCTCAAAATAAATAAACTTAAAAACAATAAAAATAAATAGGGGCAACTGGGTGGCTCAGTCCATTAAGTGGGTGACTTCAACTCAGGGCATGATCTCATGGTTTGTGAGTTTAAGCCCCACATCAGGCTCTGTGCTGACAGTTCAGAGCCTGGAGCCTGCTTTGGGTTCTGTGTCTCCCTCTCTCTCTGTACCTCCCCCACTCATTCTCTCTCTCTCTCTCTCTGTGTCTCTCTCTCTCTCTCTGAAAAATAAACACTAAAAAATGTATTTTAATAAAAAAATAAAAATAAATAAATAAGGGCGCCTGGGTGGCTCAGTCGGTTAAGCCTCCAACTTCAGCTCAGGTCATGATCTCGCAGTTTGTGAGTTCGAGCCCCACATCGGGCTCTGTTCTGAAAACTCAGAGCCTGAAGCTTGCTTTGGATTCTGTGTCTCCCTCTCTCCGTTCCTCCCCTGCTCATGTTCTGTCTGGCTCTGTTGCTCAAAAATAAATGTTAAAATATTTTGAAAAATAAATAAATACATAAATGAATTAGAAATTCAATTCCTTACTTATTATCTCAACTTCTTTCTTAGATTACACTAAAGCATTTACGATCATGTTGACTAGCAAAACAATAAAACAGACAAACAACAACAACAAAAACAATCTAAAGTGATCCTAAACAAATTAATGGGAAAAATGGCATAAGGTTAAATTTTAATAAAATGTTTATTCTAAAAGGGTTGTATTTCCAAATTTCACATTTCATTTAAAAAATACTATAGTAACATGGAATAAAATGTTGAAATAAATAACATTATGCTCTTCAAATAAAGTACTTTTCTAATTAAAACCAACTACTGTAAATCCCCATCTCTCTCCTCTTTCTTAAACACAGAGAAGACATACAGAGATGTTTAAAGTCCTTCGATTAAAACACACACGCGCACACACACACACAATCTTCTCTTGGATATTCTTTGGACACAGCCTTTTGCCATTGTAGCTTGTTTTGTCATGTAGACTATATGAAAGATATAATTTATCCCTTCACCATTTCAAATATCTTGGTGACCAAAAAAACAATGTTTCATCTCTCTGATAGGATGCAAGTCCTGTGGAATTGTATTTTTCTCTCCAAAATTCCTTCTAAATATCTGGTTTTAGATCTTTAAATGTTAATGACTTTAATACTATGTTTTTAGCATTTAAAATTTACTGGGAACCCTTACAGGCTAGGCTTAGAATTAAAATATCAAAAATGAATAAATAAATTGTGAGTACCTCTAAATGTTTCCTAGTATTACTAAAAATATTTGGATATTGAATGGGTCTGCAGAATATGGACATCAACATCTCATTTCATATTTTAGTATTATCAACGGGTGATGTTAGTTATCACAAATGAAAAATACAGCACAAGTGAAATCATGCTAATAATTAACCTAAATGAATAAAAGACTTATTGAAACCATTTTCACATTTATTATTATATTATAGCAACGATATTGAGAGAACACTACTTGGCATATAATAATAAAGGGCTTTATGCTGTTGACTCTTATAATCACTGCAAAAACCCAGTGAGGCAGTCACTACTAATGTCCACATTTCACAACTGGTAACACACGCATGTAGCAGCATGTGCACTCAGGTGGTCAGGCTCAAGTCTGCCCTCTGAGTCATTCTCCCACCTGGAACCTTCCATATGGAGAGCACACTTTCTGCCAAGGAATTTCACACACTGTGCCTCATCTTCCCACGACTTTGTCAATATCCTGTGTTAGCATATACCATTAAGGACAGATAAAACATAATGGGGATAAATTTATTTCTCCAATTATTAGCTAAAAATCAAAGCTTAGACCAAAACCCTGTCTGAATATTCTATGTATTACTCAATTTCAGGCAAAACATGAAAAACAAACAAAAGCCAAAATAGCTCACTTCCTTAGTACTATAACAACAATATGCCAGAGATAAAGTTAGATTAAAAGTGTTAGAAGGAAGAAGTTAAATATTCAGGAGATTAATGACCACCGAGCATAAGCTTATTGAGTACAATCACATAATAAACTTTTAATTTTTCAATGAATGTTATTCAGTTTCTGACCAATTTAGGCATCCTGCTTTTCTTCCTATCTTTTAGCCATTGGCAATGACATTACTTTCTGGCCCTGACAGAAAGACAAAACTTGATTTCTGGCTCTATCCACTGAGTATCATGGTGCTTTTAGCAGTGTGAAAACGTGTAAGAGTGAAAACGGCACTTGAGCCCTACCCCATGGAGGAACACATTTCCAGCTTTCTTACAAGTGTACAATCTTTATTTTTGGAAATGACATATTGAGTAAGCAACTGGCTAATTTTCCAAAGACCTCCCAGAGTTTGGAAGTAAAAGAGTGATAAACGTTGACTTGTCACTGAGCTAATTTATGATGTTCATTTTTAGAGAATAAAAGTTTCAATATGTGATTTTAAGCCTTTACAGACCAATGGTCTTCTTTTTGATGGCACCATTTTGAGGGACTGTATGTTACCATTTTCCCTTTCTTCAACAATTCCACTTAAAGAAACCTATACTATACTAAATAATTGTCACATTCTCACAGAACAATAGTCAAATTTATTATTCATTTCCCTGGAGACATCTTCCAACTCTCTTGTCCCCTAAGTCTCAAGATAGTACTTTGTTGTTCAAGAAAGAGTCTTCTAAGGTGGCTACCATTTAAACAAAATTTAATATTGCTATTAAGTTATAACAATAATAAAGTGAACAATAATAAATGTGATACTTTAATCAATTTTTGCACATGAATATACTCTTGTAATCATCCTTCAGATCACTATATAGAACAGTATCAGTATTCCTGAAGACTCTATTCATACCTCTTTCCTACCAATCCTTCTTACAAAATCCCATTCTGACTTCTATAGCCATAGATTATTGTTGTCTGTTCTTGAACATCATATAAATGGAAACATACCGCTTATATTGGCTTTGTCTATGAAATCCATCAATGCTGCTAAGCATAATGAAAGACTGTTATTTTTCATTGTTTAATACTATTCTTGAGTGTAGTTAAACCACAATTTATTCTTCCATTCTAATATTGATACATATATGAAAAGTTTTCAGTTTAGAGCTATTACAAATTACATGCATTTTCATGGACATATGAACTGATTTCTCTTGGATATATACCCACAGAAGCAAGACTACTGGGTCACAGTGTATATAGATTGAGTTTTAGTGTTTAGTACAATTAGTTTTCCAGAGCGGTTGTACTTTCTTCAAAGTTCAGTCGACTAATAAGATGAAAAACCAAAACTTCATTCTTTTCAGTAATTTTCTTTACACAGTTGTGATAAAATTACTAAATATCTCAGAATGAGGGGCACCTGGGTGGCTCAGTCGGTTGAGCGTCCGGACATGATCTCCCTGTCCATGGGTTCGAGCTCTGCATCAGGCTCTGTGATTAAACCTCAGAGCCAGGAGACTCTTTCAGATTCTGTCTCCCTCTCTCTGCCCCTCCCCCACTCATGCTCACTCTCTCTCTCGCTCTTTCTCTCCTTCTGTCAAAAACAAATAAACATTAAAAAATTTTTTAGGGGCGCCTGAGTGGCGCAGCCGGTTAAGCATCCGACTTCAGCCAGGTCACGATCTCGCGGTCCGTGGGTTTGAGCCCCGCGTCGGGCTCTGGGCTGATGGCTCGGAGCCTGGAGCCTGTTTCCGATTCTGTGTCTCCCTCTCTCTCTGCCCCTCCCCCATTCATGCTCTGTCTCTCTCTGTCCCAAAAATAAATAAACGTTGAAAAAAAAATTTTTTTTTAATTTTTTTTAAATATCTCAGAATGAAATTTATTTAATCACAAGATTAATTAAGCCACTCAGGAGCCTATCAATCAGTTAAATGTTTTGGAAAGCTGTTACACATGTCAATGAGTCCAACACTACATCTACAGAAATGCATACATTAAGAACAGATACACTAAGGGGCGCCTGGGTGGCTCAGTCGGTTGAGCGGCAGACTTCGGCTCAGGTCATGATCTCACGGTCAGTGAGTTCAGGCCCCGCGTCGGGCTCTGTGCTGACAGCTCGGAGCCTGGCGCCTGTTTCGGGTTCTGTGTCTCCCTCTCTCTGACCCTTCCCCGTTCATGCTCTGTCTCTCTCTGTCTCAAAAATAAATAAACATTAAAAAAATTAAAAAAAAAAAAGAACAGATACACTAACTTATATAATACACCAAATAAGTTTTAATTCCTTTACCCATGACTATTGCTGAACATTTAGAAGCAGTAGATATAAAAATACAGTGTTAGATGTATTTCAAATGTCCATAAATACAACCATAAAATCAATTCAACACTATAATCAGCTACATAAAGATGTTTGTATGGAAACCAATTTGACAATAAATTATATTTTTAAAAAGTAACTTTGAATGATCAGTAAGTATGCAAGCATTCTTGGAAAGTACAACTGGCAAATGTTTATTTCTGGATTGGAGTTTTCCAGCCAGCTCATAGCGCTTCCATCCTAGAATCTGTGGGTAACATTTTCACAGAAGACAAGAAGTCAAATCAAATTAAGCACCACTAAGAAACTAAGTCAAGTCAAAAGAAAAAGGAAGCGAATCATCTTTCTTAAAAAAGATTCTTTCCAAAGTCAAATAAAAGCGATATCAGAATCAGAGGTTATTTGGGTTATGAGTTTGTTTCTCTCAGCTCAGCATTATTCTCTCGAGTTTTGGGCAGCAAACAGACTCAAGTGGGCAGCAAACAGACTCAAGTGTGTACATAGAGATTTCCATACATATAACTGAACTCTGTCCTTCTCTCAAAACTCAGTCGTATTCTGCACTCCTTGTTCTGCCTTGCAAAGTTGGAGTGCTAAGCTCAGTGCTCAGAGCATTGTCTAGATTAAGCACGGAGTGACTTATTGTCACATGGGATCTCTGGATACCTAACTGCTCCTATGAGATTCCCTTTTATCACTACACAATGACTCAGTCTCTGTCCTAGTCTGGAAGTGACTCCATCCCCTGGCCTTTATTCTCCTTCTAAAAACCCAAGGAAGGGAAAGATACTGAAAATGCACAGCAATAAACATACAATTCCCCAGGGCAGGAAACTGATAATGGGGAAAAGATCCACATGCATCAAAACACATGGTCTGTACGAAAGAGTAAAGTCAGACACCAGCAGGTAATATCCATAGCTAGGCCAAGACTGACCTAAACAACAGGGAGTAGGGCTCTTATAAAAATCTCTGAACATTTTCTAAGTTGGTGGCAACTCAGCTGACTATACCTGTTAATTATCTGTTCAAGAATCTCAATAGAGACCATCAGAAGTCAACTAAATGAATTAACTCTTATAACAACAAAATTGTTACTACAGCCTTCAAACAATTTTGTTTTGTTTTGTTTTGTTTTGTTTTGTTTTAGGAGGCAAGAGGTAGAAATATAACTGGAGAACCCAAGATCCAAATCCTAGCCTCTTCCATGATTGGTCCAATTTGTCTGAAAGAGTATACATAGCTACTTATAGTGAAGGCAATACTGAATTTGCTGAAGACATGGTAAGGACTTTCATGTCTTTGAACTTTCTTAAGGCACTTCCATGAAAACCTAAGCCCAAGATGGCAAACAAGAGGAAAATGAAGCCCCTGAAAGAAACCCCAAACGCAATTTAATTTATATGTGATCTTTGGTCAAAAAGTCTAGGATTAGGAAACATATCATGGGTAAGACTGGTAATGGGACCCATACCATGGAGAATCTTATTGTATGCAGTTAAAGGCATTCTCTAAAGAGAATGGATGTTGCTAGTGAGGGGATAGAATAATCCATTTGTAGGTAGTCACCTGAAAGGAAACTGTTCATCTACCAATGGAACTAAGTGAATGAAAGAACAGAAGCCATGCAAAACAAAACAAAACAAAACAAAACCGGTAACACTCAACATAATCTTGTGTCGAACTTTCACAGTAGATCACTCATGGACCAAATTTTCTGGAGCATGAATCATAAACCCACATCCTTTATGTCTAGCCCATTAAGGGAAACAGAGGGATCTCTCACATAACATAGTAGATATGAATAGCCTACAGTATTAAAAATTATAAACCTTTTTTTTAAAAAAAACCAGATATATGAATCATCAGAAGTGACCAATGAGTAAGTTGCCAAACTTCCTGAGTGGTATACTTTCTGACATCCCACATTGGACATTGGGGTAGGGGGATGAGAATAGAAAGGGGCTCTTATTCTCAGAGGTATCAGGTAACTTCTACCACCTGAACACAGGAAAATCTTGAGGTTCACTGATGCAAGACTAGGTATTTAACAAATGAATAACTGATCTAAATAAAAAGATACTTTTAAAAGAAAAGCAGGGATGCCTGGGTGGCTCAGCTAGTTAAGCATCCAACTCTTGATTTCAGCTCAGGCCATTATCTCACAGTTCATGAGATCAAGCTCCTCATCAGGCTCCGTGCTGACAGCACGGAGCTTGCTTGGTATTCTGTCTCTCTGCCCCTATCCTGCTTATGCACACATACATGTGCACTCTCGAGAGAAAGAGAGAAAGAGAAAGAGAAAGAGAAAGAGAAAGAAAGAAAGAAAGAAAGGGAAAGGAAAGGAAAGGAAAGGAAAGGAAAGGAAAGGAAAGGAAAGGAAAAGGAAAAAAAGAAAAAAGAAAAGACGTGCCACAACAATTCTACAAATACTCTTTAATTTCATCTCAGATTGATATCTTGGCCTAGAAGTCCCTCTATTTGATCAGGCAAGGAAGGCATCCAGGCTTTTTTTTTCCTCAACAGCTATATGGAGATACTCTAGGACATTAAAGAATCATTCTTGATTTACTACAATATCTGAGTCTTCTTCTTTTTCTCCCTTTCCAATATTTGAACTAGAAGCCAAAAGCCTAGTAACAGGATAACTGAAGTAGAGGCAGGAAAGAGAAGGATTCAAATTTGTACAATTTGTTTAATAAAACATGCCTGATTTTGATAAACATAAAGTCAGGAAGCTGCCCAGTAAAGAGCAGAATAACATCTTACTTCATCAGAAATATAAAAGGAAATACGAGAATTATTCTCATCTGATTCAACATGATTTTCTAATTATACCTAATCTGTGGAGAGATCAATACACACATATCTTTTTGGTAACGGCAGAAAGTTCTCACACATCTCGTAAAGCAGAAGTCATGTGATTATTCTCCAACATACAATTTTGAAAAGTGTGATATAGGTCTCTGTGGTAGAAAAGAAACAGACATGCAAACCCAGACTGGATTTGGGCTTAAAGAGACACAAATTGGCATCTTCACATATAATGCTCATGTGCACTCACCCTTCCAAGGCCTCTTTCCCTTTCTTCTACAATGGGTTTTCCCTTTTCTGGAAGTTCTCTATACCCTTGATATCTTCTCCGACAGAAGTTCTGCCCAGTGTGTAAAATTTCTTTGGCCCTCCTCACCTTTTTCTCCTCTTTTCAGGGTAAGAATCATGGCGAGGGTAGGGGGGATGAGTGTCACCTGAGGAGGTTGTTAATGCAAAAAAAATTCAATAGTTTGTTCGAATTTTTTCTGCCTTTTTTTTTTGCTTTGTCCCCACAGAAAACCAGCTGACACTGTGGGCTAAAGGACAGGCTAACTGGAATGGGTGAAAAGGAATGAGCTTATTATCACAGCTATCAAGCAGTTAAAAATATGTTTGCAATTAAAAGGATCTAGGAAAAAAATGAATTCATGCACTGTAGCCATTCTACTCCTACCCACATATCCTTCATCCTTCTGAAAGGTAGACTTACATACAACCCACAGTTTAAAGAAACTATGAAATATACATATTGTCACCAGTAGGTACTTCAGTAGTCTCAGGAACCTGTTTCAAAAGTTCCCAAATCATTAGAATGGCCCACTTGGCTTGTTAAGGTAGGTTGAAGATCAATATGCAATGTTTGAGATCTTTCCTTTGCTTCTGATTCTTTGTTTGAAAATACAGAAAGAGGAGGAATTTAATAGTTTCATTTTACCCCCCAATTAGTAAGGGAATCTGGGTCCAATGTCCTCCAACATAACTTTATTGAGTTTTTCAGAATAAGTAACATCTTTTCAAATGTCAACTTCTCTGTGAACCTTAGTATGAGTCTTCATAAAGAATTATGCTAATTCCTACAAATGACCTCCGTGTAGTTAAAAAAAATCAATAAAATAATCTTAGCAAGAGATGGTTCCACATGCTTTGAGAATAAAACTTAAAAAGAATATAGACCCACTTTTGCCATTTTTCAGCATACTATTTGAAGTCCAAGCCACTGCAAGTTGAGAAAAAAAGAGAGATAAAAAGTATCCAAATTGAAAAAGAAGTAAAACTCTCCCTATTTGCAGATGATGTGATACTACATATAGAAAACCCTAAAGACTCCACCAAAAAGCTGTTAGACCTAACAAATGAATCCGTAAAGTTTCAAACTTAATATACACACATCTGTTGCACTTTTATATACTAACAAAGAACTATCATAAAGAGAAATTAACAATCCCAATTATAATTGCATCAAAAAGAATAAAATACCTAGAAATAAATGTAACCAATGAAAAGAAAGTTATGTACTATGTAAGACACTGATGAAAGAAATTAAAGACAACACAAATAAATGGAAAGATATACTGCACTCATGGGAAGGAAAAAATGATATTGTTAAAATGTCCATATTACCCAAAGCAAGCTACAGATTCACTGAAATCCCTATCAAAATATCAATAGCATTTTTCACAGAACTAGAACAAAGAAACCTAAAGCTGGTACAGAACCACAAAAGACCCCAAATGGCCAAGGCAATCTTGAGAAAGAAGAAAATTGGAGGTATAACAGTCTGATTTGAAACTATGAAACAAATCTATAAGTAGTCAAAAATAGTATGGTACTGGCACAAAAACAGACACATGGATCAATGGAATAGAATGAATGATCTAGAAATAAACCCACATTTATATGATCAATTAATGTGTGACACAGGAGACAAGAATATACAATGGGGAAAAGCAGTCTTTTCAATAAATGGTGCTGGGCAAACCAGACTGGACAACAGCACACAAAATAATGAAACTGAACCACTTTCTCACACCATACACAAAACTGAACCACTTTCAAACTACACACAAAAATAAGCTCAAAATGGATTAAAGATATAAACGTGAGACCTGAAACCATAAAACTCCTAGAAGAAAACACAGGCAGTAAACTCTTGTTGGTCATTGGTCTGAGAAATATTCTCTTGTATTTGTATCCTCAGGAAAAAGCAAAAACAAGCATATAGGACTACGTCAAACTAAAAAGCTTTTGCACAGCAAAGGAAACCAAACCAAACCAAACCAAACCAAACCAAAACAAAACAAAATGCCAACCCACTGAATGGGAGAAGATATTTACAAATGATACTGAGAACAGGTTAATATCCAAAATATATAAAGAATCCACACAATTCAATAACAACAAACAAACAAATGAACAGTGCAATTAGAAAATGGGCAAGGGCTTGAATAGACATTCCTTTGAAGAAGACATACAGACGGTCAAAAGACACATGAAAAGGTACTCAACATCACTAGTCGTCAGGAAAATGCAAGTCAAAACCACAAGGAGATATCACTTACACCTGTCAGAAGAGCTATTATCAAAAAAACAGGAGAAAGAAGACATGGGGTGCATGTGTGCATATGCGTGTGTGTATATAATGGAATACTACTCAGCCATAAAAAATGAAATCTTCAGAGAAGGACAAATGCCATATAATTTCACTTAAATGTGGAATCTAAAAAACAAAGCAAACAAAAGAAAACAGAAACATACTAAAATAATCTGGTAGTTGCCAGAAGGGAAGGAGGTAGGGGATGAGCAAAATGGGGGAAGAGGATTAAAAGTCACAAACTTTCAGTTATGATAAATAAAACACATTTCCTATGCAATGTGTAACATAGAGAATGGAGTTAATAGTATTGTAATAATTTGTATGGTAACAGATGGCAGCTGTCTTTTATCATGATGACCATTTATTAACTTATATAAATGTTGAATCACATGTTGTATACCTGAAATTAATGTAATAATGCATGTCAAATACACTTCAACTGAAAAGGAGAAAATAGACCCACACTCAGTAGTTTTCTAATAGCTTGATTTTATTAAATGCTTGTGAAAGTTGAATCAATTGAAAAAATGGAGGCAATACATAAACTACTGAAAATCTACACCATATTATATTTTTAAAATACAATATTGGTGTTGGTGAACACATAGAAAAGATAACATAAGTATATGAGCAAACAGCGAGACTACATTAAGATGAGTAAGAAAGAGAGTGATGACAGTGACAGATTCATTGTAGTTCTGGGTGGCCCAGTGGGCAAAAAAATTTGGTAGACTATTATGAAGGAAGAATGGTATGGTTATTAACACAGAACAATGAAATCTGTGAAACCATATTAGTAATCTCAAGAATGGCAAACATAACTTATTCAGTGAGATTAAGAAAAAGAGGGCAAACTAAAAACAAACAACAAATTACTGTTCAGTGTCAGTCATGTGTTAAATATCCTTTCTACACTTTTGCATGCAATACTGATTGCAACACATGAAATAGTAATGGTATCTCAACAAGAAATATACAAGAGGACAGACTCTTGAACCACACGAAATTTTAAGTGTAGTTAACATAGCCATACTCATTCTTCTTGGAAACATTAGAAGCTGATGTGGCCTGGCTAAAAATAAGTTTATAAGTATATGAAAAAGATTTTTTAAGTAGGTCTTTAATTCCATAATGTCGCATGAATTCAAATTGGATAAAAGAATGAGCAAATGGAAGAGTCAGTAACATAAATATTGGGTTGGTAAATACAGAATACAGCTAATAATACTTGGAAAAATGGAGAAAACATATGGAACATGTTACCCAGAAGAAAACCAAGCCATGAAGATAAATGAGTTCAAGAAACACCTAGAAATGCTTTAGAAAACAGGGGGATGTTGTAAAAAAGACAAACTAAGAAGCATAATAAAGATCTGATAAATTTGGCAAGACTTATTCCTAACCACTATTTCTCGTTCCTGAAGCTATCTGTTGAAAAACATGGCACCAAAGAGAATTATCTCATATAGAACTTTATATTGTTTAGATAGAACATCTCTCAATGAACTATTACTTAAGATTGAAAATGCAAGCCATCAACTCCGTTCAAAACCTACTTATTATTTCAAGCCCTACCTGTAACCACTCCAAGCCCTTCAGAGACCACTCTAGATTCTACAGTTCAGGGTGTCAAGCTTTGATGCCTTCACATCTCTATTAAGAAGTTCTGTGTTTCCTCCTAGTTATGTATACTATTCTAATATAGCCAATTGCATAATTTGCATTTTTAATTGGAGTAGAGTTGACAACGTTCCATTAGTCTCAGGTGTACAACATAGTGATTTGATACCTTTATGGTATGTTATACCATGGTGTAGCTACCATCCGTATATTTTACACTAAATTAGTTCCCTTCCTGTTTAATTTTTTGTTATCAGCAAAACATACAGAAAAAACTGAATCCATTTTGCCATTTGATTATTTTCTTCATGTGCATTGTGTAATGATTAGATTTTGTAATAACACCAAGCTTTATCCATACTCTGTATAAAGAGGAGGAAATACTTATCTTTTTGTTTTTCTCAATCAAAAAAAATTTTTAATGTTTGTTTATTTTTCAGAGAGACAGAGTGTGAGCAGGGAGGGGCAGAGAGAGAGGGAGACACAGAATCTGAAGCAGGCTACAGGCTCTGGACTGTCAGCACTGAGCCTGACACGGGGCTTAAACCGTGAGATCATGACCTGAGCCGAAGTCGGTCGCTTAACCGACTGAGCCACCCAGGTGTCCCTTTAATCTTTTTAAAAGAGGAAATTTATTTTGGTTTGGTTTCGGGGAGACTTAATATAAAATGCAAAAAGTCTAATGAGAGTTTTTATTTCATTATTCGAATATGAGTTCCTCTCTATCTGCTTTCTATGGGGCAATATTCAAAAGGAAGCTGCCATTACTCTAATATGGAAGTCTTTGCTTACAAAAAAGCAGCAAGTCTGTCTGATATTGCCAGGGCAACACCGCAACCTAACTTTCAAAACAAAAGAAATGTTACTTTGTTGCTGAAAGGGAAAAATCTACAGATAAGAATATTCTACCCAGCAAGGCTATCATTTAGAATAGAAGAAGAGATAAAGAGTTTCCCAAACAAAAATTAAAGGAGTTCATGACACTAAACACGACCAACACAAAATATTAAAAGGGACTCTTTGAGTGGAAAGGAAAGACCGTGAGAGTATAAAAAGTAGGAAACACAAAAGCAGTAAAAATAACTATTTCCATAAAAAATCAGTCAAAGGATTCACATCACAGAGGATATTAAGTATGACACTATATACCTAAAATCTGATGGGGAGAGGAATAAAGAATGGGTTCAACCTTAAGCAACCATCACCTTCTTATCAATTGCTATATACAGAAGAGGTTATATATGAAATAAATGGTAACCAAAAATCAAAACCACTAACAGATATGGAAAGAATAAAAAGAATGAATCCAAGTATATCACAAAAGAAAACCAGCAAACCATGAAAGACAGCAAGAGAAGAAAATATCAGAGAAAAACTACATAAACAACAAGAAACAAAATGGCAAAAAATACATATCTATCAATAATTACTTTGAATGTAAGTGGACTAAATGCACCAATCAAAAGACATGGGGTGACAGCATGGATAAAAAAACAAGACCCATCTATATGCTGCCTGCAAGAGACTCGGTTCAGACCTAAAGATACCTGCATATTAAAAGTAAAGGGGTGGAGAAACATTTATCATGTAAATGGTTGTCAAAGAAAGCTCGTGTAGCAATACTTGTATCAGAAAATATAGACATTGTTTATAGCAGCACTATCAACAATAGCCAAAGTATGGAAAGAGCCCAAATGTCCATTGGTGGATGAATGGATAAATAAGATGTGGTGTGTATGTATATATGTATGCACACACACACACACACACACACACACACACACAATGCAGTATTACTCGGCAATCAAAAAGAATGAAATCTTTTCTTTTGCAACTACATTTGCAACTACATGGATGGAACTAGAGGGTATTATGCTAAGCGAAATTAGTCAGAGAAAGACAAATATCATATGACTTCACGCATATGAGGACTTTATGATACAAAACAGATGAACATAAGGGAAGGGAAACAAAAGTAATATAAAAACAGGGAGGGGGACAAAACAGAAGAGACTCTTAAATATGGAGAACAAACAGAGAGTTACTGGAGGGGTTGTGGATGGGGGATGGGCTAAATGGGTAAGGGGCATTAAGGAATCTACTCCTGAAATCATTGTTGTACTATATGCTAACTAATTTGGATGTAAATTAAAAAAATAAGTTAAGAAAAAGAAAGAAAGAAAGAAAGAAAGAAAGAAAGAAAGAAAGAAAGAGAAACAAAGAAACAAAGAAACAAAGAAACAAAGAAAAGATAGACATTAAAACAAAGACGATAAAAAGAGACAAATAGGACACTATGAAATAATAAAGGGGATAATCCAACAAGAAGATATAACAATTGTAAATATTGATGCACCCATCATGGAAGCTCCCAAACACATAAAACAGTTAATAACAGGGGCGCCTGGGTGGCGCAGTCGGTTAAGCGTCCGACTTCAGCCAGGTCACAATCTCACGGTCCGTGAGTTCGATCCCCGCGTCGGGCTCTGGGCTGATGGCTCAGAGCCTGGAACCTGTTTCCGATTCTGTGTCTCCCTCTCTCTCTGCCCCTCCCCTGTTCATGCTCTGTCTCTCTCTGTCCCAAAAAATAAACAAATGTTGAAAAAAAAAAAAAACAGTTAATAACAAATATAAAGGAACTGACAGTAATACAATTACAGTAGATGACTTTAACATCACACATACATCAACAGACACATCATCAAACAGAAAACCAACAAGAAAACAGTGGCTCTGAATGACACACTGAGCAGAATTTAACAGATATATTCAGAACATTTCATCCTAAAACAGCAGAAGACACATTCTTTTCAAGTACCCATGAAACATTCTCCAAAATAGATCACATAATAGGTCAGAAAACAAGTCTACAAATTTAAAAACATCAAAGTCATACTATGCATCTTTTCTGACCATAACACTATGAAATTAAAATCAAACACAAGACAAAATCTTAAAAAAACCACAAACACACATGGTTAGATAACAGGCAACTCAACAATGAGTGGGTCAACCAAGAAATCAAAGAATAAATTAAAAATACATGGAAACAAATGAAAATGAAAACACACAGTCCAAAACTTTTGGTTTTGGTTCTAATAGGAAAGTTTATAGCAATATAGGCATACCTCAAGAAACAAGAAATATCTCAAATAAACAACGTAACCTTCTACCTAAAGGAGCTAGCAAAAGAACAAATAAAACCCAAAACCAGAAGAAGGAAGGAAATAATAAAGATTAGAGCAGAAATAAATGATATGCAAACTAAAAAAACCAATAGAACAGATAATGAAACTAGGAGCTTGTTCCTTGAAAAAAATAAACAAAATTGATAAACCTCTAGCCAAAACCATCAAAAGAGAGAGTGGGGGAGAGCTGAAATAAATAAAATCACAAGGGAAAGAGGAGAAATAACAGCCAACACCTCAAAAATACAATAGTAAGAGAATATTGTGAAAAACTATATGAAAACAAATGCAAAGAAATGGAAAGACATTCCATGCTCATGGATTGGATGAAAAAATACTGCTAAAATATCCACACTGCACAAAGCAATTTACAGATTTATTGCAATTCCCATCAAAATACCAACAGCATTTTTCACAGAACTAGATCAATCCTGAAATTTGTATGAAACTACAAAGACCTCAAATAGCCAAAGTAATTTTTTAAAAAGAAAAACAAAACTGGAGGTATCACCATTCTAGACTTTAAGTTATATTACAAAGCTGCAGAAATCAATCCAGTAATGCTGCAAAAACAGACATACAGTTCAATGTAACAGAACAGAAAACCCAGAAATAAACCTGGAGTTTTATGGTTATTAATCTTCGATAGAGTAGGAATGAATATACAAAGAGTAAAGGACAGTCTCTTTAACTAACGGTGTTCGGAAAACTGGACAGCTACATGCAAAAGAATGAAACTTGACCACTTACTTTCATCATACACACAAATAAAATCAAAATGAATTAAAGACCTAAATGTGAGACCTGAAACTATACAAATCCTGGAAGAGAGCACAAGCAGGAATTTTTCTGATATTGCCTATAGCAACATTTTTCTATATAGGTGCCCTGAGGCAAAGGACACAAAACCAAAAATAAACTCTCGGGACTACATCAAAATACGTCTTTGCATAGCAAAGAAAACCATCAACAAAACTAGAAGGCAACCTACTGAATGGGAGAAGATATTTGCAATGACACCTTTGATAAAGGGTTAGTATCATAATTATATAAAGAACTTCTACAATTTGACACCCAAAAAACAAATAACCCAATTTTAAAATGGGCAGAAGACATGATCAGACATTTCTCCAGAGAGGACATCCAGATGGCCAACAGACACATGAAAAGGTGTTCAATATTACCTATCATCAGGGAAATGCGAATCAAAATTATAATAGACATCACCTCACACCTGTCAGAGTGGTTAAAATAAAAAACACAAGAAACAACAATTGTTGCTGAGAATGTGGAGGAAAAGAACTATCTTGCACTGTTGATGGGAATGCAAACTGGTGCAGCCACTGTGGAAAAGAGTGTGGAATTTCCTTAAAAAGTTAAAAATAGAACTATCCTATGATCCAGAAATTGCACTACTGAGTATTTACCAAAAAATACAAGGACACTAATTCAACGGGATGCATGCATCTCTGTGTTTATGGTAGCTTTATTTACAACGGCCAAACTATGGAAGCAGCTGAAGTGTCCATCAATAGATGAATGGATAAGGAAGATGTGTGTGTGTGTGTGTGTGTGTGTGTGTGTGTGTGTGTGTGTGTAGTGTATAATATATAGTATATAATATATTACATCATGGAATATTAGCCATGAAAAAGAATGAAATTCTTGCCATTTGCAACAACATGGATAGTAGAGCTAGACAGTGTAACACTAAGCGAAATAAGTCAGAGAAAGACAAATACCATGATTTCACTCATATGTGGAATTTAGAAACAAACCAAACAAACGAAGGAAAAAAAGAGAGGGGGAGACAAACCATGAAACAGATTCTTAACTGTAGAGAACAAGCGATGGTTACCAGAGGGGAGCAGGGGCTAGAGGATGGGTAAAGCAAATGAGGTTTTACCCATTTGCCCTCCTCCAATGAGGAGGGCACTTGTTGTGAAGCATGGAATTGTCAAGTTGCTATGGTGTCCACCTGAAACTAATATAACACTGTATGTGAACTACTCTGGAATTAAAATAAAAATATTAAAAAATATATTATTTTGACTTTCCTTGCCAGTTCAAAGGATGAGGAAAATCTGAAAGCCAATTTTTATGGGGCCCTGTGCCTATGGAGGCCATAAAAGAAAGGCTGATAACTTAAAAGGCATGCAGTTTCCAATGGATCTCAACTCAATTTCTAGCTTCTAGTGCTGCTTGAAGGGCACATTGGTTTTATTTTTTGGCACTAGAGAAAAGTGGGAGAAATTCCATCCTAATTATGAAAAGTTTTACTTGCAACAGTAATTGATTGAAGTGCACAAAACCTTGGTAAAAGTGGCCACAAATAAAAACATCGACATTACGTAGAAAAGTATGAAATTTTAAAAAGTTATTTTGTAGTATATTAGAGCTAAGAGCTATAAAGAATGACCTGTTTATGGTTTGTGAAAAGGCTTAATGACATTAGAATCCATGTGGAGAAATACACGAAACCATACATAAAGACTGCCATATGGATCAATTAAAGAAAAACCTTGCCTACATTCCTGATTAACATTCATCTCAAAATAATGATTTTTATGACTATGAAGAAAGAATGAGGGAAGAAACTACTTACATGCTCTGCTAAGCCTTAGCTGACTTCAGGTATTTCTCCTTTTTCTTTCTTGCTCTCATTTCAAGTTCTTCTCATTTTATCTTCCAATTAGTGTTAGGTAGCAAGGTTTATAATAGAGTTTCATGTTTTCTAAAACTTGATATTTTTAAGTCACTTTCCCTACACTAGTTAAAATTTGTCAATTATGAAAGGATAGGCATTTCATTCACTTTTAATCCTGGCACAACTCCATATAAAACAATTCAGTAAAAAAACACCAAACGTCATTTTTTGCTTTATGGCTAAACATAAATAAACATTAGAATGGCACCATAATTGGCAGCAAATTAAGTCCTTCATGTTCTGTGGGGGCATCATGAACTATGTCACCAAGAAATCAACAGTTTTTGGGTTTTACTCTCTACCTGTGTGTAAAGGGTAAGTAAGAGATGCCAAATCCCAAGTTGGCCTCAAATATCACGCCACTGCATATAAGAGAGAGGACAAGAGAGCGAGCGAGAGAGAGAGAGAGAGAGAGAGAGAGAGAGAGCTGAAGAGTGCCAGCATGGGCCAATTTTAATTTACCCACATAAATTTAGCTTCAGGGGCGCCTGGGTGGCTGCCTTCAGCTCCGGTCATGATCTCGCAGTTCATGAGTTTGAGCCCGGTGACAGGCTCTGTGCAGACAGTTTGGAGTCTGCAGCCTGCTTTGGATTTTGTGTCCTCCTCTCTCTCTGCCCCTTCCCTGCTCGCTCTCTCTCCCTCTCTCTCTCTCTCTCTCTCTCTCTCTCTCTCTCTCTCAAAAAAATTAATTTAAAAAATTATTGAAAAAATTTAGCTTCAATAATGCAAATCTCTGCTGCAGCATATGTCTGTTGAACACGTAAGTTAGAAACACAGAGGTTCTTAAATTTTGCATTTAATCTTCTTTCATACATGAGGACTTGAGGGAAGAAAAATTATTGAAAGTTTTCATGAAGCAAGCAATAAACCAGTCTATAGTCAAAGTTAAACTAACAGCAGACATCACCATCAGAAACACTAAAATCTATCCCCTGGGGGAGTCTGGTGATTCTGTCCAAGAGCATTCACTGAAGCACAGTAGGTTTCAAAACTGGTTTAATTATATTCCCAGGGCCTATACTCCTGAAGAGAAAACCACAGTCCATATATCTCTAGCCTCTTCATCAAAAGCAAAGAGAAAATCTATACATTTCTCTTCAGATGTTAATCGATTTTTGCCTAGTAAAACTATATTTTCTTAAAGTTAAAAATAGCTTACACTTTTGACAATATATTTTAGGGGGAAAAAGTTTTGCCTTAGAAGTTTTCTGACCTTGATAAAATATTATGTAGCCACAAAATTATAATCTGATATTATTATTATTTAATGGGTAACTAGAGGTACCAGAAAAAATATGTACTCTCTTACGAAAAATAGAATTTTGCTGGTGAATATACGGAAAATAGAATTTTGCTGGTGAATATATGAATTAGTGGATTAAGACTTGAATTGTTATTGAAATCCAAAGGGCTACACCACTTTTATATTCCTGCCAGTAGTGTGTAAGAGCTCCAATTTCTCCACCTCCTCATCACACATTTTATGGTCTTTCTTATCCGTCCTACTACACGTAAAGTGGTGTTACACGATGCTTTCTCATTTCCCTATTGCCAATGACATTGAGCAGCCTTTCACACACATATTGGCCAGTGGTATATCTTTGCAGAAAGATCTATTCACATCCTTTGACAATTTTTTTAATCAGGCTGTTGTGGTGCTGAGTTGGAAGAGTTCATTATACATACAGAATATTAACTCCTTATCGGATATATGATTTGCAAATATTTTCTAATTTGTGCGTCTTTTTTATTTTCTTGATAGTATTGTTTGCAGCACAAATATTGTTCATCTTCATGTTGTATAATTTATCTATTTTTTTCTTTTGTCACATGTACTTTATAAGTCATACTGACTCCTATGTTTTCTTCTGAATTTTATAGTTTAGGTCTTACATTCAAGCCCATGATGCATTTTGAGTTAATTTTTGCTCATGGTATGAGGTGAAGGTTCAACTTTATTTTTTTTTTTCATGTGAATATCTGGTTCTCTGAGCACCATTTGTTGAAAATACTTCCTTTGCCCTTGAAATGTTTTGGCACCACACTGTCAAAAACCAACCCTAAATGCTAGGATTTATTTTTGGACTCTTACTTCTATTCCACTGACCAACATGTCTATCCATCTGAGAGTACCACACCACCTTAATTAATATCTTTGTAATAACTTTGAAGTCAGGAAGTGTGAGCCCTCCAACTTTATTTTTTTAGATTATTTTGATTATCTTGGGCCCCTGGTGTTTCCAAATAAATTTTCAAGATCAGCCTGCCAATTTCCGAAAAACAAAAAACAAAAACAAAAAATTGTTAGACATTGTGTTGAATCTACAGGTGACTACTGAGTCCTCCGATCCATGAACATGGCATGCTGTTACATTTATTAAGATCTTCTTTACTTCCCTTCCACAATGTTTTCTAGTTTTCAGTGTAGAAGTCTTGCACTCCTTTTGTTAAATTTATACTAAGTATTTTACTTTTTTGATGCTATTGTAAAGGGAATTCTTTTCCTAATTACACTTTCACAATGTAAATTGCTAGTGCCTAGAAATAGAATTGGTTTTTCTCTAATGATTTTGTATCTCGTGCAGTCTCACCGAATTCCCGTTAGTTCTAATCATTTTTTAGTGGATTCCTTTCGGATATTTTATATTAGAGACGTTATCTGTAAAGAGAATTTTACTTCTCTCATTCCAATCTGAACGCCATTTGTTTCTTTTCTTACCTAATTACCTAAACTAGAACCTTCAGGATATTGTGAAGCAGAAGTGGTGAGAAGGCACATCCTGGTCTTTCTTCTTGGTCAATCTAGTAAAGGTGTTTCAGTTCTCTTAACCTCACAGAACCAGCTTCTGCTTCGTTGATTTTCTCTATTGTTTTCATATTCTTTTAATCATTATTTCCACTCTAGTGTTTATTACTCCCTTCTTTCTCAGTTTCTTAAGGTGAAAGTTGAGATGATTGGTTTTAGGTTTTTTTTAAGATAGGTATTTACAGCCATAAATTTCTCTGAGCACTGCTCTAGTTGCAAACAATAAGTTTTAGTATGTTGTGATTTCATTAATAGTCATTTCAAAGTATTTTCTAATTTTTCTTGTGTTTCCTTATTTGAAACACTTGTTATTTGGGAACATGTTGTTTAACCTAGACATACATGCAAATTTCCTCACATTTCTTTGTTACTTATTGCTAATTTAATTCCTGCGGCCAGAAAAATACTTTTTCAATCGTTTAAAATTTGTTAAGGCTTCAATCTCAAATTTATGAAGGCTTGTTTTGTGGACTTTGCGTATGGTCCATCCCAGAGAATGTTCTATACATACCTGAGAAATATGTGTTTTCTGCTGCTATTGAGTTCATGTTCCACAGATGTCAAGTCTAGTTTGTTTATGTGGTTGTTGAAGTCTTTTCCATCCTTGCTGATCTTCTGCTTACCTTCTATCCATCATTAAAAGTGGGCTATTAAAATCTCCAAATGATATTTATTTCTTCCCTTAATTGTCAGTTTGTTCTTCATGTATTTTGGGATATTACTATTATGGGCATGTATGTTTATAATTATTGTACCTTCCTGATAGATTAAGCTTTTATTAGAAGTAATGTCCTTCTTTATCTCAAATAATTTTTTAAGTCTATTTTATCTGATATCGGTATGGCTACTCCAGCTTTTTTATGGTTGTTTAAGGTTGTTCTATCTTTTTTGCTTTCGACTTATTTATATCTTTGAATCCAAAGTGCTCCTCTAGTAACACAATACCTACTTGGATTATTTTTAGGCAATCTGACATCTGCCTTTTTAATGGATTGTTTAATTCATTCACGTTTAATGTTATTATCAATATGATTGAATTTACATCTGCCATTTTTCATTTTTTAAATATATATCTGTCCTTTTTGTTCCTCTATTCTTTCTTTATTACCTACTTTTGTATTACATGGAGTAATTGGATATCTAACTTCTTTTGTGAATTTATTTGATATTTCAGTTTTCTTAGTGGTTGCTCTAGGGCTTACAATATATCAGAATCTACTTTAGATTTATACTGACCTAATTCCAAAACATAGAAACTTTACTCCTCTTATAGCTCCATTCACTTCTCACCCTTTTACAGTATCACTGTTATATATACTGTGTGCACATGTGTTTTATATATGATACAAATTGTTATAAATTACTAGTATATATAATCTTATACCTTTAAAGAAGTTGACAGGAGAGAAGTATATATTCATACTCGTTATGAATTAACCTTCCTATTTAGCCTCCATCCTTCATTTCTTTCTGTAACTTTGACCTCACCTAGTGTCATTTCCTTACTCCAGTACAACTTTGTTTCTATTCATCTGCTGTTATTACTGAAATTTCCTTGTGTGTGAGGAGTTGTTTTTCTCTTACTGCTTTCAAGACTTTTCTCTTTATCTTTGGCTCTCAATGTTTTGAATTAAGATGTGACAGGGTGTAGATCACCTGGTGTTTACTACTTGACATTCACTGAACTTGGATGTGTTTATTAACGCTTTTCATCAAATTTCTGGACACATCTTCAAATATTTTTCTATGCCTTTCTCTTTCTCTTCTCCTTTTGGTACATTTCATTGATGTTGGTCACTTAAAGGTGTTCCACATTATTCTGAGGTTCTGTCTTTTTTTTCCCCACTTGTTTTTTTCTCTGTTCTTCAGACTACATAGTCTCTATTGATTTACCTTAAAGGTTGCTGGTTGTTTTGTTTTGTTTTGTTTTTCTGCTACCACAAATCACTTGTTAAATTACACAGTGGTTTTTTTTTCCATTTTGATTATTATACTTTTCAACTTCAATTTTTTTAATAATGTCTCTCTATTGTCATTCTCAAATTGATGAAACATTGTCATCATACCTTTCTTTACTTCTTAGAAACAGTTTCCCTTAGTTCTTTGAAGATATTTAGCATGAATGATCTGAAGTTTATGTATGTTTAAAAAAATTTTTTAAATAAAAGGGGCACCTGGGTGGTTGTCAGTTGGGCGTCTGACTTCAGCTCAGGTCATGGTGTCACGGTTCATGAGTTCAAGCCCCACGTAAGGCTCTGTGCTGACACCTCAGAGCCTTCAGCCTGCTTCAGATTCTGTGTCTCCCTCTCTCTGCCTCTCCCCTGCTCATGCTCTCTCTCAAAAATAATATAAACATTAAAAAAACTGAAGTCTATGAATGTTAAATGTGCTATCTGGGCCTCTGAATAATGTTTCTACTGCCTGTTTGTTTTCCTGCATATAGGTGATACTTTGTGACATCTTTGTGGTTCTCATACAGTTGTTGAAAACTGGACATTTCAGATAATATACTGTAGCAACTCTGGATATTGATTTCCCAACCCCTGCCCCAGGATTCGTTTTTATTGTTGCCTTGTTTACTTTTTGCTTATTTGTTTATTTTGGCCTGACTAGTTCCATGAATTACATCTGCAACAGTGTGCAATCTGATATTCTTGCACACATTCTTCCCCCATTATTTTATCTTTTGCCCTGATTTACCTAGGAGTCATCCCTGGGTGGGTTGAGCCATTGCCGAAGATTACGCTGAAGTCCCCTAACCACTTAGAGTTTTACCTTTAACCATTGTGTGGGGGAGTGGGGTGCATGCCCTGGAGGCTACTATACAGTTCAGAGTTTATGCAACTTTTCTCACATTCAGCCACGAAGGAGGTAGTAACTTGGAATTTCTCTAACTGCTTCTGAGAGGGTGTGGCCTTGGGCATGCACATACCTCCCAGACTTTCAGGAATGACTGATTTTGTTGACACTGTATGAGGTTTAGAGAATGCTTTCATGGTATCCCATATCTTGCTTGACTCCTCCTGAGCGGATACAGCCTGGCACAGGTGCACAGCCTTCCTGACTCAGAGTTAACTTTGATTCCTAGAGGGCCCTTCTCGGCTTCCTCTTTCTTTAGCCCTCCATAGTTGCCTGGACTAGAGCTTCTGCAACAGGGGACTGGGGAAATTAGGAATGTCAGAATCCTGGCTCTCCTAAAGTAAAGCCATAACCTAAGGGAGAGAGACCTTGGTCTTCTCAGCTTTATATGCCTTGGGTAAGATTCCATAACACAGAGTTAGGGTGGCTGGTGATGGGAGTGGGTCATGGCTCAAAAGCCACAGACTCTCACTATTCTTATTGAGTCTTGGTACATTTTCTTGAATGATTGTTTCTCTATTTCCTTTGTACCCTTAGACCAACTGCCAGAGACTTTAAATGAATATTTTTGTTGTAGTTTTCACAGTTAATTGCTGTTTTGCTGGAAAGAGGACTCACCAAACTCCCTGTTCTGTTGATCTAGGAGGCCCACCTCCAATAAAATTTGCAAAGTAATACTTCAGATAATTTCTAGTTATAATTCAGTACTTCTAAAATTTCATATATTAACATGTAACAAAATAAAAGCACAAGTGTTAGAAATCTTCCTTATAAACATGATTTTGAAAAAGAAACAAATTTATATTCCAGTTGAAACAACAAAAAAGTTTTGAATACAAAATAGAGATATGAATAAGAACTTTATTTTTTCCTTTAAGTCTGATACTTGTGTCCTCAAATAATCAAACATTTTTCAGCTCAGATCACACTAAAAGTATAGTGTGAACAGACTTGTGTCACCTGCAACAGTTCCCACAGACAAAAGGTAGGAGCTATCGTAATTGTAACTGTGTAAGTCAAATCAGGTGCAGGGACGGTTGCTGTCCATGGTAAAGAGACATACAGTCCACGATGTAGCACCAAAACAGCAAAAAATCAACGTCAGGTCTAATTTGTGAAATTCCATTGTCACTCTTATGTCTAAGACAAGCCTAAAGACTTTTGCCGGGAGGATGGGAAGGAAACATGCTGAGCTAAGGGAAACAAGTATCAATAACCTGCATCCACATTCCTGAAACCGTCAGACGGGAGTTCCCACACATAGAAGAGTGCCAAAACACCTGACTGAATTACGATGGTTTTAAATAAGGTTCAAGGAAATCTTTGTTTGCGGTGCTATTTTCAAAAATCATCCCTTAATTCTCTCTACATATCTGAACAAAATAAATTCAAGGGCCACTTCAAGTCTCATCTCTTCCACACAGCCTCATACTAAATCCAGCCAGCGTGCTCCATTCA
The DNA here is from genome assembly GCF_022837055.1 of Prionailurus viverrinus. Taxonomy (NCBI): domain Eukaryota; kingdom Metazoa; phylum Chordata; class Mammalia; order Carnivora; family Felidae; genus Prionailurus; species Prionailurus viverrinus. Next base: position 6,958,373 of record NC_062577.1, read on the forward strand.
GCCCTCCTGATAACCTACAGTACTTACTATTTTAGAGTATACGGTGTGAAACTTGAAGAGCGATTCAAATTTAGTCCCGTGAATTACTTAATACTGTCCCTCAGGGAGACAGTAATAAATGAGCCCACCAGAGAAACTCCCTGGCCTGGGAGCCTCTCTTCTTTACTGCATTCCCTGCTGAAACGGATAAACCCTGCTCTCCTCAGGCCAAGAAAGTGGTACAGCACTGAAAGTAACTGGTGTTTCCTCTCTTTAAATTTTCCCTGGCTGTCTGCAGTACTGAGAAATGCTCCCCCATCACCTGCTCCAAATTATAGAATTTAGACTCTGTAAATGACCAAAAAGCTTTCCTTACTTTTGCAAGGATGACTTTTCAGTTTTCATAGATAATCATAATAAGGTAATGAATTGCAAATGAATTTTCCAAACAACTGTTTCTTCAATGCCTATGGATTTTGGTAAACAGGACATCTCAGCCATTAAATATCAATACCCCTTTCTTCTACATCTAGTGCAAATAAACTTATTATCATCATAATATATCAAAATAAAGTCCAAAAGAATTAACTGACAGTATGATGATTAGATTTTGGACAAGTTCAATTTGTTATTAATCAAACATAATTTTCCTAATACATAATCTAGCAAGGTTGGGACCATTAGCCTAATTATATTTCCTTTTTAGTATGCCGCTGGTTGTTTTGTGTTTTGTTTTGTTTTGTTTTGTGTGTGTGTGTGTGTGTGTGCGCGCGCGTGTGTGTGTGCGTGTGTGTGTGTGTTTGTGTGTCTGCCATTTACTTAGAACTATAAAAACAATTTTTTGGCTGAAAGAAAATTTAAAAATAGAGGTTATTATTTTTGCATTCTTTGAATTGATTGGGTATGCTCTACAAATAGTTATGGGAATAACATCTTCAAAAAATAATAAATCTTTCAACATCTAAAACAAATCCAGATTCCACAAAACCTATGTTTGTCTAATTATAGCTCTGTATTTTGATGTGGTTTTCTATGTAAATACATTTTAAGGCTTGCAATAGGAATGTATTCTATTAAAAACAGATGTTATGTTAAAAGTAACAAAGTACCAAATGTTTACTATGTATCCCCAAAACAAATCTAAATTGTTTTATTGTAAGATATTTTGTGTTTCAGATATTATTTTAGGTCTTCAGTCTAGATGACCAATATAACTGTCCAAATCAACCAAAACACACCCTTTGCCAGCTATAATAGGAAAAATTCACACCAATACAAAAAACTAAATTTCTACTACTCAGATTATCACTGAGCCTACACTGAAATATCCAATAATAACGATAAAACATTTGCAATAAACAGAGATTATTTACATTACTTGAAATTATTAGATTCAGGAGTAAAATACATACCCCCTTTTCCCTTTTCATGTGCATCAGTATTACTACAGCAGACAATATCTGAAGTATAGCATACACTTTTCCCCAATGCCTCAACATGGTAGAAAGAAGCCTTATAACAGCCATTACTGTTTCATGTAAGAATGCTTAGCAGCATTACATCATACACTCCCATATAAGAACATCTGAATAATGAATGCTTCTTTTCCCATTGTTATTATGGGTTTTTATAACACACGTACATAAAGCCTTAAAAGAGGTTAGGTCAGCAAACACAATGGAAAGATTGAACAGAATACCAAATGTCTAACTCTTTACCATTTATATCTGTAATTAAATGGGAATTCTAACAAATCCTGTTACTACCTCCCCTTATAATAAGTAGCAGATTTAACTATTTTTCTAATCGTACTTCCAGAGGCTAAAGCCCAACAAATATTTAACTATCATGACTTGTTTTTCTCTCCCATTCTCTAAGCAGAGCATTTTTAATCTGATAAATAGAAGAAACCCAGAAAGACATTTGTTTGTGTTGCATTAAATGATTAAACAAATGTCAGCTATGTATTTAAAAAATAACACAGATCCTTCTTATTCACTCTTGTTAACTTCTGTGTTTAAATTTCCATTATGGATAGCATGTTCCTTTACGGACTTTTTAAGTATGATTAGACTTCATTGACTTAAGGCATATTTTACAGAGATGGTTCCTTTTTGTGTCATGGAATGAATCAGAAGTATCATCACTTGACATTTGGTGACGTTTGACCACTGTTGCTATAGACTTCCAACCAGTACTTAAATGCTGCACAAGCAAATGCCCTCATTTTTACTGTTTACAGAAGCTTATACGTCTAAAGTTTTCGTCTCTCAGATAAACTTTTATTTAATTGGGCAAATGTCATGTTCAGTGGCATTGTAGTTTATGTACTTGTCAAAATCTGTTAGCATACGTAAAAGGCTTTAAAAGTATCTTCACATACAATTTCATAAATGCAACTAGTCATTTGATAGTGAGCATACAGAAAAATCAATACACATTCAAATTACTATTTTCTAAAATATCTATTCTGGTTTCCATATAAAAGTATACTGAAACTTAACAAAAAATACTTCACCCCCATACTTATTACCAAGTGATTAAGCTCTCAGGCTCTGGAGTCAGATTAATGGAGCTTGAACCTGAGCTCTGCCCCTTACTAGCCCGGAAACATTATTTAGGCCCTCTATACCTCAGTTTTCTGTACCATATACTGGTGATAATGAGGTCTACCTCATAGAACGAGGAGGATTAAATGAATTAATATAAGGAGAATGCTAAAAACAATGACTGGCACATGATAAATAAAGCACAGTGTGCCTTGTGGCTTCCAGAATTCTTGTTGTTGTCCTAACTACCACTATGATTATTACTATTGTTGTTGCTCCAATTGTTACCATGTTTACCAAGTGTATTTGTTTATGACCTTGTTTGACAGAGGATTAACTAGAAACCTCTTTTTTGAAGCAGCTCTTACTATCAATTCTCACTTTTCTGCTCCTAAACTCAGGATAAACTTAATCTTCAGTGGAACATAGAAGATCCTGAGGTGTCTTAAGATCATTATCAACATTAAAATTCCTTGGATTACCCCAGCAATACACAGGAGATTGGGCTAAATGTTTACTAGTTCTAGAGCATTCCTTAAAAAATGGGCAAGTGTGTATGTGTATCAGCATTTAAACATAAGCCTCATAAAAATTTGTTTCTACTTTCCTCCTGATACCGTAGGAAACAGGGTTATTGCTGTTCTGTTGGCAGACTGATATTTAATGGTGATGTATACGTGTCACACTCACTGAAGAAGAATGTCAGATCATAGTCTGATAAACTCACATATACCTTCTCAGCTAATCTCCTTATGTTTTAAATACTTCAAAATAAAGAATAAAGAAGTCACCACAGAAATAGATATATATATTCCACAAAAAATAAGAAATGTTTTGTTTTAGGTTCCTGGGAGGAAAAAGGTTTTAGAAATACAAGCTATTCATCATTACTACTAGACTAGGTGTCCAGAAAGTAGCCCTCTTTCTCCTCATGCCAAACAGCAACGTGCCCAGCTAAGGGATCCTCTACTATCATGCTGAAAATGTCTCTCTGAAAGAGTAAAAACAGCACAGGCACTTCATTAAATACCAGTGCATTTGACCACAGTCTTGCTTTCAAGAAGAAGACAGATCACAGAAAAATTATTTGGCTATTTTTAAATATTTAAAGAAAAACAGAACTTCTAGCTTCCATTGTATATAAGAAGAATTGCTTGAAATACCTCCATAAACATATGCCAGAGCATTAAAGGCTATTCATTACACTGCACATGAATCATGAGGTACCAAAATGTCTGCACATACAATCAGTATACATTTCCCATAAAAAGGGGAACTATTTGCATACAGCCTGAAAATATATTTCCTTAAACAAAATTTTAATTGTCTCAAGGAGATGAAATGAATCTATTTTTCTTCCAAATACAACAAAGTAAAATAAAACTAGGTTTCTTCAGAAATATATCACATTGAGGATTTTTCTCTCTCCAACATACATAGGGAAGGGAAGGGAAGGGAAGGGAAGGGAAGGGAAGGGAAGGGAGAGGGAGAGGGAGAGGGAGAGGGAGAGGGAGAGGGAGAGGGAGAGGGAGAGGGAGAGGGAGAGGGAGAGGGAGAGGGAGAGGGAGAGGGAGAGGGAGAGGGAGAGGGAAAAAACAAAAACCTTATCCCTTCAAAAACAGACCTGAAGTGCAGAGCTCAATACCAAGACCTAGAGCAAGGAGATGCTGAACAAGGTTATCAGGAGTCATAATGGAGACTTTTCCATTAACCCTGTTTGGAGTTAAAGTCAACAGTAGCATCACAGTCAATAAGTGCAAATTATGACATTGGCAAAGTCTCTTACCCATAGTTTATGAAATGTCTTAATGACAGAGTAAGGTGATCATGCTGAGATGATGTTCAATGCAGATGAACTGGTGTCGTGCACAGTGCATCTCAGGCAAACTAGTTGAATTTGTGAATTTTTGATGATTTACACATAAATCTTATTTCAGTAAGCCAAAAACTGAAGATTATGTCAAATAAGTATGAAATCCTAAAGTCTCTGGTAATGTATGAAGTATCTTCCTTATCTATGTTCATTCAGTGGAAAAAAAGTGGTGATGAAAGATAGAGAAGACATTGTTTGCCTTTCTGAGTATACCTTCCCTAGACAAGAAACATCCCATGTCACATCTGCCCACCATCAAATGACAATCCTGGCTGCCTCATTATCCTTGATACATATGTGTAAGTGTGTGTGTGTGTGTGTGTGTGTGTGTGTGTGTGTGTGTATACCAGTTACATGTGTATACACACACACACACACACACACACACACACACACACACACACACATACAGACACTCTCTACCCATATTCCTTGCCCAGTTTTCCCATCTCTGACACAGTCCATAAGAGTCCACAGAAGAGGTATGATTCAGCCTAAGTGTGCTATATGCAAATGTACTGTGAAAAGAGTTTTTCTTAACATTTACCTCTGTCAGAGAAAATGTGGTTTTCCATTTGCTTTTATTCCCCTTAGTACTGTCACCTTGGCCATGCTGATTACTATGAGATGAATGATTTTCTGTTTTTTAATCATTATTAGGCATAGTCTCTGATTATGAAGTCCTCCTCCCATGGTCAGCTGGTTTACTTTTAAACAAATATTTATTCAGTGCCTACAATATGCCAGCTATTGTCCAATTTATCATAGTCCTTGACCTAAGGTCACCAGAGGCCATTTGTACTGCAATAAATGATTCTGAAAACCTCAGCTGCGTAATGTTTAGGTATGCATCATTTTCAGAACAATAGAAAAGCCTGCAGTGAGCCTGCTTATCACTCAGCTAGAGGTCCCAGGGGTCAAGCTGTGCCATTCAAATCTATCCTCCCCTGGCTGGATTTGGCAGTCTCCATATGGTGGGAGTTATTTGATCTGAAATAAATATCAATGGATCATACTTTTAGCTACAACTCTGGGTCATACTTTTAGCTACAACTTCCAGGTCAGGGGCAAAAATTTCAAGGAATCACCCCATTGGTTGCCACTTATCTGGGGAGAACGGTCCAGGAGAACACTGGGGGCTTGGGGTCTCACCTCTCTCTCACTGCCTCCCAGGACTGAGCTGCTCACCATTCTCTTGCATCCATGCACTCAACCCCCCAACCAGAAAAATTAAGAAATGTAGCCATTTCCCCATTTTAGGGTGAAAGATGGACAGCTAGCAATACCTTCTATATGGGGCTTATTACTGTGGAATTTTACTATAATTTCCTGAATGACAAGACATTTCATGATCAAGTCCATTGGGTGGACCAGTTGGGAAATATTTCTTTGAAATGTTTTTCTCCAAATGTACTATTCTTTCTTTGTCCAATCCAGGTATCACAGTATAGATCAAAGGCTCTAACAACGAATGGAGATGCTGGTACGATATGTGAGGCATCCTTCCATATGTCAAGTACGGTGTGATTGTTTAACTCGATTCTAAAGAGTGTCAATTCCACAAAATACCAAATGCATTATATAGATTACTAAGGACTAGACTTCTTGCTTACTTGTTTTTCTTTGCCCACTTTTACTTTTGTTTCCATCCATACTAGTGCTCAGATGAATTGCAATCAATTAACAACTTATTTCTAGACAACTAATTCTGGAAATAATCAGTAGCTGAGATTTCGGAAGTATGTATCACAAGGCTAAAATTAAAATAGTCAGGACATTGTCACTTGGTGGAAACAATTATTTGCTGTTCTGTTTGGCATAATTTTACTTAATTACATGTTCTAAAATTCTAACTTCTATCTGGTTAAGGACTATGGAGGTTATACAGCCCAGAAAACAGTTTCATTTTTTTTTTCTAATGAAAGTTCATACTTATGCCCAAAATACTGCCCAATCTCAGAAAACACACAAATACTCACTTGTTTAGCCTTGGTCTTTGTGATAGTGTCAGAAATAGGTTTCTTCCTCTCCTTCATGGCAGTTTTAGAAAACAATTCCTCAAATTCATGACAATCTATGGATGGCTCTTCAATTTTTTCCCAAATAAGTGAAGCACTGGAGTCTCTAAAGTTAAGCAAAAGACCAATGAAACAGTCATCAAACCAAACTACAAGATATTGTCGTGAGCATAAACAAAAATGAAGAGAAGGAAAGAAGGGCAGAAGAGAAAAAAACATGAGGGAAGGAACTCTGGAAGGAAGGGAAGAGGAGGTAGAAACGAGGGCAAGAGGAAGGTGATAAGAAAGAATACTTTTTCTTTAAGACTAACATTTGTTTTATCAACTTGATAAGAAAGTTAAAATGCCATCAATAGAGAATGAAACCTTTGCCTAGAAAAAAATACTTTCCAGGAATTCTTAGTTATCAAATCACTGTATAAAAACATAGAAGCAAAACTCCTCTCAGTATAAGCTATGAAGGCAAGAAATATTGGCTATCTCACAATTCAAACCTGACTCGTCAGCTTTGTGAACTATGCACGGGTTAAAAAAGAAATTATTTTATGATCCAAGGTGGTACCCTCCATCTCCCGCCCACTTCCATCACCCACTGTTATCTGACTTCAGTGACTGTAGATTCATGTCGTACCACCTAAAAAGGGTAGATCTATTTTTTGAAACAAAGGAACAACACAACAAAATAACTTCTTATAATGTATCTGGATAAAATGAGTTTGGGTCACAGTTTGACATGATGCCTCAGCATATATAAGTAACATGGAAATTACAGAAAGAATGAGCTGCAAATTTAGAAGTACTCAAACTATGTAGATTCTTCTCCCCTAATGTGATTCAGTGATGAGAAAATTGTATAACAAATGAGAACGAGGCCTGGAAAGATCCTGTTCTAAATGCATAACACATCATACAAAAATTTAAAAAAAAAATTCAAGGGATCATGGAAAGTTAGAAAAAAAGGAAGGCCAGTAAAGTTTAAAGAGTATGGTTTGTCCCCCGCCAGCACATTCCTCACCCATGTGTCATAGCACTGTCCCAGGGATCAAGGGACCATGCATGGATAAGTAATATGCCAACAGCATACATGGTGGGAAGTATTCTCTTATAAATATCATTCCCAAGTATGACTTTATGACCACATTGTGTCACAAACTCTCTATATAAATGCCAGGAAATTCTCAAAACTAAATTATTTCACGCATGGGTGTGGATATGTGTATTTTTGCATAGCACATCTTTGAAGAGAAAGGCTACTGCAAACAAAAGGGAACAGTAACACAAGACTGTGCCTTCAAAAGAGTGCAAAAAATATCCTCGAGAGTCAGTATGTCTTTTAAGGATTTGATTTATATTTATAAGCTATTTGCTAGAGTGAGGTTCTGGAACGAGGCAATAGAGCACGTATGCTAAGAAAAATATATCCTTCCATCTTTATAAGACTGATCAATAAGTATACAGATAGATATCTGTACATCTTATACATTGATACACATATATCATTTGTTTTATACCTTTGATACTTTTGAGAAAAGTCTAAAATTTGAAATAACAGATTGCTTCAGTAAATATTAACATAAAAACCTACAGATAAGTTTCAGAGCAGTACCTAAAAATGCACTAAATTGTAATTTCCCCAAGAGTTTTAAAGGTAAATGCTCCCTCCTGTTGACAAACTGTGCAGAGATGAGCTCCAATTCATGTTACCTTTTACTATGCAGTTGAATTCTCGTCCAGTACAGAGGCTTCATGGGCCGACAAGGCTCTACTGGCTGCTTCCTACTCCCTCTGTCTTGGTTCAGCCCTAATCCAAACAAGCCAGCTGGCAATGGAGGAGGAAGAAAACCACACACTTGTGGTGCTGATAAAGTGCTACTTCCAACTTGAGGGGGGAGTGGAGGGCCTGATCCAGGAAGCAGAGGGGGTGGGGGAATGCCTGTTCCAGAAGTTGGCAGGGTAGCTGGAACAGGTGGAATCCCCATACCTGGCAAAGGAGGAGGTGGAGGAACCCCAACTCCAGGCAGAGGAGGGGGAGGAGGTATTCCTTCACCTGGCAGGAGAGGGGGAGGAGGTATTCCCACTCCAGGAAGAGGCGGGGGAGGAGGTATTCCCACTCCAGGAAGAGGGGGAGGAGGAGGTATTCCCACTCCAGGAAGAGGCGGGGGAGGAGGTATTCCCACTCCGGGAAGAGGCGGGGGAGGAGGTATTCCCACTCCGGGAAGAGGCGGGGGAGGAGGTATTCCCACTCCGGGAAGAGGGGGAGGAGGAGGTATTCCCACTCCGGGAAGAGGAGGGGGAGGGGGTATTCCCACTCCGGGAAGAGGAGGGGGAGGGGGTATTCCCACACCGGGAAGAGGAAGGGGAGGGGGTATTCCCACACCGGGAAGAGGGGGGGGAGGTGGTATTCCCACACCGGGAAGAGGAGGGGGAGGAGGTATTCCCATACCTGGCAGAGGAGGGGGAGGAGGTATTCCCTCACCTGGCAGAGGAGGGGGAGGAGGTATTCCCTCACCTGGCAGAGGAGGGGGAGGAGGTATTCCCTCACCTGGCAGAGGAGGGGGAGGAGGTATTCCCTCACCTGGCAGAGGAGGGGGAGGAGGTATTCCCTCACCTGGCAGAGGAGGGGGAGGAGGTATTCCCTCACCTGGCAGAGGAGGGGGAGGAGGTATCTCCACTACAGGAAGAGAAGGGGGAAGAGGTATTCCCTCATCAGGCAAAGGTGGAGGAGGGGGCGGTAACATTTCTGTACCAGGCAGAGGAGGAGGTGGGGGGATGGCTATACTGGGAAGAACAGGTCTCGTTGTGCCAGGGAGAAGGGGAGGTGGGGGAGCTGCCATGCCTACACCAGGCACGGAACTGGAAGACTCTGTGCAAGGCAGAGGTGGTGAGGGTTGGACGTTATGGCTGTTCTCAAAGGAGGAGAAAACAGAGTGTTCACGGCTGGTTTCAAACTCAGTACGAAGAGAAGGATGGGAAGGCTGTGACCCGGACTGTCTTTGACTGTCAGACTTCAGGAGGGATGGAGATGGTGGAGGCAACGTGGGCTGATGTGTGTCGAGCTGTACTGATATTCGCCTTGGAGACACAATCAAAGAAATCTCCGAACAGAATTTTGTCTGAGGTCCAGAAGGTGAGGACGGCACAGGTGAGTCTCCACTTTCAGCCCCAGGTGGGTGGTGAGGACACTCTGGCAGTGTATTCACAGAAGGCAGTATTGGTATCCCACCCTCTTCTGTCGGGGATGTCTGGATTGACTTTGCCTGTAAAATCCTTTGACGACGTACATCCTTTTCTCCTAACCTGAGAGCTTCAAGACAGACATCTTCTAAGGGTGCACCTCCATTCTGAGCCCCGTGACGGCCTCTGGCCATCTCCACGTCCAGGGCAGGATACCCCTTCTCCAGTTCAGCTATTTTGGTCCTCAGATCCTCAATGGTCTGTTCCAGCTGCTGAATTACAGTTGCCTGTCCTTCAGACTTCATGTCAAAAGCTTCCTGAGGGACAACAAAGACAGACATAGTTAAATATAAAATAAGGACTTGGGGCACCTGGGTGGCTCAGTCAGTTAAACGCCCAACTTCAGCTCAGGTCATGATGTCACAGTTCATGAGTTCAAGCCCCATGTCGAGCTCGCTGCTGTCAGTGCAGAGCCTGCTTCAGTTCTTCCGTCCCCCTCTCTCTGCCCCTCCCCCACTTGTACTCTCTTAAAAATAAACGTATATATGTATGTATATATACATATACATATACCTTCTTAAAAATAAACGTATATATATATGTATGTGTATATATACATATATATACATATATATACATACATATATATACAAAAATAAATATATATATACATACATATAATAAGGACCAAAAACTATTTAAATAATAAAATAATTTTTAAAAGTTGTAAAATATATTTGTTTGTTGTAATAATTCCAGAAGGATCCCTTCACAGAGAGATACTATTAGTATTTCTATGTATCTTGTCCTTTTCACACTTGGACTTCAAAGTGGTTTACACATATCACCATAAAGTCCAAAGGCCATTGTTTGTCTAATCTTTAAATGGTCATTGAAGACAAGTAGACCAGTGAAAATAGGGGAAAAAATTCTGAGTGAAAAACCAGTTTATTTCCTAGACAGGCTCCTCTCATACCTTCCCAAATAATATTTGCTATTAAGATGGTCCCTAAAGACATTTTAAATCCTCAGTTTTAAAAGTCATCGCTGCCTTTTTAAAGGCAACCCACTGAAAGAATCTCCAATAAAATTCTGTGAAATAGCTTTCACATCCATATGCATATGTGTCATTTCACTGATATCATGTTTACTTTAATTTTAATATTTCACCAAAGGCATTTCAGAAAGTGATACCTGGATTAGTAAAACGTATAGATTATTTTCATTTCTCTAGTGTAACCTTAAAAGTGACCTTAAAGCATCAGTAAATATTTTTGAAGTTATCCTGACAACTTAGTAGTGTTCTCATTTTCCCATTTTTTTATAATGACCATATAAAAAGGTTAGGTGATAAAAGGCACACAAGAAGTAAATTCTGGAAAAGGTTTCTAAATTCAATTCTTAAATGTTATTACCAAGGCCAGCTTTTTTTCATTGTAGATTTGATTATAATGAAAGCACGATATGACCTCTTCTTCCTAAAGCCATTATTCTCAGGAGCCAGAAACATAACAGGGTTTTTTAACACACAGAAGACAGAGTGAGACAAAATGCCAAAATGGAGGTCACAGTCAGAAATCTAATTGAAACAGATATAAGTAATAAGCCTGATGGAGAATTTAAAAAGGAACAATCATACAGATACTCAGTGGGCTTGAGAAAAGAATGGGAGACTTCAAAGAGCCCCTTACCACAGAGATAAAAGAGTTAAAAAAAAAAGTCAGTAATGAAAAATGCAATAACCAAGATTTGAAACAGACCGGATGTAAAAACACAAGGATGGAAGCAGCGCGGGAATGAATAAGTGATATAGAAGGTAAAATAAATGGAAAATAAAGAGGCTGAACAAAAGAAAGATAGATTTATGGAATACAAGAATAGACTTAGGGAACTCAGTGATTCCATCAAATGTAATAACATTTGTATTATAAGAGTCCCAAAAGAAGAGAGAAAAGGGAGGGGGGCAGAAAATTAATTTGAAGAAATCATACCTGAAAACTTCCCTAACCTGGGGAAGGAACATAATGAAAGCGATATAAAAGTAAAGGATGTGAAGGAGAAGGAAGAGAAATAAGAGGAAGAAAAGGAAGAGAAACTGATCCTAAATCATAAGAGCCTAGCACAATAGCAAGTATTACACTTCTTTCTACATAGATTTATGCTCTCACATTTACAAGCCAACTAGTCCAACACAACACTCAAAGACAATGATCATAGAAGATCATAGTACCCGTGGCTGTACGGATTCCTGAGATTTTTATCTTTTCTAATTATTTATACGGGCAGCAGAAAAAGACTTCTTAAATGGAATCGAGACAATTTGGCAGTTACTTGGATTGACTCTCCCAAGCTCCAGCACCTTCTCCTTCTACGTGCAGAAGTGGGAAGAAAAACTCCTTTGCAGTTAGGTTCATCCAATTAGATGCAGATACACAGAGATTTAGAAAGCGGAATGATAGGAGCCATACTCCAAGTGTCCTTAACTGTTCTGTTAGTGATCAAGATCTGCTAACTGGAAGCTGCTCTGAAAGAATGTTCCACTGTCTACTTTCCAGTTTCCAATGGTGGCTTCAAAGGTTTTAGCTTCCCTGGTATACCAGTTATATATGACTCCTTTGAAAAATTTCAGCCTAGAAGATCTTTCAAACTTTCTAATCGTTCCATGAAAAACTTAACTGTGTATAGGAAGCCCTTCTGTTTAATATATCTCGTATGGTTTCTGGTTCCTCAGTAAAGCCTGACTGATATAACCATGTACCAATACTTCAGGATAAAATACAGAGGGGGAAAAAAAGGTTCTTCCAGTAAGCAGCCTGAGGTGATCTCCAAATATGGTTCACTATTCACTTGTCCCAGAATGCCCAACAACATCATGCAAATCAAAAGGTTCAAATCTTCATGTTCACTTTAAGAACACTAGTGAAACCATACAGACCATCAAGGGTATGCATATGGAAAAATCCACTAAATATGTGAAAGACATCACTTTACAAAACCAGTGGGTGCTATTCCATAGTTACAATGATGTAGTTGGTAGGTATGCCCAGGCCAAATAGTAGGTCTGGACATAGGGTCAGTGGCCCAAAAAGAGTGCTGAATTTTTGCTGCACATGATTAAAAATGCAGACAGTAATGCTGAACTTAAGGGTTTAGATGTAGATTATTGGGTCATTGAGCAATCCATATAATCAAAAGCCCCCAAACACAGACTACTAGATTTACGTAACTCACAGTCAGATTAACCAATACATGAGCTCCTAATGCCACATTAAAATGATCCTTACTGGAAAAGAACAAATGGTTCTAAACCAGAAGAGGAGATTGCACAGGGAAGAAAGAAAGAAATCCCAGAAGAAAATGATGAAATAAAAATTTATAGACTAGGAATAAATTCAGCATAAAATAAATGCAAATAAAAAGGTTTTTTTAATTGTGGGAAAAAAGATTCTCCTCCTAAAAAAATGAAGTAAAAAATAAAGCAACAATATTCTTATTTCTAAAATGATTTTTTAAATGTTTATTTATTTACTTTGAGAGAGAGAGAGAGAGTGTGTGAGTGAGCAGGGGAGGGGCAGAGAGAGAAGGAGAAAGAATCCCAAATAGGCACCATGCTGTTGATGCAGAGCCTGACGTGGGGCTTGAAGTCATGAACCATGAGATCATGACTTAAGCCAAAATCAAGGGTCCGACACTTAACCTACTGAGCCACCCAGGCACTCCTCTAAAACTATTTTTTAGCCTAACTGTAAGCATGAACAAATTATTAGAATTAATATTACTCAACTGTTAATTTTCTACTATACCAACTTTCTGACTAAAGTATATGATGCCATGATAGATGACATCTTTTATGAAAAGATTTTCATTTTTTACAGTGTGAGAAATTCATCATTTTCCCCAATGGCCTCTGACAATACTCTATAATGCAAAATAATCTTTTTAAACATATATGTCAGTTGTCATTCTTAACCAAATTAACTAACTCTGTCAGGTGCTCATTAATCAATCACTTTTCATATGATTCAGGTTCTCTATCTCCTTCCCTGAAGTCAGGGAGCACAAGATTCTACAAGAGCAACAATTTCACCTTATACTGTATTTGCATCATGTGGCTTAAAATATCTACAAATCATTGGTAAAATGATATTGCCCAAACTAAAGCATGATAGATAATTATAGATAGTCTGTGTTAAATGGGGATAGATTTGGGGTTGGGCTTAATTCTACAAGTGGTCAATTTGTTAGAGTACATTGTTCTGTTGTGTAATCTACTTATTCTTTAAACAAAATGGTAGTTGAGGGCATCTGGATAATAAAAAGATGAGAAAATGAGGAACTGACACACTCCATAAGGTTCACAGGTTTTCAAATGTGAGACACAGTATGAATTAGAATGGGGAAACAGCAGAGGAAATAGACAAGAAAATAAAACTCCAAACTGACTTTACAGTAAATATGGCAATGCTAGGCTTATGGTACCAAGAAGGTGGTGAAGTCAAAGAAGTCATGAAGATGAGAGCAAACAGACTGCAAAAACAAAAGGCTGACGTTTGTGTAGAGAACTATTCTGTAGAGATAATTATTACAGATGAGAACAGGAAAAAAAAAAGCTGTAGGGAGAGACTGTCTGCTTCTTACATTATTCCCAATGTAGAGAGAACAAAAAGCCAAGTTGCTAAAATCCTGATTCCCCTCTATGACCCTATTTTAACCTGCAAAATCCCAGCCCAAATCAATGTTACAATCCTCGTATTCCATTCCAGGAAACAGCAATTAAGCTCATCTCAAACCTCAACTGATTAACCCGTAAAATAAGGCCACCATCTATACTTACAGAGTAGCCAAATGTATGTAAGGTTTTTGGTTCTGAATTCAGCTCAGATTCTTCAAAGAATCTTATCTGGCCTTCCTTATCCAGCACTATCAGTCAAGGGCTGGTGGGCTCTCAGAGAGTACCAATTCTCTATAGAGCTATTTAGAGAAGGCTGTGTTGCCTGTCAGCAGTAAGAGTTAGTTTCTATTTGGGTCATATTTTATATTTTTTAAAAAGATTTATAAAGAAATTTACATGGTAAGTAATAGTTATCATCAAGAAAAAAATGCTGTGTATTCTCTGGCTATTTAAGCAAAAGTCCTTTCAGAGCCCACCCACAAAGCTCAGATTTACTCTCTAAGAGCCTTCCAGGCACTCTGTGGTCCATGGAACGTCCTCAAGTTGAAAGCTTGTTCCCTCGTGTCTTGTGCCTGGTACTTAATCTTCCGTCTCTTCAGGGTACAGCTAGATAGAGGTCTATCAGATCCTCAAAGGATTTGACAATGGTAAAATGTACTTTCTATTATCTTTAGACTTCTACACTTTTCAAAAAAAAAAAAACAGCATTCCCAGTAATTGTGTGACCCTTTACCCAATGTTAATTGTTCTCATTATTAAAAATTAAAATAAACAATTTTTTAAAGGAGAACAGAAAAAAGTGATCTTTATAATTTTTCAAAGAATCCAAATAATGGGTACATCCTTATAAATGGAAGAAAGATAACAAATCTGTTTTAGTTATTCAACACAGTATGTAATATACCTTATATATTACCAATGTTGAGATAGTTTGTATTTTAAAATATTACTTCAAAAAAAAATATTACTTCAATCCCTTAAATCATTATAAGTGGTAAAGTCTGCCATGCACTTTGGCTGAACAATTTTATACAATACATTAGCCAAAATTCTTCCATTCCTGTACAATCTTATACGTGGGTGGTGATGGTTAGTTCTTATAAATTGTTTGAACACTTGCATATCACAAAATACAAGCTTCCATTAAAAAATAAAATGTTCACCAAATTTTTTTTCTGATTACAAGATTATGATTCCCAGAAAAAGAAACATTAATGTAACATTAAGGCTAAAACTGTCAAAAAGGAAGCCAAGATACACTCAAGTAAAGCTTTTGCTGAAAAGTTAATTCACTTCGTCTTTGAAACTTTATGATGCTTATAATGTAAGCAAGATACTTTGAGAGCCTAGAATATAAAAATAGATATTGGAAAGTTAACACTGTGATCATTTATTTTGTAAATGTTGATACGAGATATGTAATTTATTTTCTATCATTCAGATTTTCAAGTTCTGCTAAGTTCTAAGGCTATGTTACTGGCAAGTTACGATACCTGTAGACATCTATAAAATATAAATCCTACTCTTCACAAAAGCATATAAATTCTCTTTCATGATCTAAATTCTAAACAACATTCTAAGGTTTTTGAACAATAGCATTCCAGTTTTACAATAAGCCAATACATGCTATACACGATTCTATAGAAAAAGAAATCCAGATTTTAAAGAGATAAGATAATGCACAAAAATAAATTACCATCAATTTCAAGTTTGAAAAGGAATTTAAAGAAAGGAGGGAATATCAGAACATATGATAAGTAGAAAATAACTTACCTAGGTCTTCTTAAAGCAGAACATATCATGGAAAAGAAGAGCTTCACACACAGAAAGCTAAAATGGCACCTCTGGAATCCTTACAATGAAACAGATGAACTATTGAAATTATAATATTGTTGAACTGGAATGGATATGACAAATCTCTTCCAATCCCTTTATTGCTTAGATGAGAAATGTGAGTTAGAGGGGAGAGGGATTTGTCAAAACTCATAATTGGCTGTATTCCTTTTAACATCTCTTCATTGCAGTAGTTAACAATTTGATCGATGAGGTTAAAGTCAACATCATTAGTGATAACCAAAGTAGAAGTAATAAATGTGTTGATAAAGGGGGTCAGGAAAAATGAGGAAAAAAAAATAGCAAAGAGAACCTGCTTTTTTTGGTTCCCCCACAACTTCTGAATTTTCTCTCCAGTTATTTGAGCTGCAGTTGTGGCAACATTCTGGACCATAATCTAATATAGTTCTAAATAGTGCAAGGAAGAAAAACACTTTTGTTATAGTTTCATTTTCATTAATGGTCTGTGGATATAAAGCACAACTCAGTTTTCCACCTCCTCACCACCGTCTTCTTTAACCCAACTAATCTCTAACATTAAAGACTTCCTAAAAAAAAAACAAAGCTTGGAGGAAATTGAATGGGATGGATTAAGAAGATTAGCCAGAGTGGTAGAACTGCCTTTCAGCCCTGTTGCTCTCCTAAAATTGCTCTCCCAGTAACCCCTCCTGTTCTTATACCCTATGAGCCTATAATTTTATACTCTCTCCCTTCCATTTTGTTTTCTCTGTTCCCTCCTTTGGATTTTTTTGGGGGGGAGTAGGGTACCAGACCTACAGTAACTCCCAAGACTTTGTTCTTAACCCACTATCCTCTCTGTATATGTGAGGAGAGCACATAGAGTTTTATATCTTTAGTCTTCATCTCTATACTGATTATTGCAAAGTTTTTCTCTCCCAACAATACTTCACTTCCGTATCATGATTGGTTAGCTATCATTGCTTTTTGATCACCTGACATTTTCCTTAAATTTAAGGAATTTATTTTCCAAAGAAACATCTAGGCACAGTAGTATCTCTCAATCATTTTTCTAAGTCATTGGCTCATAATGTGTACCAGAATCACATGGAAGACCTATTAAAACACAAATTGCTAGTACCCACCCCCAGAGTCTCCAATTCAGTAGGTCTGGGGCAGGGCCTGGGAATTTGCATTTCTAATCAGTTCCCAGGTAATGCTAATGCTGCTGGTCCAGGGACCACACTTTGAGAACTATAGTCAATTTTTACCCTAGCTATGGTTACCAAATCCATTATTTCAACTTTGGCTGCTACTTTTCCTTTTATCAGATAAGTACCTTAGTTCAGATTCTCCTGACCTGACAATGCGGATACATTGAGAGTTTAATAACTGGTCCTCCTTCTTGGCTCCGAGAGGCATGTCACAGCCTTCTTGTGCTTGGGAACACTAGACAGAGGTGCAGCACTATGCCCAGGGAGGGGGGTGCTTTTTAAACAGTGATATCAACAAAAAGCATAATGAGGCAAAAAAAAAAATATATGGCACTAAATAGATTGCAAAAAGGATACTTGTTTGCAGCACAAGAAGGCAGAGTGTCTGTCACCTTATTCCACCCGAGCGGGGCAAGTGCATGTAGGGTAACTCAAATTGTTCATCACTTTATGCATGTATACAAATGAACGTGAAAGCCCTGTGAGTATTGATTTTAGGGCCACAGATATTGCAGATACGTATTCCTCAAATATAGAAGCCATGAATAATGAGAGTCAACTCAATTATGAAAGCAACTTTCCAAACCAGATATAACAACAATAATGACAAAAAATAACAGCTAATATTTTGAGTGCCAGGAGCACATAAACTAATGCATTGAAGTTAATGCACTTAAATTAATGCATCTAAATGTCACAAAACCCCTAGGAGATAGAAGTTTAAAGATGAGGGGACTAAGGCACAGAGACTAAGGCACAGCAAAATACTTTGCTTAGGTTTGCAAGTTAAAAGAATAACTGGTATTTGTGCCCAGGGAAACGGATCCAAAGCCCACGTCTTCAACCACTATGTACGAACAGAGGCAAATTTTCTACCATTTGCCAATAAGCACCCTCCGCTCTAGTTAGTGTGGTCTCCTACTATTTAGCTGTTCATCAAATATTTTCTGAGCTCTTAAAAAATGTCAGGTGCTATGTTTGATAGAGGAAAGACAAAGAATAAGGACAGTCTTAGCTTTACGGAGCTCAACTGTCTATGAGACACGCATAAGTCAACCATTATGGAAAAAGAAGACAGGTATGTGGGTCCCAGAGTAGGGATGCCAAAATGACTCTCTAGATTGAAGTCTCGGAAAGTGTCTAAGTGGAAATAAAGTTTAACATGAGTTTAGATGAACAAATAAATAGAAATTAAGCAGATTTTAAAGGCGGGGGAGGTTAGGAATATAAAAGAAACATAAAAAGACAGATATGAAGGATCCTAAACTAGACTATTTTTCGGAAAACGAGGGTATTTTTTAAGGCTGGAACAAACAAAATGTAGAAAATAGTGGGTGGTAAATCCAAAGACGGAGAATGGTAAGGAAAAGCCTGTCATGCAGTCTCGAGGGTCTGATTTTTTTTCTCAAATCTTAGGAGCAGTCACTGAATGAGTGTCAGCAGATATCAGATATAAGTAAATGTGGATTTGAGAAAGATAACTCAAGGCGTCGTGGAGGAAAGATTGGAAAGGATTAAGAGTGGAAGCACAGAACCCTGTCGGGGACTATCAGAACAATCCAGATAAGACTAGGCCCCTGGCAAAAGAGGCCCAGGAGGTGGAAAAGCAAAGCTGGTTGCTTGAGGAATACACTGAGTCACCTTTTACATCACCTGGTCACCTGGTGCCTGTCATATCCTGCCCCACAAACCCCATCCCCTGACAAAATGCCACATTCACTTTCACTTTTGTGCCTTTATTCTCTTTTCTCATCTGAAATTCTTATTCTCCTTCCCTCCATCTGTTCAAAAACTATCACTTTCAGGACTTGATCTAAGTTTCACCCTTCCTAAGAAGCTGTCCTTAATTATAATTTCTCAAAAATATTCTTTTTTATTTTTTTAGTTCTGTAATACAATATATACCAAACACCTTGGCAGAATCATATTACATCTTGCAAATCATTTCATGTATATGGAAGAGCCTGGGACCTTGTAACTGTTTACA
This sequence comes from Prionailurus viverrinus, assembly GCF_022837055.1. Classification (NCBI taxonomy): domain Eukaryota; kingdom Metazoa; phylum Chordata; class Mammalia; order Carnivora; family Felidae; genus Prionailurus; species Prionailurus viverrinus. The sequence continues at coordinate 6,977,630 of NC_062577.1, forward strand.
TTTCCTTCAATATCTACCACAAATACCTTGCACACAGTACTTCAACAGATGTCCAATAAAGGATAAGCAACGTTTATAAGCTAAGAACTTTATGGGCTCAGCTATTCTTTCAGATGAGCTGCTTGACCTATTTGCCATTCTCCATAGGATATCAACCATGTTGTCCAACAAACGAGCTTTATACCATCTAACACTCAACAAAGCAAAGATACAACCTCATTTCACCTCTGAGCCCTACTGCCCTAGAGAAAAGTGAAAACAAAGTGTGATATCTAATTCATTCCTCACATTCTCATCTTAAATTTTAACCATTTTCCAGATGCTAACTGCTTTTCATTCTTAAAATTAATAGAACAGTTTCTGTTTTTATTTCTAAAGTCAAAATGTCTAAATTTTTCTCTGAGCTAGTTGGGAGTTTCCACAAAATGAAAATATATTTTCCAGAAAAATCCTTTCTTCCCCTTAACATCTTGCCCAAATGTTACCCATTTTCAATGTCAGTGCCTCCACCCCCAGGCTGTCCTGCATCTCTTCCAGTCAGTCCCAACCACCTTCCACCTTGCCCCTCCCCTGGACCACTGGGTCAAAGTGTCAAGCACCCAAGAATTATCATCACAGATGACTAGATGACCCATGTTTTCTCCCCTCAACCATCTCTCTCTCTCTTAACCATCTCCCTCTACCTCTTTCTCTCTCTCCTTTAACCCCTATTTTTCTTACTCTGCTTTATGTTTTAGTTATTTACTTGTCTTTTAAATCATGATTTTGTGGGTTGATAATAACCATAGAAATTCATATTACTTTTTGCCTTGGAGTTTAGAAGGAACTTACATTAAACAATTTTTCCAGCCCTTTGATATGTGTAATACATTCCAACAAAATTCAAGTGGCTTCTTGTTTTTATGTCTCCATCATTATCCTTTCAGAATCACATTCACCCACACCTTTCTTTTGATCTGACCAATGCTTCTTTTACTCTCTAAATGTTTCTAGCCAAAACACATGTGAGTAATCCCTCAAGAACCATCAACTAGGCTACCTCACATTACTCACATCTTTTTCCTTGATTTGTTCCCAAATAAAGATGTTTCTGAAATAATAAATTGTACTGAGTCGTTATTGTGGAAGAGCACTATAACAGATACTTTAAGGAGAACCAATGGAAAACAATATTTAATTCCTCAAATAAGTTTGCAATCAAATTAGGCATTGAGGGGACCAAGGAACACTGATCAGAGCAGGAACCTAAGAAAAGAGTTTTAAGCCAATTTCAAAGGAATTGAAAATGGACTGAAATAGGATTTTGCTGATTTTCTCAAGTCAGAGCATTTTTCTGACTTTTGACAATTTGTTTGCATATAAACCATACAACATAAAGGGTAAGAGAGTGCTGATACTATTTAATTTCTTTTTATTTTCCAGGACTTGGTAAGAGACATGGCTATTCACTATTAATAAAACTTTTAATGAGTAGAGAGACTTAACTTTGAGTTGCCTGATATTATCAATTATTACCCAAAGCTAGAATTTTTAAAGATCAAATTGTATTCTATTTACCTTTAAACTAGCCCATTTGCATTAGAAAGATGTGATGAGTTTCAGGAAGATGTTTCAAAACACAATTTTATATGTCCAGTTGACCCTTTAACAGCACCAGAGTTAGAGGCACCAAACCCCCACACAGTAAAAATCCGTGTATTACTTTGACTCCCCCAAAACCTGTTGACTGGAAGCCTTAGTGATAACATAAACCGTCAATTAACACATATTTTGTATGTTATATGCTTTGCATCCTAAATTATTACAATAAAGTAAGCTAGAAAAAAACTATTACTAGGAAAATCATAAAGGAAAGATAATACATTTACAGTACTATATTTATGGGAACCAAAGCCACATATAAATGAGCCTGCACAATTCAAACCCATGTAGTTCAAGGGTTGACTGTAATTTCAGAAGGAAAAAATAAGTCAAAAATTGGGTGGTAACCAGTTTTGTTATCATAAATTAATCTTTCATACAGGAACATTTTTTAGAGATTATAATTATCTGTTTTAGAATATAAAAGAGTTTATAGTTTAAATAGCATTTCAAATACTAAAGAATATAAAACAGAATTGAAAGACAGTCTTATTTCAGTTTTATGAAATAATTCTTTAGACAGATTTTCAGAGTATATCACTTAAAAATAAATATCAATAAATGAGGTCCTAAAGAATGTAGTTTTATTTGAAAACTTTCTCTAATTCCATAGGGCCATCAATAAAAGCACTCAGGGAGAAAGCTATAGTTTTTTGTTTTTTGTTTTTTACATGAGTACCAGCTGTATTTGCTTTAAGCATCAAACTCTTGGGCAACACCACAGCCTTCACCTCCTTTTAGCTGAGAAAAAGCTTTATGAGTTATGTGGGGGGGGGGGGGGGGGGGTTTCCCAGGGATATGGAGCTCTCAGAATTATTAACTATAGGAAGAGAGTAAAAGTCAAAATTCATTCAATAAATTCCAGTGTACTCACACTGAGAGAACAGGTGCCTGAACTCACATCTGAAGAAAAATTTACAGGGTGCTTTCCAAACCTGCTCCACGCCTCTGACTAAGCAGTCCTAGTGATCTCGCGTTACAACCACAGAATAATTCAGGCAGCCTGGGATGGACCAGAAAGCCTATTCCGATCATCATTCATACAGAGCAAATGGACTTAAAACCTCTCATTTCCTTCAGCAGTGGGTAACATACAGAGATACAGAACTGCCATCTAGTGACTAAGTAGAAAAAAGCAAAGTGCTTTACATGAAAATAAAATTGTAAGGGTTTTTTTGTTGTTGTTGCTCTTTTGTGTTTTTTGTTTGTTTTTTGTTTTGTTGTTGTTGTTGTTTTAAGAGTTGTGAAACGCTGGGGCGCCTGGGTGGCTCAGTCAGTTGAGCATCTGACTCTGGATATATACACTCAGGTCATGATGTCATGGTTTGTGAGATTGAGGCCAGCATCATGTTCTGTGATGACAGTGCAGGGCCTGCTTGAGATTCTCTCTCTCCCTCTCTCTGCCTCTCCTCTGCTCACGCTCTTTCTCTCAAAATAAATAAACATTCTTAAAAAATTAAAAAATAAGAGTAGTGAGGGGCGCCTGGGTGGCGCAGTCGGTTAAGCGTCCGACTTCAGCCAGGTCACGATCTCGCGGTCCGTGAGTTTGAGCCCCGCGTCGGGCTCTGGGCTGATGGCCCAGAGCCTGGAGCCTGTTTCCGATTCTGTGTCTCCCTCTCTCTCTGCCCCTCCCCCGTTCATGCTCTGTCTCTCTCTGTCCGAAAAATAAATAAAAAACGTTGAAAAAAAATTTTTTTTTAAATAAGAGTAGTGAAATTCTACAGTTAGCAAAAAAAAAAAAAAAAAAAAAAAAAAAAAAAAAAAGTGGCACAATTTAGCACACCAAAGTTATACCAACACTTAAAAATGTATGGGGAAACTAAGGAGCCTCCATATGTGCCTTTGAAACATATCTTGATATTTGACTCTTATAAATGATATATTGTAAATATAATAGAATAACTTAAAATAAACTTATCTAACAATGTCATGATTTTGGCACAAATGGTATTAAATAGCCATAGGGCAATTGCTCATGTAAAAGTATAATTTTTATCATAGTGCAGCAAATATGAGGTATAAAATCAAACGGACCTATATATTCAAATCCTGGCTCTTAAACCTTTATCAATTTGTGACTCTAAGTAAGTTAACTCCTATAAACATCTTTTTTCTCTATCAGTTAAATGAATTAAAATAGTTACTTTAAAGGACTATTTTAAGAATTGCATAAGATCATGCAGTAAAAGTGTATATGCATAGTAGATTGGTAATTAATTCTAGTTTTTTTTATCATTTTGATGACCATTTACTTTAAGCACTTATGAAATACACACATATTATCTAAGAAGAGAACCAGTCCATAAGTAAACTTATGACAAAGAAAGTAAACAATCATTTTTGAGGAATTAACCTCAGTTTCTCCCAAATACTGCTTCCTCTCAATTAATTTATTGTATTTTCTGGCTTATAGAGAGTTCACTGGCAATAAGGAAAGCAGATATGAAATTTAAGTTAATCTATTTCACCCCTGAATTTCCAAAGCTGTAACATCAGGCATTTGTAAAACACCCAGTGCATTGGGTTTCCTGCTTCATACAATATATTTTACCATGGTTCACAGCGCAAGTAGAAAAATCACTATAATTTTACATACATGAATTGATACTTGAATCTTAATACACACAGCAATGTCGCATGTTTATCATTTTTATAGTATAAATTATGTTTTGTTGAGGCTTTCTTTGGCATTATCATATGTAATAAAAATTCAACAGTATATGCCCTGGAAATAATAATTTAGAAACATCTAATATATTATCAGATTACAACTTAGGCATGCCTCAAAAAAATAAAAAATAAAAAATAAAAGAAGCTGTAGAAAATGAGAGGATATTTTCAGGGCACTATTTTTCTTAATTATTTTTGAATTTACTTCTCTGCCTCTTTTTATCTTTCTTCATCTCAATCACTGTTGGCTAATCATTACACAATTTATTAAATAACCACCAGCTCAGAACACCATCCCTCTCCAAAAGCCCTGGCCTTGTGTAGGTCTCTGCTCTGACAAAAAGCTGAAAAAACATGTTTTGTGACACTATCCTGAAGAGTATCATTAGTCTTGGAGCACCTGGGTGGCTCAGTCAGTTAAGCATCTGACTTCAGCTCAGGTCTTGATCTCATGGTCTGTGAGTTTGAGCCCCATGTCAGGCTCTGTCTGGGCTGACTGCTCAGAGCCTGGAGCCTGCTTCAGATTCTGTGTCTCCCTCTCTCTCTGCCCCTCCCCAGCTCATACTCTGTCTCTCTCTTTCAAAAATAAATAACATTACAAACTTAAAAAGAAAAAAAGAGTATCTTTAGTCTTACAACAATGGCCAATGTAGCTACATTTTTTAATTATTACTATTTGTTTAGTTGAAGTATAGTTGACATATTAGTTTCAGATAGGTAAGATAGGTGAAGGGGATTAAGAGGTAAAAATAAAATAAATAATAATAAGTAAGTCACAGGAATGAAAAGTACACTGTACGTCTCAATAATATTGTAGTAACTTCATAGCTGTATTTTTTAAAGCATGAGTAAATTGTAGTTCTTGAACATTGTTATATTCTCATTGCTCCTCCAGAGGGAGCACAACCTTCATGTATGATTCAGGACGCTGCTTTTCAAAAGGGATGTCAATTTTAACTTGGAAAAGCTCTCAAAAATCATCAAATTCTTTAATTTGACAGAGAAAAACACCATGTCCCAGAAATCCTAGTATGCTGTTACACACTAACCAGAAACAGAACTGGGCCTTGAACCTGGATGAGAATCTTCTCACCTTCCACTAGGCTGTGCTGGAGGATAGAGTCTTCTTACTGATAATATCTAGTACTCAGTTATTTTCAAAAGACTAGTTGGAAGAAAGTATAAATACATTTTTAAAAACTGGTTTTGTATCCAAAAGAGCAATTGCTATCTCCAATTACTATTCTATATGTTTCCTTTCTTGCAGTCTTTTTTTCTTTAATAGTGTTTTGATTTCAAAAAACAAAAACAAAAACAAAATTTGGCTTCTTTAGTAAAAGAAAAACGGTTTCTGTGGTAATTAAACGGGCACTAATTAATGTTTCATCCACCAAAGTAACTTAAAAATATGATTTGATTTGAGAAAACCTCTGGTGAGTTCTCCAAACTCACATCCATGTAACTATTAGTTCAGCCAGGCACATCTCCATGTGACATCTGGAATGGAAACTGTCCTGCTGGACCCAGCTTCTGTCAGGCCCAACTCTTTGGCTAGATACAGAATGATGCAGCTTCTAAAAAGCTTGTACTCCGTTCCACTTCAAGGTAGATTTTTTTTTTCAAAGCCTAAATGGAAGACAACATCCCCTTCCACATGATTATATTTCCCTGAAGACAGAGAAGTAAGGATGGCCTCAGCTAGCTGGCACATGAAAAAGAAAATCAGAACCTGTCACAATTTTAAGACAAGTAAGAGAGAAAGTAAGAAAGAAAAGGAGTAGGATTCAACATCCTAATAAGATCTTCTTACTCCATATAAATAAATGGAACAAAATAGAGAAGCCAGAAATGGACCCACAAATGTATGGCCGACTAATCTTTGACAAAGCAGGAAAGAGTATCCAATGGGAAAAAAACAGTCTCTTCAATAAATGGTGCTGGAATAACTGGACAGCAACATGCAGAAGAATGAAACTGGACAGTTTCTTATACCATACACAAATATAAACTCAAAATGGATGAAAGACCTAAATGTGAGACAGGAAACCATCAAAATCCTACAGGAGAAAACAGGCAAAACCTCTTTGACCTTGCTGCAGTAACTTCTTACTAGACGTGACTCTGGAGGTATGGGAAACAAAAGCAAATATGAACTACTGGGACCTCATCAAGATAAAAAGCTTCTTCTGCACAGCAAAGGAAACAATCAACAAAACGAAAAGGCAACCAACAGAATGGGAGAAGATATTTGAAAATAACATATTGAATAAAGGGTTAGTATCAAATATGTATAAAGAACTTATCAAATTCAACACCCCCCCCAAAAAAAATATTCCAGTGAAGAAATGGGCAAAAGACATGAATAGATACTTTTCCAAAGAAGACATCCAGATGGCTAACATACACATGAAAACATACTCAACAATAAAGGTCTTCCCAAACGAAAACTGAAGGAATTCATCACCACTAAACCAGCCCTACAAGAGATCCTAAGGGGGATCCTGTGAGACAAAGTACCAGAGACATCGTTACAAGCATGAAACCTACAGACATCACAATGACTCTAAACCCATATCTTTCTATAATAACACTGAATGTAAATGGACTAAATGTGCCAACCAAAAGACATAGGGTATCAGAATGGATTAAAAAAACAAGGCCCATCTATTTGCTGTCTACAAGAGACTCATTTTAGACCTGAGGACACTTTCAGATTGAAAGTGAGGGGATGGAGAACTATCTATCATGCTACTGGAAGTCAAAAGAGAGCTGGAGTAGCCATACTTATATCAGACAAACTAGACTTTAAATTTTTTTTTTTCAACGTTTATTTATTTTTGGGACAGAGAGAGACAGAGCATGAACGGGGGAGGGGCAGAGAGAGAGGGAGACACAGAATTGGAAACAGGCTCCATGCTCTGAGCCATCAGCCCAGAGCCTGACGCGGGGCTCGAACTCACAGACCGCGAGATCGTGACCTGGCTGAAGTCGGACGCTTAACCGACTGCGCCACCCAGGCGCCCCTAGACTTTAAATTAAAGGCTGTAACAAGAGATAAAGAATGGCATTATATAATAATTACAGGCTCTATCCATCAAGAAGAACTAACAATTATAAACGTCTATGCACCGAATACGGAAGTCCCAAATATATAAAACAATTACTCACAAACATAAGCAACCTTATCGACGAGAATGTGGTAATTGCAGGGGACTTTAATACCCCACTTACAACAATGGATAGATCATCGAGACACATGGTCAATATAGAAACAAGGGCCCTGAATGATACATTGGACTAGATGGACTTGACAGATATATTTAGAAATCTGCATCCCAAAGCAACAGAATATGCTTTCTTCTCAAGTGCACATGGAACATCCTCCAAGATAGATCACACACTGGGTCACAAAACAGCCCTTCATGAATATAAAAGAATTGAGATCATACCATGCATACTTTCGGACCACAATGCTATGAAGCTTGAAATCAACCACAGGAAAAAGCCTGGAAAACCTCCAAGAGCATGGAGGTTAAAGAACACCATACTAAAGAATGAATGGGTCAACCAGTCATTAGAGAAGATATTAAAAAATATATGCGGGGTGGGGGGGCGCCTGTGTGGCTCAGATGGTTGGGTGACCAACTTCGGCTCGGGTCATGATCTCGTGGTCTGTGAGTTCGAGCCCCGCGTCGGGCTCTGTGCTGACAGCTCAGAGCCTGGAGCCTGTTTCAGATTCTATGTCTTCCTCTCTCTCTGACCTTCCCCCATTCATGCTCTGTCTCTCTCTGTCTCTAAAATGAATAAACATTAAAAAAATTTTTTAAAAATATACGGAAACAAATTAAAATGAAAATACAACAATCCAAACGCTTTGGGATGCAGCAAAGGCAGTCCTGAGAGGAAAATACATTGCAATCCAGGCCTATCTCAAGAAACAAGAAAAATCCCAAATACAAAATCTAACAGCACACCTAAAGGAAATAGAAGCAGAACAGCAAAGACAGCCTAAACCCAGCAGAGGAAGAGAAATAATAAAGATCAGAGCAGAAATAAACAATATAGAATCTAAACAAACTGTAGAGCAGATCAACGAAACCAAGAGTTGGTTTTTTGAAAAAATAAACAAAATTGATAAGCCTCTAGCCAAGCTTCTCAAAAAGAAAAGGGAGATGACCCAAATAGATAAAATCATGAATGAAAATGGAATTATTACAACCAAGCCCTCAGAGATACAAGCAATTATCAGGGAATACTATGAAAAATTATATGCCAACAAAATGGACAACATGGAAGAAATGGACAAATTCCTAAACACCCACACGCTTCCAAAACTCAATTAGGCGGAAATAGAAAGCTTGAACAGACCCATAACCAGTGAAGAAATTGAATCAGTTACCAAAAATCTCCCAACAAATAAGAGTCCAGGACCAGATGGCTTCCCTAGGGAATTCTACCGGACATTTAAAGCAGAGATAATACCTATCCTTCTCAAGCTATTCCAAAAAATAGAAAGGGAAGGAAAACTTCCAGACTCATTCTATGAAGCCAGCATTACTTTATTCCTAAACCAGACAGAGACCCAGCAAAAAAAGAGAACTACAGGCCAATATCTCTGATGAATATGGATGCAAAAATTCTCAATAAGATACTAGCAAATCAAATTCAACAGCATATAAAAGGAATTATTCACCATGATCAAGTGGGATTCATTCCTGGGATGCAGGGCGGGTTCACCATTCGCAAATCAATCAACGTGATACATCATATTAATAAAAGAAAAGAACCATATGATTCTGTTAATCAATGCAGAAAAAGCATTTGACAAAATTCAGCATCCTTTTAATAAAAACCCTCGAGAAAGTCGGGATAGAAGGAACATACTTAAACATCATAAAAGCCACTTATGAAAAGCCCACAGCTAATATCATCCTCAATGGGGAAAAACTGAGAGCTTTCCCCCTGAGATCAGGAACATGACAGGGATGTCCACTCTCACCGCTGTTGTTTACCATAGTGTTGGAAGTGCTAGCATCAGCATTCAGACAACAAAAGGAAATCAAAGGCATCAAAATTGGCAAAGATGAAGTCAAGCTTTCCCTTTTTGCAGATGACATGATATTATACACAGAAAACCCAATAGACTCCACCAAAAGTCTGGAAGAACTGATACATGAATTCAGCAAAGTCACAGGATACAAAATCAATGTACAGAAAGCAGTTGCATTCTTATACACTAATAATGAAGCAACAGAAAGACAAATAAAGAAACTGATCCCATTCACAATTGCACCAAGAAGCATAAAATACCTAGGAATAAATCTAACCAAAGATGTAAAAGATCTGTATGTTGAAAACTATAGAAAGCTTATGAAGGAAATTGAAGAAGACACAAAGAAATGGAAAAACATTCCGTGCTCATGGGTTGGAAGAATAAATATTGTTAAAATGTCAATACTACCCAAAGCTATCTACACATTCAATGCAATCCCAATCAAAATTGCACCATTATTCTTCTCGAAGCTAGAACAAACAATCCTAAAATTTATATGGAACCACAAAAGGCCCTGAATAGCCAAAGTTATTTTGAAGAAGAAGACCAAATTAGGAGGCATCACAATCCCAGACTTTAGCCTCTATTACAAAGCTGTAATCATCAAGACAGCATGGTATTGGCACAAAAACAGACACATAGACCAATGAAATAGAATAGAAACCCCAAAAATAGACCCACAAAAGTATGGCCAACTAATCTTTGACAAAGCAGGAAAGAACATCCAATGGAAAAAAGACAGTCTCTTTAACAAATGGTGCTGGGAGAACTGGACAGCAACATGCAGAAGGTTGAAACTAGACCACTTTCTCACACCATTCACAAAAATAAACTCAAAATGTGTAAAGGACCTGAATGTGAGACAGGAAACCATCAAAACCCTAAAGGAGAAAGCAGGAAAAGACCTCTCTGACCTCAGCTGCAGCAATTTCTTACTCAACACATCCCCAAAGGCAAGGAAATTAAAAGCAAAAATGAACTATTGGGACTTCATGACGATAAAAAGCTTCTGCACAACAAAGGAAACAATCAACAAAACTAAAAGGCAACCAACAGAATGGGAAAAGATATTTGCAAATGACATATCAGACAAAGGGCTAGTATCCAAAATCTATAAAGAGCTCACCAAACTCCACACCCAAAAAACAAATAACCCAGTGAAGAAATGGGCAGAAAACATGAATAGACACTTCTCTAAAGAAGACATCCGGATGGCCAACAGGCACATGAAAAGATGCTCAACATCACTCCTCATCAGGGAAATACAAATCAAAACCACACTCAGATATCACCTCACGCCAGTCAGAGTGGCCAAAATGAACAAATCAGGAGACTATAGACGCTGGAGAGGATGTGGAGAAACGGGAACCCTCTTGCACTGTTGGTGGGAATGCAAACTGGTACAGCCACTCTGGAAAATAGTGTGGAGGTTCCTCAAAACTTAAAAATAGATCTACCCTATGACCCAGCAGTAGCACTGCTAGGAATTTACCCAAGGGATACAGGAGTACTGATGTATAGGGGCACTTGTACCCCAATGGTTATAGCAGCACTCTCAACAATAGCCAAATTATGGAAAGAGCCTGAATGTCCATCAACTGATGAATGGATAAAGAAATTGTGGTTTATATACACAATGGAGTACTATGTGGCAATGAGAAAGAATGAAATATGGCCCTTTGTAGCAACGTGGATGGAACTGGAGAGTGTGATACTAAGTGAAATAAGTCATATAGAGAAAGACAGATGCCATATGGTTTCACTCTTATGTGGATCCTGAGAAACTTAACAGAAACCCATGGGGGGGGGGGAGGAAAAAAAAAGAGGTTAGAGTGGGAGAGAGCGAAAGCATAAGAGACTCTTAAAAACTGAGAACAAACTGAGGGTTGATGGGGGGTAGGAGGGAGGGAAGGGTAGGTGATGGGCATTGAAGAGGGCATCTTTTGGGATGAGCACTGGGTGTTGTATGGAAACCAATTTGACAATAAATTTCATATATTAAAAAAAAAGAAAAGAAAAGATACTCAACCTCACTCATCATCAGGGAAATACAAATCAAAACCACAGTGAGATACCACCTGTCAGAATGGCTAACATTAACAACTCAGGTAACAACAGATGTCAGAGAGGATGTGATGTAAGGAGAATCCTTTTGCAATGTTGGTTGGAATGCAAACTGGTGCAGCCACTCTGGAAAACATGAAGTTTCCTCAAAAAATTAAAAATAGAACTACCCTATGGCCCAGCAATTGCACTACTAGGTATTTATCCAAAGGACACAAAAATGCTGATTCAAAGGGACACACGCATGCCAATGTTTATGGCAGCTCTTTCAGCAATAGCCAAATTATGGAGAAAGCCCAAATGTCCATTGACTGATGAATGGATAAAGAATATGTGGCACACACACACACACACACACACACACACACACACACACAATGGACTATTACTCAGTGATCCAAAAAGAATGAAATCTTGCATTTGCAACAGCGTGGATGGAAATAGAGGGTATTATGCTAAGTGAAGTAAGTCAGAGAAAGACAAATACCATATCATTCCACTCTTGTGGAATTTAAGAAACAAAACAGATAACTAGGGGAAGGGAAAGAAAAATAAGATAAAACAGAGAGTGAGACAAGCCATAAGAGACTCTTAAATATAGATAACAAACTGAGGGTAGTTGGAGAGGAGGTGGGTAGGGGAATAGGCTAAAGGGGTGATGGGTAGTAAGGAGGGCACTTGTTGGGTATGAGCAGTGGGTGTTTTATGTAAGTGATGAAGCACTGGCTTCTACTCCTGAAACCAATACTACATTATATGTTAACTAACTTAAATTTAAATGAATAAATTTTAAAAAAAAGATCTTCTTACCTGCTGAACAGCATCTGAACATTTTTTTGGAGTTTCCAAAACAGCAGACTGAGATTCTGGTTTGAAAAAGAAAAAGAGTCAGTATCTTAAAGAAGAAATTTCCCAATTCCTCAATCAGAAAACAAAACTAACTAAAACATATCTTTAACCAGAAGTACCAAAAATATCCAGTTTATCTTCCAATTATACTTCTGTATTATAAAGACATGACTACTTTTCAGCATATATAACACAGATAATGACTAATGCTCACGTCATTATTTTTTAAATTAGAATAGCCTCATGCCCTTCTTCAACACACCAATCATAATTATTTTTCTCAACTGCTAGCGTCTATTTTGTGCTAGGAAATACCTGTTGAAACATTCACTTATATTATTTACTTAGCTCAAGTCTGTACAATGATAGAACTCATCAATCTTGAAGGATGGGATTCAGTTGTCTTATCTATTGACAACTTTCCTTCTAATTTCTTTTTTTTTCTTATTTTAGAGAGAGAGAGAGAGCACACGAGAGAGGGACAGACGGAGAGAGAGAGGAGAGAGAGGGAGAGAGAGAGAGAGAGAGAGAGAGAGAGAGAGAGAGAGAGAGAGAGAATCCTAAGCAGGCTCCACATTCAGCATGAAGCCCGACATGGAGTTCAATCCCACAACCCTGGGATCATTATCTGACCTGAGCTGAAATTAAGAGTTGGACACTCAACCCCACTGGGCCACAAAGGTGCCCCCTACCTTCTAATTTCAAGAAGAGATCATGAGTACTACCATCGAGTAATAAAGGATTCTGAAAGGATTTTGTTCCTTTATTTGTCATTTAAGAGTCTATGAGACTGTAAATTCATGCTGGAAAACCTAAGGGAAAACAAATTCCAGGATTACTTTTCAAGCTAAGGGACAATTTCTTCTAAGTGAACCTTGCATGAACATTGTAAAACAAAAAATAAAAACAAAAGGGCCTTCAGAAATCCCCAGTGCTCCATGGAGTAGAGTCTGAAAACAACTCATTGTGTCCATCATCGACAATTTACAGTTGAAAAATCAGAGACACATAATATAAGCAATTGGTGGGAAGCTGGAAGACTAGAGTTTCTCTCCTGTCATATGTCTCCCCAATAATAGGTAGCATGCAGATCAGACTCCTGACAAGAAATAGCAGTCACTCTTGAGGATAATTTAGACATTCCTAATTTAGCAGCACTCTAGTTGATACATGTGACAATGCTCTAGAAAAATAAAAAAGGGCTTATTATTAAATTTTATAACATATTGTTAAACTACATTGAAAGTTTCCATTTCACTGAAATTAAAGCACAGGATCTGTACAGGCTCTTGGCCTTCTTTCACTTGTCCACAGTCCCTGACCTCTCTGACCACCTCTGCCTTTCCCTACCTGCTCCTGTGGCCACAACAGTCTTCTTGCTGCTCTTTAACATGCTGCCATACTCCCTCCACAGGGTCTCTGCTATAGTGGGATATCTGTGTGTCTCCCTCGCCTTGCTCTTTCCCTAGGGCTTTGTTCCAGCCTTCCTAGCAATCTAGTGATGATCAACCTAGTGGTGATCTGACCCACTGTAGCACTTTTCATTCTGTCTCTTACTTTCTTTAACATGGAACATCACATAATATACTACATAATTCACTTGTTTGCCTCCTAATTATTATCTCTCTTACTCCACTAGAATATAAGCTCTGTGAAGGCAGGGATTTTTGTCATTTTTCCCTCTATTGTCCCTGGCATCTAGAATACTGCCTGGCACACGGTAGGGGCTTAAAGTATTTGCCCAATAATTATAGGAGTGAATGGAAGAAGTGATCAAAAGAATGATCAAACCATGAAAGGAGGTATCCTGGGAAAGGAAAAAGGGGAGTAAGAATCTTAAAAGGGGCAACATAGATATCACTTTGCCTTTAGCTACTTCCTGCACCTCAGCTAGGGGTGTATCTTTCAAAACAAAAATCATTGAGAAGAGCATGAAATAGTCACCGACAGATGTCACTGCGGCAATAGAACATTAACAAGTGGCCTTAAAATGCAAGCATTTTCCCAGACAAGTATTGTATTTTTTTCAAGTAATAAAAAATGGATTCTTCTTTCTTATCCTGACAAATCTCTACTCTGAACTTAACACCAGAGTTAGCCAATTTTGAATAAGGGTCCTAAAAACAAAGCCAATCAGCAGTTAATATAAAGCAAATACAAATGCTGGAACACTTTTGTTTTTAGTTACCTACAAATCCCCAAACTCAACAAACTCTAGATAAAATCCTGGGGCTTTGTTTTGATGGAAAATGCTTTTCTTTCTCTTCTTCCTATTTTGATAGTGCAGGGAGAACCTAATGGAACACCAACAGTTCATTGCATTAGAAATACATACAGTGTTTCCTGCCTTTTTCCCTATAGCTCTAGACCTGGTGACCTGCCCCAAAAAAGCAAATTTCTGGGTTCTGGTGGTAAAGAATGCAGACATTTTACCGGAACAATGAACTAGAAAGACAGCTCAGTCATTTTCCTGAATCCTCCTCCTCCCAAACTTTCAGTTTCCTTCTGTCGAGATGTGTGTTGTAAGTAAGCAATGAACCATGGGGATCCTGCCCCAAGTCAAGAGCACACTGCACACACTGTACGTTAGCCAATTTGACAATAAATTATATATTTTTTAAAAGTAAAGCTATGCTTGTCAGTCAATAAATAAATAAATAAATAACACCTGAACTGAATTCATTCTCCCACCCCCTCCCTTCCACTATACTTATTTCTTTGAATCAGTGTGTTACAACATCTAAGGGAAAGTTATGGCAAAAAACACTCTCCTCAGAATCATAAAATGAGGCATAGGAATTCTAGAATGTCAAGATTTTAAGATGAAAAAGATGTGTATAGAATAACTGCATTGCAAAACAAAGGTAAAATCAAAGAGAACTAAGAGAAAAGAAAAATAAAAGTTAAGGAGAAGACAAATAAGAAAGAGAAAAAAACAAAGCAGGCATAGTTAGGAGAGAATAAAGAGAAGCATGAGAGATGACACTAAGTGTTGAGTAAAACAAAATGGCATGTTTGCTGCAAATGATAAGTAAGCTGGTTTCTGAGTAGCTACTCAAGGCTCTAAAGTCATTGGGCAGGTAGATTTAAGAAATCCACTTAGTTCTAACATTCTTAGATTGATCACCTCTGTTACAAAATCCCATGACACTTGTTACCAATATTCCCCTCTTCGAGCATCCGGGGCTTTCGGGAATTGCCTTCCACTTAGATCTGGAGCTGACAGTCCCCATTACATATTCATCAACCAAGACGGTTCTTTTTAAAGAGTAACCCAGTAACAGCTCTCTCAAAGGTACATTTAAAACTGCCAGCTCTTTCACTCACCCTTCTTAAGAATTCAGTAACTAGACTATTTAAAAACTATTACTGTGAAGCAAAGTAGGAGAAAGAACATTCCTGACAAAACTTCAAGTGTTCTAAATAATCAACAATCTAAAATTCTGGGCTCCCCATAATTCCTCATATGTTTCAGAAACAATCTCTTTATCATCACAAAATAAGCACAAGACTTGTATAACAAAACATATTTGGATGAGTTTGACATTTGTAGAAAGAAAGAAAATGAGTAGGATATGCCTTTCTGCCATGAATGGAAAATAAATTAAATCACCTCTTTAAAACATAAAGTATGACTTCTAAAAAGGAATTAAACAGTCTCTAAAGAGTTTTATACCATAAGTTTAATGCATAAAATGCATTAAATAAAATACATAAAATACATAAAATGCACTTATGTAAAATTATTAAAATATTGTTTCTTTAATACATCAATTTGATTCAAGTCTAGTCAATTTAATTGAGAAAGAATTATTAAACTTAAATAATATAATTTATGATTAGCTGCCTAATATATGGCAGATGCTTTTAATTCTGGTATACTATGTCCTTCCACAAATGGTGATGGAGTTAAACATGTAATTTTCTGAAAAGAAACAGCCTTATGTCCAGCTTATTTGAGTATCTCATGGTATGGATATGTCTCTTCAATGCCCACAAAGAACACTGACACACAATATTTAGCTTGCATATGTAAGAGAGCAATGCAGGCCAAAATTACAAAAAATAAATTTGAAAATGAAGAATTATCTATAGGAGACACGGTCAATCTTTTCTGGTACATTTTATCCCTTGATCAAGTGGGAAGCTGAGAAATAGAACACTATCCAATCTTCCTGGGTCATTTATAGAATTTCTGCATTACTCCCAACTGAATGTGTATTAAAGCATTCCGACACTCCTGGAAATGAGTTGATGATACTGTTTGCATTATAATAGCACACAGAATCTCTCTTATTAGGAACCATCAGAAATACTACTTCTTTATATAAAAGTCCAGAAAAGACACTGTCGCTTTTAACCTCATGCACACAGAGGATCATTAGGAGATTGTCCCCATTTCCCTTTCTACTTTAAACCTAAAGAAAAATTTCCAACTATCTTTGAAAACTACAAGTCCTTCTGAAGTATATTTGTATACTAGCTGACTTCAGCTTCATCGTATTGTTCCATCCTAAATTTCTTTCGGTTTGATTTATTTCCTTTTGTCTTCCTTTGGTACGCCTTCAAATCTATTCTGGAGCAAAGTTGGGTTGCAGTCCTTTCAGCTAACATGTAAACATGATTTTTAGGATTTCTCTATAAAAAGTCCCTACCATGTTTCTACCAGATTTTCTTCTACATATTTTCCTCCGGGATTTCTGTCCCCCAAACCGCCTTCCTAAATACTACTCTACTTGGCCTTTCACATTTTCGAAGAAAGATAAGGGGCTTGGTGTTTCAAAGACGTAATAAGTCCCCACACACATCTAGACATCGTGCCTCTATTATGCATAAACTTGAAAATTAAAGTTAATAATCTCTTTGATTTCTGTGAATCCAGTGAATAGCTTTTGAAACTTGGTATTGAGCCCAGAAAACGGTCCATGGGCTGTTTCAGCACACACACAAAACTCTCTCAAATGCTTGCATTTATGTGCTAAGTAGATAGTTATTTAGATCTTTTTCAACAAAAGATCTTAATTTACTGACTTAAACATTTAAACATATACTATGTGCCCAAAGGTCTTGAAATGTTGGGAGTCTTCAACAAAGACAAACATACATAAACAGATAAATTAAAATACATAAGTAATTTGAATGATAGAGATATGAATAAAATGTCATGGGACTCCAGAAGAACAAACAACCATGGAGGGTGGGGAGGGTGTTATATATATAAGTAAAGGAAAATGAAGAGAGATAAAAGAAAGAGAAAACAAGATAAATGGAAAGGTTTTCTTCTTATCAATGTTTCTGCCACCAAATTTTGCAGAACAATGCTCCCCAATTTCCTTTCCAGCTAGGCTTATCTTTCCAGGAGGCATTCTATAGACTTCAAAAGGTCAATTTTCACACACTATCTGTGAAAAAAATGCCAACTGCAAAAGATTCCCAAGAATCTGCAGCCCTTCTCCATATCACTGGTGGGGAGAGAAATCAAGGCCTTACCTTGACCTCTGCAACTCAAATCCATATATAGGAGAGTTGGTTCTTTCACCAATATATGAAAGGTGGATAAAAACCTCCCTCACAAAAGGGATTACAAAAAATTAAGTCAGAAGCATGAGAAAAGCAGAAGAGGCAGCAACAGAAATCTGAATTAGCTGGAGATGTGAATTAGTAATAAATATTAAAAAGAGTCCAAGACCAAAAAAAAAAAAAAAGGCAAGAAACAAGTTTTCAAAAAATTTTAAGTGTATTTATTTATTTATTTTGAGAGAGAGAGAAACAAGTGAGGGAGGAACACAAAGAGAAGGAGAGAGAGAAAAAATCCCAAGCAGGCTCCACACTGTCAGCACAGAGCCCAATAGGGGCTCATTCTCATGAACCATCAGATCATGACCTGAGCCAAGTCAAGGGTAGGCTGCTCAACTAATTGAGCTGCCCAGTTATCCCACAAGTTTTCGATTTTCTAAAATGTAACTGAAAGTCTTTCTTCTTCAGAAAGAAAATAAAGTCATTGAACTCTTTTAAACTAAAATTGAAAGGGGCCACATGTTGCAAATACTGACTTTCACCATGATGTCACTACAAAACAATGTATAGCAATTGTCATTAAGTGTACTGCAAATAGTTAATAAATGGCCCCAGAATCAGAATACCCCATGGAGTCACAGCAGGAAAAGTTTAGAAAAGTACCATTATATCATTTGAACAAAAGAAAGCTATTTAGCTATTGAGGTTTATAACAGATCAACTGGAGAAAAACAAATCACTACATGAAATTATTTTCTACTTACCCCCATCATCCTCTTCAAGAATGCATATTTTAAAAGGATACAAGTTATTATATTAAAAATTACTTTCTCTGTCATTGTATAAGCTACACCAAACAACAAAGAAAAAACTAAGTTACAAATTTCCTAGTATCAATTCCAACTATTATCTTTTACCAAACTAAAATATATATTACCACTACCTTTCAATCTAGTCCTCCTCCAGTATACAAAATCAATAATATAAAATATTTCATAACATTTTTAAAGTACCTTAAAATTTTAGAAGAGAATATAAATGTTTCAGAAAAGTAGAGAAAGACATATTAGAGAAGAATAAAATGAAAATACCACACTAATCATGATGTAAAACACAGGACATGGACAACTGTTAAGAGAACTGTCAATGAAACTGTAATTTAGTTCTTCTGTATCTATACCTGGCTATTTCCTGCCAAGTAATCAATGTAACTTTTAACATGAACAATACAGTGTACTTAACAGGATCAATACTTTTAGTTGTGTGGGGTTTTTTTTTTATTTTTAATGTTTATTTTTGAGAGAGAGAGCAAGCGGGGGAGGGGCAGAGAACGAGGGAGACACAAAATTTGAAGCAGGCTCCAGGTTCTGAGCTGTCAGCACAGAGCCTGATGCGGGGCTCAAACTCATGAACCATGAGATCATGACCTGAGCCGAAGTCGCTCAACCGACTGAGCCACCCCAGGAGCCCCTGTGTTTTTCTTTTTAAAACGAAATACACTTTTATGTAATTGATTTATTCTCGGGTGCCATCATGTTAGAACCCTTCATCTCTGAAGATATTTGCATTAAGGAATCTACCTTGGCCCTTGATCAACTGTAGGATTGAAGAAATTCAGAGCCCTACATGGAACAACATTTCCTACCTCCTATCTTTCATTTGTTGCTCATCTTAGGGAGTACAGTCCATCGAGTGAACACTAAGCAGTGTTTCAAAAGCATCTGACATTTAAAAAGGGTCATTCTGGGTTGGGTGTGGGCCCCCCATTCTGGGCTTCAGTAGAAAGAAGAAAGACATAAGCGCATCCCTCCAGAGACTAGGGTAAATACAGGATTATAAACACTGAGTTTGCTTTGCAGACCTTTGGAAAAGAGCCTAGAATAAAATCCTTAACACTGTGGGTTATTGTTGGTTTTAAAGGGAACTCATGAGGAAGTAATAAATAATGATGTGAAATAATGAAAATAATTATAATAACCATAGCAAACACTTATACCAAGCCCAATGCAACAGTCTGGATGCTAATTCTATGTTTTAACATGCATGAAGTCATATAATTCTCAAAACAGCCCTATGTAGTAGATGCTATTCTTACTGACATTTGACAGATGAGGAAACTGAGTACAGGGATTAAGAAATTTGCCCAAGGTTACAAAGCTGGTAAATGATATTTCATGCTATACTCTGTTATTACAAGTCCAAATTGAGTTTCTAAAGACTTTTTCTCTATAAGTCAATGTGGGGGAAAATCAAAATTCTTAACTCTAACACTCATGCTACTATTTTAGGAAAATTTGGTGATAGATACATATCTGATTAGTAATGATGCCCTTCAATTTACTCTCCACTTATGGATCAGTCCACTGAGAAGTCAGAAATTTATTATACCAAACTGAAAACTTTTTAGAAAGGAATTAAACAACCAAATTTCATAAAACATTGCTGCACAAATGTGATTCTTAATTCTTAAGACAAATACAAAGTGCTTTCCCACTTTCAGGCTCCATATAAAGCTGACATTAATCTTTCTTTCTTCCCAGCCAATAATACAAAATACTTTAAAAGACAACAAAAGATGCAAAGAGAAAAACAACCAAAAAGAAAAATCTTAAGATACATTTGAACACTGTACAGTTTTTAAAAGATTACTCAAAATTTATATTTAGTGAAACTTGTATCTCTATGTCCTCATTATCTCTGAAGTTAAGAAAAGGATCAAGAAAAGCACAAGGAAGGCAATAAAGGAAGAGAGTCAGAGTGGAGAGGTAAGGTGGCCACCATCTTCGAAGGCAATAGACAGAAATTTCCTTTTGGCATTCTCAGCCCAACTCAGGATGTGGAGCCTCAACCTCAGGTGGTGGCTACCACTGGCCACCTGAAGCAGTAATTCACAAACTTTTATATACACGATAATAACTGGACAATTCCAGTGCCCTATCCCCTAGAATTCTAACTCAGCAGCCTTGAAAGTGGAGCATAAGAATTTTCAATTTAACAAGACTCCTACTGATTTTGTTTGAGTTAGCTGCAGATCATAATCTAAGAAATACAGAAGAGAAATTTAAGACTTAGTACCTAGTAAGCATGGCACAGTACTTTACATCACACACTTTTAGAACATTCTGGGCTCCTACCTGTTTCAACATCCTTAGACCCGTGTTCTTCATCAGGAGGTGTAGACGGTGGCCAAACAGGTGGGACTCGTCGGGGAAACTGCCCTTCTGTGTAATCCAGTGAGTGAGTGGGTTGGCTGACTGCAGCCCAGGTGTAAAGTTGATCTTGCTATATTTAAAATTTTTTAAATAAAAATAAAAAAATAAAATGTAAAGCTATTTTAGTTCAATCATGAAAAAAATGAAGTTTTTTTAATTGTTACATTACAACATCATTTTTATCTTATACATACATATGCAGGGTGTGTGTGTGTGTGTGTGTGTGTGTGTATCAAACATTAAAACAGCATTGCCTACTATCCAATGTAGATTCATAATGGCAACATTCATTCACACAATTATTTCAATTTCATAACCATACTTGTCTCAAATTTTTCTTTCTTTTTCAATTTATTTTTTTTTTAATATTTATTTTGAGACAAAGAGAGAGAGAGTGCATGGGGGAGGGGCTAGCACAGAGAATCCCAAGCAGACTCCACACTGTCAGGACAGAGCCTGAATCAGAACTCAATCTCATGAACCATGAGATCATGACCTGAACTGAAACTAAGAGTTGTAATCTTAACTGCCTGAGCCACCCAGGCACATCTCAATTTCTTTTCTTTTTTTTTTTTTTCAACGTTTTTATTTATTTTTGGGACAGAGAGAGACAGAGCATGAACGGAGGAGGGGCAGAGAGAGAGGGAGACACAGAATTGGAAACAGGCTCCAGGCTCTGAGCCATCAGCCCAGAGCCGGACGCGGGGCTCGAACTCACGGACCGCGAGATCGTGACCTGGCTGAAGTCGGACGCTTAACCGACTGCGCCACCCAGGCGCCCCTCAATTTATTTTCTATAGAAAAATATAATTGTTTTTTTGTGGTGGAGATTCCGTGTGCATCTGCAAGGAAATATAAGACCAGAAAATCCAGACATTCAGAGAACTCCCTGAACTAGAATCTTTAAGACATTTAAATATGATGTCCCTTTAAAATCTGTTTAAACACTTGTGGCAAAGTCAAAGGACAGGCTGTACTTGGGCACCGCAGAACAATAATAGCTTCCTTGCCTTCCACAACAAAAAGCCTAGGAAACCAACTTATCATGGGTCCAGGCTTCAAAATGTTTGGGACAAAAACCACGAAAAAGTAAATGAACTTGCCAAGAGTAAAAAAATTGGACAGGGATCTTCTGGCAAAGAAAGTGCTTCCCAGCTGAAGACTAACAGAATCTGGACAGAATGAGAAGGCTCATAACTACACCTAATGCCAGGAAGCAAAGTGGAAATCTCACAAAGGAGGCCACTTTGAGGCCTATAAACACCTTGGAAAATTTCTCATTAGGATTTCGGAATTACATGTTTAACCATTTTAGGATGCATGCACTCAAAATATACATGCCCTAGGTTCTCTCCATGATATTTTCCTTACTCGTAGGTATATTTGCCTATAGCTCATGGTCAACCTAAAGTAAAACAAAGAGAATAACAGTATTGTAGAGCTGAAGAGCAAATGCAAAACAAAACAAAACCAACAACAACAGCAAAAAACCGCACTGTAACCACTGTGTTGAGACTATAAGGCAAACCCAGTTAACCCAGGACAGGCATTGCCATTTCTATAATGCATTTAACAAATTAACCTAATAAATTCACAAATTATTGTTCAGCATGGACAGTAAGACACAGTGTATATATCTGTAGTTTAAGCTTTAACTTTACAGACACTGGCCCTATTTGAGAATTCAGATTCCTGGATTTGGCTAGTGTTACATAAGGGTCACATTGCAGACCTGGCTAAGCATTTCAGCTTTCCATACTGTGTCAACTGTTCATACACATTTTTTGAATGTTTATTTATTTTTGAGAGAGAGACAGAGTGCAAGTGGGGGAGGGGCAGAGAGAGAGGGAGACACAGAATCCAAAGCAGGCTCCAGGCTCCGAGCTGTCAGCACAGACGTGGGGCTCAAGCACATGAACCATGAGATCGTGACCTGAGTCCAAGTTAGACGCTTACCCGACTGAGCCACCCAGGCGCCCCATTCAACTATTCCTCTCTTGATCGACAGCAAAGGCTTTGCTTTGCAGCCTACTGCGTGTCAGAAATAGCTTTTCGCCGGTGAAATTAGTAGTTCGTTTAATTAACATGATGTTGGAAATGAGATCTCAGTAGTGAAACTGAAGTAATTCCGTCTACGAGGATTGACAAAAATATCAGAGAATATCCTCATTCTTAAAAGAACAGAGTAAGACTTGGGTGAGGGATGATGTCAAGGCTTGATGCTCTGACAGCAGTGCGTCCAGCCACTGCTTTAGGAAAATGTCTCCTTGCCTGCTGCCAAACGTTAGGCACAGAATCCTGCCTCTTTCGTTTCTGCAATACCTAAACCTTTCATGGAAAGTGTAGTCAAGCACCTACCCAGGCAGCAAGCTATACATTCCCTGACAAAGCAACTCTTGCCTAGAGAGCTTTATCATCCTAATAACAGACCCACTCAGCCTCTGACTTTGTGCCACATGAAAAAGGCAGCAACAACTAAGGGGATAAACGGTTTCACTTTAGCATTGGACAATTCACCAAAACACAAAGTATATTGAAAGCACTTTATAAAACTTCATATAAACAAACAGCAACAACAACAAATTCGGTTCAGTCCAGTTTTTTAGCTACGCTCCAGTATTGTAATATATCACAATGCTATGATGGTAATCTCAAAACCCTTCCTTCACAGCAGAGCTCTACTAGCAGAAAATAAGCAAAACACAAATTTCTTTTGTGGCTTTTTAACACCTACAAATGCCACCTCTTCAACCTAGCATTTAATTTTTTCTATATGACTCTCATCCACCCACCCAAATCCATCCCTCCATGTTCCCTAAGTCAAACTTCACTCCATTACCATAACTCCCCAGTTCTCCTCATTATGGAATGTAATCTCTCAGTAAAAGTCTAGCTGAAGCTCCGCCTCACATGGACCACTCATGCATCAGAACACTGATACAGCACCCTGCCACCATTCATTTTCAGAAGTAACGGTATGCCATCCAGGATGGTGGCATAACACCTTACTGAGTGCATCTAATCTTTCCTCAAATTGACTGGAAACTCCTTCAGCCCATGAAGTATGCACACAGGTCCTACAAATCTCCCCTAGCAATTGACAACGCTAGGATGACTACATAAAAGCCACTTAACTGAACTAACAGAATTGGCAGATAAAAAAGAAGTAAAAAGATGGTTTGTCAGTATGAGCAGGGGCAGTGGCTCATTTTCTTCATACACATAACAAGATACCAAACAGGTACTTTCTGGATGCCACATGGAAAACAAATCTATTATATTATCTGTTTTATCTAAACCTATCAGCAATTATGCAATATAAAGAAAAATAGGAACAGGGTCAACCTGGCAGCAAAGTAGGGGGACCCGAAGTTCCCCCATCCCTCAAACACAGCGGTGTTGAGGTCACAGAACTTGGAATTCCAAGAG
This sequence comes from Prionailurus viverrinus, assembly GCF_022837055.1. Taxonomy (NCBI): domain Eukaryota; kingdom Metazoa; phylum Chordata; class Mammalia; order Carnivora; family Felidae; genus Prionailurus; species Prionailurus viverrinus. Next base: position 7,002,065 of record NC_062577.1, read on the forward strand.
TATGAGCTGCAGAGTGACAGAGACATCTCCAGGGGCCCATGGGGACAACTTGGTGGGCCATAGGTACACGATTGAAAACTTGGAGAGATAAAATGGGAGGCATAGGAAGAGAGGGGAGGGATCCCTTTCTTTGGAGAGACAAAAGGAAGAGAAAGAGAGGCTGTTGAAGTGTAGGACTGTATTTGGACCAGAGAAAACCCATGGACCGGGGAAGAGAAAAAAAAGAGAAAGATCTAATTTCTAAGTGCCTGGCTTTCTCTGGACTGGGGCCAGCTGCCCTGTTCACGTGCCTGGGGAGAAGGGGAGCCAGTCCCAGTCTTGGTAACTAGCACAGAGGTGCAGTCCTCAGTGAGAGGAAGCAATCCCCTCCCTTGAGTGCTCTCTGAAGAAGGCATATAGCCATTCCAAGGACAAAAGACCCACCAGTCAGAGGCCCTTTGTCGGCTGGCTGGGCTAAGGGGCTGTACCCTAGAACCAGGGTGTACAGGTGGGATCCTTTAAGACTGATGGTTTGAATCCCAACCAAGCACCAGGGAAGCACAGGAGACTGTGGAGCGGGACAGACGGCCTCGTTTGCACCAGCTCAGCACTGTGGGGAGCCAGAGGCCCTCTATCACTGGGGTGGAGTGGCATTTTTCTGGAACTGGGGTGAGCAGAGCGAGATCCTTTAAGACAATGGGGTTTGAATCCCAGCCATGTGCCAGGGAGGTGCAGGAGATGATGGAGTGGGACAAACCACCCTGTTCCCGCCCACGCAGCACTGTGAGGAGCCAGAGGCCCTTTGTAATCTGGCTGGGCAGAGTGGCACTTCCCTGAAACCGTGGGCATGTAGTGGGACCCTTTAAGACATGGGGCTGAGCACCTGGGAGGTGCAAGAGACGGTGGAGCAGAACATACCCAGCCTGCTCCCACATGCACAGCACTGTGCAGATGGCTTAAACAGAGTGTTTGGGACACCCAGTCTGGGGAGGAGAGACTGGGCTGTCACCATTTTTATCCCCATCACCAACAAGATGAGGCTTTACGGAACAACGGGCCCACAGTGGAGGCAGGACCTGCCTCCTACCAAGCCACACCCCTCCAAGTCTGGTCACTGTGAATTTACCAGTGTTTGATTGGCACTGACCAACCAGACAACCCCTTCCTCCAGACCAGCACAGCCACTGGCTCCAAGGCACCCAGCGGTTTTGCATTTTCTGATTTGATTCTTGGTCAATTCTTATTTTATATATATATTCCTTTTTATTTCCTTCCTTTCCTTCCTCTAGTTTCTTTGTTCTCTAGTCTGGTTATTCTGGTTGTTGGTTTCTTTAAGCAGACATATTGAATCTATTATTTTTACACCTCTTCTGTATCTCCTTCTTATTTATCTTCCTCTCTCTCTCAGGATTAAGTCATATTATGGTTACTCTGGTCAATTTTTTTTTTTTTCCTTTTTGCCCACCCCGGTCATTTCTCTCTTTGTATGTGATAAGGCTTCTTCCACCACCACCCTCTTTTTAAAATTGTTTTTCCAGGGTTACTTCATGGTGGAAGGTCCAAACCACTACTAAAAGTAGGGAGACAAAGCAACCAGAGTCACAACAACAGAGAGCATGTAACATATTACAAAAACACCTCCTGAAAGGCCAGGCCCTGGACAGTGTATAACCCCTTTTTAATATAGTAGTGCTCGCAGGTACAGGACACATTAACAAACTATTACAACAAGTAAGGGACGGAATACTAGCCAAAATGATGAAAAGGAAGAATTCACCTCAAAAGAAACTCCAGGAAGAATGGTGGCCAGAGAATTGCTCAAAACAGATATAAACAAGATATTTGCTAAGAATTTAGAATAATAGGCATAAGATTAATCACTGGGCTTGAAAAAAACAGGACAGCAGAGAATCTATTGCTGCAGAGATCAAGGAACTAAAAAATAGTCATGACGAATTAAAAATGCTATAAAGCAGGTGCAAAATAAACTAATTGCAGTAAGAATAAGATGAAAGAAGCAGAGTGGAGAATAAATGAAATAGAAGATAAAATTATGGAAAATGATAAAGCCGAGAAAAAGAGAGATAAGAAAATATTAGACCATGAGGGGAGAATAAGAGAACGAAGTGATTCAATGAAACTTAACAATATCCATATCATAGGAGTTCCAGAAAAAGAGAGAGAGAAAGGGGCAGAAAGATTACTTGAATAAATTATAAATGAGAACGTTCCTATTCTGTGGAAGGAAGCAGATATCCAACTCAAGGAGGCACAGAAAACTCCCTTCAGATTTAACAGGAATAGGTCTTCTCCATGGCATATCATAGTGAAACTGGCAAAATACAAAGATAAAGAGGGAATTCTGAAAGCAGCTAGGGACAAATGGACCTTAAACTACAAGGGTAGGCACATAAAGGTAGTAGCAGACCTGTCCGCCAAAACTTAGCAGGCCAGAAGGGAGTGGCAGGAAACATTCAATGTGCTGAATAGGAAAAATAGGCAGCCAAGAAGTCTCTATCCAGCAAGGCTGCATCCAGAATAGAAGGAGGGATAAAGGCTTTCCCAGACAGACAAAAACTGAGGGAGTTCATGACCACTAAACCAGCCCTGCAAGAGATCGTAAGGGGTACTCTGTGAGTGGAATGCTGCAAAGACTACAAAAGACCAGACATATCACCACAACCATGAAACCTACAAATAACACAAGGACACTAAATCCATATCTTTCAATAATAATGCTGAATGTAAAAGAACTAAATGTTCCAATTAAAAGACAGAGGGTATCAGAATGGATTAAAAAACAAGATCCAGGAGCGCCTGGGTGGCCCAGTCAGTTAGGTGTCTGACTCAGCTCAGGGCATGACCCCAGGGTTTGTGAGTTCAAGCCCTGTGTCGGGCTCTATGCTGACAGGCTCAGAACCTGCAGCCTGCTTCAGATTCTGTGTCTCCCTCTCTCTCTGCCCCTCCCCCACTCACGCTCTGTCTCTGTCTCTCTCAAAAATAAATAAACATTAAAAAAATTTAAAAAAAAAAAAGATCCATCTATATGCTGTCTACAAGAGAACCATTTTTAGACCTAAGGACAACTTCAGATTGAAAGTGAGGGGATGGAGAACCATCTATCATGCTATGGAAGTCAAAAGAAAGCTGGAGTAGCCATACTTACATCACACAAACTAGATTTAAACTAAAGTCTGTAAGAAGAGATGAAGAGGGGCATTTTATCATATTTACGTGGTCTATCCATCAAGAAGAGCTAACAATTATAAATGCTTATGCCCCCAACTGAATTCACCCAAATATATAAAATAATTAATCACAAACATAAGCAATCTTATTAATAAGAATATGGTAATTTCAGGGGACTTAGTGAATGGACAGATCTTCTAGGCAAAATAAAAAAAAAAACAATGGCCTTGAATGATCCATTGGACCAGATGGACTTGACAGATACATTCAGAACTTTTCATCCAAAAGAAGCAGTATACACATTCTTCTCAAGTGCACATGCAAAATTCTCCCAGACAGATCACATACTGGATCATGAGAGAGGCCTCCATAAAAATAAAAGAATTGAGATCACACCATGCATATTTGCAAATAACAATGCTATGACACTTGAAATCAAGTTTGAAATCATTTCAATCACAAGAAAAAAATGGGAAAACCCCAAAGGAATGGAGGTTAAAGAGCAACCTACTAAACAATGAATGGGTCAGCCAGGCAATTAAAAAAGAAATTTAAAAAACATATGGAAGCAAATGAAAATGAAAACACAACAGTCCAAACTCTTTGGGATGCAGCAAAGGCAGTCCTAACAGGAAAATACACTGCAATCCAGGCCTATCTCAAGAAACAAGAAAAATCCCAAATACAAAACCTAATGACTCATCTAAAGGAATTAGAAGCAGAACAGCAAAGAAACAAAGAAACCCCGTGGCCAGCAGAAGAAGAGAAATAAAGATTAGAGCAAAAATAAACAATTTAGAATTTTTTTAAAAAGGTAGAATACATCAATGAATGTAAGAGCTGGGTTTTTGAAAAAATAAACAAAATTGATAAACCCCTAGCCAAACTTCTCAAAAAAGGAAAGAGAGGACCCAAATAGATTAAATCACAAAGGAAAAAGGACAGATCACATCAACACCACAGAAATACAAACAATTATCAGAGAATACTATGACAAATTACATGCCAACAAACTGGACAACCTGGAAAAAATGGACAAATTCCTAGACACCCTCACACTAACAAAACTCAAATGGGAAGAAATAGAAAATTTAAACAGACCCATAACCAACAAATAAATTGAATCAGTTGTCAAAAATCTCCCAACAAATAAGAGTCCTGGACCAGATGGCTTCCCAGGGGAATTCTATCAGACATTTAAGGCAGAGTTAATACCTATACTTCTCAAGCTATTCCAAAAAATATAAATGAAATGAAAGCTTCCAGACTCATTCTATGAGGCCAGCATTATGCTGATTCCCAAACTAGAGAGAGAGCCCAATAAAAAGGAGAATCACATGTGGATGCAAAAATTCTCAAGAAGATACTAGCAAATCAAATTCAACAGCATATAAAAAGAATTATTCACCATGATCAAGTGGGATTCACTCCTTGGCTGCAGGGCTGGTAATTCTATACATCACATTAATAGAAGAAAGGATAAGAACCACATGATCCTGTCAATAGATACAGAAAAAAGCATTTGAGAAAATATAGTATCCTTTCTTAATTAAAACCCTCAAGTTGGGATAGAAGGAACATACATAGCTTAACATCATAAAAGCCATATATGAAAAGCCCACAACTAATATCATCCTCAGTGGGGAAAAACTTTCCCCCTGAGATCAGGAACATGAAGGGGATGTCCACTCTCACCATTGTTTAACATAGTGTTGGAAGTACTTGCCTCAGCAATCAGACAACAACATGAAATAAAAGGCATCCAAATTGGCAAAGAATAAGTCAAGCTTTCACTTTTTGCAGATGAAATGATATTCTACATGGAAAACCCAATAGACTCCACCAAAAAGATGCTAGAACTGATACATGAATTCAGCAAAGTCGCAGGGTACAAAATCAATGCACAGAAATGGGTTGCATTTCTATACACCAATAATGAAGCAGCAGAAAGGGGAATCAAGAAATCAGTCTCATTTACAATTGGACCAAGAACCATAAAATACCTAGGAATAAACTTAACCAAAAATGTAAAATATCTGTATGCTGAAAACTATAGTAAGCTTATGAAGGAAATTGAAGAAGACACAAAGAAATGGAAAAACATTCCATGCTCATGGATTGGAAGAATATATATTGCTAAAATGTCAATACTATCCAAAGCAATCTACACATTCAATGCAACACCAATGAAACTTGCACCAGCATTCTAGTCAAAGATAGGACAAACAATCCTAAAATTTGTATGGAACCACAAAAGACCCTGAATAGCCAAAGCAATCCTGAATAAGAAAACCAAAGCTTGAGGCATCACAATCCTAGACTTTAGCCTCTACCATAAAGCTTAAATCATCAAGACACTATGGTATTGGCACAAAAACAGACACATAGACCAACGGAATAGAATAGAGAACCCAGTATTGGACACACAAATGTATGGCCGACTAACCTTTGACAAAGCAGGAAAGAGTATCCAATGGAAAAAAAGACAGTCTCTTTAGCAAATGGTGCTGGGACAACTGGACAGCAACATGCAGAAGAATGAAACTAGGCCACTTTCTTACACCATTCACAAAAATAAACTCAAAATGGATAAAAGACCTAAATGTGAGACAGGAAACCATCAAAACCCTAGAGGAGAAAGCAGGCAACAACCTCTTTGACCTCAGCCACAGTAATTTCTTGCTCAACACATCTCCAAAGGCAAGGGAATTAAAAGCCAAATGAACTATTGGGACCTCATCAAGATAAAAAGCTTCTGTACCACAAAAGAAACAATCAACAAAACTAAAAGGCAACTGGCAGAATGGGAGAAGACACTTGCAAATAACATATCAGATAAAGAGTCTGTATTCAAAATTTATAAATAACTTACCAACTCAACACCCAAAAAACAAATAATCAGTGAAGAAATGGGCAGAAGACATGAATAGACACTTTTCCAAAGAAGACATCCAGATGGCCAACAGACACATGAAAAGATGTTCAATATCAGTCACCATCAGAGAAATACAAATCAAAACCATGATGAGATACCACCTCACACCAGTCAGTGGCTAAAATGAACAACTGAGGAAACAATAGATGTTGGTGAGGATGTGGAGAAACGGGAACCCTCTTGCACTGTTGGTGGGAATGCAAACTGGTGCAACAGCTCTGGAAAACAGAGTGGAGGTTCTTAAAAAATTAAAAATAGAACTACCCTACAACCCAGCAATAGAGCACTACTAGGAATTTATCCAAAGGATACAGGAGTGCTGGTTCATAGGGGCACTTGTACCCCAATGTTTATAGCAGCACTTTCAACAATAGTCAAGTTATGGAAAATGCCCAAGTGTCCATCAACTAATGAATAGATACAGAAGATGTGGTTTACACATACAATGGAATACCACTTGGCAATGAGAAAGAATGAAATCCTACCATTTGCAGCAATGTGGATGGAACTGGAGGGTATTATGCTAAGTGAAATAAGTCAGTCAGAGAAAGACAGATATCATATGGTTTCACTCATATGTAGAACTTGGGAAACTTAACAGAGGACCATGGGGGAAGGGAAGGTAAAAAATTAGTTTCAAACAGAGGGGGAGACAAATCATAATAGACTCTTAAATACAGAGGGCTGATAGAGGGGACATGGGGGAGAGCAGGAAATGGGTGATGGGCATTGAGAAGGGCACTTGCTGGGATGAGCACTGGGTGTTGTATGTAAGTGATGAATCACAGGAATCTACCCCCAAAACCAAGAGCACACGGTATACACTATATGTTAGCTAACTTGACAATAAATTATATATAAAAAATAAAAATGTGGAAACCATTCTAAATTTAAAAAGAAAGAAAAGAAAAAGAAAAATATGTGTAGCCAATGCTCCTGGGATATAATCAGTGCTACCATAGACAAATCTTTTAACCTTCTGAAGTCTTGATATTCTTATCAGTAAATCAGGAAAAACACCCGCCTGGTCTTTTTTATGGGGCTGGCATGAAGCAGGAGCAGAAAGAGCTATGAAAGCCTATGTGGAAAGAACTATGAAAATGACATGTTATTCAAATATAACACACCATGAATACCACTTGTTTTGATTGTTTTAAATCTATGTTTGATTAGAATAATCATACATCATTTCTTATATTGAAAAAAGTCCTTTTCAGAGGAATTCAAAGTCATCATCATATCTACACATCAAGATACAGAACCAACACTAAATCTTTGCTTTAGGATGAGAAACTAGTTTCAGCAAACCTTGGTCTACAGAGTTTTCTTGGCATTTGTGCTGAATGTCCTTAAATTTTGAATTCAATTATAATTAATGTGGTCTCTCCTCGACCATCCATGAATGTCTTTTACTTTCTTCTATTTCCATTTAACATGTCAGGAATGTATTTGTTACTTTCCCAAGTAGGGTCGCCTTACTCCAGCTACCATATCCTACCTATATCCACCTTTTCCCCAGGACATTATTCTGTACATATAGCTGACATACAATGAGTATTTAGGAACCAGAAAGGTTAGGAGCAATAAAAATGGGCTTTTTTTGACAAATCAAATCATAATTTTATATCTGGGTTAAAACTGAAATATGTTTTCCATAGCACTACTATATTCTTTTAAATTCTTGAACTCTGTTTTGATTTTAGTTGAACTGGATCATGTCTTTCTGTTTAAGAGAAATAAATTTTCTACCATAGGCAGATCGGAAGATTTAAAATCATATACTAAAAGTGACATAAATAGACCATAGGCCCACTATCTCTAAAAAGAAAAAAACGTTACTGGTAGCAGATATTTACCTACCTTTTAACTGAGTTGTAAATAATAATCCCCCAAATAACTCGGAACTATAATCCATAGTTGATTTTAGAGAAACCACTAGAAAATATAAAGCTCAAAATTAGGCATTCTAAAAGTGCTTCACTGAGATTTTTCAAGCCAAGGTAAGGGTTTGGTTACCACCTTAAAATATCTCCAATTCACGTTTTTCTGACAGTACTTTATACAAGAAAATTTCATTGTCCATTAATCTGTATGTTAAAGCAGAAACTACTCTTTGAGAGGAAAAATTGCCCTTCTGGCAATTCTGATGACTCATCCGTGAATGGAGATGGGATATCCACATATATGGGAATAAATCTGATTTTGGGTTCCTCACTCCCTCAGAAGCTCTCCGCACTGCCCAAGCTCAAGTGTCTATCAAGGCTAACAGATCTATATTTGACTGCTAAAATATAGAACTGCAACTCAGATATTCCAAGTACAATCTCCCATCAAATATCAGAAGTTTGACTGAGGGTGAATATATCTTTTCAAATCAGTGTTTGAGTTTTCTTTGAGTTAATACCCAGTGGTGGAATTCCTGGATCATATGGTAATTCTATTTTTAATATTTGGAAGGAAATATTTTAATATTTGGAGGAAACTCAATACTGTTTTCAACAGTTGTTGCACCAATTTATATTCCCACCACAGTGTACAGGGTAACCTTTTCTCCACATCCTCATCAACACTTGTTATTTCTTGTTATTTCTTGTCTTTTTTATCCTAGCCATTCTGACTGATATGGTGTTGTCTCATTGAGGTTTTTATGTGCATTTCCCTGATAAGTGATATTAAGAATCTTTTCTTGTATCTGCTGGCCATCTGTTGTCTTCTTTGAAAATGTCTATTCAGGTCTTTTGTCCCTATGTTCATTGCAGCATTATTTACCATAGCCAAAATATGGAAGCAGCTTAAGTGTCCATTGATAGATAAATGGATAAAGAAGATGTGGCACACGCACACACGCGTGTGTGCATGCACACACACACACACACACACACACACACACACACGATCTGCCTAAAGACAAAGGTGAGTGGAGTATAAAATTAAAAACGAATTGGCAAGCCAGGATTCAAAGGACACACGTCTACAGAGGCTAGGTAAATGTGTTACTTTTTTTACCCCTCTGAGGGATTCTGTAAGAATTTGGGTGAACTTTATCAGGAGAAAAGGCTAGAGGATGGTACTCCCAAAAGGATGTTGGCCCTAGTAGCACCCCTCACTTTGGGCTATGATCTAAAAGACACTAGGAATAAAGGTAAACTACAAGGAGATAGGTCTTCTTGGGCTGAAATTCAGCTTCAAACACGTGAATCCCTGAATGTACTTCAAGGTGATCTTGGAATTTTATTGCCCCAGGTCCCTGGCAAAAACAAGCATAAATTCTACCTGGAATAGAATTCTGTCAATCTAGGCAGCTACATAACATAATAATGAAAATGAAAAAACAATGGTGCACAACCTTTGGGATGAAGCAAAGTGGTCCAAATAGGGGAGGAAGCAATATAGGCCTACCTCAAGAAGCAAGAAAAATCACAAAAAAACCAACCTAACCTTACATCTAAAAGATTAAAAACAAAAAACAAAACAAACAAACAAACAAACAAAAAAACAAATGAAGCCTACAGGCCTACAGCCAGTGGAAGAAAGAAAATATTAAACATTAGAGCAAAAATAAATGATACAGAAGCTAAAAAATTAAAAAATAAAAACAGTAGAATAAATAAATGAAATCAGGAACTGGGCCTTTGGAAAAATTAATAAAATTGGTAAACCTCTAGCCAAACTTACCAAAAAGAGAAAGACCCTAAATAAATAAAATCACAAAGGAAGGAGGAGAAATAATAACCAAAACCACAGAAATACAATTATAAGAGAATGTTAAAAAAGTATATATGACAACAAATTGGCAAAACTAGAGGAAAAAAACCTATAAAAATGGATAAATCCTTAGAAACATATAAACTCCCAAAACTGAAATAGGAAGAAATCAAAAACTGTTGCTGTAACCAGCAACAAAATTGAATTTGTAATCAAAAAACTCTCAACAAACAAAAGTCCAGGGCCAGAAGGCTTCATGGGAGAAATCCACCAAATATTTAAGGAGTTAATATCTATTCTCAAACTATTGCAAAAAATAGAAAAGGAAGGAAATCTTCCAAATTCATTCTATGTAGCCAGCATTACCCTGATATCAAAACCAGATAAAGATGCCATAAAAAAAGAGAGCTATGGGTCAACAACTCTGTTGAACACAGATGCAAAAATTCACAATAAAATACTAGCTAACCAAATCCAACAATACATTACAGAAATCACTCACCAACATCAAGTGGAATGTATTCCTGTGTTGGAAAGGTGGTTCAATATTCACAACTCAATCATGTGACACAGCACATTAACGAAAGACAGGAGAAGAACTGTATCATTTCAATAGATGCATTTGACAAATTACAACATCTATTCATGATAAAAAAAAAACCTCAAAAAGTAGGTTTAAAGGGAACATACCCCAAAATAATAAGGGATATCTATGAAGAACCCACAGCTAATATACTGCCCAGTGGAGAAAAACCAAGACATTTTCCTCTGTGGTCAGGAACAAGACAGGGATGTCCAAAACAAAATGTCAAAATTACATCAGCATTTTTCACAGAACTAGGAAAAAATTCTACAATTTGTATGGAACCAAAAAAGACCCTGAAATACCAAAGCAATCTGTCTTTTAAATGTTTATTTATTTTTTTTTTTTGAGAGAGAGAGAGAAAGTGAGAGATAAAGAGCATGCATGCAGGGGAGGGGCAGAGAGAGAGAGGGAAATGAGAATTCCAAGCAGGCTCTGCACTGTCAGTGCCCTCTCAGTGCAGAGCCTGACCCAGGGCTCAAACCCGTCAACTGTGAGATCATGACTTGAGCTGAAATCAAGAGTCAGAAGCTTGACTGACTGAGCCACCCAGGTGCCCCCAAAGCAATCTTGAAAAAGAAAAGCAAACCTAGAGGCATTACAAGTCCAGACATCAGGTTATATTACAAAGCAGTAGTGCTCTAAACAGTATGGAACTGGCACAAAAATAGACAAAAATAGATAAATGGAACAGAATAGAAAACCCAGAAAAGAACCCACGATTATATGTTCAATTAATCTTTGACAAAGCAGGAAAGAATGTCCTGTGTAAAAAGATGGTCAAACTGGACAACAACACGCAAAAAAATGAAAGTGAACCACTTTCTTACACCAAGCAAAAAAAATAAATTCAAAATAGATTGAGGTCTTTAATCCAAGTCCTGAAAATACAAAAATCATAGAGAACACGGGCCTTTTTAACATCAGCCTTAACAATTTCCTTCTAGATATGTGTCCTGAGGCAAGGAAAACAAAACCAAAAATAAACTATTGGGACTTCATCAAAAAAGAAAACTTCTGCACAGCAAAGGAAACAATCAACAAAACCTACAGAATCAGAGAAGCTATTTGCAAATGACATACGCAATATAGGGTTAGGATCCAAAATCTATAAAGAATTATAAAACTCAACACCCAAATCATAAATATCCAATTAAAAAATAGACAGAAGACATGAATAGACATTTTTCCAAAGATGACACGCAGATAGATGGCCAACAGGCACATGAAAAGATGTTCAAAAATCACTGATCATCAGGGAAATACAAACGAAAACCACAATGAGATTTCACCTCACACTTGTCAGAATGGCTAAAATCAATAATGCAGAAAACAAAAGATGTTGGCAAGGATACAGAGAAAGGGAACACCCTTCCAATGTTGGCAGGAATGCAAACCAGTGCAGCCACTCTGGAAAACAATATGGACGGTCCTCAAAAGTTAAAAATAGAACTGCCCTACATCCCAGCAATTGAACTACTAGGTATTTACCCAAATGATGCAAAAATAGTGATTCAAAGGAGTGCATGCACCCCAATGTTTATAGCAGCATTGTCAACAATAGCCAAGCTATGGAGAGGGTCCAAGTGTCTGCCAACTGATGAATGGATAGAGAAATGTATATATATAATGGAATAGTACTCAGCCATCAAAAGAATGAAATTTTGTCATTTGCAACGTGGATGGAACCAGAATGTATTATGCTATGTGAAAAACTCAGGCAGAGGAAGACAAATACCATATGATTTTACTCATGTGTGGAATTTAAGAAACAAAACAGATGAGAGAGGGAAATAAACCATAAGAAACTGTTAGAGAACAAACTGAGGGTTGATGGAGGGAGGGAGGTGGGGGATGGGCTAAATGGGTGATGGGCATTAAGGAGGGGACTTGTTATGATGCATACCTGTTACATGTAAGTGATGAGTCACTAAATTCTACTCCTGAAAGCAACATTACACTATACGTTAACTAACTATAATTTAAATAAACATTTGAAAAAGGAATGTAATTGTAAAAGCAGAGCATAAAATGGTGGTTACCAGGGGCTGAGGTGGAGAAAGGACAGAGATGTTGTTTAAGGGTACATACGTGCAACCAACCAGAAGATAAGTAAGTTCTGGAGACCTAATACAGTACAGTGATTACAGACAACAAAACTATATTGCAAACATTGCTAGGAGACTAGATTTTAATTGTTCTCAACAATAGAAGAAATTATAATTATGTGACAAGATAGAAGTGTTGACTAATGCTACCATGGCAACTTTATTCCAATATAAATATCAAACCAACATGTTGTACACAAAAACTTAAACAATGTTGTATGTCAAATAAAACTGAACTAAAATACAATACAACGTTACTTTTAACGTAGCATTCAAAATATCAAATACCTAAGAAGCCATTGAATAAAAACGTGCTTGGCCTTTAAGGAGAAACATATCAAGTTGCAATGAGAGAAAATAAAAATGACTTCAATATATACGAATGGATTTATCACATTTGTGGATTTAAGTCTCTCAGTTATTTCACTCTTCTCCAAAATGATAGTTACATTGAATGCAATTCTAATGAACATCCTAAGTATGCATGTGTGTTTTAGTGGATATGACTATTTCTAAAATTTATATTGAAAGGGCCTAAAACAATTTTTAAATGACTCAAAGAGAAAAGACCTATTATTCTAGACATCAAGACTTATTACCATGCAGCAGTTGAGAAGACCTATAATATTTGGACAAGAATGGGCAAACACATAATGGAATAGAATAGAGATCCACATACCAGTGTTTCACCCATATCACAGATAATAAAATAGGACATCTAACTTACACACCTAAAAGATTTTCCTAAGGTGATTATAGAACAAAATGCAAAGGACAAAACAACAAAGCTTTTGGAAGATAATATAGGAGGATATATTGTTGCTTGCATAGTAGGCAAAGACTTTTAAACAGGGCCCAATATGCATGACATATAGTGAAACTGGCAAAATACAAGGATAAAGAGAAAATTCTGAAAGCAGCTAGGGATAAACATGCTCTAACATATAAAGGAAGACTGACAAGACTAGTGGCAGATCTACCTACTGAAATTTGGCAGGCCAGAAAGAAATGGCAGGAAATCTTCAATGTGATGAACATGAAAAATATGCAGCCGAGAACCTTGATCCAGCAAGTCTGTCATTCAGAATAGAAGGAGAGATTAAGGTCTTCCCAAACACAAAAACTGAAGGAACTCATCACCACTAAACCAGACCTACAAGAGATCCTAAGGGGGATTCTGTGAGTGAAATGTTGCATGGACTACAAAGTACCACAGACATCACTACAAGCATGAAACCTACGGACATCACAATGACTCTAAACCCTTATCCTTCTATAATAACACTGAATGTAAATGGACTAAATGCGCCAACCAAAAGACATAGGGTATCAGAATGGATAAAAACACAAGGCTCATCTATTTGCTGTCTACAAGAGACTCATTTAAGACCTGAGGTCACTTTCAGATTGAAAGTGAGGAGATGGAGAACTATTTATCATGCTACTGAAAGTCAAAAGAAAGCTGGAGTAGCCATACTTATATCAGACAAACTAGACTTTAAATTAAAGGCTGTAACAAGAGATAAAGAATGGCATTATATAATAATTACAGGCTCTATCCATCAAGAAGAACTAACAATTATAAATGTCTATGCACCGAATACGGAAGTCCCAAATATATAAAACAATTACTCACAAACATAAGCAACCTTATCGACGAGAATGTGGTAATTGCAGGGGACTTTAATACCCCACTTACAACAATGGATAGATCATCGAGATACATGGTCAATATAGAAACAAGGGCCCTGAATGATACATTGGACTAGATGGACTTGACAGATATATTTAGAAATCTGCATCCCAAAGCAACAGAGTATGCTTTCTTCTCAAGTGCACATGGAACATCCTCCAAGATAGATCACACACTGGGTCACAAAACAGCCCTTCATAAATATAAAAGAATTGAGATCATACCATGCATACTTTCGGACCACAATGCTATGAAGCTTGAAATCAACCACAGGAAAAAGCCTGGAAAACCTCCAAAAGCATGGAGGTTAAAGAACACCCTACTACAGAATGAATGGGTCAACCAGTCAATTAGAGAAGATATTAAAAAATATATGGGGGGGGCGCCTGGGTGGCTCTGTTGGGTGACCAACTTCAGCTCAGGTCATGATCTCATGGTCTGTGAGTTCGAGCCCCGCATCAGGCTCTATGCTGACAGCTCAGAGCCTGGAGCCTGTTTCAGATTCTATGTCTTCCTCTCTCTCTGACCTTCCCCCATTCATGCTCTGTCTCTCTCTATCTCTAAAATGAATAAACATTAAAAAAATTAAAAAAAATATACGGAAACAAATGAAAATGAAAATACAACAATCCAAACGCTTTGGGATGCAGCAAAGGCAGTCCTGAGAGGAAAATACATTGCAATCCAGGCCTATCTCAAGAAACAAGAAAAATCCCAAATACAAAATCTAACAGCACACCGAAAGGAAATAGAAGCAGAACAGCAAAGACAGCCTAAACCCAGCAGAGGAAGAGAAATAATAAAGATCAGAGCAGAAATAAACAATATAGAATCTAAACAAACTGTAGAGCAGATCAACGAAACAAGAGTTGGTTTTTTGAAAAAATAAACAAAATTGATAAGCCTCTAGCCAGGCTTCTCAAAAAGAAAAGGGAGATGACCCAAATAGATAAAATCACAAATGAAAATGGAATTATTACAACCAAGCCCTCAGAGATACAAGCAATTATCAGGGAATACTATGAAAAATTATATGCCAACAAAATGGACAACATGGAAGAAATGGACAAATTCCTAAGCACCCACACGCTTCCAAAACTCAATCAGGTGGAAATAGAAAGCTTGAACAGACCCATAACCAGTGAAGAAATTGAATCAGTTATCAAAAATCTCCCAACAAATAAGAGTCCAGGACCAGATGGCTTCCCTAGGGAATTCTACCGGACATTTAAAACAGAGATAATACCTATCCTTCTCAAGCTATTCCAAAAAATAGAAAGGGAAGGAAAACTTCCAGACTCATTCTATGAAGCCAACATTACTTTATTCCTAAACCAGACAGACACCCAGTAAAAAAAGACAACTACAGGCCAATATCCCTGATGAATATGGATGCAAACATTCTCAATAAGATACTAGCAAATCGAATTCAACAGCATATAAAAAGAATTATTCACCATGATCAAGTGGGATTGATTCCTGGGATGCAGGGCGGGTTCAACATTCACAAATCAATCAACGTGATACATCACATTAATAAAAGAAAAGATAAGAACCATATGATCCTGTCAATCAATGAAGAAAAAGCATTTGACAAAATTCAGCATCCTTTCTTAATAAAAACCCTCGAGAAAGTCAGGATAGAAGGAACATAACATCATAAAAGCCACTTATGAAAAGCCCACAGCTAATATTATCCTCAATGGGGAAAAACTGAGAGCTTTCCCCCTGAGATCAGGAACACGACAGGAATGTCCACTCTCACCGCTGTTGTTTAATATAGTGTTGGAAGTGCTAGCATCAGCAATCAGACAACAAAAGGAAATCAAAGGCATCAAAATTGGCAATGATGAAATCAAGCTTTCACTTTTTACAGATGACATGATATTATACACAGAAAACCCGATAGACTCCAAAAGTCTGCTAAAACTGATACATGAATTCAGCAAAGTCACAGGATACAAAATCAATGTACACAAATCAGTTGCATTCTTATATACTAATAATGAAGCAACAGAAAGACAAATCAAGAAACTGATCCCATTCATAATTGCACCAAGAAGTATAAAATACCTAGGAATAAACCTAAGCAAAGATGTAAAAGATCTGTATGCTGAAAACTACAGAAAGCTTATGAAGGAAATTGAAGAAGATACAAAGAAATGGAAAACATTCCATGCTCATGGATTGGAAGAATAAATACTGTTAAAATGTCAATACTACCCAAACCAATCTACACATTCAATGCAATCCCAATCAAAATTGCACCAGCATTCTTCTCGAAGCTAGAACAAGCAATCCTAAAATTTATATGGAACCACAAAAGGCCCTGAATAGCCAAAGTAATTTTGAAGAAGACCAAATTAGGAGGCATCACAATCCCAGACCTCAGCCTCTGCTACAAAGCTGTAATCATCAAGACAGTATGGCATTGGCACAAAAACAGACACATAGACCAATGGAATAGAATAGAGGACCCAGTATTGGACACACAAATGTATGGCCAGCTAATCTTTGACAAAGCAGGAAAGAGTATCCAATGGAAAAAAGACAGTCTCTTTAGCAAATGGTGCTGGGACAACTGGACACCAACATGCAGAAGAATGAAACTAGACTACCTTCTTAAACCATACACAAAAATAAACTCAAAATGGATGAAAGACCTAGATGTGAGACAGAAAACCATCAAAACCCAGAGGAGAAAGCAGGCAACAACCTCTTTGACCTCAGTCGCAGCAATTTCTTGCTCGACATATCTCCAAAGGCAAGGGAATTAAAAGCATAAATAAACTATTAGGACCTCATCAAGATAGAAAGCTTCTGTACTGCAAAGGAAACAATCAACAAAACTAAAAGGCAACTGACAGAATGGGAAAAGATATTTACAAATGACATATTGGCTAAAGGGCTAGTATCCAAAATCTATAAAGAATTCACTGAACTCAACATCTGAAAACCAAATAATCCATTAAAGAAATGGGCAAAGACATGAATAGACACTTTTCCAAAGAAGACATCCAGATGGCCAACAGACACATGAAAAGATGCTAAACGTCACTCTTCATCAGAAATATGCATCAAAGCCACACTGAGATATCACCTCATACCCGTCAGAGGGGCTAAAATCAGGAGACAAGAGATGCTGGCGAGGATGTGGCAAAATGGGAACCCTCTTGCACTGTTG
This sequence comes from Prionailurus viverrinus, assembly GCF_022837055.1. NCBI lineage: Eukaryota > Metazoa > Chordata > Mammalia > Carnivora > Felidae > Prionailurus > Prionailurus viverrinus. The sequence continues at coordinate 7,019,441 of NC_062577.1, forward strand.
GTGGGAATGCAAACTGGTGCAGCCACTCTGGAAAACAGTGTGGAGGTTCCTCAAAAAATTAAAATAGAACTACACTGTGACCCAGCAATTGCACTGCTAGGAATTTGCCCAAGGAATACAGGAGTGCTGATGCATAGGTGCACATGTACCCCATGTTTCCAGCAGAACTTTCAACAATAGCCATATTTTGGAAAGAGCCCAAATGTCCATCAACTGATGAATGGATAAAGAAGATGTGGTTTATAGACACAATGGAATACTACTTGTCAATGAGAAAGAATGAAATCTGGCCATTTGCAGCAATGTGGATGGCATTATGCTAAGTGAAATAAGTCAGTCAGAGAAAGATAACATATGCTTCCACTGATAGGAGGATCTTGAGAAACTTAACAGAAGACCATGAGGGAGGGGAAGGGGGAAAAAAGTTACAAATAGAGAGAGAGGGAGGCAAACCATAAGAGACTCTTAAATACAGAGAACAAACTGAGGGTTGATGGGGTGTGGGGGAGAGGGGAAAGTGGGTGATGGGCAGGGAGGAGGGCACTTGTTGGGATGAGCACTGGGTGTGCATGGAAACCAATTTGATAATAAATTATATTTAACAAAAACAAAACAGAAAACAGCTATGGTCATAAACAGCAGAACAGCTAGATACAATATGAAATCCTCATACAACGGAGAAACTACAAAAAGGAAAATAAATTACAACTCCATACAAATTACAAACTTAATGTGGGCAAAGAAAGTAGACACAGAAAAATGCACACTGTAGAATATTTATTCAAAGTTCCTGAAGCAGGTAAAATTAAACTACAGTGTGTTAGGACTGATACTAGGGTTAGGGTAGTAAAATCATAAGTAAAAGTAGGTTGTGATTACCATACAAGTCAGGACATCAATTATCTTTGGTAGCAAGGAATGGGAACGAGAGGAATTTTCTGAGACCCTGTCAATGTTTTATTTGTTGACCAGGGCAGCAGTTACACAGCTGATGCTATCTGTGATAAATCACTGTGCTATACTTCTGGTTTTTTATGCAAGCTGTATTTCCCAGTATAAAAAGCTTTGTAAAATATTTGAATTGCCTTGATGTACATGTTCAGAAATAAAATGACTACATCTATGTGCGTCTAATTTCTAGGTACTCTATTCTGTTCTGTTGATCTCTACGTTTACAAGCCTATTCTCATGCCCATACCACACTGTCCTAATACATGGAGCTTTATTATCAGTCTTGAAACCAGGTAGTATTTGTTAGTCTGCCAACTTCATCTTTTCTGAAACTATCTTTGAAGTTCCTTTGTACCTCAATATATATTTTAGAATAAACTGTCAATATCTACATAATGCCTGCTGGGATGTCTATTGGGATTTTGTTGAATCTCTGGATCAATGTGGAAGTAAAGTGACCTCTTAATACTTAATTTTCTAATTCATGGTGGGAGATTTGCCATTTATTTAGTTCTTTAAGTAGCTTTGGCAATGTTAGGTAGTTTTCAGCATATAGATCTTGCCTATATTTTGTTAAATTTATCCCTATATATTTCATGTTCTTCTTGCAATTTGTTTCTTTCTCCAAATTTTTATTTCAATTCCAGTTATGAGAGTTTAAGTGGTATTGTTTCTTTAACTTCATATTCCAATAGTTCATCACTAGGACATGAAAATACAATCGATTTTCATATGTTCACCTTTGCTTCATAAACTTCTTAAATTCATATATTAGTTCTAATGGTTGTTTAGTATTGTCATCAGAGTTGATGAATAGATAAAGAAGTTGTAGTACAAATATATACAATGGAGTATTACTCAGCCAAAAAAGGAATGAAATCTTGCCATTTGCAACAACATGGATAGAGCTAAAGTGTATTATGCGAAGTGAAATAAGTCAGGAGAGAAAGACAAATATGATATGATTTCACTCATGTTGGAATTTAAGAAATGAAGCAGATGAATATATGTGGGGGAAAAGAGACAAAGCATAACAGACTCTTAACTATAGAGAAACTGAGGGTTTCTGGAGGGGAGGTGGGCAGGGGGATGGGTTAAATGGGTAATGGGTATTAAGGAAGGCACCTGTTATGATGAGTACTGAGTGTTATATGTAATTGATGAATCACTAAACCCTACTACTGAAACTGATAGGAACTGGGAATAGTATAACTCCTATTTCTGATTATCTTTATACAGGATGTGATTGGTCATGTTATGACTACTGTTAATCCAAATATTTAAGATATCAGTTGAAAAGGAAATATCACATGTTTTCTTTGCCATGCACCACTAACATAAAGGGGAACATAGGGGGATACACAAAAGGACAAGAGTAAGCATTAAGATTCCAAACAATGAATAATACTAAACTTAAAAACTTATGGTATTAATTAGCTCAATTCTTAAGAGATATTACATCTGAATTTAAATATTTAAATTAGCAATATTCAGCTTATCATTTTCTCCTCTAGAGACTTTAAAAGAATGTGGACAAAACAATGGACGCATTAAGGGCTCAGAAGAAAGTTCATTAATAATTAATCAGGCACAGATACCAAACAGGTGCTCCGGTCAGTAATGCACTGACAAGAAGGGCTGGTCAGGACCTGCAGAGATTCTCTTAGTAAGTGGATCAAATTTAGACATGAGGAAGGAGACACAGTTATGTGATTTTTAAAAAGCATTTAAATCAATCAATCAACCAATCAATCAATCAATCAATAAATAAATAAAATAGCATTTGACCTATATGTAGAGGTTAATTTCTCTTCAACTTGACATCTGAATTGTTGGTTGACCATGAAGAAAAAAAAAATAATTCAAGTCTAAATGTGTCTTTCTTTATCAAACATTAGGAAGGAAATATGTCTAACCAACTTTGCTTGCAGCATTGATAAGAATGCATTATATAACATCAATGATGCTGTGAATATCACCCAAGAAGGTCAGTCAAGTTATCCAAGGTCATACCAAATTCAGAAAAAGAAAGTAAGATTTCCTACATCCAACTAAGCATATAAACTTTCCTGTAATACACAGATATTATTCTGATTCCTTGCAAAATAATGGTTTTTTTTAATCTAAGCTGAATATAACTTGGCATCTGGCTGAATTAAGTATTTAACACCACTTCTAGCATTATCCAGCTGATAGAAATAAAAAAACAAGAGGAAGAGGTAGGATATTGTGGCAATTAGGATACTTTTAGAGTTAAAAAAAATTAATTTAAACCTTGGTTCCTACTCTTAATTTTGAACAAGTTACTTAATCTCTCTGAACCTCAATATTCCCTCTGTAAAATGAAGAAATCATGATATAATTTTTGCAAATCACAGTCCTTCAAGCTCTAAAAAGTATTCAATAAATAGTTCCAACTAAAATTATTCATAATACCTTTTTTAATATTTTATTTTATTTTGATATCAATTTTTATTTAAATTCTAATTAACATATGGAAAATTCTAATTAACATATATGGTAAAATTGGTGTAGAATTTATCTGTGATTCATCACTCACATATAACACCCAGTGCTCATTACAAGTGCCCTCTTTAATGCCCATCACCAATTTAGTCCATCCCCCACCATCTCCCTCCATCAACCCTCAGTTTGTTCTCTGTATTTAAGAGTCTTTTGGGGCACCTGGCTCAGTCAGTTAAGCATCCGACTTCAGTTCAAATCATGATCTTGTGGTTTGTGAGTTTGAGCCCCGCGTTGGGCTCTGTGCTGATAGCTCAGAGCCTGGTGCCTGCTTCAGATTCTGTGTCTCCCTCTCTCTCTGCCCCTCCCCTGCTCATGTTCTGTCTCTATCTCAAAAAAAAAAAAAAAAAAATTAAAAATTTTTTAAAGACTCTCTTATGATTTCTTCCCTCTCTCTTTTCTCCTCCCTTCCCCTATATTCATGTTTTATTTCTTAAATTCCACATATGAGTGAAATCAAATGGTATTTGTCTTTCTCTGACTGATGTATTTCTCTTAGCATAATACACTCTAGTTCCATCCACGTTATTGCAAATGGAATAACAGTTAATATTATAATCTTTTACTACTTTTCTTTCAGATAATGCAGTCATGAAGACTTTTATTGTAATACTTCCGGAAAAAGTAGAAATAAACCATACAATACACAGCAATGCATAGCCTTAACAAAAGCTATCATTTCTCTTGGTAACTGACATTTAATACAACAATGACTAAGAAAGACCCATTTTAATGAAGCCACACACTCCCACACATTTCTCACTACCACACAATTACTTCAGTTCTCAGGAGTAATTAATTGTGAGCAACTACTTTATACCAGATACACTGGGAAATGTTATAAAGTTATCTACACTTTTATAGCTTCAGAAGATGGTCATCCTATAAAATATTAGCTAATAGTACAGCATTGTAAGGGGAAATTAATTTGCCATAGTAAACAATGCAAGCTGTTAGGTAAATACATAGTTTATAAAATTGATAGTTACATGTCTGCTATCACAAAAGAAAAAGTTTTAACTTCCATTTTTTTAGATTTCAGCAAATATGATTAAGAGTAAATGAACTTAGGAGCAGAAGCATTTGACTAGCTCAGTTGGGAGATTATGCAACTCTTGATCTCAGGGTGGTGAGTTTTGAGCCCAACTTCAATAAATAAAACTTAAAAAAAAAAAGAGTAAATGAACTTAAAATTGCATAAATCTACTGTTGCACCACTCTTTCTAAAACTTTTAAAAGCCTTCTCAAGCAGCAAAATATATCATTTTTTATATGTTTCTAGACATTATTTTTCTTCTTGCCTCCTGTCTTTCCTGTGTATTATTACTCAGATGATTAACAATTGTTTCTAGTAATCTAACACATATATGACTTCCTCAGTGATTCCTACTAACCTGCAGGTGTTCAAATTCCATCTTTTTGGTCAAAACACTTGCTTTACCTTTTCTGGACACAGCTATGGACACACCTTTTCTATTTTGCATGAAGCCTTTCCACAACAAAAGTGGATTTTTTGTCTTACCATCCTGGGGCCAACCAGGATCTGCAGACCACCAGCTCTAGCCTGCTCTACTTTAGCTGTTGGAAGTATTTAAAAAAAAAAAAAAAAGTCCCTCCGTTGAAGCAAGTTTCAGGGTCTTTGTCTCAGACTCACACCTGCCATACAGTAATCAACTTCCTGACTCAGCATTCTCTCCCTCCCTTCCTCTGAAAATGAGCATGGGCAACATAGATGCATTAAAAAGAAAGTCCTCTGCAGAGACTTACAGGTTTTGAGCAGGTAATTAATATAATTTAAGTATACAAAAATAAAATTTCATAAGCAGTCACTGGTTTGGAATTTAAACAAATGGTTTGATCCGCCTCAAACCCAGCTGATTGTTGCCCTCTGCTTGGGACTCTCTTCAATGACAAACATTTATACAAATCCCAAGTTTTAGCCACTCTAAAAAAAAAAGGCATCTAATTAGGTTTACTGTGCCACTATCCAGATGGTCACCTTGTTTTTTAATGACATAGCTAAGGAGTCCTTCTATGGAATAACAAATTGCAAGTTGTTAATCAAAAAATTAAAGCGTATGCATTCTTAAAAATCACTACACAATAAAGCATCTCCAATCCAGTCTCCCAAACTAGAAACCTCCATCTTTGACAACTCTGCACCTCCTAAATCCAATAATCAGCAAAACCAATGATCTCCATCTTAGATATGTCTCTAGAATTAGCCTTTCCTCATTCCAACCACTCAGACCCAGTTTAAAAGATTTCAACAATCTCATATGCAGCCACCATACCCCTTTAGCTCACCTCTCACCATGCAGTAAGTTTTCATCAAAAGCAAAAATGAACATGTTCATTTTTTGCTGCTAAAAAGCTTGCCTAGGGAGACCCGGGGAAGATGGCGGCATAGGAGGACGCTGGGCTCACCCGTCCTGCTGATCACTTAGATTCCACCTACACCTTCCTAAATAACCCAAAAAACCGCCAGAAGACTAGCAGAACAGAGTCTCTGGAGCCAAGCACAGATGAGAGGCCCACGGAAGAGGGTAGGAAGGGCAGCGAGGGGGAGCGCGCTACACGGACTGGCGGGAAGGGGGGGGTGCTGCGGGCAAAACAGAGCCCCCGAGTCTGGCTGGCAAAGGCAGAGGGGCTGGACAGAGTGTGTTCTGACAGCCAGTGGGGCTTAACATCTGGAAGGTTATAAGCTAACAGCTCTGCTCGGGAAACAGGAAGGCTGGAAGACAACTGGAGGCAGAGTTGTTGAGCCCTGGATGATGCAGCTTAGCAGGGAACAAAGGCGCTGGCCAACGCCATCTCCCTCGCCCATCCCCCAGCCAAAATCCCAAAGGGAACCGGTTCCTGCCAGGGAACTTGCTTGCACTGCGCAAACACCCAACGCTGTGCTTCTGCGGATCCATCCCTTGCTGGTAGGACTCCATTCCGGTGCTGCAGGATCCCTCCTGAAGCAGACCTCCGAGGGAAAAGCGAGCTGAGCCTGCCCCTTCCGCCCCCGTGCACCTTGCCTACCCACCCCAGCTAATACACCAGATCCCCAGCACCAAAAACCTGGCAGTGTGCAAGTAGCCCCGGCGGCCCATGCCACCCCACAGTGAATCCCGTCCCTAGGAGAGGGAAAGAGAAGGCACACACCAGTCTGACAGTGGCCCCAGTGGTGGGCTGGGGGCAGACATCAGGTCTGACTGCGGCCCCGCCCACCAATGCAAGTTATTCAAGACAGCGCAGGGGAAGTGCCCGCAGTCCCGCACCACTCCAGGGACTATCCAAAATGACAAAATGGAAGAATTCCCCTCAGAAAAACGTCCAGGAAATAACGACAGCTAAAGAACTGATCAAAAATGATTTAAACAATATAACAGAAAGTGAATTGAGAATAATAGTCATAAAATTAATCGCTGGGCTTGAAAACAGTATAAAGGACAGCAGAGAATCTATTGCTACAGAGATCAAGGGACTAAAGAATAGTCGGGAGGAGCTAAAAAATGCTATCAACGAGCTGCAAAATAAAATGGAGACAACCACAGCTCGGATTGAAGAGGCAGAGGAGAGAAGGTGAACTAGAAGATAAAATTATGGAAAAAGAAGAAGCTGAGAAAAAGAGATAAAAAAAATCCAGGAGTATGATGGGAAAATAAGAGAACTAAGTGATGCACTAAAGAGAAATAATCTACGCATAATTGGTATTCCGGAGGAGGAAGAGAGAGGTGCTGAAGGTGTACTTGAAGAAATAATAGCTGAGAACTTCCCTGATCTGGGGAAGGAAAAAGGCATTGAAACACAAGAGGCACAAGAGAACTCCCTTCAGACGTAACTTGAATCGATCTTCTGCACGACGTATTATAGTGAAACTGGCAAAATACAAGGATAAAGAGAAAATTCTGAAAGCAGCTAGGGATAAACGTACTCTAACATGTAAAGGGAGACCTATAAGACTCATAACCGATCTCTCTACTGAAACTTGGCAGGCCAGAAAGGAATGGCAGGAAATCTTAAATGCGATAAACAGAAAAAATATGCAGCCAAGAATCCTTTATCCAGCAAGTCTGTCATTTAGAATGGAAGGAGAGATAAAGGTCTTCCCAAACACAAAAACTGAAGGAATTTGTCACCACTAAACCAACTCTACAAGAGATCCTAAGGGGGATCCTGTGAGACAAAGTACCAGAGACATCACTACAAGCTTGAAACCTACAGACATCATAATGACTCTAAACCCATATCTTTCTATAATAACACTGAATGTAAATGAACTAAATGTGCCACCAAAAGACATAGGGTATCAGATTGGATAAAAATATAAGACCCATCCATTTGCTGTCTACAACAGACACATTTTAGACCTGAGGACACCTTCAGATTGAGAGTGAGGGGATGGAGAACTATTTATCATGCCACTGGAAGTCAAAAGTGAGCTGGAGGAGCCATACTTATATCAGACAAACTAGGCTTTAAATTAAAGGCTGTAACGAGATAAAGAAGGGCATTATATAAAAATTACAGGGTCTACCCATCAGGAAGAGCTAACAATTATAAATGTCTATGTGCCGAATACCGGAGCCCCCAAATATATAAAATAATTACTCACAAACATAAGCAACCTTATTGATAACAATGTGGTAATTGCAGGGGACTTTAACACTCCACTTACAGAAATGGATAGATCATCTAGACACACGGTCAATAAAGAAACAAGGGCCCTGAATGATACATTGGATCAGATGGACTTCACAGATATATTTAGAACTCTGCATCCCAAAGCAACAGAATACTTTCTTCTCGAGTGCACATGGAACACTCTCCAAGACAGATCACATACTGGGTCACAAAACAGCCCTTCATAAGTATACAAGAATTAAAATCATACCATGCATACTTTCAGACCACAATGCTATGAAGCTTGAAATCAACCACAGGAAAAAGTCTGGAAAACCTCCAAAAGCATGGAGGTTAAAGAACACCCTACTAAAGAATGAGTGGGTTAACCAGGCAATTAGAGAAGAAATTTAAAAATTTACGGAAACAAACGAAAATGAAAATACAACAATCCAAACGCTTTGGGACGCAGCAAAGGCAGTCCTGAGAGGAAAATACATTGCAATCCAGGCCTATCTCAAGAAACAAGAAAAATCCCAAATACAAAATCTAACAGCACACCTAAAGGAAATAGAAGCAGAACAGCAAAGACAGCCTAAACCCAGCAGAGGAAGAGAAATAATAAAGATCAGAGCAGAAATAAACAATATAGAATCTAAACAAACTGTAGAGCAGATCAACGAAACCAAGAGTTGGTTTTTTGAAAAAATAAACAAAATTGATAAGCCTCTAGCCAGGCTTCTCAAAAAGAAAAGGGAGATGACCCAAATAGATAAAATCACAAATGAAAATGGAATTATTACAACCAAGCCCTCAGAGATACAAGCAATTATCAGGGAATACTATGAAAAATTATATGCCAACAAACTGGACAACCTGGAAGAAATGGACAAATTCCTAAACACCCACACGCTTCCAAAACTCAATCAGGAGGAAATAGAAAGCTTGAACAGAACCATAACCAGCGAAGAAATTGAATCAGTTACCAAAAATCTCCCAACAAATAATAGTCAAGGACCAAATGGCTTCCCAGGGGAGTTCTACAAAACGTTTAAAGCAAAGATAATACCTATCCTTCTCAAGCTATTCCAAAAAATAGAAAGGGGAGGAAAACTTCCAGACTCATTCTATGAAGCCAACATTACTTTATTCCTAAACAAGACAGACACCCAGTAAAAAAAGACAACTACAGGCCAATATCCCTGATGAATATGGATGCAAACATTCTCAATAAGATACTAGCAAATCAAATTCAACAGCATATAAAAAGAATTATTCACCATGATCAAGTGGGATTCATTCCTGGGATGCAGGGCAGGTTCAATATTCACAAATCAATCAACGTGGTACATCACATTAATAAAAGAAAAGATAAGAACCATATGATCCTGTCAATCGATGCAGAAAAGGCATTTGACAAAATTCAGCAACGGTTCTTAATAAAAACCCTCGAGAGAGTCGGGATAGAAGGAACATACTTAAAGATCTTAAAAGCCATTTATGAAAAGCCCACAGCTAACATCATCCTCAATGGGGAAAAACTGAGAGCTTTCCCCCTGAGATCAGGAACATGACAGGGATGTCCACTCTCACCGCTGTTGTTTAATATAGTGTTGGAAGTGCTAGCATCAACAATCAGACAACAAAAGGAAATCAAAGGCATCAAATTGGCAAAGATGAAGTTAAGCTTTCACTTTTTGCAGATGACATGATATTATACATGGAAAATCCGATAGACTACACCAGAAGTCTGGTAGAACTGATACATGAATTTAGCAAAGTTGCAGGATACAAAATAAATGTACAGAAATCAGTTGCATTCTTATACACTAACAATGAAGCAACAAAAAGACAAAGAAACTGATCCCATTCACAATTGCACCAAGAAACATAAAATACCTAGGAATAAATCTAACCAAAGATGTACAAGATCTGTATGCTGAAACCTACAGAAAGCTTATGAAGGAAATTGAATGAGATACAAAAAAATGGAAAAAACATTCCATGCTCATGAATTGGAAGAATAAATATTGTTAAAATGTCAATACTACCCAAAGCTATCTACACATTCAATGCAATTCCAATCAAAATTGCACCAGCATTCTTCTCGAAACTAGAACAAGCAATCCTAAAATTCATATGGAACCACAAAAGGCCCTGAATAGCCAAAGTTATTTTGAAGAAGAAGACCAAATTAGGAGGCATCACAATCCCAGACCTCAGCCTCTACTACAAACCTGTAATCATCAAGACAGCATGGTATTGGCACAAAAACGGACAAATAGACCAATGGAATAAATAGAAACCCCAGAACTAGACCCACAAACGTATGGCCAACTAATCTTTGACAAAGCAGGAAAGAACATCCAATGGAAAAAAGAGTCTCTTTAACAAATGGTGCTGGGAGAACTGGACAGCAACATGCAGAAGGTTGAAACTAGACCACTTTCTCACACCATTCACGAAAACAAACTCAAAATGGATAAAGGACCTGAATGTGAGACAGGAAACCATCAAAACCCTAGAGAAGAAAGCAGGAAAAGACCTCTCTGAACTCAGCCGTAGCAATTTCTTACTTGACACATCCCCAAAGGCAAGGAAATTAAAAGCAAAAATGAACTACTGGGACCTTATGAAGATAAAAAGTTTCTGCACAACAAAGGAAACAATCAACAAAACTAAAAGGCAACCAACAGAATGGGAAAAGATATTTGCAAATGACATATCAGACAAAGGACTAGTATCCAAAATCTATAAAGAGCTCACCAAACTCCACACCCGAAAAACAAATAACCCAGTGAAGAAATGGGCAGAAAACATGAATAGACACTTTTCTAAAGAAGACATCCAGATGGCCAACAGGCACATGAAAAGATGTTCAACATCACTCCTTATCAGGGAAATACCAATCAAAACCACACTCAGATATCACCTCACACCAGTCAGAGTGGCCAAAATGAACAAATCAGGAGACTATAGATGCTGGACAGGATGTGGAGAAACGGGAACCCTCTTGCACTGTTGGTGGGAATGCAAACTGGTGCAGCCGCTCTGGAAAACAGTGTGGAGGTTCCTCAAAAAATTAAAAATAGACCTACCCTATGAGCCAGCAGTAGACTGCTAGGAATTTACTCAAGGGATATAGGAGTAATGATGCATAGGGGCACTTGTACCCCAATGTTTATAGCAGCACTCTCAACAATAGCCAAATTATGGAAAGAGCCTAGATGTCCATCAACTGATGAATGGATAAAGAAATTGTGGTTTATATACACAATGGAGTATACATGGCAATGAGAAAGAATGAAATATGGCCTTTTGTAGCAACGTGGATGGAAGTGGAGAGTGTTATGCTAAGTGAAATAAGCCATACAGAGAAAGACAGATACCATATGTTTTCACTCCTTGTGGATTCTGAGAAACTTAACAGAAACCCATGGGGGAGGGGGAGGAAAAAAAAAAAGAGGTTAGAGTGGGAGACAGCCAAAGCATAAGAGACTCTTAAAAACTGAGAACAAACTGAGGGTTGATGGTGGGTGGGAGGGAGGGGAGGGTGGGTGGTGGGTATTGAGGAGGGCACCATTTGGGATGAGCACTGGGTGTTGTATGGAAACCAATTTGACAATAAATTTCATACACTGGAAAAAAAAAACCCTGGAAAAAATAAAAATAAATAAATAAATAAAAAGCTTGCCTCTCTCCAATGATTCTAAGACAGAATTCAGATTGCTACTTAGGCATGTGAAGCCAACCTTATAAATGGCCAATGGCCCATTCCTGTCTGCTGCCATCCTTCTCCATCACCCTTGTTTCTGCCACCTTGGACTGCTCACTATTTCCTGAATGTACCAGGATCTTTCAGAGTCCCATGCCTCCAGGAAAGAATTTAGTTCTTTTCCCAAGGACAACTTGGCTTTTCCATCTGGCAATCTTCTACTTAACTTTCAGGTGACATTTAAATGTCATCTCTCTCAAGTGGGGACATTCTTCCTCTGTCCTTCCCCAGGTAGAGTTAACAGAAGCTTCCCACAACACTTTATAGATTCTGTAGTAGGATTTTCTCTGTTTAAGTTGATTTCTCCATCTGTTCCTCAACCCCAATTAGACAATAAGCTTTTCTAAGACAGGGACTATGTATTCTTCTTACGTGGATATGAATATTAACATTTACTGAATCCTCCACTACATATTATCTTATCATGATCTAACAAAAGTACGTGAAATTTCAACCAGGCAACTTCTGGGTTTAAATTATAGATCATAGTTCCACCTTTTTCTCAAACAGCCATGGAACCTTGGGCTTCCTTGCCTATAAATTAGTAGGACAACCAGCTCATGGGGAGAGAGGGATCTTTTTGAAAACCAAGATAAAATATAATGATTTATTAACATTGCCTGGAAAATCCTGGCATGAATATAACAATATGTAAAATGGCTCTGGCACCTACTGAGCACCCATTCTCTCCTGGGCATTGCATTATCCCCATTACAACCAATGTGGCCATTACCCTCCCCATCTACCATCTAGGAACAGAGGCCCACAGAGGACAAGTGAGCTGACCAATGCCACATGGTAAGTATGAGGCAAAGCCAAGACTCAAACACAGCTGGGAATTCATTCAACCATAGGCTCAATAAAGCTATTTCACTTTCCCTAAGTGTCCAATATTTTATTTGATACTCACCAAAATTCCTTCTACTTCCCTTATTTTATAGATGAAGAAACTGAGTCTCAAGTAAATAACTTGTCCCCAAATCATACAGCTGCAGGGTAAACTAGCTAGGATTCAAACCCAAGTGCCTCTAAACTCAAAGCACTTCAGTCAAAATCCCACAGACTATTATAAAAGTTACAAATACACTATAAAACACAGAAGAAGAATACGTACCATAGGAAAGGTACCTGTGTTAAGGTAATCAAAATATGGTAAGATTCCTTCTGGGTAAGTTTACCAGGAAAATCCTTCCAGAAGGTTTTAAAAAAGTATTTGAAAAATAAAAGAATTGAAAATTAGTACTGAAAATCAAAAATGATGACTGGAGAGCATTTGGGAAAGGGGCTATCAACAAATCAGGGACACAGAATCGTGGTGTGTGCCAGGGACAGTGAGTCCAACTCACATGGAAAGCTTGAATGTAGTTGGGGCATGTCTACATCAGGTAGGACTGACGAGCCCAAGGTGATATTTGAGAATTCAAGTGAAATAAATCAGATGTGGTTATCTAAAAAATCAGTCAGAATGAGTAGCGGGACTGGAAGTAGGGGAACTGATCTAGGGAAGAGTCCTGGAGCAGAGGGGTGATGGTGCCCTGAGACTGAAGAGGTAGACCCTCCTAGCAGTTTGACTGGACACAGGCAAGAGGCCACGGTGCCATCAGTGCAGACTGGCAGTCAAGGATTTGCACCTGGGAGAAAAGGTGAGCTAATAAAGTAGGACGACCTGATGACACTTTGCAAGGGAGTCTGATTTCAGATATGTTGACCCTAAGATACCAGTGGAACACCAACATGGAGGTTTCCAGCAGACAAGCAGATGCACACAATTACAGCTTGCAAATGTGACTGGAGTTGGGATTTGCATGGAAGTTAGTATGCATGCACATATGTATGTGTGAAGACAAAGAAGGGGGGTAGGAAGAGAAATTTGAGGGCTGTCCTTTGCGAAACGTCCACATGTTAGCAACAGGAAGTAGGAAAAAAATAGCATTTTGCAGACAGCTGAGTGAAGAGGAGTTTTCAGGAAGTACTCGTAAATTGCCTGAAATCCTATTATAAACAAGTAAAGGAAACTAAGGGAACAGACATCTTTTCAGAAATATCTTACGTATATTGATGGAACTGGAGATTGGATAATAAAGGACAAAATAGTGGTAAAAACGTAGAAGTAACTGATGTGGTAAACTAAGGCAGAAAGAAATACAGACAAAATTAAATTTCCTTATAACCTGAAGCCCATTGACAAGTGCTTGAGACAGGCAGATTATGACATTTCACCAGAAGCTCCCAACTGTCTCAATATTAATGCTTTGCTGGAGGGAAAAACCACCCTAGCTTGACAATAGGTAGGCCTTCAGGATCCTGTGAGTCATCTTAAGCATATGAAAGTCCTTTTGGAAATTTCCCCTTGTCTTTACCTTCAATTCCCAAGTATATAATCAATTACCCCTCATAAAGAACAACTCTTTCTGCCCATGGGTCCTATTCCCGTGCTTTAATAAAACCAGCTCATTGCACTGAAGACATCTCAAGAATTCTTTCTTGGCCATCTGCTCAGAACATCACCACTTCAAACCACACGAGTAACTTTTCCATAAATGTTGCAAGAATTACTTCATATAAGAAAAAGAGAAAGATCACATAAAAATGCAAACTTCCCAGTAAAATTAGAGAGGCCCAGCCCAGAGTCAGTGGACTACATGGTTATTGAGAAGAAGGTAAAGCATGTTTCAAATGGAAATGAAATGTCTACTCAGCAGTGAAAAGTAAACAAGGCAGCTCAGGCTGGGCCTCTGGAAGGCATAGACGACTTTATGGCCACTGTTTTGTGACTTTCTCCAGTAACTGCTGACAGCTCTGAGCAAGAAAGCAGGTGGTGGATAGGCAGGTAGAAACTCCAGAAGGTCAAAGGCTGTGAAATGCTCAGCAGCAAGTTTATCTCTGCATGAATCTGCTTACTAGACAGCAAGGGTTCCAGAAGGAGAATTTCCTAAATCGGTATTCCTCCATGATTTCAGTTTCTAGGGATGCGACATACGCCTCACCCTCCAGCTCACATGGGAAGTAGGCACAAACAATAGGGTCATTGTGCTGAAGTTCCCAGTGACACAGGAACAGGCCCAGGAAAAGAAGAGTGTGGTAGGAAGAACAAACACAGCCACACATCTTACCTCCTGGCACTATGAGACAAGAAGATCCAAAGGGAAAGCCAACAAAGATGTGGGTTCCAAAAAATTATGGTCTGATAAAAAGAAACCAATGTTGACTCAAAGGAAGGAGTAAAAGGAATTTTTTTGAGGGGGGGGAGGGGCAAAAATACTTTCTTTTTTAAAATGAGCTCAGAGGGGCGCCTGGGTGGCGCAGTCGGTTAAGCGTCCGACTTCAGCCAGGTCACGATCTCGCGGTCTGTGAGTTCCAGCCCCGCGTCAGGCTCTGGGCTGATGGCTCGGAGCCTGGAGCCTGTTTCCGATTCTGTGTCTCCCTCTCTCTCTGCCCCTCCCCCGTTCATGCTCTGTCTCTCTCTGTCCCAAAAATGAATAAAAACGTTGAAAAAAAAAATTTTTTTTAAATAAATAAAATGAGCTCAGAGTATCAAAAGGGCCCAGAGAAGGGCATTTAGGTTCAAATTGGGCCTAGAGAGGAGAGAGTATTAGAACTGAATAAGATGATGTATAAATTGTAAACATCAGAGTCCATGGTAGTAACCACCTATGACAGGGAATAAGAAGACTGCTGAGGCCCAGGGCTAGTCACTTATTCACAAGTCCATCAGTCGCTCTAATGGTACTACACAGTTCGGTTAAGTGACAGGTATATTCATGCTCATTAGCAATCCAGTCTTATAATTAAATACAGACAAATCTCAAACTAAGGCCTATCTGAATGCCTATGCTGGAACTTTCTTAACCTCAAGCAAGTATTACAAGAAACTAAATTTCTGATTTTGTAAGACTTCTTTCCCTCAGAATCCAGGCTTCACACAGCATTGCTAACATTTTCTCAAAGGTGCTAGCTGAAGGTGAGGTTTAACAATTTGCTTCAGGAAAACACATACTGAGCAGAAGTAGCACATATAAAGCTGCCTGTTGAGCTTCTATTCACAGAAAGAGAAGCTAAAATAAAAGGCTCAGCCTGAAAATTTGCCATCAACCATATGTAGCAGAGGAAGAAGCCTGGAAGTGAGATAAAGATCTGTAATAAGCTCTGCTATTTACAGACAAGCGTGCCTACAGGGTGCTTAGAAGGGAAAATGATTCAAAAAGTAGTAGAATGCACTGCCATTATGGCTAGAGTTATTATCATCACCATTTAAAAACAAGGCATACCTTCACAAGTAGTGCTTTGATCTCCAGAGCTCAAATATAACTAAACAAACTAGAGACTTGGAGCAAGCTATTTCTAAAAAAACAAGTACTTAAACTGATGTAACAATTGGGACATAAAAACTAACAAATTTATCAATACATCCATGTATATCCCATTGGGAAGATGGTTTATTAACTTAATCTTATTAATAACCAAAGTTACTAATGAAGAAGAGGTTCCAGTGAGAAGTTGCACCTTTGCTTCGAACATACTTGTGAGATGTTAACACATTTGTATTTGCAGCCTGGAATGATTATTCTAAAATAGATTCAAAGACCCTGCATAACAGGCACAGGGTTTAGAGCAAGCATTTAGTGCTCAACAAACTTAGATGGGAACCATTTCTCTGCTAATTATGCCCAGTCTCCCTCTGACTAAAACGGACATAATATAACTCTCAGGGGTGTTCTGAGGATCAAATGACATGTGTAAATTCCATAGCAAAGTAAGGTCACCAAAAAATGATAACTATTGTCATTGAAAAGACCACTAGAGGTCACTGAGTTGTGCTTCATTTTACCGGCGAGGTCGCACAATTACTAACAGCTCAAAAACAAAGCGATTCTCATCACCCAGCTCAGTATTCTTTAGCCAGATTTTAGTCTCAAATTATTAAATGTCAGTGTGACCTTAATTAAAGCCATGATCTGATAAGGTTCTGAGCAGGATGTGCCTTAATTGTGTAGTACTCAATCTTACCCTGTGGAAACTTTCTTCATGCTCATAGACACTGCTTCTCATCCATAGCTAATGGGAACATGGGATCGAATGATGTCTTGTTTAATCAGTAGTCACTTTACTGCTCGGTACAGGAGAGACTAACTTGTTTTCATCATTTTAGGTGTTGACTATATCTCATGGATGGCTGACGTCAAATTTGCCTTTGCAGCCCATCCTATCGGTAAACTTCCATCATCTGTATATCTTGATATAAACTCCTTTACAAAGTTTTGTGCAAATCCTTAAAAATGACAAAATATTTCAATAAGAGTTAATCCTTTAGCTAAAGGAAACAATTACTAAGCAAATTCAACTTAAAGAAAAATCTGTTCTATCTAAAAAAGAAGGCATGTTCTTTTAACCCAAAGTTCAACTTAAGGTAGTTAGCAAGAGCTTTAACTAGTGACTGCTGTGTCAGTAAAGTACAAAAAAAATCCTTCAACGTTATCAACATCAGCATTTAAAACACTGAACTTTTTTTTCCTCTAATGTTTTTGTAACCTTAACTACATGCATATTTGTTTTCATCTGTACTTGAAGAAAACCACAAATACTATTTTCTTGAGCAATAGAAAGAAGTAGAAACTTCTATTTCCCTCCAATACTACATGAACAAAATTTTTAAATTTTAAAAATAAAAAAATTACAATTAATTTTCTAGTGAATATATTTTGCAGTGCTGAAATTTTAAAAATATATAATGTTTTTATTTATTTTTGAGAGACAGAGCGAGACAGAGCACGAGCAGGGGAGGGGCAGAGGAGACGGAGACACAGAGTCCGAGGCAGGCTCCAGGCTCAGAGCTGTCAGCACAGAGCCTGATGCAGGGCTTAAATTCATGATCTATGAGCTCATGACCTAAGCTGAAGTCAGACACTTAAGTGACTGAGCCACCCAGGTGTCATGCAGTGCTGAAATTTTAAAATGTCTTCCAGACACTCTGTAAACTTGGAAGGAAATTAACACTATTCTGAGAATTCCAATTCCTTCTCTATAATTTGAAATGACCAGCAGATGGCAGAACTAAACATTTAAAACTTGGATCCCTGTGCATGACTGAGAAAAAAAAAAATTCCAAAAAGAGGCTGAAGAGTTCTATTTTTTACTGAAATTTAACACCTTCATTGCTATATTTGCTGAGCTTACAGACATACCAAGAAGAAATGTCAACTTAATAATATTCTCTTTGGTACAAATGGGGGAAATAAAATCAACATTGCAATAAAATAAATAACTGTGTAGAAAAGCTTGGAATTAACCAAAACAATAAAATGGAATAATGCAAATTAATAGTGCTTTTGTTCATTTTATGCATACACATGTGGTACAATTAAATAGCTTAGAAATCAAATCAGAAATACTTGGTATATGTGATAAAGGTAGAGATAAAAATATCTATAAAGATTAATCTATAAAAATAATTTTATATGTACATGTATTACATAATAGTTCCTTCTAGAGTCCCCACACACAAGATTATTGAAGAAGTTTTAAAATTTTTCTCTAGGATATTAAACTTTATTTGAAACTTTGATAAAGTCATAAGCATTTATTTTATTCTTAATGTTAGTGTTCTTTACCGTCAGTGTTCCTTAACTTCTAATACTTCAAAAGTAAAAATCAAAAGAACATACTTATAAATCTATAAAGGAAGAAGTAAAAGGAAGAAAAATATGGGGTTAGGTCTGGGGCCAAAGTAAATATTGAATAACAATAAATTTAATATACTTTTTGTTAAAGATAGAAATTTATTCAGAGTTACATTTCCAGGTCTGTACGTCTGCATTTTACATCTCAAGTTGGTTTTGGTTTTGTTTTTAATAAGAACAATGAGAGGGGGTCAAATTGGCAGAACAAGATGGAAGTTTTTTTGCATCTCTTATCCCTGAAATGCAGACAGATCAACACCAAACTATCTTGTACACCAAGAAAACTGATTTGAGGATTAACACAACAATCTGCACAACTTGAACCACAGAACTTGGCAGGTACATGGCATGGAACTGGGAGAGAGAAGCTGCAGAGGACAGGGAGCTGTTTTTGCTTGCAGAGAGGACACAGACAGGGAGACAGGATGGGGGGAAACACCCCCATCCCTGAAATCAGCTGGAGACAAAGCGAAAGAGTAGAAACAGCTGCAAGGGACTGAACTAAAAAGGGAGAAAGGAGAAATGAGATGGTTTAAATTCCATTAAGACTCTATAAACAGGGGGCATGGAGAGTCTGAAACTCCACAGCTTGATACTTGGTGGTGCTCTGATAGGAAGGGTGAATCCCCAGGAGCAGAGTGCAAGGTCCAAGGGGTCCTCTGGCCACATGGGGAGAGGTGGTTCCCCTGTTGGAAGGACATTTGGTAGAGGCTGTGCAACCTCCCCACAGGCAAGGATCCAAGCAGACCCCAGAGATCAGCCACATTTTCTGGTGTTAGAACAAGGATATTGGGAGAGGAAGCCTGGTGCCAGATGTGTGTTGTGATTTTCCCTAGCTCCTGAAACACTACTGCTACATGATTGTGTGAACTTTCTGGGGTGGGTTGGCACCCAGCCACAGTCTCTGGACATCGGCAGCAGCAGAGTAGCATGAATGTTCCTGGGGGTGGGCTGGCACCTGAGCATTGCTCAGCAAGAACCTCCCCCAGAGGGTCTGAGCAGGCCAAGGTCGCAATCCCACGGAAGTGAGGGGTTGGGAAACACAGCCCCACCTAAGATAAAACTCAGGAAGGAGGTGTCGGCTGGCAGGCTGATGGCTTGGTCGTGGACAGTGTAGAAGCAGGGAGTAGACAGAAGCTGGAGACCAAGGAGGGGTGCTTCATTGTCAGTTGGAGAGAGCACAGAGTTCTGACACCAGAGACTGGGTAGCTGGGTGGCACCACTTTCACCCCTCCCATGCATGTACATACATGCTTACATACACCACAATAAACCAGCCCAGCAAGCTAATCAGCGCTATCTAGAGAAGAATGGAGCCATTACACTAAGCCCTGCCCAACTGGGCCAAACACACTCTTGAGGAACACCACAAGTCTCTCCGCCTGCTTAGTTTGCAGACTATAAAGTTCTTCATAGTTTAACTATATTCAACTATGTTAACATAGTTTAACTAGGGGAAACTGGGTGTAATTTCAATCGTATTTCGTTCTGTTCGCTGGCCCATCTATTCAATGTTTTCCTTTTTCTTTTCTATTCTTGTTCTTTAACACAGAAAGAGAAAAAAATTATTTTTACTTTCTGTTTTTATATAAAAGATTTTTGTTTATTTTTTCTACTATATTTTTCAGTTTTTTGTAAATTTTTTAAATTCTATTTTACTTTCATCATTTCATTTTATTCTATATTATTGTATTCATTTCTTCAAATTTACAAACGTTTTCTTTTTTTCTTTTTTTCTTTTCTTTTTTTCCTCCTTTATTCTCTATCAAGCTTCTTTCAACAACCAGACCAAAACATATGTAGGAACTAGCATCCTTTATTTGATCTTTTTTTGTGTTGTTTTTAACTTTTTAATTGTTTTTTACTTTATTAATTCCTTTTCTTCCTTAAAATTGATGAAACGAAGGATAAACCCCAAAAGAAAGAACAAGAAGAAATGACACCCAGGGACTTAACACAGATACAAGCAAGATACCTGAACCAGAATTTAGAATCACAATAATAAGAATACTAGCTGGGTTTGAAAATAGATTATAAGCACTTTCTGCAGAGATAAAAGAAGTAAAAGCTAATCTGGATGAAATTAAAAATGCTATAACTGAGCTGCAATCTCGAACAGTTGCCACAGTAGCAAGTATGGATGAAGCACAACAGTGAATCAGCGACAGAGAATGAACTTATGGAGAATAATGAAGCAGAAGAGGGAGACTAAGGCAAAAGAGCACACAGTATAAGAATTAGAGAATGAATATTCTTGAACAATATTGAGGAATATTGTTATTCCTCAATAAAAGGGAATAACATCCGAATCATAGGGGTCCCAGAAGAAGAAGAGAGAGAAAAGGGGGTAGAAGGTTTATGTGAACAAATAACAGCAGTAAACGTTCCTAACCTGGGGAAAGACACAGTTATCAAAACTCAGGAAGCACAGAGAACTCCCATTAGATTCAACAAAAACTGACCATCGACAAGGCATATTATAGTCAAATTCACAAAACGCTCAGGCAAGGAAAGAATCATGAAAGCAGCAAGGGAAAAAAAGTTCTTAACCTACAAGGGAAGACAGATCAGGTTCACAGCAGACCTATCCACAGAACCTTGGCAGGACAGAAAGGAGTGGCAGGATATATTCAATGTGAAGAATCAGAAAACTATGCAGCCAAGAATTCATTATCCAGCAAGACCATCATTTGAAACAGAAGGAGAGATTAAAAGATTTCCAGACAAACAAAAACTAAAGGAGTTTGTGACCACTAAACCAGCCCTGCAAGAAATTTTAAGGGGGACTCTCTGAGAGGAGAAAAGATTAAAAAAAAAAAAAGACCAAAAGAAACAAAGACTAGAAAGGACCAGAGAACACCACCAAAAGCTCTAACTCTACAGTAAATACAATGGCAATTAATTCATATCTTCCAGTACTCACTCTAAACATCAGTGGACTAAATGTTCCAATCAAAAGACATAGGATAATAGAATGGGTAAGAAAACAAGATCCATTTACATGCTGTTTAAAAGAGACCCATTTTAGATCTAAAGACATCTTCAGATTGAAAGTAAAGGGATGGAGAACCATCTATCATGTTAACGGTCTCCAAAAGAAAGTCAGAGTAGCCATACTTATATCAGACCATCTAGATTTTAAAATAAAGATGGTAACAAGAGATGAGGAAGGGCATTATATCATAATTAAAGGGTCTACCACCAAGATCTAACAATTGTAAACATTTATGCTCCAAATGTGTGAGCACCCAAATATATAAATCAATTAATCACACATAAAGAAGCTCATTGATAATAATAATGATAGTAGGAAATTTCAACACCCCACTTACAGCAATGGAAAGATCATCTAAACAGAAAATCAACAAGGAAACAATGGCTTTGAATGACACACTGGACCAGATGGACTTAACAGATATATACAGAACATTACATCCTAAAGCAGTGGGATACACATTCTTCTCAAGTGCACATGGAACATTCTCCAGAATAGATCACATACTGAGAAATAAATCAGCCCTCAACAAGTACGAAAAGATCGAGATCATACTGTGCATACTTTCAGACCACAAAACTATATAATTTGGAATCAAACACAAGAAAAAATTTGGAAGAAAACAAATACTTGGAGACTAAAGGCAATCCTACTAAGGAATGAATGGGCTAACCAAGAAGTTAAAGAGGAAATTAAAAAGTACATGGAAGCCATGAAAATGATAACACCACAGCCCTAACCTATGGGACACAGCAAAGGCAGTCATAAGAAGGAAGTACATAGCAATCCAGGCCTTCATAAAAAAAGGAAGAAAGGTCTCAGATACACAACCTAACCTTCACCTTAACAAGGTACAAAAAGAACAGCAAGTAAAACCCCAAAACAGCAGAAGATAAGAAATCATAAAGATTAGAGCAGAAATCAATGCTATCGAAATCTAAAAACAAAACAAAACAAAAAACAAAACAGATCATTGAAAACAGGAGCTAGTTCTTTGAAAGAAATAACAAAATTGATAAACCCCTAGCCAATTTGATTAAAAAGAAAAAGGAAAGCACCCAAATAAATAAAATCAAGAATGAAAGAGGAGAGATCACAACCAACACAACAGAAATGCAAACAATAAGAGAATATTATGAGCAATTATACTCATAAGAGAATTATTATGAGCCAATAAAATGGGCAATCAGGAAGAAATGGACACATTCTTAGAAACATATAAACTACCAAAATTGAAACAAGAAATTCCCAGAAACATATAAACTACCAAAACTGAAACAAGAAGATGTAGAAAAGTTGAACAGACCCATAACCAGTAAAGAAATCAAATTAGTAATTAAAAAATCTCCCCAAAAACAAAAGTCCAGGGCCAGATGGCTTTCCAGGGGAATTCTTCCAAACATTTAAAGAAGAGTTAACACCTAATCTTTTGAAGCCATTCCAAAAAATAGAAATGGAAGGAAAACTTCCAAACTCATTCTATGAAGCCATCATTACCTTGATTCCAAAACCAGACAAAGACTTCACTAAAAAGGAGAACTACAGACAATTTCCCTAATGAACATGGATGCAAAAATCCTCAACAAGACACTAGCCAACCAGATCCAACAATACATTAAAAGAATTATTCACGCGACCAAGTGGGATTTATACCTGGGGGGCAGGGCTGGTACAATATCCACAAAACAATGTGATACATCACATCAATAAAAGAAAGGACAAAAACCACATAATCTTCTCAATAGATGGAGAGAAAGCATTTGACAAAATACAGCAACTTTCTTGATAAAATCCTTCAAGAAAGTAGGGTTAGAAGGATAGTACCTTAAGAGCATAAAGGCCATATATGAAAGGCCCATCGCTACTATTATCCACAATGGGGAAAAACTGAGAGCTTTCCCCCCAAGGTCAGGAACATGACAGGGATGTCCACTCTCACCACTGTTATTCAGACAGTATTGGAAGTCTTAGCCTCAGCAGTCAGACAACACAAAGGAATAAAAGGCATCCAAATCGGCAAGGAGGTCAAACTTCACTCTTCACAGACGACATTATACTCTATATGGAAAACCCAAAAGATTCCACCAAAAAACTACTAGAACTGATCCATGGATTCAGCAAAGTCATAGGATATAAAATCAATGCACAGAAATTGGTCGCATTCCTATACACCAATAATGAAGCTACAGAAAGAGAAATCAAGGAATTGATACCATTTACAATTGCATCAAAACCCATAAAATACCTAGGAATAAACCTAACCAAAGAGGCAAAACATCTATACACTGAAAACTATAGAAAGCTTATGAAAGAAATTGAAGAAGACATTAAAAAATGGAAAAATACTCCATGCTCATGGATTAGAAGAAAAAAAATTGTTCACATGTCGATACTACCCTAAGCAATCTACATATTCAATGCAATTCCTATCAAAATAACACCAGCATTCTTCACAGAGCCAGAACAAAACTCCTAAAATTTGTGTGGAACCACAAAAGTCCCCAAATAGTCAAAGCAATCCTGAAAAAGAAAACCAAAGCTGGAGGGATCACACTCCCAGACTTGAAGCTGTATTAGAAAGTTGTAATCATCAAGACAATATGGTGCTGGCACAAAAACAGACACTCAGATCAATGGAACAGAATAGAGAACCCAGATATGGACCCACAAACGTATGACCAACGAATCTTTGACAAAGCAGGAAAGAGTATCCAATGGAAAAAAGACAGTCTCTAACAAATGGTGCTGGGTTCCTATACACCAACAATGAAGTGACAGAGAAATCAAGGAATCGATCCCATTTACAATTGCACCAAAAACCATAAAATACCTAGACATAAATCTAACCAAAGAGGTGAAAAATCTATACATTGAAAACTATAGAAAGCTTATTAAAGAAATTGAAGAAGACACACACACACAAAAAGGAAAAAGATTCCATGCTCCTGGATAGGAAGGACAAATATTGTTAAAATGTCGATACTACCCAAAGCAACCTACATATTCAAAGCAATCCCTATCGAAATAACACCAGCATTCTTCACAGAGCTAGAACAAACAATCCTAAAATTAGTATGGAACCAGAAAAGACCCTGAATAGCCAAAGCAATCTTGAAAACGAAAACCAAAGCAGGAGGCATCACAATCCCAGACTTCAAGCTATACTACAAAGCTGTCATCATCAAGACAGTATGGTACTGGCACAAGAATAGACACTCAGATCAATGGAACAGAATAGAGAACCCGGAAATGGACCCACAAACGTATGGACAACTAATCTTTGACAAAGCAGGAAAGAATATCCAATGGAATAAAGACAGTCTCTTCAGCAAGCGGTGCTGGGAAAACTGGACAGCAACGTGCAGAAGAATGAACCTGCACCACTTTCTTACGCATACACAAAAATAAACCCAAAGTGGATGAAAGACCTAAATGTAAGAGAGGAAGCCATCAAAGTCCTCAAAGAGAAAATAGACAAAAACCTCTTTGGTTTTGGCTGCAGCAACTTCTTACTCAACACATCTCTGGAGGTAAGGGAAACAAAAGCAAAAATGAACTATTGGGACCTCATCAAAATAAAAAGCTTCTGCACAGTAAAGGAAACAATCAGAAAAACTAAGAGGCAACTGGCAGAATGGGAGAGGATATTTGCAAATGACATATCAGATAAAGGGTTAGTATCCAAAATCTATAAAGAACTTATCAAACTCACACCCAAAAAAACAAATAATCCAGTGAAGAAATGGGCAAAAAACAAGAATAGACACTTCTCCAAAGAAGACAACCAGATGGCTAACAGACACATGAAAAAATGCTCAACATCACTCAACATCAGGGAAATACAAATCAAAACCACAATGAGATACCACCTTACACCTGTCAGAATGGCTAACATTAACAACTCAGGAAACAACAGATGTTGGCAAGGATGTGGAGAAAGAGGGTCTCTTTTGCATTGTTGGTGGGAATGCAAACTGGTACAGCCACTCTGGGAAATAGTATGGAGGTTCCTCAAAAAACTAAAAACAGAACTACCCATGGGGCGCCTGGGTGGCTCAGTCAGTTGAGCGTCCAACTTCAGCTCAGGTCATGATCTCACCCTCTGAGTTCGGGCCCCACGTCGGGCTCTGTGCTGATAGCTCAGAGCCTGGAGCCTGTTTTGGATTCTGTGTCTCCCTCTCTCTCTGCCCTTCCCCCACTCATTCTATGTCTCTCTGTCTCTGAAAAATGAATAAACCTTAAAAATTTTTTTTTAAATAGAACTACCCTATGACCCAGCAATTTCACTACTACGCATTTATCTAAGGGATACAGGTGTGCTGTTTCGAAGGCACACATGCACCCCAATGTTTATAGCAGCACTATCAACAATAGGCAAAGTATGGAAAGAGCCCAAATGTCCATTGATGGATGAATGCATAAAGAAGATGTGGAATATACATACATATATATATATATATATATATATATATATATATATATATATAATCGAGTATTAATTGGCAATCAAACAGAATGAAATCTTGCCATTTGCAAGTATGTGGATGGAGCTGGAGGGTATTATGCTAAGTGAAGTTAGTCAGAGAAAGACAAAAATCATATGACTTCACTCATATGAGGACTTTAAGAGACAAAACAGATGAACAAAAGTAAAGGGAAACAAAAATAATATAAAAACAGGGAGGGGGCAAAACAGAAGAGAGTCATAAATATGGAGAAAAAACTGAAGGTTACTGGAGGGGTTGTGGGAGGGGGGATGGGCTAAATGGGTAAGGGGAACTAAAGAATCTACTTCTGAAATCATTGCTGCACTATATGCTAATTTGGATGGAAATTTTAAATAATAAAAAATTAAATTAAAAAAATGGTGCTGGGAAAACTGGACAGTGACATGCAGAAAAATGAACCTGCACCACTTTCTTATACCATACACAAGAAAAAACTCAAAATGGATGAAAGACCTAAATGTAAGACAGGAAGCCATCAAAATCCTCCAGGAGAAAGCAGGCAAAAACCTCTCTGACCTCAGCTGCAGCAGTTTCTTACTCAACACGTCTCTGGAGGCAAGGGAAACAAAAGCAAAAATGAACTACTGGGACCTCATCAAAATAAAAAGCTTCTGCTCAGTGAAGGAAACAATGAGCAAAACTAAAAGGCAACCAGTGGAATGGGAGAAGATATTTGCAAATGACATATCAGATAAAGGGTTAGTATCCAAAATCTGTAAAGAACTTATCCAACTCAACACCCCAAAAACAAATAATCCATTGAAGAAATGGGCAAAAGACATGAATAGACACTTCTTCAAAGAAGATATCCAGATGGCTAACAGACACATGAAAAAATGCTCAACATCACTCATCGATGGGGAAATACAAATTAAAACTACAATGAGATAGCACCTCGCACCAGTCAAAATGGCTAAAATTAGCAACTCAGGCAAGAACAGATGTTGGTGAGGATGCAGAGAAAGAGGATCTCTTTTGAACTGCTGGTGGGAGTGTGAACTGGTGTAGCCACTCTGGAAAACAGTACGGAGGTTCCTCAAAAAATTAAGAATAGAACTACCCTACAACCCAGCAATTGTACCACTAGGTATTTATCCAAGGGATACAGGTATGCTGTTTCAAAGGGGCACATGAACCCCAATGCTTATAGCAGCACTATCAACAATGGCCAATGTATGGAAAGAGCCCAAAAGTCCATCAACAGATGAATGGATAAAGAAGTTGTGGTATATATATATATATATATATATATATATATATATATATATATATAATGGAGTATTACTTGGGAATCAAAAAGAATGAAATCTTGCCATTTGTAAATACCTGGATGGAACCAGAGGATATTCTGCTAAGCAAAATGAGTCAGAGAAAGACAAATATCATATGATTTCACTCATATGAGGAATTTAAGATACAAAACAGATAAACATAAGGGAAGGGAAGCAAAAATATAAAGACAGGGAAGGGGACAAAACAGAAGAGGCTCTTAAATATAGAGAACAAACAGAGGGTTGATGAAGGGGTTGTGGGAGGGGGGATGGGCTAAATGGGGAAGGGGCATTAAGGAAGACACTTGTTGGAATGAGCACTGGGTGTTATACATAGAGTATGAATCACTGGAATCTACTCCTGAAATCATTGTTGCACTATATGCTAACTGAATTGGGTGTAAATTTAAAAATAAATAAATAAAATATTTTAAAAAAATAAGAAGAACAATGAAAGTCTAACCAAGGAAGTTCATAAGAAATTAAAGGTGCTTTAGTTCTACTGAAGAGTCGGCAAACCACCTAGAAACCAACTTGCTCTTGCTCTCTTTCACCTGAGCAGCTTCTCAATTACAGACAGGGAAGCAAAGCCTTAATGAGCAGCCAGGGAAAATGTTCCTTATTAAGCTTAGTTCTAGTATAGCAGCTTTCATCAGCTGAGCTAAAACACTGGAGAATTCAAGGTAGGCCCTCCTTGGAGTTTACAAAAGACCGAGAGCAGCTTCCACATCTAAGCTATAATGAATACTGAAAGAACACATTTTCTAGAGGAAAGCTCTCCCAAACCTGGCTGGTCAAAAAACACTTATATACAGAGTCTATCCTTATACCTAGTCCACTGGACTTTCCTGAAGTAGAACTCCCAAGTTAGCATTTTTGGAAGTTTCCTGGGGAGCACAGTAATGTGGGAGAGAGGAGAAGTAGATGAAGCCTCAGACCTAGCCAGGAGGTAGCTAGGTCTGCAGCTTCACCTACTTCTAGACATACCTTTGTATCATCAGGATTTAGGAATAGATTGGCTGTGGAAGGTGAAGAAAAGGCACAGATGTAGAGCCAGCTTTCTTGGGTTTGAATTCCATCTCCCCACTTACAAACCTATGTGACTGGGCAAGTTACCCTAAGTCTCAGTTTCCACATCAGAGAAAGTGGAAATAGGATTCAATAAATAAATGATTTATTTAAAATTAATCAATTGAAGTAACCCGTGTCAAACACTTAGCGCAGTGGTTGGTCCTTAGTAAGCACTGGTCGCTTTTCATCATTTTTGTGTTAAAAAAAAAGGTAATTCAGGAGGCCTACTCTGAGCAAGGCAATGTTTTTAGTGGAGAAAAAAAGAAAAACTTCCTGACAATGCGTATGGGGACCCAAGATCACTTTCATTTTTCCATAACTACTGTTGACGATTTTTTCCCAAAAAAAAAATAAGAGAAACACTTATGTATGGAAAAAAAGATTAGTTTTGTTGTGATGATCCTCAAAACCACAGCCCATCTAGAGTACTGAACACCATGGCATAAAGAAGAAATAAGTTCCAACTTTCTGACTCTCTTCACCATTCCCACCATCTGGACTGGGGAAACCAAATAGACACATGTGGATTCACTAATCTGCATTCATCTTGGGATGTAATCACTTCCTCTCCCATTTTCCTGCTTACATGGAGGAAAACATCACTCACCATTAGGCAATTTCATTGCCTATCTCCAAAATGAGTATGGAATTCCCAGCTCGATCAAGATACCATTTTAAAGGATGCACCCTATAGGAGTCTTCAACTGAAATGGCACAATACTGATATAAAGATTGTGTATGCTAATTCAGGGGCAAGGTCTTAAATATCTAATCAATACAACCTATGTTAAGAGTACATTTTTTTCTTATTAGATAGCAAATCAGACATTATATTCCTCAGTATATACTTTTTTCAAGTTACTTTGAAAAATAGCATACTTAGACCATTGTCTTTCAATATCATAATTCACACCTAGGAAGGAGAAGGATTATAAGCACCAAGAGATGGCACCTCAAAGACCTCTGATACTTCTTGCATGATCTCAGAACCCGTCTCCTGATCACCCCCTTGTTGCAGGGTATTGGGCGGAGAGCTATAGCATTCTAAGGTAAATAACATAAGATTTGTCTCAGACCTTGCCTTGGGTTTTGCTGCCATCTATTTTGAATCTGAAAATCACCTCACGTTATAGTAAATAATGGTTGCGTTTTTAATATAATACTAAAAATAAATATTTTTCTCCAAAATGTCCTGTGACCCTAGGGTTGTTGTTCTCTGCTTGCTCAAAAATCCTCTTCCCCATCCACTATAGTAAGTAGAGACACAATATACAATCAATATTTACTACAATATGAGGCCAATTATCAGATTCAAAATAGTTCTATTAATGCTGGTCTCCAATTTCAACTTATATTTTGGCTTTGCATCAGATGCTTTTTTTCAAGGATACCCTATTTGCAATGCTTCTAATAGGAAGCATGATAGGATCTTCGATACAGTCTAACTGGTACCTTGAGAATCTTAGCCTTGGAAAACAATGAGGATGACTCAGCAGCCTCCTCCTATCTACAGGCTTCAAGGATAGCCATCTCCCAACTTCAAAGACGTCAGGAAACTCACACATTTCTGATCTGCACACAAGATCTACCTCTTCTGTCTGTGATCAAAACCATCCTCCTCCCAGGCAACTGCTCCCAAGTGAACCAGTGACATGAGGATTTTCACACAGAGTATCATGGGACAATTCTATTTTTTAAGTTCTCATTGCAATGCATTTAAAGTACATTCTCTCTTCCTCATTTTTCAGGTGGTGAAGGGGTTGAGGGTGTGGCCAGGTGAGTGGACTGCTGCGTGAGGTAGGGTGAAAGTGAAATCAAGATTTAGGGTGGGTCATTCACAAGGCAAATGGTGTCACCCAACACTGTGATGAAGGATAGACTTTATTTTGGAAGCAATTCTAGAAGGGATCCATTAATTGATAACAAATGGATTAGTTTAGAATGATAATTCATATATATCATGAACTATATGCATTTAGTTTTTCTTTAACGTTTATTCATTTTTGAGAGACAGAGCGAGAGAGAGGGAGAGACAGTGGGGGAGGGGCAGAGAGAGGAAGAGATACAGAATTCAAAGCAGGCTCCAGGCTCTGAGCTGTCAGCACAGAGCCTGACATGGGGCTCAAACTTACGACACGAGATGATGACCTGAGCCGAAGTCAGACACCCAACTGACTGAGTCACCCAGGCACCCCAGAACTATATGCATTTGGAAAGAAAAAAGAAAAAGTGAACTACATATACAATAATGACAACATAAAATGTAGGTGATCTTATTTTAATCTTAGTCCTTCCTTAGTGGGAAACGGGTAAAAGGCATGGCCAGATGTGGCTGGGAGGCAGAAGTATTCTTGCCCTTGTTGTGCTTGCATTTACTTCTTTCTTTTCTCTTTAAAAACTATTTTCCTGTCAAATAATACATGTAGACATTCTATCTGAACCTCTTCATCCTCCAGACCTTGAGAATCTTGACTCCCCGGCTTCTACCATCGATCCCCCTGGTTTGGTCTTCTAATGTTGTAGACCACTATTTCCACCACTTCCATGCCCAAATCCTCAACTCCCATCCTTACTAATCTGTGGATCTATCCAAAGGCAAAGTGTCAACCTAAGATCAGTCCAATGTTTTGACTTTGTCACACCCATTACCTTCCACCTTGGGTGGACCTTCACAGGTACCCCTCTGTTCAGCTATCAGTCCCGTTTTTGTGGTTTCCAAATGAATTGTTTTCCATTATTTTTTTTAAACATCTGGCTTCACACATCCCTCTTCACCCAATGTCAAGGGCAATGCCTCCCAATTAACAGAAAACACCAAAGCCAGTGAGACTCTCTCAACTTCCCATCATCAATCTACAGCAGCAGCTCACCTGCTTCCGCACCCTTCTTTCTTCATCTGCTTTCACACACAGACATTCCTATTCCTGTCCCAGGCCAATCCCCCCACTTATGCTATGCATCCCATCCCTTCTGGCTTTCTCATGACCACAGGCTATCAATTTTTTATCCCCCTATAAGCTTCAATGGGCCCTTCTCTACTGGGCCCTCCCATCAGCGTGTACACATGCTCTAAACCCTTCCATGTCTTTTAAAAAGAAAAGAAAAGAAAAGAAAAGAAAAGAAAAGAAAAGAAAAGAAAAGAAAAGAAAAGAAAAAGGGCAGTGATAACCAACTGATAACCCATTCTATTTTTCTTTTCCCTGACACAAAACCTCTGGAGCTAACCACACACCTCCATCAATCTCACCTCCCACCTTCTCACCTACTCTTACCCTTCCATTCAAATCTCAGCCTCCTGAAAGCTAAACAGCACCCACAGCACTCAACTGAAATTCCTCTCTACAAGGTTATTAACACTAACTTCCGGTAAATTCAGTAACTACTTTTCAGTCTTAATCTTACTTGACTTCTTGGCAACATTTTATATCACTTAATACTCCAAAATCTTTTTTCTATCCTACCTCTCTGACTGTTCCTTAACTGTCTCTCTGCAGCATCTTTTTTTGCTCTTCTCATTGAATAAATGTTCATCTATATATCAGGCCCCTCTCACTTCTCACTCTACAGGCACTTTTCAATGCATAATGTCTTTGAATATCATTTACACACTAAAGATTCCTCAATCTCTCTCCCACCTAAGCTTTTGCGCCTGACCACTAGATACAAATGACAATTACGTTTGCATGTGTTTTGGTAGATATCCTCAAGTTCTGCAAGACCTAAATTGTTCTCCCAACTTTTACTCAGTAAATATCATCACCCTCTACCCTATTGCTCGAGCCAGAAATCTGGGTACATCCTCCTTGTTTCTGCCTGTCCCTCACCTTTATACAATCAACCAAATTCTCAAGGCTTGTCATTTTGACTTTCTAAAGCATTTCAACCTTGGCTTCTCTAAGTATGCTCTCCAAACCAGCGGTATCAGCATCACCTGAGAATTTGTTAGAAATGGAAATTCTCCAACCCCATTCTCAGACTCATGCAATCATACACTTTAGAGGTGGAGCCCAGCAATTTATGACTTAACAAATCCTCCAGGTAATTCCAATGCTTGCTAGAGTTTAAGAACTAAGAACCATTAGAATTGTCCTTTTTTTCATCCCCACTACTACTTACATGGTTGAGGGCAATTATATTGCAACATCTCTTCAGAATCTTCCAACCTCTAAACCATACCCGTCCAACACTTCTCAGTCCATACTCCACAAACACCCAGAATGCTCTTTGTGAAACATGGATCTGATCACATCACATTCCTCCAACTAAAACACTCCAGTGGCTCCCTACTGCTCTCAGGATTGACTTCCAATTCCTAAGCATTCTTCCAGAAGCTTTCATAAATGACTCAGATACTATCCAGCATCTTAAGTTGCCTCATCTGCCCCTGTCTCCTCACTCTGTGACTCTGTGCTCCAGTCATACTGACCACTTAAATCCCAAAACTCTTTAACGACCACCTCTCCTTTTAAACAGCTGTGTTACTGTGTCTTTTCATCCTTTTGACAGTAAGAAAACAAGTACAAGAGAGTATCTGCGTTTTTGTGTGGAAAAATTCAATAAATATTGTGTAACTGGCCAGTAACCTTACATGGTTAGAGACAGAAAAATCAAAGTCACACAACAGATTCACTTTTTATATCTTACCTGAGTATAGACCAGGGGTCAGCAAACCACAGCCTATACAGGCCAAATTTGGCCAAATGCCCATTTTTGCAAATAGTTTTCTTAGGAAACACAGCCAAACGTATTCATTATTTATTGTCTATGGCTGCTTTCACGTGACAAGAGCAGACCTGAGTACTTGTGACAAAGGCTGTAAGTATTTACTAAAGCCTAAAATATCTTCTATCTGGCCAACTTTGAAAAACTTTGCCAACCCCTGATCTAAACAATAAAGATGATAAAAGTGGAAAAAAATCTCCTTTCAGGTATCCAAAGCCCTGTGAAAATCAAGAGAAAAAATAACTCTCTAAATTCCTCGTTGGGTGAGGTTTTCTCAGTACAGGTTACCTTTAGTTTACCATAGATTCATAATTCCATACTTCTCCTGCCTCTTGAGATAAGAAAGGCCTCGAGAAATGTGAGTCACATCAATAGAACTTATTAAATTTTTTTTTTCTCAACGTTTATTTATTTTTGGGACAGAGAGAGACAGAGCATGAACGGGGGAGGGGCAGAGAGAGAGGGAGACACAGAATCGGAAACAGGCTCCAGGCTCCGAGCCATCAGCCCAGAGCCCGACGCGGGGCTCGGACTCCCGGACCGCGAGATCGTGACCTGGCTGAAGTCGGACGCCCAACCGACTGCGCCACCCAGGCGCCCCAGAACTTATTAATATTCAATGCATATCCAGGAGAAGGATTAGAAAAGAAAATCATGACAGAAAAGTTGGCCTAAGTCACTCATTTTAATAAAACTCCACCGTATATATTCCAAATGAATTCTGAGTCACTCAACACTTTTTGCCAAATATGTGATAAAAAGTACCAGTTGTGAAAGCCAAAACAGATATCCCTAATAGCATAATACTCTTAAATGAGGAAAAAACAAATCATGGAGAAGAAAGTAGGTCGCTGACTTAAAAAGTGTGACTGCCAATAATGTATTTTTAGAAATTGATTTTTCTAAACTCCAATTAACTTTATGATTGGGGATTGATCTAAAATCCACAAAAGTACTGGTAACATTTCTAAGTTCAGAAAACTTTGTGGCAAGGAAATAACAATTAGTACCCTTACTACTTTTGTAACAATACTCTTGAATTCCCCCTAATTGGTGGGGGTGGGGGGGAGGCATTGGGGGGGGAGAAGAAATCACTTGTATAACCTTCCTTTTTTTTAAGTAATCTCTACACCCAATGTGGGGCTCGAACTCACAACATCAAGAGTAAGAATCCCATGCTCTATTGCCTGAGCCAGCCAGGTATCCCAATTTCTGTTGTTTAAGCCACAAAATCTGTGGCATTTATTTTTTTATTTTTATGTATTTATTTTTTTAAGTAACCTCTATGCCCAATGTGAGGCTCAAACTCATGACTCCTTTTTATATTTTTAAGCAAACTTGTTTTACTTTCTTAAAATACACAAAAGAAACATGTGTTAGAAATTTGCTAAATCACATGTCAGATAAAAAAAATTCAAATAATCTCAAAATATACATACTTAAATTCAAATGTATAAAACTTGGATACCGATTATTACAGGATCCAGTAATACAACTATTCACTGAGCAGCAACCAGGGACAAATCACTATAAATTGTAGGGATAAAAAGAATGTGACAGAATATTTTTTTAATGATGGGAGTCCAGAGAAATAACATTTTTTAAATATATTTTTTAAAGTGTATTTATTTATTTGAGAGAGACAGAGACAGCACGAGTGGGAAAGGGGTAGAGAGAAAGGGGTAACTCTTGATCATGAGAGAGAGAGAGAGAGAGAGAGAGAGAGAGAGAGAATCCCAAGCAGGCTCCATGCTGCCAGCACAGAACCCAATGTGGGGTTTGAACTCATGAAACCATGAGATCATGACCAGAGCTGAAACCAAGAGTCAGATGTTTAACCAACTGAGCCACCCAAGTGCCCCAAGAGAAATAAAAATTTTTAAAGTATATATTAAAAGCCTTTTAGTTCACACTAAACTGTAGGGCTACAAGCATGGCAGATGTAATTTGACCCAACGCACAATCAATCCTATGGTAAAGAAACGCTAGTAACGCAAAGAAAAATTTTTTAAGCCATACAAATGTACGGACTGCAAAGAAAGAAATCAAGTAGGAACTTCTTGATACATATCTGCTTATTATATTCTTTATGAAATAAATCTACTTTTTAATTTTTTTGTTGTTGTTGTTCTTGAGAGAGAAAGAGAGAGAGAAACAGAGTGCAAGTGAGGCGGGGGGACAGAGAGAGAGGGAGACACAGAATCTTAAGCAGGCTCCAGGCTCCGAGCTGTCAGCCCAGAGCGTGCACGGAGCCTGGGGCAGGGCTCAAACTCACCAACCATGAGATCATAACCTGAGCCCAAGTCAGGCGCTTAACTGACTGAGCCACGCAGGTGACCCGAAATAAATCTATTTTATAACCTTAAATAAAGTTAAATGAAAGAATGCCTTTTGGAGAAAACTAACAATAGTAAGTAAATTTTTTCCTGTTTAATATTTATTGATTATTCCCTTCAAATATTTCAATAAATTATCCAACCCAAAAAATCAAACTTATTCCATGTGGTAGAGTTCTTTGAAAGAGAGGAGCAATGTAACTGTGTAGCAAACCAATCTCTGGCCCTTTTTGGCTCCTCTATCCTAGGAATGCTGAGTGAAACAGAGGTCCTTATTCTTTGGGGAGGTGTTACAGAAAGCCATTCATTCATGCCACATTATCTGTAAAGCATGCCAGACATTCACACACATAAACACTGAGGGCTAATGCAGCAAATATGTAAGTTATCTGCCAAGACTTGAGTGTAATGTTTCTCAGAACCAGGGACATCATGCAGTCAATATGAAGTGGTCACAGCACCAAGTGGACATGATGGTTCCTCTTCACAGTTTGCAGACACACACACACACACACACACACACACAGCTTCTCCTACTCCCTCCATCTCCATTCCACTCCATCCAGAAAGGTGTGGGCAGGGAGGATTGGGCGGGAAATCTGGTAATTGCAGCAGTAAAATCATAAGTAGCAAATGTATTAAGAAAGAAGAATGGCAATAAGCCCAGAAGGAGAGATCCAACAGAGTCCATTCTCAAGCCAATTAATTTCTAAGCAAACCCATATTCCATCCCATCCTCCATCTGCTCTCCCTTCAAGTGTTTACAAGATTATTAAATATAGGTAACTCTTGATCATTCAAGACAATTCACTTACTGGATTATCTGCTTCCTACCTTACACAGCCTTCTTCATGAAATCAAGGCATATTTATTAAAGGGTACAACAGGTTCTACGATAGGAACTTGAAATATAGTAATTAAAAATAGTAATTGCTAATATTTACTGGGTACTTATGTGCCAGGAATTGTGCAATGCTTTATTGATCTCATTTAATATTCAAAATAACTCCAGAGGTAGGCACTAGCACTACACATGAAAAATTTTAATCTGTGACCTTGGGTAAATGTCCTAACATCTTAAATGGAGTAGATGAGATTGTAATCCAGTTTAGGACTAGAGTCTGCTCTTAACCACTCTGGGGAGACCTGATGCCCATATTTACCAGAGTTCTGTGTCTCTATGGTAAACACAGAGACAAAGCATTGCATGAATCACAGAGACACCTCCACGTAAAATGTAATTTGCACTGGAGCCTTATAGGGTAAATAGACAATTATAATACATGTGTCAGGTCTACTAAGAGAGAAAATTCAGACTTAGATGGTTGAAGAAGATAACTCATAGGGAACTCTGAACCCCATTCTATTAAAAAAAAGTAGAATTTCATTGGGAAATAACAATTTATGAACAGAAGCAGTAGGACTCACAGAGCCCCAGAGGTGAGAAAAAGTATAGATCGTTGTCAAACTGATAGCACTTCAACATAGTGAAGGACAGAGTTTGGAGGAACAGAAAGGAAGTGGGTCATGAGCTAGAGATGTATGAAAGGGTTGCAAGCAGGAGACAGATCATGGAGGTCAAAAGAACTGGTACTTCGTTGACAGAGAAACCACTAAAAGCTTTATGCAGGATGTACAGCAAAGGGTTTCTCAACTATTGGCATTTGGTACCGGAAAGTCCTTTGTTAGGAAGGGAAGATGCCAGCTGCAGCCCTCCCCAGTTGTAGCAACCAAAAATGTCCGGATACATCATCACATATATCCGGAAGAGAACTTGGCCCCACACCAAGAAGCCCTAGGAAAGCACAAGGAGATTGGACTGGTGACTGGTAACAGGCATGCCCAAGAAGGTAATTAAAAAGGCTGATGTGATAAATCAAGCAAGTAAGGACTGAACTAAAAGGGGATTTTCCTGATTCCTCTTGTAGAACATGGCCTCCATAATCATCTAAAGAATATTCCATGGCCACCCTGTGCAGAATCCTCTGCACCTTTGAAGCCCATATCAAGCAGTAATGTCATTATCTAATTTCCTTATTGCAGGAACTAACTGACATCCACACAGCCTTACACTCCTCCAGGACTGTTGGCATGGTCTCATGTCCGCATCTCAACACCTACTCCTCCACAATCCTGTGGGACACTAAATCCCAGCCAACAGCCTCAGTGCCTCCATTCCAGAGACAACGGGCATTCCACTCCACAGACTGGACATTGGAATCAGTAGAACAGCTTCATCTCTGAAATCTTGAATACCAGTATCTTCTGGCCAAAGCCTCCCATTAACCCATTTTCACTACACCTATTTCTCACTGTCCTTAAGATTTTAATCTTATGATATTTGTCTTTCTCTGACTAATTTCGCTTAGCATAAGCGGTATCTCATTCACTCGTATGAGGACTTTAAGATAAAAAAACAGATGAGCATAAGGGAAGGGAAGCAAAAATAATATAAAAACAGGGAGGGGAACAAAATATAAGAGACTCTTAAATATGGAGAACAAACTGAGGGTTGCTGGAAGGGTTGTGGGAGGGGGGATGGGCTAAATGTGTAAGGGGCATTAAGGAACCTACTCCTGAAATCATTGTTGCACTGTATGCTAACTTAGATATAAATTTTAAAGATAAATTAAATTATTTAAAAAAGAACTTTTATCTTGATTTATTACTCTCTATCCTAATTTATTAGATCTGCTTATTTTTAACGCAACTATGGTAATGCTAGTAACAGCAGCTCCTTCTCCCTCTAGGAATTGCCACCATTATGTCCCAAACAATCATACATTCTATTCTAGATGTCCATGAGAGTTTTATCATCTTCCGTGAAACGTGTTCCCTCCTTAGTATTCTGCCTCTTTGTAGATAGAGTATCACCATCCACCTAGAGTTGCAAATCCGAAACCAAAGAAGCCATCTACTCCTTCACTTCCCCATATCTAATTAAAATGACAGGTCCTGTCAATTCTAAATCCTAAACATTCCCCATAGCTGTCTCTTTCCTTCCACACTGCCTGTTTCAGTTTAGACATTTTTACTGATCATCCCAGCACCAATTTTAAACTTCTTCATTCTCTACTCTGCCACCAGAATGATTTCTTATAAATGGCGACCTGTTATAGCTTAACTACTCAAAAATTATTGACAAACATCCCCAAGGAGTGCTCACTTCAGCAGCACATATACTAAAGACGTCTCTAAGGTGACATAAATTATTTCCATGTCTGGCCTCCTTCTACCTATCATTCTCTCAATTTACACTCAGAATCATCCGCATGCCTCATACATAGACTTATCCTGATCTGGCTGGTCCCTACAGCAAACTCCAAGTCAGCCTCAAGTCTCACCCTAAGGATTATCTCCTGAGCTACCAAGGAGACTCAGTTAATCCTCTCCTTTGCTCCCTTCACTGTACATATCTCCACTGGAACTCTAAATGCAATTATGATCTGTGGCGACAGTTAACATACATTGAACACTTACTGTATGCCCTATACTCTACACAATGCTTTATTTGTATTCATGCTTTCCTCTTACCCAGAAAGCAGTACATCACTACTCGTTTGACAAGAAACAAACTGAGAAACTAAGCCATTCACCTATGTTTATAGAGTAAGCGGGAAATCCAGGATTCAGATCCAGGACAGTCAGACTACAGAGCCCACCGCAACCACTAAAGTCCAATAATTTCTTTACGTATCTTTTCTCTTTAAAGTGGCTGTAAATCAGTTGAGAATAGAGTCTTTAATTTCTGTGCGCCTAATAGCCAGGGACAGGGCAAGAGGAAAGGAGCTGGAAAAAAAAAAAAAAAATAGAAGTCATAATTATATATCAGGAACCTGATCTAAATTAAAAGAGGAAGCTATTAGATGTCTTAATCCATTCAGGCTGCTATAACAAATATCATAGTTTGGGTGGCTTATAAACAACAGAATTGATTGCTCACAATGGAGGTTGGAAGTCCAAGATCAAGGAAACAACAGCTCTCCTTATCTAGTAAGATCCCTCTTTCTGGTTCATAGTTGGTGCCTTCTCACTGCATCCTGACATGGTGGAAGGAGAGATCTCTGGGCAGGATCTCTTTTATAAGAGCACTGGGCAGGAACTCTTTTATAAGAGCACTAACCCCATTCATGAGGGCTCCATCCTGCTGATTTGGTCACCTCCCAAAGGCCCCACCTTCAAACAGCATCACACCAGGCATAAGGATTCCAAAGTATGAATTTTGTATACAAATATTCAGACCACAGCAGTAGTCTTCAAGAAAAATTGAAAGAACTCCATTAAATGGTAAGAATAGGGTACAAACTCAAAGATATTGAGAATATAGATAGAAAAAGAAAGAGAAAGAAAAAGATGATAGATAAATAGATGATAGATAGATAGATAGATAGATAGACAGACAGATAGATAGATACAGGTTTCTTCTCCCAAAAGAAAACAAAATAAAAGGCAATCAAAAACTTTGTTGTGCTAGATGAGGGCTCCCTATATCAGGAAGGGATAAATCAAATGTAACTGAACTAAATACGGGATACTTTTGAGCAAGTGACTGTTTATTAAAATAACAGAATCCATTGGAACTTAACCCCAGAAACATCCTCATCTGAGTGGCCTGGGGGCTGTGATATTGGGATATTAAAAAGGAAATGAAATCAGAGCACACTATCGCCTCTGCAAGGCAACAGTTACAGGGTGTCCAAACATTTTCTCAACTTTTAAAAGAAAATTAAAAATTAACCTTAGGGGTGCTTAGGTGGCTCAGTCTGTTAAGCATCGGACTCTTGACTTAGCTCAGGTCACGATCGCACGTCAAGCCCCACATCCAGCTCTGCACTCACAGCGTGGAGACTGCTTGAGATTCTCTCTCTCTCTCTCTCTCTCTCTCTCTCTCTCTCTCTCTCTCTTTCTCTGTCTCTCTCTCCCTTTCAAAATAAATGAATAAACATTTTTTAAAACAATTAACCTTAAAAATATACCTGAAGGATAAAAGTGTTCTTGGTAGAAGCTAGAAAGCTCAGGTTGGGACCAGGTGGAGGAGAAAGTAGGGACACTAGATAGCCTAATTATGTGAGGTGGGTGGGGCAGCAGGAGACATCATCCGAAGTCAATGAAACGACAAAATAATCTGAACCATATTATTTAAGGTTCAAGGCAGAATTATCAAAGGGAAACTAGAAGACCAGTATTAACTATACTGGAAGGAATGGGGAGGGGAAAGGTTGGGAAATACCTAAATCCTAATCTGTGACAGCCCAAAGGCAAATCAGCAAACTTAAAATATCAAAGTTAAAACCATCAAAACAAGAACAAGGAGAGCCAGGCAAGGGTAGAACTAGAGTGGGAGAGGCCAGGGCCAGGAGCAGAGCTCTTCTTTAACCAGGTGAACGTAGTAACTTAGACCTCTTTTAAGTCCTTAAAATTAAACAAACAAAGACTAAAATAAGTAAAACTGAGGGAAAGGATTATATTTTCAATCTACTCTTGTCACCCTGCTTCTCATGAGTTTAGGCAATGATTACCTGAGTAATGGAACAGATGTAAAACTATGGCTACAAAATGAATTTTGTTAAATGAAATCTTCTATTTTACTACTGACTCCTATGTTGAGATTAGAGGGAAGTCTGCAAGGAAAAGAAATGTTCAGCTAAAATAATTTAAAAAGATGGTCTGAAAATTAAATACAATTTTAAATCACACTTAAAAGCTTCCTGAGACCTAATCCTATACACAGTGTTTCAAAAACAAACGTACAGTAATGTATGTGTGTGTGTGTGTGTGTGTGTGCATTTTCTTAGAACTGAAAGGTGTGTCATGGCTTTTATTTCTTCTCAGAAAAAGATCTGTGTGGCTTTGACTAAAAAGAATCCAAGTATTCTTCCTACTCTGAAAAAAACTGGATTCAAATAGAAATGATCATTTCTATTTGTTCACTTAAGTCTTCATTCCAGCTACTGGTGACGGTGAGCAGAGTGTATTTCATTAGTTTTTCAGCAGAGACCATTATTGGTTTTGATTGATGAATTAGTTTTCTGACACGTTCAGGATCATGTTTTCTTTATTCCTTTTTAGCCTGAATTTTCATGTCTTCCTTCTCTTTAATTCTAGCCTCACTAATAACTCATTCAAACTTATATCCATTTACACACATAGCAAGGAGCTCTTGCCCATCTGGTAAGCATGGGATTACTACATAGTTAGCAAAATTAGCAAAACCTGCCAAACCCAAAAAAGCCAGGGATCCAAAAATATTCTACTAGGAAGACATTTAAAATCAGTTCTAAAGGAGTAAGTATAATCATTTACTCCTGCCAAAATCTTTGGGCCAAGTAAACTTGCTTTATTTTTTGTGATGCAGAGGCAACATGATATCTGACACAGTGATGATTAAAGAAATCCTAGAAGACCTATGTGAGATAACTGTGGTTTGCTGGAAAACAGTCGCTAATGAATATGACTCAGAAAAATCTAATATAAATAAAAGCATTCAAAGGAAAAGGGATCTTGAGGGACCACATACTGAACCTATTCTTGCAAAATGACCTCCATCTACAACTAACAGGCAATGAGCCAGAGCCCGTGGTCAGCCATAGGCTGAGGACTAGCATTCTTTGTCCACAGGGAGCAGGGCAGTGGCCCAAAACTGCAAGTTACAGCTGATTCTTGAACAACTCGGGTTTGAACTATGTGGGTTCACTTATATACTTTTTTATAGTACAGTAAATGTATTTTCCTTCCTTATGATTTTCTTAATAACATTTTCTTCTCCCTAGCTTACTTTATTGTAAGAATACAGTATGTAATACATATAACATACAAAACATGTGTTAATCAACTAGTTTTGTTATCAGTAAGGCTTCCAATCAACAGTAGGCCCTGAGTAGTTAAATTGGGGGGAAGTCAAAAGTTGTATGTGAAGTTTTGACTGTGTGTGGGGGGTGTGCCCCTAACCCCCACATTGTTCAAGGGTCAACTATATATGATGTGACATAATGAAGTTTTTGCTATTTCTTTTTTTTTTTTAATTTTTTTTTTTAATGTTTATTTATTTTTGAGACAGAGAGACAGAGCATGAATGGGGGAGGGTCAGAGAGAGGGAGACACAGAATCTGAAACAGGCTCCAGGCTCTGAGCTGTCAGCACAGAGCCCGACGCGGGGCTCGAACTCACGGACCGTGAGATCATGACCTGAGCTAAGTCGGCCGCTTAACCGACTGAGCCACCCAGGCGCCCCTTTTTCTTTTCTTTTTTTTTTTTAATTTTTTTTTTTAAGTTTTTGCTATTTCTAAGGATTTATGGTAAACATTTCAGGAGAGAGATTTTTTCTAATCCTTGAGAAATGACTAGAACAGGCTCCAGAAGGAAAAAAGTCTTTCCTCACCACAAAAAAAATACCATGATCTACAATTAAACAATACAATCTACCAAGCGGTAGTAATGTGCATGTGTTTTCTCTCGTTAGCTTCAGAAATGATCTAGCTTAGAATTCTATTGGATATACAAAACCAACAACAGTAACAAACAAAAAAAAAAAAAGCAAAAGGCAAATGTGAGGATATGTCAGAGAATAAGAAGTAAGTTGATAGTTTCTGGGTCCCCAGGTTAGTAATGGAAATGGAAAAAGATAATGCACAATGCTATCAGGCCTATAAAGGATCTCCATCTTTCTTTCTGTTTTATGAATACATGGCTCTGCAAAGGGCTACAAACCTGATGGTTGACATATCTTTATATCATGGCCCTAATTTTGATTAGCTAATAAAGTCAACATCATTCCACCAGCGAAAAGCAAAAGCTAATGTTTGTCAGCTTATATGCTAAGTATTAGTTTTCTAAATAAACAGAATTTTATTCAAGAAAAGTATATAACGAGCACTAGTTCTGTCCTTACAACGTTTTCCTCCTAAAACAGACCTGGCTTCTCCATCTTAATAAATGGCACAAGCATCCACCCAGCTTCTTAAAATAAAAAACTAAGAAGTTATAGTTGACTTTCTTTTTCCATTGCCCCCACGTCTAACTTACCAGAAGCCCCATCAGCTCCACCTACAGAATCCATCTCACACCCGAGGACTCTTCTCTAACTCCCTCACCACCATCCTACCCCAGGTTACCACCACCATCCCTCACTCATCTATTCCAATAAGCCCACCTGGATTTCCTACTTCTACTTCTGCCTCCAATACTCCATTATCCAAAGCCTAGGATGAACGATTCATGTAAAATATGTTCTTGCCCTGCCTAAAACCTTCCCAAAGCTCCTACTTAAATAAAAATCTATTTTCCTTCCATGGCTTTCAGGACCCTGCACATTCTGACCCTGAGTCCTTTCTGTCCTCAACTCATTAAACTTCACCTATGCAGGTGCTCAGGCTGTGTGCTTGGGTCATGCTTATACTCTCCCTAGACCCTCTGTACTTATCAGGTGAGCTTCCTGGAATGATCTTCCCTCAGACCTCCCATCAGGAATCCTTAGTGAGGCTTTCCCTACACTCACCCTACCCCACCCTCATTCACCCTATCGTGTTACTAGGGTTTATTTCCTTTATAGCATTTACTAGAATCTGATGTAAATTCATGACCTATGCTTGTGCTTGTTGTTTTGTTTTGTCTTTTATGTGTCTCTCCCCACCACGAAGAGGATATAAATTTCAGGAGAACAGAAATCCTATTTCTCCTCCTCAGTGACGTCTCTATGGAGACTAAAGCACTGCCTGGCATATAGAATGTATTTGGTAAGCATCTGTGAATGAATTAACATTATCACTCAAAGCTCTTTACCTTTTAGTGTTCTTGAAACTTATGTGAAGTCTTTTCGTATTATTTATAGCATTTCTAAAGCAAAATGTTAGGCCCTAAAAAATGTATAATATAACATGGGGCTAAAATCAAAAAGGTGGAATGAAGAAAGCTAATCCACAAACCATATCAGTGAGATCCCTAAGTCAAAACTCTTTACTGCTCTAATTATGTGTATAAATGGCAAGAGGAGGAAAAGGAGGGAATCAGATGTTCTTAGGGAAGGGACCAAAGTTGGGTTAGGAATAGAGCCAGTTATGAATTTATTCCCACATGGTGATCAGTCTCGAAGGGCTACTTTCCCCAAGAGAATTGTTGGTTAGAAATCCTCCCAACAGCAATTTTCTGGAAATCATCAGAGAAACTAATTATCAGAAATTTCCTCGCACACAGATAAGTGCCTTCCTCTCCATTTCCCCACTAATACCTCGGTCTACATAACTCCCT
Organism: Prionailurus viverrinus; assembly: GCF_022837055.1. NCBI lineage: Eukaryota > Metazoa > Chordata > Mammalia > Carnivora > Felidae > Prionailurus > Prionailurus viverrinus. The sequence goes on from NC_062577.1 coordinate 7,064,124, forward strand.
ATATTGTTACCTCTGTTGAGTTTTGAAGAAAATCCTTGACTGTGCATACAGGAAATGCACGGTTGTGTGACTGAACTTCTGTTTACGTATATGGAATAACATTTCTTACTAAAGTGACTTTAAATTCTTATTTGTTTTGTGTTTAGTTTGGCAGGGGGAGTAGAGATGTTCTACAGAGCCAACAAATAAAGGAGAAAATACAATCACAGAAAGTTGAGGGAAAGAAATTCTTATTCTGAGGAAATTACTTTCTACCATATTAAGGGATTTTATTTGTTTGCTTTTCCGTCTCTTTGCCATACCCAGCTGTCCTCCAAACAGACAATCATGAGAGGGGTTACTACTCTCACACAGGAATGGAGGGAGGTGGAAGATGAGAAGCAGCCAGTTCAGGGGCACCTGGGTGTTTCAGTCAGTTAAGGGACCGACTCTTGATTTCAGCTCAGGTCATTATCTCACAGTTTGTGCAATCAAGCCCTGAGTCAAGCCCCACATTGGGCTCCACAGAGCTTGCACACTCCCGCTGTCTCAAAATAAATAAACATTACAAAAAAGCAGCAGCCAGTTCAGTGATTAAGAAAGGAAAAAAGGAGGTATAAGAATAATCCTATTCTTTTCAGTTTATTCCAATTCCACATTTATTGAATGAGAATACTGTTTACCTCTAAACTTTAAGAGGACAATGCAGTCATTTTGGGGGTAGTTCCAATCAAAAGGCAAGCTTTAGACATGGCCAGGGTTTGGCTTTGTGCCACATTTATTTTAATCCCAACGTGCAAATTTATGTATTTTCTAGAACACAGCTCTCTGCACACTTTTAGCTACGCAGTCCCCAGGTGTTCAGTTTCTATCATAACACAATTCTCTCATCAAAAAAAAAAAAAAAAAAGAAGGAAGGAAAATTTTAAATTGTCCAATTCTTCCCATAGAATAAAAAGATCTACCTAGAAATAATTAGCTAGTGCCATTTTTAAAAATAATTAAATAAAAAGATCTTAAGAAGCAAGATTCACAAGTCACAGCACACCCTGAGAAGCCTTCTTTCACATGGAAAGTGTCAAGAAGATCTCACGATACTTTACGTGATTTATTTCCCTAATACTGAAGGGAGATCAAGGAAGAACATAGTTTATAATGTATGAAGAAGAGAAAGAAGAAATGCAAGACATATAGACATTTTATTATTTACTGTCACATCTTGATCAGGGCTCATTTTCATTGCCTTTCAAAAGTCACCATTATTTCATTCACTGGTCAATAGCATGTATACTAAAGGCACAGAAGAAGGCTGTAGTTGGGAGCAAGGAAACAACTGTAATGAACCCATAAGGACGAGAACCCATTACTCTGCCTCACAAATACTGGGCTCTGCACAAGCGAGCCAACCAGACCTTCAATTTTCTTATGAGAAAATCATACAGGAGCATTCTTACATATCTGGGTTTTAGACGCAACTCAATACAACTACCAATGTCACACATGTACCACATACCTGAGAAACATTAGCAATACCTGGCTTGAAAATGATAATCCAGCTGTGCTGATTGATATTCATTAGGAATTATGAATATGCCTTTTCGATTACTGTTTCACAGTATGAATGCTCTTCGTGAATGGGAGCTGGGGAGAAAGCAGACAATGCTGCTTCATATCAATGGTTAGTAAATAGATGAGCTGTGAACACACTGAAATAGCGTTCTAGGCACCCATGGAAACGTGCAGCCCCCTGGGAACAAAGCTCTGGCCCTTTGGTACTGCTTGTGAAGTAATGTCCGTGACCAGCCAAGTAGGCAGTCCTGACTCAGAGCCACTTGAAAATCATTACCGATTAAAGCAGGTTAGAAAACTGTCAAGAGTGACCATCTGTTAAGAAAAGGAGGTTTGACAAATATACTTAGGATTCCTTAAGTGAGGAAGGAAAGCGTAGAAATTAAATAGACATGCTGAGCTGCTGAGTGGCTGAGGGAAGGATGACTTGCATCACATGTTGGTATTTAAAGCGTGGGGTGACTGGGCAGACACACATCACAGCTGCTATTTTAACTCCAATCTGCCTCGCAGACAGAAGTAAATGTTCCTACTTACATCAAATGGAGCTGAACTTGATTGGGCGTTCTGATCACATGGTTCCCTGAAGCAGTCACTGAAAGGAAGTAGAAGACCCATGGCAATGATCCGGGAGCAAAACTTCTCTGCTTCTTCTGGAGGCCCGTTCTCTTGTTGGCTGAACAGCTTCTCCAACAGAGTTCGCCCTGCAGATGAAATACAGTCAGAAGCACTGGCATGTCACCTGGCTCGGAACCCTCCCAGAGGAGTGAAGCCTGGAAAAACACAACCAGTGAGCATCACTGTTGCCAAGGCCACTGAAGTGCACACACAGCAGCTTCTCAAACACAGAGAAAACTCCATAGTCTGAGGACTGGGATACCACATGGGAGAAGGTGGCTCTGGTTTGCTCTCCCACCTCCCAAAACATCTCCTTGCCCCAAAAGAGGATACGCCACATGATGGCCCACCTGAAGAAGTATATTTCCACCTAAAGAAGTGCCCAGCCTTTGGGATTATCATTGGTAACCCTCCTTCCTCTCTTCATTTACCCTGCTAATGGCTCCCTGAGGGAGCAGTTAGCAACCACCAAGTGGACTAAGAAATGTCAGTGACTGACATTCATGGTCTCTGGCATGGCAATAGAGAAGGGCAGAGAATGAGGACACAGGAGGCAGGGAAAGGCCCCAACCCCCAAGAAAAGAGCCAGCAAATATGTCAGACAAATTTTTTTCATATGATCCTCAGAACCATAGCTCTATGGTAGGTGCAAACTTCAGCTTTTATTTCCCTAGAAGAGACCAGAGAAGACAGACACGAGAACAGGACACCGGCCGAGGACCAAGAGGGCTGGGTTCCACCTAGTGCCATGGTTCTCAATCCCAGCTATACCTCAGACTCATCTGGGAGAACACAATGGCTGGAGGTCCCTAATCCTTTCTAATTACCACTCACTCTCTACTTTATTACCCTTTAGAAATTCATTCAGCTGATTCCTGCATTAGTCAACTATGATAGACACAGAAGATTTCCAGCATCCCTCCCAGGGCTACAACTGTTCCCTCAGTTCTTGCCCTGCTCCTGCCCCTCCCTGTAATTAGCGGATTCATTCTTCAAATTTAGATGAAAATTGCTTATTCAAAAAAGCCTTCAGTGACCCCCTTCCATACTCTTTCGGCGTCTTTCTTAGTTCTTTGTGTAATTAATTATTTTAATCATGTGTGTACTTATTTAACATCTACACCTCTCACTAAAATAAACTCCCTGACAGCCAGCATATATCCTGCAAATATGGCCTCTCACACATAAGAAGCATTAATAAATATTTTTAGGGTTTCTGAATAAATGCAATGCTATGATTCTGTGACAAAGACTTGTTCTTCTCATAGTCAGAACTGGGAAGGAAATACCTCTATACCAGAGATCAGCAAACTCTTTCTATAAAGGATCAAACAATAAATATTTTAGGCTTTGAGGGCCACATAAGGTCTCTGCTGCATATTCTTCTTCATTTTCATTTTGAACAGCTTTAAAATGTAAAAAGCATTCTTAGCTTAGGGCTATGCAAAACCAGGCACAGGTCTGTACTTGTTAGAACAACTAAATTTCAAATGTATGAATGTCTGTCAGGAGACTAAGCATACAATTTTGGTGTCTCTTTCCTATTCCCATTTTACATATCTTATGACTGAAAACAGCCAGAAAATGAAGTAGTTCTTTCCTGTAACTCAGAAACTTTGTATGACAGAAAGTAAGGGAGATAGGACCTTCCATATATGAGAGTATTTAAGTGGGAGTGAGTAAATGTGTATGTGTATCAAGCCAAAAATTATCAAAAAGGGAATGGAATAATGTGGAAGTTCCTCCCTGGAACTTCAGCTCCGTGATGAACAAACACAACCCTCAAGCCTTCATCCAGGGCTTCTCAACCACAACTCCACGGACACCTTGGGATGGATAATTCTCTGTCCTGTGCTGTCCTGTGCATTGTAGGATGTAGGCAGCATCACTCACTATTACTCAATAGATGCCAGCAGCATAACCACTGCACCTCCCATTGTAAGACGCCAAGTGTCTTCAGACATTGCCACATGTCCCCCAGCTAGCAAAATCACCCCAGCTTGAGAATCCCTGCCTCAGCCTCTCTGAAGGGAACCTCACCTGATTGCATGGAAAGTAACCTGGCTGCCACGTGAGTCCTTCTCCAGCAGCCCTCTCACACGGACACATTTTGTACCAAATCGCACATATATTAGGGGCAGGAAGTGAGTGAGTGACTTCCTTGATCCCCATTAGTAATTTCAAGTGATTTATTATCCAAAACCATCAGCATGGTTAGACCTGTCACTGGCCTGACCAGCTGTCATCCTTCTCCTTTCTTCCATCCACTGACTTCTTGTCATTCCTGATCCCCTCCCTGCCATTCACTGAATACTTTACCTCCTGACTCAACTGCTCTGTTTTCCACCTCTACTCTTTTTTTTTTATTTTTTTTTCAACGTTTATTTATTTTTGGGACAGAGAGAGACAGAGCATGAACGGGGGAGGGGCAGAGAGAGAGGGAGACACAGAATCGGAAACAGGCTCCAGGCTCCGAGCCATCAGCCCAGAGCCTGACGCGGGGCTCGAACTCATGGACCGCGAGATCGTGACCTGGCTGAAGTCGGACGCTTAACCGATTGCACCACCCAGGCGCCCCTCCACCTCTACTCTTATCAGTGATTCTGACATCCACATGGAGATCAAACCAACACCCAGAGAGAAAACTCATCTGAGATCTTGAATCCTTGCCTCCAGTCAGTGCTTTCTCTTCCCCCACACAGGCAACCCATTCAGAAGACCAATTTCAAACTTTACTCCAGCCCTCCACGGCTTCCTATCAACCTCAGACAAAAACCCAACTGTCACCATGACTCAAGAGGCCCTTCCCCTCCTGTCACCTTTTCCTGCTCTCCCTGAGGGTACTCTGACCTACAGGCCTCCTCCTTTTTAGCACACAGAGCTCATGCTTACCTCAGAGACTTTTGCACTAGAACACTCTTTCCAACATACTTGAATGACTCACTGTTTCATCTTATTCAGGCCTCTGCTCAGTTGTCTTTTCCACTGAGATAACTTCCTGACCCTCCATTTCTCAAATAGCATTGTCAGTCGCTCTTTTTCACATTATCCCCCTTTATTCTTCAGAGATCTCAGCTCTTGAATTTTTGTGAGTCTGTGATCTGTCTCTTCCTCCTGGAAAGTAAACTCCATTTTAGCAGACTCCATTGTTTGGTTACCACCTTTTACCCAGTATCTCAAGAAAGACCTGACATGTAGTTGCTCAATTAATGTTTTGATCATAAATTAATCAATATATGTACAAATGTCTGGAAGGAACATCTAATCCTTGGCCACTGCCTTCTGTCCTTTCAACTCATATTCTAGAACCCCTTCTGAGGGCCCATCCTCCACAGGGATCTTGAGTCTATCATCCCTGCCACCGTCACACAATCCATCACTCCCTTCCTCACCTGCTTAAATTCCATGTCCCACCACTGTAATCGTATCATTCAAACACTGCAGCTCCCCTGCCCCTCTCCCCCATGGGAGCCAGTAAAATTCCCAAACCCCAATTTGTTCCATTCTAGACATCCACCTTTTCTTTGCCTGAACCAGAGCAACTGGTCACTGTGAAGGAAAGACATGCACCCGTTGTGTGCTTTCACTTTATTATCATGCCTATAAACCTCAATTAGGCCCAACACTGCTCTGCATTCATATCTAAGCATATAGTCTCCAATACAATCATATACATTTTCTCCCCCCTTAACCCAGTCTTTTCTTTTTTTAATTTTCTTAAAGTGTATTTATTTTTGAGTGACAGAGAGACAGAGCATGATTGGGGAAGGGCAGAGAGAGAGGGAGACACAGAATCTGAGCAGGCTCCAGGCTCTGAGCTCTCAGCACAGAGCCTGATGTGGGGACTGAACCCACAAACTGCGAGATCATGACCTGAGCTGAAGTTGGAGGTTCAACCAAGTGACCAACTAAGTCACCCAAGTGCCCCAACCCAGCCTTTTCAATGATGAGATAATGATCTTCTCAAATAATTCACTGAGAAAATGGAAGAAACCAAGAGAAACTGTGAATATGCAAAAACACCTACGCTGATACCCTTCTCTGCCTTCCTCGTAGAGGAAGAAGGTCCTGCTCCAAACAAAAGCAAGTTCTTCCCCTCAGTGTTCTAGATCGAATTCCTTATGGCATGGTCTGGAATTCACTTCTTTCACTATTCCTTCTCTCTCCTAAATAAGGAACATTTCCATCTTTACTGGACATTTCTAGATCACACAAACATACTTAATTTAAAACGAAAATCTCCCTTAGCCCACATCACTCCTTACCCCCCACTACTGTCCCATTTCTTGATTTCCCTTCACATCAAAACTACTGACCAAAATTACCTACACTTACTACCTCTAGCCCCTCACTCCTGGCTCAGCCCACCCTAATTTGAGACATCAGTTTGACTTCTATCCCCACCATACAATAGAAACTGGTAGCCAACACCGTATCAATAATATTTATCTTCATCTTACTCAGTTTCTTAATCTCTCAGAAAATTTTCATCGTTGACTCACTCTTACTTCTTAGAATTCTTTGCTATCATCTCTATGATACCATACTTTATTTTCTGGATCTCACCGGCCACTGTCTCTCAAGTCCCCTTTACTGCTTTCTCTACTCAACATGTCCTGGCTCATTCCATGCTTATTTTTATTGCTCTGTGTAATCTCACCCAGCCAATACACGCTCCTCTCCTTGAAACCAGGGCAGATTTTTTGTCACTGCATCAACTGAGTATGGCAGAGTGACATCATACTTGGAAAAAATTCATGAGGCAGGTATGCATGGGCATGGGCAAGGAGTTTGTCAATTTTTTTGTTCCTCAACCTGGACTCAAGGTAAGCTGAAACCCAGAAGGCAGCAACATCATTAACAGGAGAAGTTTTGCAGAGCAATTTTGCAATGTGTGTCCATGATCTTAAAATAAGTTCACTCCTTGACCCTAAAATTCAACTGCGGAGAATCAATCCTAGGTAAATATTCAGATATAACCAAAGAGTGTTACATCACAGGATTACTGTGAAGATTACATGACAAAATACATGTAAAGTGCTTAGCACAGCTCCTGCTACAATAATAAATGGATTATTAATAGTAAAAAATAATGAAAGAAATTAAAATGTGCGACAAAAAAAAACCACAGCATTAAAACAAAGATGGCTTTATGTACATGGCTAAATACGTAGCCATTAAAATCATGCTATTATAGAAAAAATAACTCAATGAATTTAAATATATTGAGTATATGAAAAGGAATAAGAAAATAAAAATAGGTATCTCTGGAGAATTCTAGGGCACCAATCATCACTGATAACAGAACTAATGGGAAATAAAAGAAACATTTCCAGTATGAACTGTATTTCAAGGTAATATAACATTTAGTGAACAAAGAAAAGTTTTCAATATAGAAAAGTTCTAGCCAAAAGGGACAAAAAAATGACAAAATTAAAAAATCACCATGATGCGATCTCTAATTAAGTCCTTTTGCATTCCCCAATGGTCACTTAATGAATAGCAAATGGATGGGAAACCCATTAGAGAAAAAGTCAAAGTGAAAAATTTGCAAAGAAGGAATCAAGCTGCCACCCCCAAACCCATGAATCATTCACAGCCTCAATAAAATTAAAGCAGGCAGACACAGTGAACCTCCTGACATGGGTTTAGAAAGTATACAGTATTGCCCATCTAGCACACATGCTATTCCCAACCCCTGGGACAAAAAGAGAAGAGGACTGAATCATGTGTCATATTGGACATAACTTTTAATCTAAGGTATCAGAGAGTTCTGAAAATGGACTGGCTACCAGAAAAATCAGGCAACAAATTCTATTTGCATTCAGTATAATAATGGCATTATAGCATATTAAAAAGTCCCTTTTTGAGACACATCCTGAAGTATTTGAAATTAAACTAACATGATGCCTGGTATTGGTTTCAAATTTTCCCATGAGAAAGTGAGTCTGAGGGAGGCAGATAAAACCATCATGGCACTGGTAACTATTGAAGTTGGGTGATGGGTACGTGGGCTCATCATACCTCTGCCAGTATATATGATTAAATCTTCACAACAAATATCTTAAATTATGCCATTACAAAGATTAATGACATGGAAATATGTGTCACAAATATGTGAAATAGTCAAGATTACAAAGCAAAATAAACAAATAAATAAATGGCACCTGGCTGGCTCAGTCAGTATAACATGCGACTCTAAGATTGCAAAGCTAAACAAGGTGTCTTCGTTATTCTACAAAAACGGGAGATGTGAGTTCAGTTTATTAAAGAGTCAAATGATTGTTGTAGGAACATGAAAAGTTTTTACTTTTTCTAGAACCTGCACTCTAGCTGCACTATACTGAACCCTCTTCCTAACCAGGGAATGTGATTTGACTGCGGTACAGGCAGCAGACAGAGACATAGACTTCTGTTTATCTTCTCACAGTTGATGACTAGGGATTTAATTGGGACACACTAGCCTACTACATGAGATGCCCTGAATCTAAATTGGGGAGACTGAACTGACATAAAGCCTTCTGAACTTAAGCTTACTTCTTACCTGTGCAAACTGGCTGGCTAGAATGTGGACACAGAGTCCCAGGTTCCCTCCGGCACTCCCTTCCTCACCCACTACCACACACAATTCAGGGTGCCCTGTGACTCCGGATCTCCTCACATTCCTCCTTGGTCAATACATCTATACTAGACCAAGACATGTTGGTCACACCAAAAAATGAAAGTAATTGGTCCTGGAATATGAGTAAGTATAACTTTCTCAAGTGTTCAGCTATTCAAAGCTTCATTTTACTTCATAGTTTCATTCATTATTTAATCAACAATATTTACTGAGCTCTTACTAGGTGCAAAGCATCTCTAAGTCAGTTTGCCAAAAAGCTATTTGCTTAATGAACAAGTTATGAAAAACTGCAGGTGAGCATGACAGGGGCTGGTGGGGGTGCCACCTCCTAGCAGGCAGTACCCTCCAGGGCCAAGGCCACATAGTCAGCCATGGATGACCCTTCAGGAGTGCATGCAGCCCAGGACTACTTATCAAGGAAATGCAAATAGGAAGCACAGGTAAATGAAGACCCAGGTTCCCCCACTGCCTAAGCAACACTCTCCTTGTAGCTGCAGCAACATTAAAACTTGAGAAAATTCCCAAAGGCCAATAAAATCATTCTCTCTAGCACAGATACATTAGAAGGTACAAAAGAAGTAGTCTCCGGTGGATTTATGACTCTAGGTGCATGGGCAGGAGAAGGGTCAATTTTCTCAGGCTCTCCCTTTTACCTCCCTCCTGCCCTGGACCCAAAGGAAAGACCCAGTGAGAGGAACAGTCTTTCTACCTTTCAAACCCAGTCTCTAACTGTCATTTCATCAATTAGGAAAGGTAGGACCAGGGACGTTAGGAGTTTTACCCAAGTGCACACTACCTCTAAGGTAGACTCATCTCACAGATCACATAAATTACATATCTAACATACAGCCTGAAGAAATCTAGAAGAGTACACCCATAAGCAATTCTTCCATTTTCTGCCCATTCTTTTCCACTGAAAATACATGCAATATACCTCTAGAGTTCACAAAATACACCCGGGGACAAAGCACGGTACAGCAACATAACTTTAAGCTATGGAAGCCAAATGTCTTGGTGCCCTTCCTGATGCTACCATTGTTCAAACTATAGCTTCAAGGAAGCTACTCAATTTCTCTTAAGCCTCAGTTTCATCATCTATAACTAGAAATAATCATCTTCATTACCTCATATGATTGGTGTAAGAATTAAGTTGAAATAATTTTTTAACAGACTTAACACAGTGCCCAGTAAATATGACCTATTATTTTTTTTATCAAGATTCATTTCAAAGGTTCTGTACTCTTAACTAGGATAAGTAAAAATTTGGCTCAACCTACAGGAAGGAAATGATAAGTAATCAATGGAATCCTAAGAATGTACCTCTAATCTAAAAGCATTAGAAAAATTATGATATATGGTGATCATAGATTAAAATATCTTTGTCCATCAAGTTTTCATTTTTGTTTTTATTTTTTGTTTTACATTCAGTGGATTTTAATGACATCAACTAGGTAATATTTAAGACTCTACTTTCTAGAATTCCTAACTTTTGTTTTCTTCTAACTTGCATTATTTGTTTTACTGTATTTGTTATATTCATGTCAAAAATAACATTCATCCGGGGCGCCTGGGTGGCTCAGTCAGTTAAGCCGCTGACTTCGGCTCAGGTCATGATCTCACGGTCCATGAGTTCGAGTCCCACGTCAGGCTCTGTGCTTACAGCTCAGAGCCTGGAGCCTGTTTCAGATTCTGTGTCTCCCTCTCTCTGACCCTCCCCCATTCATGCTCTGGCTCTCTCTCTGTCTCAAAAATAAAAATAAACGTTAAAAAAAATTTTTTTAAATAATATTCATCCAATGACAGGAACCTTATTAATCACTAATGTTTTCCAATTATTTTTTAACTGATCCCCTCTCCCTCCTCTAAAATACACTTAAACACCATAATTAGTAAAGAGTATTCACTTTAGCATGTGGTATCAGCTTTATAGTCCCAGACCACCCTCAAATACTCCTCTTGCTTTGCTAAGCAAAACTCACGGGGCTGGACAAACATGGAAACAAGGCCAAATGCAGTGATCCTCACACATGAGGAAGAAGTGAAATCATGAGTCCCTTCCCTAGAGTTCTGTTGGGCAGCATGCAGTGACACTATAAAAAGGAGAAAACCTGTTTTGGGGACAGAATGATACAATATAAAGAGCACTTCCACATCGAGTCAGCATGTGAAGCAAATCAAGGGTTTACCATCATGATTTCAAAGCGATTGAGGAATGAAAAGGTTCTAGAATCGGCCTACAGAATGGAGGGTGGCACTCATACTCTGCTCTCCTAATTTGTATTCTAGGGAGCCCCCATTTCTGAGTGAGCCAGCAATTCTGGGCAAAGCTTCTAACCAACATTCTCTATGAACATATAAAAGAAATAGACCACATGGTCTGCATCCTGCTGGGGCTAAGGATGTACTTACAATGACTAAGGCTCATGAAGCAGTACTTTAAATTTAGTCTATTCAGAACATACTATCTTAATTAAACATCCTTAGTGGAAATGTGTGTTTTTGTTTAGAAAGAGAGCTGCAAAGACAAGATACAACCAAATACTTACAATCTATCATCTGCCAAAGAGATCCAGCAGAAGAAATAATCATGATGAAAACATGCTCCCTGTCCCTTACCAATAATAATACGCTACGACAATGTACTCAAATATTTGAGTGATAAAGCCGAGGTCACACATGGGTAAGGGCTAAGTGTGAATTTGGTGCTTTATGTCCCATAACATCCTTCATTTAGAATTATCTGCTTTAGGAAAAAACCTCTTTGACCTCAGCTGCAGCAATTTCTTACTCGATACATCTCCAAAGGCAAGGGAATTAAAAGCAAAAAATGAACTATTGGGACCTCATCCAGATAAAAAAGCTTCTGCACTGCAAAGGAAACAATCAACAAAACTAAAAGGCAACCATCAGAATGGAATAAGACATTTCCAAATGACATATCAGATAAAGGGCTAGTATCCAAAATCTATAAAGAACTCACCAAACTCCACACCCAAAAAACAAATAATCCAGTGAAGAAATGGGCAGAAGACATGAATAGACACTTTTCCAAAGAAGACATCCAGATGGCCAGCAGACACATAAAAAGATGCTCAACATCACTCATCATCAGAGAAATGCAAATCAAAACCACACTGAGATACCACCTCACACTCGTCAGAGTGGCTAAAATGAATAAATCAGTAGACTATAGGTACTGGTGAGGACGTGGCAAAATGGGAACCCTCTTGCACTGTTGGTGAGAATGCAAACTGGTGCAGCCACTCTGGAAAACAGTGTGGAGGTTCCTCAAAAAATTAAAAATAGAACTACCCTATGACCCAGCAATTGTACCACTAGGAATTTACCTAAGGGGTACAGGAGTGCTGATGCATAGGGGCACATGTATCCCAATGTTTACAGCAGCACTCTCAACAATAGCCAAATGATGGAAAGAGCCTAAATGTCCATCAGCTGAAGAATGGATAAAGAAGATGTGGTTTATATATACAGTGGAATACTATTTGGCAATGAGAAAGAATGAAATCTGGCAATTTGCAGCAATGTGGATGGAACTGGAGGGTATTATGCTAAGTGAAATAAGCTACGCAGAGAAAGACAGATACCATATGTTTTCACTATATGTGCATCTTGAGAAACTTAACAGAAGGCCATGGGGGGGGGGAGTGGGGGAAAAAAGTTACAGAGAGGGAGGGATGCAAACCCTAAGAGACTCTTAAGGACTGAGAACAAACTAAGAGTTGATGGGGGTTGGGGGAGAGGGGAAAGTGGGTGATGGGCATTGAGGAGGGCACTTGGGATGAGCACTGGGTGTTGCATGGAAACAAATTTGACAATAAATTATATTGAAAAATAATTAAAAAATTAAATTAAAGCATAAAAGAAAAGAATTACCTGCTTTAAATTTATACTCTAAGAGCCTACAAACACATCATTGGTATTTTTTTTTCCTTTTGTGTATTTTTAATGGTTGAAAGAACAGAATATGACTGCTATATTTTGAAAGGGGTCAACATAAGTTCCATATCTTACACAAAAAGAGAATTATGCAGAAGTCTTGTTATGTTAGGTTTTTTCCTGATCTTCTAGCTCAGCTGTATCTACCTAATAAACTTCTTCTGATAGCCCATATTATCTATCAACTGAAATAATGAGAGGAAATGAGTTGTTGGCAAGCAAATTAGGGTTACACATTAAAGATAATTGCTTAACTTTAGTATCCTGGTGAATACAGAGATATCACATATTGTGTATCATCATGTGCTGATGGTCTGTGCTGGAGAAATAAGAAAAAGCATGTATGACAGTCCAATTATGATCAAATAGAAACTAACAGGTCTAGTTTCAGATACCAATGCTGCAAGCTTTACAATAAGAGGAAGACCTCCTTAGCATAAATACCTAGGGTTGTTTTGAGGCAAGACAAACCTATAGTCAAATCACTGAACACATCATAGGAAAAACAAGTCATAGGACACATGAGGATAACTAACGCTCAGTCCCTACAGAGAAGATAACCTCAGCTCATGAAGGGATATGAACAGAACGAGAATGAAGCTCTCTGTTCCCCCTGGACAGAACCCCCTCCACCTGTAGACAGCATGGACTAGACACTTTTCAAGGAAGCTCCCTCCTCTGAGCACATCATCAGCTCAAAATTCCAGGCAAGAAAGAAACACGTCAATATTTAAACTTTATAAAACACTTGCAGATTGGCCTGCAGATGTGCTGGTTTTCTGAGACCTCAATAATATGTACCTTTGGGGCGCCTGGGTGGCACAGTCGGTTAAGCGTCCGACTTCAGCCAGGTCACGATCTCGCGGTCCATGAGTTCGAGCCCCGAGTCGGGCTCTGGGCTGATGGCTCAGAGCCTGGAGCCTGTTTCCGATTCTGTGTCTCCCTCTCTCTCTGCCCCTCCCCCGTTCATGCTCTGTCTCTCTCTGTCCCAAAAATAAATAAAAACGCTGAAAAAAATAATAATATGTACCTTTATAATTGTTTTGAAGAATTTGACTGCTCTGTGTGGTGAACTTAGACTCATTTTTGATGCAATTTGTTACCTGACACTGACAATATGGAAAAGAGTGTAATAAATGTATTTGACATCAATTATAATAAAACGTCACACTGAGAGCATTAAAAAAGTGACTTTGGAATCCGTTGATGTCATATACCACATCAACAAAATGAAAAACAAAAATCATATGATCACTTCAATTGATGTAGAAAAAGCATTTAACAAAGTACAACATCCATTTGTGATAAAAACTCTCACCAAACTGGGGTTAGAGGGAACATACCTCAACATAATAAAGGCCATTTATGAAAAACCCACAACTAACATAATATTCAATGGTGAAAATCTAAGGTCAGGAAGGAAGAAGACAAGGATGTCCCCTCTCACCACTTTTATTCAACATAGTAGTAGAAGTCCTAGCCACAGCAATCAGACAAAAAAAAGAGAGGGAGAGAGAGAGAGGAGGAGGAGGAGGAGGAAGAGGAGAAGGAGGAGGAGGAGGAGGAGAAGAAGAAGAAGAAGAAGAAGAAGAAGAAGAAGAGGCAGCAGCAGCGGCGGCGGCATCCATATTGATAAAGAAGAAATTAAACTGTCACTACTTGCAGAAGACATGATACTATACACAGAAATTTCTAAAGCCTCCATCAAAAAGTTACTAGAAGTAATAAACGAATTCACTAAACTGACAGGATACCAAATCAATACCCAAAAATCAGTACTATTTCTATACACTAATAACGAAGTCGCAGAGAGAGAAATTAAGGAAACTATCGCATTTACAATTACACCAGAAAGAATAAAATAACTAAGAATAACTTAACTAAAGAAGTGAACAGCTTGTACTCTGAAAAAATATAATACACTGATGAGAGAAATTGAAGATGACAAACAAATGGAAAGATATTCCATACAAATGGATTGGAAAAATTAATATTGTTAAAATTTCCATACTACTTACCCAAATCAATCTACAGATTTACTGCAATCCTTATCAAAATACTAGCAGCACTTTTCACAACACTAGAACAAATAATCCTAAAATTTATATGGAACCACAAATAAACCCCAAATAGCCAAAGAAATCCTGAGAAAGAAAAACAAAGCTGAAGGTATCACAATCCCAGATTTCAAGATATATTCCAAAGCTGTAGGTCAAAACAGAATGGTATTGGCACAAAAACAGATACATAAATCAATGGAACTGAATAGAGATCCCAGAAATAAACCCATGATTATATGGTCTATTAATCTATGATAAAAGAGGCAAGAATATACAACAGAGAAGAGAAAGTCGTTTCAATAAATGCTACAAGAAAAACTGGACAGCTACACTTAAAAAAAATGAAACCATGGCCAACATGGTGGAGAAGTAGGGGGATCCCTATGTAAGTCGTCTCTCAAACAAAGAAGTGCTGATGCCAAAGGACTTTGAACCCCAAGAATCTGGAAGGAAAGGAAACTGAATCTACCAGGAAGAAAACTGGAAAACATGAGAAATGATAGTTCAAGGCTACTTCAAGGAACAAATCAAAGCACAACTTGTGGAGGGTCCAAAACATCACTGTGAGTAGAGAAATAAAATAACCAAAGTCACAACAACAGAGAGCAAGTAACACTCTCCAAAAAAGACCTCCTGAAGGGCCAGGCCCTGGACAGTATATGACCCCCCCCCCTTGAATAGAGCAGTGCTTGCAGGTGCAGAGCACATAACAAGATTTTAAAATTCACAAGGGTCAGAAAACTAGCCAAAATGATGAAACGGAAGAATTCCCCTCAAAAGAAATTCTAGGAAGAGGTGACAGCTAAAGAATTACTCAAAACATATATAAGCAATATAACTGAACAAGACTTTAGAATAATAATCATAAAATTAATGCTGGACTTGAAAAAGGCATAGAAGACAGCAGAGAATCTATCACTGCAGAGATCAAGAAATTTAAAAATAGTCATGATGAATTAAAAGATGCTATAAGTGAGGTGCAAAATAAAATGCAGGCAGTCACAATGTGGATTGAAGAGGCAGAGGGGAGAAGAGGTGAATTAGAAGATAAAAACATGGAAAAAAGGTGAGAAAAAGAGAGATTAAAAAATCCAGGATCAAGAAGAGGGATTAGAGAACTAAGTGACTCCATCAAACGGAACAATATCAGTATCATAGGAGTTCCAGAAGAAGAGACAGAGAAAGGGGCTGAAGGTGCACTTGAACAAATCATAGCTGAGAACTTCCCCAATCTGGGGAAGAAAACAGACATTGAAATCCAAGAGGCACAAAGAACTGCCTTCAGATGTAACTTGAATTGATCTTCTGCATGACATATCATAGTGAAACTGGCAAAATACAAGGATAAAGAGAGAATTCTGAAAGCATCTGGAAATAAACGGGCTTTAACATAGAAAGGTAGACACACATAAGGGTAGTAACAGATCTATCTACTGATCCCTTAGGGGGATCCTAAGGGGGATTCTGTGAGTGAAATGTTGCAAGGACCACAAAGTACCAGAGACATCACTACAAGCATGAAACCTACAGAAAACATAATGACTCTACACCCATATCTTTCAATAATAACACTGAATGTAAATGGACTAAATGCTCCAATCAAATACATGGGGTATCAGAATGTATTTTTAAAAAAAAACAGACCCATCCATTTGCTGTCTACAAGAGGCCCATTTGAAACCTTAGGACACCTTCAGATTGAAATTAAGGGGATGGGGGCGCCTGGATGGCTCAGTCGGTTAAGCATCTGGCTTCAGCTCAGGTCATGATCTCACAGTTCGTGAGTTTGAGCCCCACAGCGGGCTCTGTGCTGACAGCTTAGAGCCTGGAGCCTGCTTTGAATTCTGTGTCTCCCTCTCTCTCTGTGTTCCTCCCCCACTCATGCTCTGTCCCTCTCTCTCTCTCTCTTTCAAAAATAAATAAAAACATTTTAAAAAAATTTTTTAAGAAATTGAGGGGATGGAGAACTATCTATCACGACACTGGAAGTCAAAAGAAAGCTGGAGTAGCCATAGTTACATCAGACAAACTAGACTTTAAAGACTGTAACAAGAGATGAAGAAGGGCATTATATAATAATTACAGGGTCTATCCATCAGGAAGAGCTAACAATTATAAATGTCTATGAGCAGAATACATGAGCCCCCAAATATGTAAAACAATTAATCACAAACATAGCAATCTTGTTGATAAAAATGTGGTGATTGCAGGGGACTTTAATACTCCACTTACAACATTGGACAGATCATCAAGACACAGAATGAGTAAAGAAACAATGGCCCTGAATGATACATTAGACCAGATGGACTTGACAGATATATTTAGAACTCTACATCCCAAAGAAGCAGAATATACTTTCTTCTCAGTGCACACAGAACACTCTCCAAGATAGATCACATACTGGGTCACAAATCAGCCCTCAGTAAATATAAAAGAATTGAGATCATACCATGCACACTTTCAGATCATAATGCTATGAACCTTGAAATCAACCACAGGAAAAAGTCTGGAAAACCTCCAAAAGCATGGAGGTTAAAGTACACCCTACTGAAGAATGAATGGGTCAACCAGACAATTAGAAAAGAAATTAAAAAATACATGGAAACAAATGAAAAATGAAAATACAACAATCCAAACCCTCTGGGATGCAGCAAAGGCAGTCTTAAGAGGAAAATACATTGCAATTCAGGCCTATTTCAAGAAACAAGAAAAATCCCAAATACAAAATCTAACAGCCAGCACACCTAAAGGAACTAGAAGCAGAACAGCAAAGACACCCCAAACCCAGCAGAAGAAGAGAAATAATAAAGATCAGAGCAGAAATAAACATACAGAATAAAAAAAAAAAAAAAAAAAACCAGAAAAACTGATCAATGAAACCAAGAGTTGGTTTCTTGAAAAAATTAAACAAAATTGATAAACCTCTAGCCAGGCTTCTCAAAAAGGAAAGAGAGAAGACCCAAATAGATAAAATCATAAATGAAAATGGACTTATCACAACCAATCCCTCAGAAATACAAGCAATTATCAGAAAATACTATGAAAAACTATATGCCAACAAACAGGACAACCTGGAAGAAATGGACAAATTCCTAAACACACTCACACTCACATTACCAAAACTCTACGTGTACCAAATAGAAATTTTGAACAGACCCATAACTACTGAAGAAACTGAATCAGTTATCAAAAATCTCCCAACAAATAAGAGTCGTGGACCAAATGGCTTTTCTGGGGAATTCTACGAGACATTCAAAGCAGTTAATACCTATCCTTCTCAAGCTGTTCCAAAAAATAGAAATGGAAGGAAACATGTGGAATTGTTCTATAAAACCAGCATTACTTTGATTTCCAAACCAGACAGAGATCCAGCAAAAAAAGAAAACTACAGGCCAATATCCCTGATGAATATGGATGCAAAAATTCTCAACAAGATACTAGCAAATCGAATTCAACAACATATCAAAAGTATTATTCACCAGGATCAAGTACGATTCATTCCTGGGCTGCAGAGCTAGTTCAATATTTGCAAATCAATCAATGTGATACATCACATTAATAAAATAAAAGATAAAAACCATATGGTCCTGTCAATAGATGCAGAAAAACATTTGCAAAATACAGCATCATTTCTTATTGAAATCCTCAAGAAAGTCAGGATAGAAGGAACATTCTTAATCACAGAAGCCATTTATGAAAAGTCCACAGCTAATATAATCTTCTATGGGAAGAAACTGAGAGCTTTCCCCCTGAGATCAGGAACACGACAGGGATGTCCACTCTCACCGCTGTTGTTTAACATAGTGTTGGAAGTCCTAACATCAGCAATCAGACAACAAAATGAAATAAAAGGCATCAAAATTGGCAAAGATACTTTCACTTTTCACAGACTACATGATACTCTACATGGAAAACCCGACAGACTCCACCAAAAGTCTACTAGAACTGATACATGAAATCAGCAAAGTCGCAGGGTACAAAATCAATGTACAGAAATCAGTTGCATTTTATACACCAAATATGAAGCAACAGAAACAGAAATAAAGAAACTGATCCCATTCACAAATGCACCAAGAACCCTAAAATAAATACCTAGGAATAAACCTACCAAAGATGTAAAAGATCGGTATGCTGAAAACTATAGAAAGCTCATGAAAGAAATTGAAGATACAAAGAAATGGAAAAACATCCCATGCTCGTGGATTGGAAGAGTAAATATTTTTAAAATGTCAATACTGCCCAAAGCAATCTACATATTCAATGCAATCTAAATAAAAATTGCACCAGCATTCTTCTCAAAGCTAGAACAATCCTAAAATTTGTATGGAACCATAAAATACTCCAAATAGCCTAAGTAATATTGAAGAAACTAAACCAAAATGGGAGGCATCACAATCTCAGACGTTAGCCTCTACTACAAAGCTTAATCATCAAGACAGTATGGTATCGGCACAAAAACAGACACATAGACCAATGGCATAGAATACAGACTCCAGAATTGGACCCACAAATGTATGGCCGACTAATCTTTGACAAAGCAGGAAAGATTATCCAGTGGAAAAAAAGACAGTCTCTTTAACAAATGGTGCTGGGAGAACTGGACAGCAACATGCAGAAGAATGAAACCAGACCACCTTCTTACACCACACACAAAAACAAACTCAAAACGGATGAAAGACCTGAATGTGAGACAGGAAACCATCTAAACCCTAAAGGAAAAGGCAGGAAAAAAGCCTCTCCGACCTCAGTCACAGCAATTTCTTACTCAACACATCTCCAAAGGCAAGGGAATTAAAAGCAAAAATGAACTCTTGGGACCTCCTCAAGATAAAATGCTTCTGCACTGCAAAGGAAACAATCAACAAAACTAAAAGGCAACTGACAGAATGGGATAAGACATTTCCAAATGACATATCAGATAAAGGGCTAGTATCCAACATCTATAAAGAACTCACCAAACTCCACACCCAAAAAAACAAATAATCCAGTGAAGAAATGGGCAGAAGACATGAATAGACACTTTTCCAAAGAAGACATCCAGATCGCAAACAGACACATGAAAAGATGCTCAATGTCACTCATTATCAGGGAAATACAAATCAAAACTACAATGACGTATCATCTCACGGTGGTCAGAGTCGCTAAAATGAACAAGGCTATAGATGCTGGCGAGGATGTGGCGAAATGGGAACCCTCTTGCACTGCTGGTGAGAATGCAAACTGGTGCCACCACTCTGGAAAACAGTGTGGAGGTTTCTCAAAAAAATTAAAAATAGAATTACACTGTGACCCCGCAATAGCAGTGCTAGGAACTAACCCAAGGGATACAGGAGTGCTGATGCATAGGGGCATATGTATTCCAATGTTTACAGCAGCACTCTCAACAATAGCGAAATTATGGAAAGAGCCTAAATGTCCATCAACTGATGAGTGGATAAAGAAGATGTGGTTTATATATACAATGGAATACTACTTGGCAATGACAAAGAATGAAATCTGGCCTTTTGCAGCAATGTGGATGGAACTGGAGGGAATTATGCTAAGTGAAATAAGCCAGGCAGAGAAAGACAGATACCATATGTTTGCACTATATGTGGATCTTAAGGAACTTAACAGAAGACCATGGGGGAGGGGAAGGGGAAAAACTAAAGTTACAGAGAGGGAGGGAGGCAAAGCATAACAGACTGAGAACAAACTAAGGGTAGATGGGGGGTAGGGGGAGGGGAAAGTGGGTGATGGGCAAGGGAGGAGGGCACTTGGGATGAGCACTGGGTGTTGTATGGAAACCAATTTGACAATAAATTATACTTAAAAAAATAAAAATAATAAAAATGAAAATTAAAAAAATGAATCCAGGCTACTTTCTAACATCATACACAAAAATAAACTTGAAATGGATTAAAGACCTAAATGTGAGATCTGAAATCATAAAAATCCTCTGACATCGGCTGTAGCAACATTTTTCTAGGTATGTCTCCTAGGGTAAGGAAAACAAAAGCATAAATTATTGGGACTACAGAAAAAAAAAACACAAAAAAAAACCAAAACAAAAAAAAAAACAGAACAAAAAAAACTTTTGTACAGCAAAGAAAACCATCAACAAACTAAAAAGACAACTACGGAATGGGAGAAGATATTTGCAAACGCTCTATCCAATAATGGGTTAATATTCAAAATATATAAGGAACTTATACAAATTAACACATATACACACACACATACACACACACACACAAATCTGATTAAAAAATGAGAAGAGAGGGCATCTGGATGACTCAGTCAGTTAAGCGTCCAACCTTGATTTCTGCTCAGGTCATGATCTCATGGTTGTAAGATCAAGTCCCAACTCAGGCTCTGCACTGGGCGTGGATCCTACTTAAGATTCTCTCTCTTGGTTGCTCTTCCTCTCCCTCCCCACCCCCACTCATGTTCTTTCTCTTCCTCAAGAAAAAAAAGAGAAGAGGACCCGAATAGACACTTTTCCAAAGAAGTCATACAGATGGCCAACAGACACATGAAACATGCTCAACATCACTCATAATCAAGGAAATGCAAATCAAAACCACAATGAGATATCACCTCACACCTGTTAGAATGGTGAAAATCAAAGTGACAAGAAATAACAAGTGGTGTCAAGGATGTAGAGAGAAAGGAATCCTCTTGCACTGTTAGTGGGAATCTAAATTGGTACAGACACTATAGAAAATAGTATGGAGGTTCCTCAAAAAATTAAAAATAGTAATACGATATGATCCAGTAATTCCACTATTGGGTATTTACTCAAGGAAAATGAAAACACTAATATGAAAAGATATATGCACATGTATATTTATTGCAGCATTATTTACAATAGCCAAGATATGGAAGCAACCTAAGTGCTCATTAATAAATGAGTTGGTAGGAAAATGTGGTATTTCATACAATGAAATATTACATAGCCAAAAAAATGATGGCAGCATTCCATCGTGACAACATGGATGAACCTAAAAGTATTACAACTAAGTGAAGTAAGTCAGACTGAGAAAGACAAATACCTTAAAATTCTACTCATAAGTAGAATCTAAAAAGAAAAAAAATGAATAAACACACAAAAAGCAGAATCAAACCTATAAATACAGAGAACTGATGGTTACCAGAAGAGGGGGAAGAGGTGGAATTGGGAAACATGGATGAAGGGAAAGAGAGATACAGCCTTCTAGTTTTGAGAGAGAGAGAGAGAGAGAGAGAGAGAGAGAGAATCCTAAGCAGGGTCCACACTCAGTACAGAGCCCAACACAGGTCTCAATCCCACAACACCGGGATCATGACCTAAGTTGAAATCAAGATTGGGACACTCAACTGATTAAGCCACCCAGGAGCCTCTAAAAGAAAAAAAACTTCATCTATTATGTTAAATCCATAAAAGTGAATCTAATAAATGGCAGCTTCTAAAATACCTCTAGCTGAAGTTTTTTACATATTTAAAGCAGTCCCAAATCAAAGGAATGAGACACACAGACCACAGCTGCTGCTCTTACTTTATTTAGAAATCAACATCGTTGTCTTTTCTTATTGGAAGGACTGTTAGTGGCTATCAGTTCAGCCTCTCCAGAGTTAGGAGCTCCCCAATAAATCTTCATCCAGTTTCTGAACAGTGAAAGCACTCCTTTCAAGATCATCCATTCCAAGGCTGGACATTCTATAAGGGACAACCTCCTTCATGTTAAATCATACAACTGCTAGCAAATGTGGCTCCTCCATTCTGAACACATTCAATTTTCTTCTTGGATATATACCTGAAGTTTAAAATTTGTCCCTGAAGTCACTAGAGAGCCATTAAATAATTGTGAGAAGAGCACTAAACATTCCTCTGGAAAGAACAGGATGAGTATCTTTAAAACTATGTTCTGAGATAGGGGTAACTGCGCGGCTCAGTCGGTTAAGTGTCTGACTCTTGATTTCAGTTCAGGTCATCATCTCACGGTTCCTGGAATCGAACTCCTCATCAGGCTCTGTGCTGGCAGAATGGAGCCTTGCTGGGATTCTCTCTCCCCATCCCACCCCCATAATAAATAAATAAAAAAAATTTTTTTAATGTTCCTAGATGTCTTTTAACAAGATTTAGTTACTGATTGGATTTAATAAAGAGGAAGTGTTAGAAACTTGGCTACATTGCACATCTCCCAGATTTGGCTTAAGAAACTTGGCTGTGCCAGATGCTATTACCATCCACCAGGGCAGGCAATAAATAAGGGAGCAGGTTTGGTTTAGAAGAAACAGAAGTTCAGTTTGGGTCTACTCCCATACCCCTATGAAGATATTTTTAAGGCAATAGGAAATTTGCACCAGAATTCATTAGAGAACTGAACCAGAAATTTGAGTTTGGAGTCCTTGACATGCATTGAAAGGGTTCCTGAGGGTGGATGTTAAGGTGGAAGAAGAAGACCAGATGAAGTTGAGGAAAGTTAGCCCAAAATGTAGTGGGAAAACCAAGAAGTATGTAATGGAAGCCATCGGATGGGTATTTTTCTGATTGGATAAAAATTTTTTTTTAATTTTTTTTTCAACGTTTTTTATTTATTTTTGGGACAGAGAGAGACAGAGCATGAACGGGGGAGGGGCAGAGAGAGAGGGAGACACAGAATCGGAAGCAGGCTCCAGGCTCGGAGCCATCAGCCCAGAGCCCGCCGCGGGGCTTGAACTCACGGACCGCGAGATCGTGACCTGGCTGAAGTCGGACGCTTAACCGACTGTGCCACCCAGGTGCCCCAAAGGATAAAATATTATATAGTTGTTAAAATGATGTCTCTGAAGCACTTTAAATATTAGAGATTTTTACTAATGGTGAATGTAAGACACTACCTACTAAATTAAAATGTTAGTAATGTTTCTGGACTTTAGGATTATGACTCTGCAAAGAGAGCCATAGATTCACAAAAACTAATCACAATGACAAAAAGAAAGCCACAATAACCACAATAATTTCAAAAGAATCTACATAATGCATGTCATATTCTAGGATTATATTTCAATTATTTTGCTGTAAAAAAAATAAAGCACTTCTTTGAAATCCCCATCCGACTACTGTGATATTATGATTTATAAGGAGAAATACATTAATCGGTTTTCACTCAGTTTCTATCACACCGCTAAAACCCTCAGAATTTCCTAAGTGATAACAACAATCAAGGTATCTTGACATTCCTAACAAACCCCTTTCAACCACAGCTGAATTTATGTTAATGAGGTGACTTTTGGAAAGTACCTAACGATGGTGGCAGGTTGCCAGGGAAAACAACCTGTAATTAGAGGGCTGGAACTTTTAGTCCCACTCTTAACCTCCAGAAGGGGAGAAGGGCTGAAGCTGAAGATTTAAGCAATTGACCCTATGTAATGAAGCTTCCTTAAAAACCAAAAGGACAGGGTTGGAAGCACTTCTAGGTTGATAAACGCATGGAGATTTGGGGAAAGTGGCATGCTAAGGGAGAGCTCCGCGCTCTTCCCCATTCCTTGCCCTGTATATCTCTTTCATCTGACTATTCCTGAGTTATATCCTCTCATAATAAACTTTTGTAATAAAAGTTATATCCTTTTGTGGTAATCTAGTAAGTAAAATGTATCTCTGTGCTTGGTGAGCTGCTCTAGCAAATTAATGGAACTCAAGGAGAGAGCTATTGGAACTTATGGCTGGTCAGTCAGAAGCCCAGGTGGCAACCCGGACTTTTATCTGGCATCTGAAAGAGGGGGAAGTCTGGTAGGACTGAACCCTTAACCTATGGTTACCTAACTCCAGGTAAATAATGTCAAAATTAAGTTGAATTATAAAACACCTAGCTGGTGTCATAAAGAATTGCTTAGTGCTGTAGGGGAAAAAAAACACACATCAGAGTTGGTATCAGAATCTTAACTGTAACTTAACTATAAACTTGGGTATACTAACTAATCTTTAGGTTTAAAAAATATTCATTTATAACATAAGGACACTGAGAACATTTCTTTATTCCAACAATAACTAGAAATAATACAAAAGGAAGATACCATCTCCATTAGCAATAAAACATATGAAGCATCCAGAAACTAGATCAACAAAGAAAACACAAACCTTCTGTGGAGAAAAATCTAAAACTCTACTAAAACGACACAAATGATCTAAATAAATGAAGAGGTCTTTCATAGTCATGGACGACATTACAGAAGTGACAATAATCCTAAATTTAATCTGTAAACTTAATAAAATGTCAATCAAACTCCATCAGGACTTTTTAAGAAACTTCCTACTTATACGGAAGATAACGTGTCCACCAACGGCTAGGTCAACCTTGGAAAAGGGGACACTTCCAGATAATTACACATATTGCAAAGCCACACGTTAAGAAGGGTATAGCACTGACTGAAGACAGAAAATCAAATATAAATGGAATAGATTGTCATAAACAAACTTACCTATATCTGGGAATCACATAAAGGTAGTGTAAAAAAAAAATCAATGAGTAAAAACTATTTAGGAGGCGATGCTGAAAAACTGGCTTGCCACATGGAGAAGAATAAAACTGAATCCTTACATTACATCATGCACTCAAGAGGATGTTGACAGATCAAAGGCTTAAGTGTAAAAGGTGAAATGATAAAGCTAATAGAAGACTATGGAGAAGAGAATGTAACCTGGGAGTAAGACAGAATTTCTTAAATGAGAAGAAAATAGCACAAAACATGGGTGAAAAGTAGAATTGATCATACCAAAATTTAAGTATTTTTGTTCCAGCATGGATGTAACAAATGTAAAGGAGGTAAGACATATTAAAAGAAGATACATATAATATCTAAAACTGATTCTATATGTTAAGATTCCAATGATTACATATAACTGAATCCACTCCAAAGAGTTTAAGTAGTCAGAGACTTACTAGAGAAAATTTTTATTGTACAGAATTTTGGAAGGGCTGCAGAAAAAGATTCTAGAATCCTTTTAGAAGTGCTAAGACACAACTTAGAACCAGGCCACCAAGAAGCGGCAGCCTCTTCTCTGATCTAAAGTCCTGGGCTCCAAGAGCACGCTCCCACTGCCAGAATCTGG
Source organism: Prionailurus viverrinus (assembly GCF_022837055.1). Lineage (NCBI taxonomy): Eukaryota > Metazoa > Chordata > Mammalia > Carnivora > Felidae > Prionailurus > Prionailurus viverrinus. The sequence goes on from NC_062577.1 coordinate 7,089,982, forward strand.
AAGGCTCACGGATAGGTGTTACCTTTGCTGCCAGCCCCTGAACTGTGTTATACCGGCCACACCAGGAGCAGGGATACACCGCGCACCACCCTAGACCTCAGGAAACTAGCATCTGGACGCTACCCTTCTGCCAACACTGCCCCAGAAGAATCTAATAGTTCCCTCAACTGTGCTCGTAAAGTACAAACAACAAAAGTTCCTACTAGGCCTCATTTAGGTCTTCCCAATCTAGTGGAAATTCGTCAAACCTAAGCCACATCTGAAATGAAACCCACGAGGGACTCTGAGAAACATCGCGTTTACATTAGCCTCTAAGAGAAGGAAAGAAAATCAGGAGGCTCAGTGACAATCCTTCACATCCTTCACTTTTTCAATAAAATAGTACCGAGCATATACAAAGATACGAAGAACCCTTGTGAATAAATAAGGAAAATCAGGAAATCTATACAAAAGGATAAAAGGATACGAACAGGCAATTCATAGAAGGGCTTACCCAAATGGCTAAAAATGAATAAAAGTGTTCTCAAAGGCATTAGCCACCAGATAAATATAAAATAAAAGTTAAAGCAAGACACTGTTTGGTCTTATAAGCAAGACCAAGATTGGATTGGTAAAATTCAAAAATTAGATAAATGCTAACTTACTGCATTAATAAAGTAAAAACTGGGGAAAGCCTTCTGGAAAATAATCTGGTAGTACCCAGACAAATTAAGTAAATATTTTATAAACCAACAACTTCACTCTTGAATAAATACCCCAGAGAAATTCTCACACAAGGCCCCATACTGGAAGAGTCAGCAGTGCTGTCTGTGGTGGCAAAGAACAGGAGTCCAGATGTGCATCGCTGTGCAAATGCTTAAACAAAATATGAAAAATGTCCAGAGCAACCGCACTGCACAACCCTAGGGAACATGAGTGACGTACAATAAAAAGTGAACAGTGCCACCTGGTGCATGCTGCCTGGCAGAACCCTCACTTTTTGGAATATGCAGTAAGAAAAAATGAACCTGATAGACATTCACCCAGAAAAAAATTGTAATTTTTTTCCCCAAAGGACTGCTGGGTTCTTTTTAAAGCAACAGAAAGAAGTCCAACTCAGAGTGTTTGTATAAACTAAAATTAAACATATAAATATTACATACTTGACAAAAACAGGTATAATTTCAAGACTATATCAATCAAACATGTAAAAGCAGTTCCCTATGACTATTGGGAGGGCAGACTAGGAAATGAACCTACAGTTATTCCCTGCTTTTTAAAAAGTCACATAATGCCAATTTGCTTATGCAAAAGATCTATGTTATCCCTCGTTTTCACGAACCAAAAGAAATCTAAAGAGGACTTTTTCGTTTTTTTTAAAAAAGCGAAAATAGCGTTCAGTACTTTTTTCTACCCTGACTTGACTGAAGCAGCGCCCACCCCAAGCAGCGAGTGGTGCCACCCAGCGCTTTCCCCGGGAACTACACTCCGCAAGTCAGCATCATGCCACCAGAGCTTTGAACGGTGTCTGTGACCATCTATACTTTGTCTTGATTTATTTTGTGCATCTGCTCGTAAGATGTGTCCTAAGGTATCAGAAAAAGCCTAAGAGAGGTTATGTTTTTTAAGTCTCAGAACCCTCAACATTTTTCCCACATAAACTAATGGTCATTGTTTCTTTGCTTTATACCATTTCAGCTTACAAAAGTTTTCATAGGAATGCCATACTTTTGGATAATGAAGGAAACCTATACAGGGAATAACTACAAGGAAAAAAAATGAAGAGTCTTGCATGGACTAATGATGGGGGTGTCATGCACTGAGGGATATGAGTAAATGAACTTTCTTTCCTGAAGATCAGGAATAGAGTGTCAATAATACTTAAAACTACTAGAGAGAACAGGAGATATCTGAAGAACTACAGAGACCGAGCAACAAGGATGGGATAAAACTGCAGAGCGTTAAATATTATTATGTATTTATTAATATATAAATACAGTAAAGATTTTAAACTTTGGCCTCAGGGCAATAGAGAATCACTGAAATGTTTTTAAACTGCACTGGCCACCACCTGATCTTCATACTGTTAATAGTTTACTCTCTAATCCCTGATATCTAAATGGGATGTGTCTGATGCTCAGGAGAGAGATAGGAGCTAAAGTTACCAATCTTTAGTTGGTAATAAAACCAAGTAACTTTAGTTGGTAATAAAACCAAGAGGGTACATACAGAAGGAAATTGATGGTTCAACCTTAGGGGTTAGCCTAAAGCTACCTAAATCTGCATGCTCGAATTTTATTATCCCAAGACAGATGGTAGCGAAAATAATCTTTGAATTTAGAGTCAAATGAGGCTCCTTATAGAAAAAATCCAAATCAAAGATAAAAGACTTCTAGATGGCTTTTTCACTTATATCGCATGTCATCCCAGACAAATGTCTCTCCACAGAAATCACTGAAGTTCTTATTCAACCTTTTATGCCCACCCACAATATGCTAGATCTAACAGAGTCAATACACGTTTGGATTTTTCTAAGATCGGAAGTGACAGATCAAACCCTATATCCTGAAATAAACTGCCAGGATACTCTCCAAACATTTTACACCCTCAGAACCATTTAACCAAAATAGCACTGCAGAGACATAAGATGTAATCATCCTGAAGAACATCTTGGATAGCTGCAAAATGTAACACCTCCCATAAAGAATCTGCATACCTTATGTCTCCAAAGGGGAAGTATTAGTCTATAGATTTAAAAGGGGGTGGGTTGAGGAAGAGAGGCCAAGGATCTAAAAGTATCTAGGTTAAAAAATGAGTTGCAAGAGATTATCTCTATTGTTATCCCATTGTTTTCATTACTCTTTTAAAAGATAAGGCTTGGGGGCACCTGGGTGGCTTAGTCAGTTAAGCGTCTGACTCTTGATTTCAGCTCAGGTCATGAGCTCATGGTTTGTGAGATCAAGCCCCACTTTGGGTTCTGCTCTGACAGCCCAGATCCTGCTTGGAATTCCCTCTCCTTTTGTGCCCCTCCCCCGCTTGAGTGCACAAGTTCTCTCTCAAAATAAAGAAGTTAACATTTAAAAAAAAAATAAAATATAAGACTTGTATGTTAACAATGAGGAGATTCATTGTTTACGTAACTTTCTCCATAGTGTTCAAATGAATTCATTTGTGACCCTGAAACGGTTCTATTGTAGTCCATTTGCTTCTTAATGGGCTTAAACAAGCTGCACTTCTTTAAGGACAATAAAACAAAACAAAAGTAAAAATCCTAGGAGTTCTCAAAAGCTTTTGGCCTCTTTGTCTCTAAGAAAGTTTTATGTCAATGACAACTTCTAAATGGAATACCATAGATTCATAACAATTTTGAGTAAGCATATAGCACAGGGAAAATTGAAAACATACACAAACCAATATAGTTGAACCTTGAGCAACATGGGTTTGAACTGCCTGGGTCCACTTACACAAGGATTTTTTTTCCAATAAATACAATACACTACTGTAAATTTATTTTATCTTCCTTATTGTCTTAACATTTTCTTTTTCCTAGGTTATCATATTGGAAGAATACAGTAAATAATACATATATAAAATATGTTTTAATAGACTTTTTATTATTGTTAAGTCTTATGGCAAACAGTAAGCTATTAATATTTAGGTTTTTGGGGGTGTCAAAAGTTTTACGTGGATTTTCGACCGTATGGACGGTGTTGGTGCCCCTAATCCCTGTGGTTTAAGGGTCAACTGTATGTTAAAGTACAATGAAGTAAGAAAATAATACGACTTTTATTGAGCAATTTAAACTAAAAAAAAAAAAAAAAGTGCAAAGCCAACAATCCACCCAAGGATAGGAGATGACTTATATTGGAGCTAATAAATCTAAAAAGAACTTGCTCAATACATTTGGTGTTAATATTAGAAAGACTCCAGATACTCTAAATCCTTGTGTCATACATTGTGTCATACACAGCTATTTCATAAAACAGGTCAACCACACACTACACACAGTCACTACCTTAGTGTTCAAAAACACAAGGTCCTAAATTCAAGGTAGTGACAGCCCAACCAATCTGAATCTCCTCTAGTATCAACCAAAATTGGCCCAAACTAGCAAAATCAAAACATCACTGCTCTCACCACCACTTATTACCGATACCCAAAGTATCTTTATCCCACTGTATAAATGGATCCTCCAGTACAAGGAGTTTCTTCAGCTCTAACAGTAAAGAAAAATTAAACATGCAGAGGTTCGTTGTTAGGAGAAAAGGTAACTGCCAGAACCATCCCTTCTATAGAATATAAGGTTGGATGAGACCTGGACAAAGCAGCTTCCCAGCAAGACTGCATTTATTTTTATACCTAGGAAACCAGGGTACCAAGTGATAAGAAATTATTGCCTCGGGTCTTCCACGAATTCAGTGGGATACTTTAAAAGGGAGACAGACTGAAAGATTCTCAGCCATAGATGTGCCATAGCAGTGCTACAAAATTACTGATAAACATCATTCTTTCCCCTCCTGCATATGCAAAGCCAACAATTTAAACAACACAATTAATTTCCATAGATGTCCACTATATTCCTGAGTACAACAAAGAACCCTTCTGCCAGAAGTACAAAAACAACCTCCCCCCCCCCCCCCCCACCGCCCCAGGTAGTATTTAAGCATCACTTTAAAACACCATACAGGCATAATTTTTTTAAAGAGATAATTCCATTCCCCATGAAAATAAAAAGGCTATCTTCAGCCCATCGTGGTTTTGATATAACAGATAAGACAGCTTCAAGTGGGTCCAGGATATGTGGAAACTGACTAGGTCACAGAAGAGTGGGAGCTATTTTCCTATCCAATCAATGCTTCCCAGGACATCCTTGGAAAGGAGGAAGACATACATGTTTCTCTTTCTCTCATCTATAGAGGAGATGTCAAAGAGTAATAATTCTTCAGCATGGTTAGAGTCCTCTTATAGCATCCAATTACTATCATTATTTGTTCATATAATGTTAATGTGTGATAATTTACTAAATAGCATTTCAAATTGATTACAAGTCATATTTGTCCTGTATTTATATTTTTAATATAAAAAGAGCCTTGGAAAGTTTTCAGCCACTAAAATTATAGCCAATAACTATAAAGTCATAGACAGTACTTGCTTGTTTCTCTCTAATGGGTCCCTTCATGCTAGATTTCATTAACATCAGGTTATTACTTATAATGAAAACAGGAATAAACAGAGTAATAAAATTTTCTCTATTTCCTTTACCTCTTCTTTCATTACCAATAAAATTCATAATTAGAAGCTCTGAGTTGCTATACAATCTTTGCTATTTTTTTTTAATTTTTTTTAATGTTTATTTATTTTTGAGGCAGAGAGAGACAGAGCATGAACAGGGGAGGGGCAGAGAGAGGAAGACACAGAATCTGAAGCAGGCTCCAGGCTCTGAGCTGTCAGCACAGAGCCCGACGCGGGGCTCGAACTCACAGACCGTGAGATCATGACCTGAGCGAAAGTCGGACGCTTAACCGACTGAGCCACCCAGGCGCCCCAATCTTTGCTATTTTAAAATCAACCAACAAATATAGGAAAAGATGTTCTCTCAACACAAGTTCTATCAAAGTATCATCCTACTTTCATTAGATTCAATCACATCTCAGTGAAAATAACTAATTTTGACTAATCAAAAATTTTAGTAATTTTCCAGCTTGAATTCAATGGGAAGTTACCAATAGGAAGCCTAGATACCCAACCTGCCTGTTTAAAAAAAAAAAAATGGCAAACAATTATTCCTAAAGGGGTCAGTATGCTCATTGTCCATCATATTCACTGGCTCACAGCAGGCACAGAATAGATATTGGTGGATGCGTTGACAGAAGATTAGATAACGGACAGAATCAGGTGAGTAGGGAAGGAGGAAAGAAAAGAGGAAACAGGTGAGAAAAAAGACCAGGTGAATCCCTAAATCCAAGAAGTGTACATAATATGATGCAGACAATAATACGTGCAATGACATTGAAATAAATGGCTGCCCGTTAGGTGAAACTAGCAAACATACGAAAAATGGAAATGGGAATTTAATCAGCCCTTTCAGATGCTAAATCAAGAGTGACAAATAGTATGTTCCAAGAGGGTAAAAACTTCAAGACAAAGGCACAAAGTCAGGAAAATAAAATGCATGTTCATAGAACAGTAACCAGACTAACTTGTCTAAAGTTGAGAGCTTATGAAGGAAGTTGTGGGAGGTTAGGCTGCAAAGGCAGGTGCCGTACCCAGAGGCTGTGCACAACATAAATACTGAGGGTGTCTGCCTGCTGCCTCCTCTTCCCCATTCCTCCTTTAAAAATTAGCACCTGCAAGGGCGCCTGGGTGGCTCAGTCGGTTAAGCGGCGGACTTCGGCTGGGGTCATGATCTCACGGTCCTTGAGTTCAAGCCCTGCGTCGGGCTCTGTGCTGACAGCTCAGAGCCTGGAGCATGTTTCAGATTCTGTGTCTCCCTCTCTCTCTGACCCTCCCCTGTTCATGCTCTGTCTCTCCCTGTCTCAAAAATAAATAAAAAACGTTAAAAAAAATTTTTAAAAAAATTAGCACCTGCACCCAATCACACAGCCACAACCCCCATCATATACTTTCCTTATCCAAACCCTGAAGGAAACCAAAATTTATGATAAAGTGACAAGAAAGCTTACAATCATAGAAAATGCTAAAAGAAAAAAAAACATGATGAACAAACAATTGGGAAAAAACTAGTGACTAGGTATATTAATTATCAACTAGCACCTGATTATATCCTACCAAGCTTCTGTATACAATCTCAGAGTTGTTTTGTTTTGTTTTGTTTTGCTTTAACCAACTTGGTTTTGGATCACTTTGAGCAATGAAGTTTATTAAGGCGATGAACCAGGATAGGAACTCAAACAGCACCTACTCAAACAGTATGCCTCCTACATGCTAGGCAGATTTGTAGTGGCTTTATACATACTATTTCACTTAATCTTAACATTATTAATTTGAAATTACTCCTCCAGCTTCATATATGTGAGGAAAAATTACTTGAGAGTCACTTTAAAAAGCTAGGATACAAATTTATCTGCTTAACTATCACATGACTGTGTATGTTCAGCACATTTTAATAGAATCAGAAGGAAATACGGCTCTAAAAGCACTTGTTCAATTTCAAATACACATGGTTTATATCTAAATACCTAAATGCACTTAAAACTAGGCCAGTCCTCAACACATAAAGTCATCATTAAAGCCCATCACTGGGGTACTTGACTTCAACCCAAACCACAGTCTTAAAGAAATCATAAGAAATGATTTTTCCAACCAAACTAATCTAGTCTCAGCTTTTGTTACCATGATCTATTCTGATATATGGAACCCAGTAAGTCAAGAAATAGGGGGAAAGGACAGCATTCATATAACCCCCTTTCCTGTTAGAGTAAGAAAGATGCATTTTCTATATATATCTGGGATGATTTCTGACTTTCCTTCACATATTGGACATGAAGGATATATTTACTCTGTCAGATGCTAATACGAGAAATAAGACTGCAACTGGCCTTCACAAATCAAAGTTTAATCATTTTAACCAGCTACATAAGAAAACCTTGTACTCCTAGAGTGGGTCCTTCTCTACAGATATAAAAATCAAGATAACCTTTAGAAAAGCCAAAATGAGAGTCACACAATCCAAATGCTAATGCCCAAGCCAATTATCAATTAGTTAGCAACTCAAAAGCTCACTGATACACCTGATTTTACACCTAGGCATGTTAACAAAAGATTTGCTTACTTAAGTACATATCTTAGAGGAGGGATTTACTAGCTTAATGCCCTTAGGCAAGTTACTTCATGGGTCTGAACCTCGCTTAGCTCATTGGGAAAATGGGGGTAAACAGCTATACTTTAAAACTGTTGTAAGGATTACAGACACTTATGTAATGCACCACACAGTATCTGGCATTCAGTAGAAGTGCAATAAATATAACTTTACATGATAATTACAGGCTTTGCCAGCCAATAACAAATTGATCAGAAAGACCAAATTAGAAGTATGAGGGGTGGGTGGAGAGAAGACAAAGACAGCTCTATGAATAAATAGCTGAGAGGAAGGAAAGAGTCAAGAAACAAAGATGCAGAAACTCAGGACTGGAGCCAGCCTGCACACTGCAATAGCTGTGGAGGGCATCCCCAGTGTTTTCACAGCACGTAACAATGGCCTGCCTTCACTAAGCCATTTAAAACAGATTAAACTTTGATTCCATGTGTTTAAAAAAAAGACAGATAAGCACATAATTGACTTTGGAAAGCTTCCTATCAAAAGTGATTTAGCATCACAAATTTAACATTTTACATGTCTAAACTTTAATTAACTGCAAAAATCTATGAACAAGCTTCTGCTAGACTTAATGTACAAAAGAACCTCTCAAATTTCAGAAGCCATTTTTTTCTCCACAGCACTGAAAAAAACCGTATTTCAAACAAATTATCTGGAAATATTTCAGTGCAATGGCCTAAAACATCATCAGTTTTTAACAGCTAACACAAGATAAAGTTTTTGTCTCCATCATCACTAGAAATGTTTTTATATCTACCAAACAAACACAAACATGTGCCATGAAGATCTCTTTCCACTTGAATTTTCTCCCTACGTTTGGAAGGCAGTAAAAAGCAAAAACATCTGTTCCTTTCTGCAGAGCTGACAACCCTCATTCTATGGTTTAAAAATAAATGATGTTTATGGAAGTTTATAGATAAATGATCACCTGCTTCAAAGGCAGCTGGCAATTAATGGATCCAAAGACATGCATGCAAAATTAAGGCCAAAAAAAGAAAACAAAACAGATTCCCTAAGGAGAATACTACTGTTCCCTAGGCCTCTGATAATATCCAAGACACCCATAAAATTGTAGACGATGGTAAAGAACCAAATGTGATGCCAGATGACAAGAAAACAGACAGCAACTGAGAAACAGGGGCCTGTGTCAATCTGGATTCACTCCACCACAAGAACAGTTTCCCTGAGAGCTGCCTAGAGAAAATCTGGATCAGTCTAACCAAGAATCACTCTTCTTCCAGCCCAAGGAAGGCCAGATGTTCAACAATTAAAGGGATGGACCTTATTAGAAACAGGAACTGAAAAATCTTATAAAGTCTGTATTTTTTATAAACAGCTTTTACTCCATGTTGCCTTACAGTGTCAAATATCCAAAAATAAGTAATAAGCAAGGACATTCAGACTTAAATCAGTAGACTCAGCTTCTATTTCTGGCTCTGTCTCTGAATGAATCACAGTGTGACCTTGAGAAAATTATTTCATCTCTTTACCTACCTGCATTTCCCCGCCAGCGACAAGATTAGGTTCAACCCACAAATTTTTCTTTTTTTGAAAAGAAAGTGAGTGGGTGAGATAAATATATGGAAACTGCTACACAAATATCTACTGATCACAGACCAGCTATATACCCAACCATCAAAGACAAAATCAGTAATGTCCATATTAAAACAACTCACTCTGCAATTTCACCCTTGTACAGTAAAAAATTCTCCCTGGAGAGGGAAATAGAACACAGGTACTCACTGAACAGGACTCCTTGAATTGTCCAAAATTTCAAATTTGGAAATACTTAGCAAAATAAAGTGCAATGCAAGGAACAAGGATAAACCATGTTTTTCTCTTAAGGGCCTACGATCTTCAGGACTCTGATCAGTCCTCCTAGGAATGAATTCCTCTTCCCTGACCCCTGCCAAGGAGATCAGTCCCTGTACCCTTGATGCTCCCAGAACACTATACTGCATGTTTCCATGTGCTCCTGTGTACTCAGGGAGCCCTGGAGAAACAAAACCCTGATTTAATGACCTTTGTACGTCCTGCCACTAGCATATTGCCTGATACAACGTGGCTGCCCAGAATATACATATATATGTATATATGTATATACGTGTGTATATATATGTGTGTGTTAAAGTGAATATATATATATATATATCTCCAAAGTCTAATGCTATTAGAATGAGCAACCATTAACATTAATAGATGATAATCTGAATCATGGTGACATTTTCATTTAAAAACATATTTATAAATGAATGATAACCTAGATAAAGATGAAACACATGATTTCTCACCAAAATTAAATTAAAAAATTAACTCAAGAATTTTCCTATCTTCTTCCCTCAAAAATGATCTTTCAAGGCTTTTTTTTGTTTGTTTGTTTTTTATTCATATTTTTTACAACTTATCTAAAGGGTATTAGACTATAAGCATCCCTTTTCATTTAACCTACACAATAAAGGGAAGGGAGAAGTTAAAAAAAATAAAAAGAGAGCAAGCAATAAATAAATGAATAAATAAAGACTACTCTTAGTATAAGAATCTATAAATGTAAAACAAAAGGTGAAACATGTAAAATACAGGTGAAAATAAAAATGTGGTAAATACAAGTTGGCATTTAGCCAACTAAGTAGCTATGCCCATTGAGAAATGTCACTTAAGAAATGTGTTTTTTGATGTTCATTTATTTATTCTGAGAGACAGAGAGAGCAGAGAAAGGACAGAGAGAGAGGAAGAGAGAGAATTCCAAGCAGACTTCATGCTGCCAGAGCAGAGTCCTACGTGGGGCTCAAACCCACCAAATGTGAGGTCATGAGCTGAGCTGAAACCAAGAGCTAGATGCTTAACTGACTGACCCACCCAAGAGCCCCAAGAAATGTTTTATAGATAACCTATTTATTACAGTAACAGAATTGAAGACTTAAGCTTTTCAAATTACATTTGAAATTTTTCCCATGCAAATATTTATCATAAACCTACCAGTAATTGCATAAATTGTCATTCTTTCCTATTCCATAAGTTCTTGCACTTACTATTTCCTTTAATAATTAAGAGCAGAAGGAAGAGAACACGAAACAATGAGTAGCTAAGGTAAGGCCTTGGGACCCACACACCTCTAAGAAAGGATAAACTATTTACCACAGTAAATGGACCCTTTAGCTGGGCTTTTATGGTGCCCACCAGTTGGATTACCCGTCCCTGTGGTCTTCTCACCTCCAGCGACTCCAAGCTATACCTGTTTTGATTGGACATAAAACCAAATGAAAATTGTCCCTAATATTCTACTTCATTCCTTATTAACTTTCTAAGAGTGGTTGCATCAGCAAACTGGAGTACATCCCCTTAACTTCACTGAGTAGTCAACCCAGATTGCTGACAGAAACTACATATTACGTATGTAAGCATACACATATATATTAGAGCAGTCAGAGATCACCTCTGGATAGTACTGGAATAAATTGTTTCTCCCACGCTGACCCTTGTCAAAAAATCATTCACAATTTTCTTATTTTTAATGATGTGGGGATGAGGAAGGAAAGACAATGATGGCTCGGTTAGCTGTGGGAAAAAAAAAAAAAAAAAAAGAGTTGATCTGCCTGGCCGGACCCTGGACACAGAGAATAGCACGTTTTGGACAAATGGTTGGAGCAGCCCTTCCTTGCGATGACTTAGGAGACATAACAAAGTTGTTCCCTTTAAGACCTTGTTAAAAAAAAAAAAAAAAAAAAGAACAATAAAAACCCAGAAATTTTACTAAACTTGAAAGCAGGACGTGAAAGGATTCCCTGAGTCAGGACTTGCCAGAAGCAAGTCTAGGCTTGGCGAAGTGAGGAGAGCAAGTGACCGGGGAAGGCCCTGATTGGCAGGTGACCCAGCAGCAGGGCGCGCTCACCTGTGAACACGTTCTGGAAGCCATCTGCAGCCGCCTGCGCCCCAGACACCTTGGCTGCCAGTCCGGGGGGCACCCCACCGCCCCCCTCTGAGGCAGCCTCGCGTTCGGGTAGGTGCGCCGAGCCCCCGGCCGGGGGCGCGCGGCTGCCTAGCTCCTCTGTCCAGTCCGCTGAGCGGCTGAGGCCGCAGGTGAGGCCGCCGTCAGCCCGGTGCTTCTTGGGCGGAGCGGCGGCGGAGACGAGGGCAGCCCTGGGCCCCCGGCTCAGGGAAGACTCCAGCCGCCTCTTAATCCTGGGGCTCTGGCTGGGAGACTGAGACGGAGAGTGATTGGGCGAGCTGAGTTGCCGGGTGGTGGTCTTGATGTAGCAGGGAGTGATGAGCGGGTAGGGCTTGAAGCAGCGTGGACTGGGCGCAGGACTGCCTGGCAGGGAGGCGGCTGCCAGGGCGCCGGGCCTGCCGGGCTCCCCCTCGGGCTCTGCCCCCGGCCTCGGGGGGTCCTCTCCCGCCTCCAGGCCCCACGCCTCCCCTGGAGAGTCTCGGGGGGCATCCTCAAAAGTGTCTTCCTCGCCTTCCTCATCAGTGTCCCCAACCCCTGGGCCGGGGCTTCTGGCCGAGCCCTCCTCCGCTGGTGAGGACTCGGGGAACCGGAAGGTCGGGGAGGAGGGCGAGTCTGCAGCAGCAGGCTGGCCCACCGGCAGGCCAGGCACAGCTAAGGCTCCGGGGGGTGGAGGCTGCTCGGGCACCCGGGGCTCGGTGACCAGGCTCCGAGGCAGGTCAGACAGCGTAGACAGAGCCTGCTCCGTGTCGGGACTGCAAGGGGCCTCCCCGGCTGCGCTGCTCGTGCCCAGCAGGTACTGGTCCAGGCCCAAGAAGGCCCCGGGCTGGGGGGAGGCGGCTGTGGGGGCTGCTGCAGGCTTCTCAGGGCCCTGGAGGAGCAGCTGCTGCTGCTGCTGCTGCTGCTGCTGCTGCTGCTGCTGCTGCTGCTGCTGTTGGCGGATCGCCTGCTGGATGTCTGAGAGCAAATCCTCTTGCTCCGTGGCCGAGTGAAAGCTATAGATGTCCGTGTCCGAGCCGGAACTGGTTCTTTGTCCATCCTGCACCCCTGCAGCAGCTTCCAAATCCCCCAAGACCACCCTGCCCCCAACCCCAACATCGGTGGGTCCAGAGCCACTTGGACGGGTTACCTCGAAAGGGTCAGCGCACTCGGTATCCGACAGGCCCGTCTCGTCTGCAGAGAGGCTGAGATCTGGGGTCTTGGTGACCAGGGAGTGCGCGCTGTCCAGCTCCCCGATCTGCAAGGCCTGGGAGTCCAGCACATCCTCGCGGGAGCCGCTGGTGCCTTTCCCCTTGGACAGGTTCTTCCTGATCCGCAGGTTGGAAAACACTGAGGCTCTGGATTCCGACTTGCTCTTCTTCTTGCCTGGCTCCCCCCCGCCGCCACCTCCTCCCCCCTTGCCGTGCTTGCCCAGCGCCTTCTTGCCCCCGCTCCCCTTCTTTGTGGCTTCCACATCTCTGGGCCCGACAGCATCCTCGGCGCTGCTTCCGCCTTCGTGCAAGGCATCACCTGCGCTCCGCTTCAGCTTCCCATCCTGGTTCCCCATGTTGCAATCCCGCTGCTGAGCCGAGGCGCCTCCGGCATTCAGGCCATGCCGGCCCTCCTTGGCCCCCAGCCCGCACAGGGGGAGGCTCCCGGGACAGTCAGGCGGCCAGGCGAGCCGCTGGGAGAGGAGGCCAAATCGCGCGGGGCTGGCCCTGCTAGCATCTGCCTCCTCTTCGCACAATGCGCGCTTGCTCCCGCGGCGGCCGTGGCTGCGGCTGCAGCCGAGAGCGAGCGGGCGGCAGCCCAGAACATGCTCAGTGCTGCGCTCTGAGTCCGCCAATGGCTGCGCAGAACGCAGCCGGGGCCTGGCCCCCCAATGGCCGCCGCCCCCCCCTCCGCCCTCGCTCGGCTTCTCCCCGAAGCCGGGCGCGAAAACTGTTTGCTCAATCTCGGAGACTTTCATCTCCGCTGTGCGAATCGAATGCATTGTCCCCGTGGAAAGAGCTCGTCAGCTGGAAGATGCACATGGAACTTCAAAGCTCCGGGACCTGCCATGAAAAAAAAAAAAAGTTAAAAAGAATTTTAAACGGTGAAAAAACCGAAGCCAAATTCCAATTGAGAGGCTCTATACTATCGAGGCCACATATACTACCCACTCCCCCCTTCAAGTGCCTGCAGAAGCATGGCTCTTCAATAAATATTTGTGGAGCGAATGGATTGTTCTTTAATAACTGATAGTCTTGAACACTGTTAATGTGCTTGAGCATATGGTTTAGGAGTGGTTGCTACATATAGTGCTTTTATGTTTGATGCAGACCTTGCATCTGTTTACTTGAGAGATTAGCTGCCGTTTCAAAAGTTCATTTTTCGAATTTTTTATGACAAAATAGCCAAGTGAATTAAAAAAAATCCCAAGAGATTAGAGTTGATTAAAATGCTAATCTCCAAAATTCTATGTATTTACCATATAAATCAAATAGCATTTGTATTCCAAAAGGGTACATATACTATAACTCCCAGGAGGTCAGACTCATCAATATTAAACATGCTCCTATTGTTATTGCATATAAAAAGGAAAAAGACAAAAAAGGAAACACCCTTGGCACAGACACATGAATTCAGATGTTATGCTATAAACCACCGCTTCCCAAGCAAACCCTTTAAGGCAAACTTTGTCCTTGCCTTTATTATAAAAGTTTGTAACAGTTTAACAGAATTTCTTAACATTCTGGCTCCTGTATTAATAGAAAAATTTCCTCCGTTGTAAACGTTGTCACTGTTACTTAGGAAATTTAGTTACCCGTATTAAAGCATTTTTCAACATCCTGGGTATCTAACGAACCTTTAAGATTAAAGCAGCGTTAATCAATAATGTTACAATAATGTTATGATAATTTGAGTTACAAATTCATCCTCAAGCACTTTGAAAATATGTAGTAGCTACCCAACATGTTAGTATTCCAAGTAAGCCCAAAGGAGGAAAAAGTACAACATGTTATAATGACGCAATTTAAATTCGGCAAGCAAATGCTCCTTTGTATATTGTGAACTACATTTTAAACCTCTCTCTTTAACCATTTTTATGTTCAAAAAAATGGTCGTATGAGTCTTCGATATAAAAGTACTCCATTGCAATAAGTAGGAGCCTTTTTCAAATTATATTCTTAAAAACAGATGATTTAAAGGCAGGCAGCCAGTCATTTTAGGTGGCCTTTTAGAGTAAATGTTTTGGAGAAATCACCTTTAAGAATAACTCTGCCAGGGTAACAGCCCTGTCTTGGAGAGGTTCTGGAGTACTTGAAAACCCTTTGTTTCCCCTTTCACAAAACTGCTCTTTTCTAGAATGCAGACTCCTCAGAGGGCACAGTTTGCCTAAGGCTAATAGAATTTGCTGCCTCTTTGAACACTGAGGTACTATGGGTTTTGATTTTTGCTCTTTCTTTAACAAGACATCTTTGACTCCAAACTATTTTGAGTTTTTTATTTGTTGGTTTTCATTTCTTTTTACTTTCCTTGTTTACTTTTACTTTCTTTACTATTTACTTCTGAGATATATTTAAGTTCCAGAAATAAAAAACAAAAAAAAAAAAAAAGGAGAGAAGAAGGCAAGGAGGGAGGACAGAAGAGAGGAGAAGAGACAAGACTGCTGATGTTTTCACATCCTTTGAATGTGAAACAATATATGACAGCTGTGTGCAGGTCACAGGTGACAAAGCTCTACTGCATGCAAAGGCTTGCTGGAAAATCACAAGTGTGGGCACCAAATGTAGGTAGGTACTCTCAATCCAATTTAAACTTAATGAATAAGTTCAGGCTGAGATTTGTCTAAGGTCCCATAGCAGCAAAGGCATTACCTGAACCTACAAATTTAGGTTCCTAATTCTTTATAACAAACAACACTACACAGTTTATTATTTCATGGGCTGGTAAGAGCATCATGAAGGCGAACAGTATTTAGTGGTCCCAAACATGCCTGGGGCATGGCCTAGGCTTAACTCCATTTGATGAAGAAATGATATCATATCTCTAGTTGCAAAAAACACATTTAGCAAATAGAGATCCTACCTTGTGCCTGGCCAAACACTAGGTACCAGGACACAGGAAAAACAAAACAAAACAAAACAAAAACCAGGTGTGGCTAGCCTGTGTATTCAAGAATCTAATCTAGAATAATTGTTGGTAAAAAAAAATCTTTAGTATTAGCATCCCAAACAGGTCACCAAAAATGTATATGAAATTAGTTGCTACCCATTTTCCAACATTTCCAAAATGTTGCTATAACATTTTCCAACTGTTGAACTCCAGTTCATAATATGCATATGTGAATGTGGGATAAATGTACTTAACTCTGCAACTTATTCAAAAATGCATCAAAAAATTAAGATGCTTTAATGGATGGAGATATGGACAGATAACGTAATAAAGCAGGTATATTTAAATTTTAATTGTATAATTTAAGTGATGGATATATGCTGTTGCTGTAAAATTATTTCCACTCTTCTGTATGTTTGAAATTTTGAAATGTGGTATAAGAGAGTGAGTTACAAGAATGTTGTATTTCCTAGCTTTTTTGAAATTAAAATCAGATAAAGGTTTATGGCACTCAATTAACAGTAAGTGAATAATCAGCCCTCCTCTCTTCACTTTTACCTGTTTGTCTGAATTATATGTCATTTCTTCTTCTCTTTTCTTTTAGCTCTCCTCCTGTTTCATTGCTCTCTCGATTCAGTATCTCTCCATGATGAAATGTTTGATATGTGTCTTTAGGTTTCACTATGCTTCACCTTGATGAGTGTTTGAGACTCTCTAGCAAAACAATCAGATTGGATGCTAATTATCCAACTCACTCTTCGCCAGCAGGTGAGTGACCTTTTCTTGAAAGACACCTCTGTCCTGATATCAACTACTAAGACTTGGCCTCTTCCATCCACCTCTCAGTCCTGACTTTACGCCTATACTACAGACTACTGGACCCACTTTCTAGAGAACAGTTGCACTGCCATGCCCCCAGTCCAACCCACCATATCTGAAATGGGACTCATGTGCTCTTGCATATTCATTCTCTTTGGGGGGTTTTTTGTTTTTTTAATGTTTTTTAACATTTATTTATTTTTTGAGAGACAGAGCATGAGCAGGGGAGGGGGAGAGAGAGAGAGGGAGACACAGAATCTGAAGCAGGCTCCAGGCTCTGAGCTGTTTGCTAGCACAGAGCCCGATGCTGGGCTTGAACTCACGAACTGCGAGATCATGACCTGAGCCGAAGTTGGACGTTCAACCTACTGAGCCACCCAGGCACCCCTGTTTGTTTGTTTTTTGTTTTGGTTTTTTGTTGTTGTTGTTCAGTAAAAGCACCACAATCTCTCCAGTTGCCCAAACCAGTTTGTTGCTAATTCCTGTCTCTCCCTTAGTCCACACAATTTAGCAATCTCAGAGATTTCTCTATTCTTCCTCCTTATGTCTCTTACATCCACTCATCTGTTTGATCCCAACTGCCACTTCCCTTGTCTTTCTCCTACCCCCACCTCCAACTCCCATCTGTTCTTTCTTGCTATTATCAATGCTTCTCAAATGGGGAGACAATTTTGCTCCCCAGGGAACATTTGGCCCTGTCTGGAGACATTTTGGGTTTTCATAATGGTCGGGATGCTGCTAGCACCAATGATGCTGCTAAACAAAATGCAGAGGACAGCATCCTCCCTTCAACCCAAAATGCCAATTATGCTGTCGTTGAGCACCTGCTTTATCATGAAGCCTCTCGCCAGTGCTGGAGTCAATAAATGTAAACGAATGAGTAAAAGAATGGAAATTATTATTATTTTGAAAAGTATTTCTCAGTTAAGGCAAATCAAAAACTTGAAAAGAGAACCTAACAGGACAAATAAGACTTTAACTACTGTTAACTATAGTACCAGTATCTTAAATGGAGAATTAACTCTTCCCTGAGACATTCATATTCTATGAAATAATGTGTCTACATAAATATTCCTATTGTTCACATACTTGCTGACATTATAAAAAGCCCTTATTCCTACCAGAAAAGTTCAAGATGGAATCCCCAGAGCCCTTTTACAGAAATCATTATATGGATCACAAACAAGAATTATGTAGCTTTCAATTTTTACCATCCTCTTGCATGTTATCACCAATGCAGTACTTGGAAATTAAGTGCTTACAAAACTGAGAACAAGTCAAACATTACTTTGCCCGAGCAATACAGAATGCACTACGACTATTCGGAATTTGCCTATAGAAAGCCCACTTTAAGTCCATAATTTACCTTGTTCAGTGACAAGAAGTCGCGAAAAGCATTCTAAAGACAGAGCCAATAAGGAATTAAGATTGAGACAGCCGATCCTTGGCCTGGAGACAAATGCTGTCCAACAGAAATGTAATGCAAGCCTCAGTGGTAACATAAATACTCTAGTATCCACATTGAAAGGGCTAAAAGAAACAGATGAAAATAATTTGAAGAATAATTATGTAACCAAAAATATCCAAAATATTTCAACAAGAAGTCAATAAAAAATTATTAGGGGGATAGATTACATTCTTTTTTCCATACTAAGTCTTTGAAACCCAGTATGAATTTTACTAACGGCAACATCTCATTCAGACTAGTCACATGTCAATTGCTTCATAGCCATCTATGGCAAATAGTCACTCTTTTCTGAGCACAGCTTTCACCTTAGATTTTTCAGAGCTTTTTGAGAAACTCTTAGAATCTGCAAACATTAATCCAAACTGTGTTATTGAGCTTTAAAATAGTATTATATATTTTTATGTCATTTTAATGACATGTAGGTATATAATTAAAAAAAACAAGCATGGGAAGAGATTCTAAGTGGGGCATCTGGCTGGCTCACTTGGTAAAGTATGCAGCTCTTGATCTTGGGGTTGTAAGTTTGAGCCTCATATTGGGCCTAGAGATTACTTAAAAAAAAATAAAAAAGAGAGAGATTCTAGTATAAATATGGACACGAGAGAGAAAACTATATTCCACAGAGCACTCTGGTTTTGGTAATAAATAATTTGATAATAAATAAAACGAGACCTGTCCACAAAAACTAGGCCAAATATATGGGTTTTCATTAAACAAAGACACCCCAAGAAGCATGCATACCTATGTTTGTCCTAATAGACATTAGTTTGTCCATGCATATTTCAGAAGATGATCTTAATATTGGTTTTAATCACACTGCTCCTTAATATATATTAAAGATGCTTTTACATTGAATTCTAAGTGTCAGCATTTTCTCTTCGAATTTAAGAGCCAGTCTAATTATTACAATATGGTATTAAATAAAATTCATTGAATTAAATTTAAAGATTAAATTGACTTTATTCAATGACTCATGAATTAGACAGCATCTCATCTAGCAAATAGAAAGGAGCTCCATCAAACTGCAGAAAAGGAAAAGTTTTTAAAGGAAGAGAGGGAACAGAAGGAAAAAAGAAATTATTAGCAAAGAATGTGCTGTTTTAGTCAAGGTCACCTAAAGCAAAAAAGAAGAGATCTATCAGTGAATTACCTCCAAGTGCTGACCAGGAAATTTCAGGTTATCTGTTTAAAGGTTACCTTGTAGAAGAAGCTAAAGCCTCAATTTATTTTTTTTTTAAGTTTATCTATTTGGAGAGAGAGTGAGCAGGGGAGAAGCAGAGAGAGAGGGAGAGAGAATCCCAAGGAGGTTCCACACTGACAATGTGGAGCCCCACACAGGGGTGGATCCCACAAACTGTGAAATCATGACCTGAGCTGAAACCAAGGGTCAACGCTCAACCAACTAAGCCACCCAGGCACCCAAGCCTCAATTAAGTTTACTATTAAGTTTTGTTTGGCTGACATGGAACCTTAATATAAATGACTCTATGTTGATCCTGTGGTCTTCCTTTTAACAATGGAAAAAGAGCAAAAAAGACCCAAAGAGGAGAAAAAACAAATATTTCAGTTTAGGGGCAATGCTTGCTTGCTCTTTATGAAACAAGCACCTTAGACCTTTGCACTTTCACCCAGAAATTAAGAGGAACTTGTTCTGATCACACGGAATCCAAAAGAAGTTTAAAACTCACATCTCTTACTGAAGATCTTTTCAGAGAATTGCCCTCAAGTACTTTAACTTCACTAGAAAATGGCTGGTTGCTGGGTTTTCCTCTTCCTTTCTTTTCACAGCACAAGGCAGTGGTTTCAGTGTAGAACTTGGCATCAGCTTCATTTTCCTCGGAAGAGCAGGAAAAGGCTTGTGGGAGATTTTATTTCACTCACCTGTGTGGGAGCTTCAGCTGTACAAACGTGACTTCAGGGTGCTGGCTGAAGAATGGGAAAATTTTACTCTCAACAATGTAACTAGGTTTTCTGGTAACAGTATAGAAACAGCTATCATCAGAATGTCTCGGCAAGATGATTATAATGTTTACTGGAAAGTAATTTCTCAGTATTACTACTACACTTTAAATACTTCCTCAGAGATTAGGGAGGCAGGAAAAGAAAACTGATTTGAAGTCTGTCTTTCCTTGCCTATGATACTCTATGAAAGACTGCCAGAGCTATTTGGCTCTTTAGGGCTCATTGAGTCAACATTTTCTAGGCATTTCTTCCTGTCCTCCTAAAACTCCCAGGACTTCATTTAAGGCAGATGCAGATGCAAAATCTAAAAAAAAAAAAAAAAAAAAGGCAAAAACAATTAAAATAGCTGTTAAGCAGTTGAATAATTTCTACAATTTGCAAGGTCCCTTCTGTGGATTTTCCTGAGTTGTTGGATCTGAGGTGCCTGGAGAGAAAAGTGCAGGGTGTGCTAACTTGTCTTCATCAAGACAACGGCTTTATGGGTCTCAGTAATGATGACAACTTAGAAAGGTTCCAACGGGTCTCAGTAATGATGACAACTGAGAAAGGTTCCAACTGGATCAATTTCGACTGCCAGACTGAAGTGGCTGAGTGCAGTTGGAAGTGGTCTACTGGCCTACAAAATGTGTTAACTCCCACAACGTGGAAACTCCTTTCAATATTTAAGGAGCTTGAAGGTAGGCTTTAAATTTTTTGTTTAACATTTATTTATTTTTGAGACAGAGAGAGACAGAGCATGAATGGGGGAGGGGCAGAGAGAGAGGGAGACACAGAATCCAAAGCAGGCTCCAGGCCATCAGCCCAGAGCCTGACGCGGGGCTCGAACTCACGGACCGCGAGATCGTGACCTGAGCTGAAGTCGGATGCTCAACCGACTGAGCCACCCAGGGGCCCCGAGAGTAGGCTTTAAAGGAGTAGTTTGAAGCCTGACCTGTCTGTTTTACTAGTGATAGCACTTTGTTTTACTTTTTTTTTTTATTTTTTTTTAATTTTTTTTTTTTTCAACATTTATTTATTTTTTGAGACAGAGAGAGACAGAGCATGAATGGGGGAGGGGCAGAGAGAGAGGGAGACACAGAATCGGAAACAGGCTCCAGGCTCTGAGCCATCAGCCCAGAGCCCGACGCGGGGCTCGAACTCACGCACCGCGAGATCATGACCTGGCTGAAGTCGGACGCTTAACCGACTGCGCCACCCAGGCGCCCCTGTTTTACTTTTAATATAAATGAATTTTATATTATTAATTTATATTATTTTCTATTATGATTAATTACATTATATAAAAATTATGTATATATAAATTATGTTATATATGTAACATATATTTAATTATATTATTAATTTATAATAAATTCATCTCAGTTTTATTGAGATATAATTGACACACAATGCTATATAAATGTGTATACAGCATATATTGCAAAATGATTACCACAATACGTTTAGTTACCATCCATCACCTCATCTAGTTACAATTTTTTTTCATTGAAATTCTTTAAATGCCCAGCACTACACTAGCAGGTGGTTCTATAGTGGTGATTAAAATAGGCCTGTTCCCTGCCCTCAGGGAATTTACAGCCTAATGGAATGAGGTAGGACACACTGTGAGGAAGTCAATAAATAAACCATATAATTGCAAACTGTGATCGTGATGCGGAGATTAAAAACAGCTGCTTTAAAAATGGGACTAACCTGTTCTAAAGTGGGTGATCAGTGACGTTTTCTCCAAAGGCCTAACATCCATGATGAGAAATAGAGGTTGAGAAGGTTTCAAACAAGCAAAATGTGTGAGAAAAGTATTTGGGCAGAGGAAAAAGTGTGAATCAACGTTAAAAAGCCAAGTAGTTTATTGGTAAAAGCAACTGGTAAGGTAATTCTATGCCTCAGCATCTATGACCCTGCTTTCACAATATCTAAGTTCCTGGGAAAATGCTTAATATTTTATATTTCCACTTATGACCTATTTTCATCATAACAGAATGAAGTATTATTTACTATCTTTTAAGAACTATCTGATCCTTACAATTATTTATGTAGCTAAGCTATGAACAAAGTAATGGTATGGATTGGGGGAACCGAGATTAATAGAGTCACTTTGGGAGTACCCTCAAACTCAACAAATGGGCACCTCTTCCCCTGATTCCACCCTGCCCCCATGAGTCTGATAGTTATCAAGCTGCTGGCTGTTTTCTATCCCTAAAACAACTGGGAAAGACATGTTTTAATAATCTTCCACTTCCTCTGTCACCATTCTACCATAATAAATTAAATTCCACCTCCATTTTTAAAAGTTACCTGTAGTAGCTTGTGTATAGGAAGAACGGGTCTTAGATCAAGTGGGTTCACATCTTGACTTGGCTTCGGTGATTTGGGCAAATAAATCAATCTCTCTTCGCTTCAATTTCTCCATCTGTAAAATACATATAATAGTAGCTCCTTTATAAGAGTATTGCAAGGGTTCGGGGTGCCTGAGTGGCTCCGTCGGTTAGGCGTCTAACTCTTGATTCGGCTCACATCACGATCTCATCATTTCTGGGTTCAAGCCCTGTGTCAGGGGTCAGGGCTATCATCATGAAGCCTGCTTGGGGTTTTCTGTCCCTTTCTCTCTCTCTCTCTCTCTTTCTAAGATAAATAAGTAAATAAGTAAGTAAATAAATAAATAAATAAATAGATAGATAAATAGATAAATAGATAAATAAATAGATAAAAGATAAAAATAATTTTTAAAAAAAGAAAATAGAACTTAAAAAAGATTACTGCAAGGATTTAATCGACCCTTTATACAAATGGCCTAGCACATAATAGTTGCTCAATAATTGTTGAACAAAGGCTAGAAGAGCCAATTATGTAATCCCAATAATTCCAGACCTCTTACCGGAGAAATCCTAGAAACACGAAAAGGAAGAATTATTAACTCAACAAGACTGAGGAAGCCTGCCATTCATGAAAAGCTAGATATTTTCAAGTTATGTTGCTAGGTGTTCTGAACTGTTGTTTTCCTACCAACAAAGATGCTACACTTATGCCCCCCCCTTAGATGAGTGCCAAGGGGTGAGTTGTTTTCTATTGGCCTAGAATTTTCCTACCCCTACATGCTAGATTCTACCTACCATAGCTGTGGAGATGCGAGTTCGGAGAAACTGAGCCCTGAGTCAGTGTCCCCAGGCCTCCCAACCAGAAGATTTAGACTGAGCTGAACTTCGAGCCCACTTTAAGGGAAAGAATGTTAATCCAAGAATCCCTAACTGTAATGAAAGACAGACATGAACCCATCCTGGTACCCTAGATCTGAATACATCTGGCAGGTTCCTCACAATACATTTTCTGAGCTAGAATACATTTTCATGATCTAATAGTAAAAATTAATATTTTTGAATATAGATAAACAAAATGTGACATATCCATGCAGTGGAATACTACCCAGCAATAAAAAGATAGGAAGTGCTCAGACACGTTAGCATATGGATGAACCTCAAAAACATGACACTAAGTGAAAGAGCCAGATTTAAAAAATGACCACATCTAGGGGCGCCTGGGTGGCGCAGTCAGTTAAGCGTCCGACTTCAGCTCAGGTCACGATCTCGCGGTCCGTGAGTTCGAGCCCCGCCGTCGGGCTCTGGGCTGATGGCTTGGAGCCTGGAGCCTGTTTCCGATTCTGTGTCTCCCTCTCTCTCTGCCCCTCCCCCGTTCATGCTCTGTCTCTCTCTGTCCCAAAAATAAATAAATGTTGAAAAATAAAAATAAAAAAAATAATGACCACATCTTTTATGATTTTACTTATAAGAAATGTACAGAAAAGGACATTTTATAGAGACAGATAGTAGACAAGTAGTTGCCTGTGGCTGAGGCAGGAATGGGAACTGACTACAAATTGACATGGGTTCCATTTGGAGGTATGGGTGGAATGTTCCAAAATGTAATCATGGTGACAGTTATATAATTCTGTAAATATACTAAAATATCATGGAATTAAAACAGGTAGATTTATCATATGTAAATTATACCTTCACAAAAATATTAATTAAAACATTAATTTAGGGGCACCTGGGTGGCTAAGTCAGTTAAGTGTTTAACTTCAGCTCAGGTCATGATCTCAGTTTGTGAGTTCAAGCCCACATTGGGCTCTGTGCTGACAGCTCGGAGTCTGAAGCCTGCTTTGAATTCTCCGTCTCCTCTCTCTGCCTCCCCTGCTCATGCTCTCTGTGCGTGTGTCTCTCTCTCAAAAATAAACATTAAAGGGGCCCCTGCGTGACTCAGTCGGTTAAGCGCCCGACTTTGGCCCAGGTCATGATCTCGCAGTTTGTGGGTTCAAGCCCCGTGTCAGGCTCTGTGCTAATAGCTTGGAGCCTGGAACCCGCTTTGGATTCTGTGTCTCCCTCTCTCTCTGCCCTTCCCCTGCTTGCGCTCTCTCTCTCTCTCTCTCTCAAAAATAAATAAACATTAAAAAATAAAATAAAATAAACATAAAAAATAAAATAAAATGAATTAATTTAAAAAGTGAATGTTTTTCACTTTGGGCCTCAGCTTCAAGGCAGTGATTTCCTTATACGAAATGGCCTAAGTTCCATTGCTCTGCAGTTATTGGCCCGGATGCCCAAATTTGACTCACTTCTCAGGTCCAAAAGGAACTCAAGGTAACTTCCAGAGATGAATATTCCAGTCATGAGGGGCAGGGCAGCTGAAGAGTGGCTCTCACTAGATAAACTAAGTAAAGAAGGGAACTCTAGCTGGGATTGTCATATATTATTGACCATAACAGGTCAGCTGGGATACACAGTATGAATTTGATATTCCCAGTCCCCAAATACAGTAATGTTTCTTTTTAGCAATAAGTGAGCAAATTTTTAAAAATATTTTCTTATTTTTTAGAAAGAAAGAAAGAGAAAGAAAGAAAGAAAGAAAGAAGAATGAAAGAAAAAAGAAAGAAAGAAAGAGAAAGAAAGAAAGAGAAGGAAGAAAGAAAGAAAGAAAGAAAGAAAGAAAGAAAGAAAGAAAGAAGAAAGAGAGCACAGGCAGGGGAGAGGGGCAGAGAGAATCTTAAGCAGGCTTCACAGTCAGTACAGAGCCTAACATGGGGCTTGATCCCATGACCCTGGGATCATGACCTGAGTTGAAATCAAGAGTCGGACAGTCAACCGACTGAGCCTCCCAGGCGCTCTGAATAAAATGTATTTTAAAGTCGTAAGCTACAAGATGATCTGAAAATGCATTAATCAGCAGCAGAAGTGACAGAGACCATCGAACATCTCAGTCCCCAGCAAGGAAACTCTTTTAAATCAATTTAACGCCCTTTGTCATTGATTTGAGATGTTGATCATAAGAGGGAGAAGACTAGGCAGCATGGAAAACTAAACTCAAGCCCAAGTTTTATTTTCCAATCCTCAAATCAGTACTCAATAATGATTAATTATTGTTGCTTCATTTGTGTATGAACAATTTCAGTTAGGGAGCATGTAGATGCAAGGAAACAACATCTACCCACAGTCCAAGTAAAAGGATTTTCTTTGAAGGACAGGATAAGGCATGGACTTCAAAGGACTGGAGACAAAGAACACTGAGCCATATACAGAGATTTAACAGTCATCACACAGCTACTTTGTCTGTCTTCCTGGAATGTTTCTTGCTTTTATCTCTCTCCATATATCTATAATTTCCTTTAGTTTCTGCTTACTAAACAGCATGCACATGGCCTAAAATGGTTGAGCAAGGCCATGTTCCATATAACCTTACAGTTCAAGTACCAAGCGATGTTTGACTCATCACAACTAGAGACTGTTCCACCAATGTCAAGTATCTATCCTGATCCAACCAGCTGAGGCCAGAAGGGATGAGTCACAAGGTCTGTCATGGTTACATAGGCCCATGGTTACGTAGGCAGCGTGATGGCCTCCAATGGTGCCCATATTTTAACTCCCAGAACCCTTAAATATGTTACACGGAGAAGGGGAATTATGGCTGTAGATATTAAGCTTATAGAATCAGCTGTCCTTGAGATAAGCAGATTATCCTGGATTGTCTAGGAGGGCCCAATGCAATCACAAGGGTCATTATAAGTGAAAGAGGGGGGCAGGAGAGTCAATGTTAAAGGAAGAGATGTGAAGACAGAAGCATCATCCAAGGTAATATGAAGAAGGAGTCTGGGTCAAGAAATGCAGGAAGATTCTAGAAGGTGGCAAGGGCAAGGACACTAAGTCTTTCCTAGAGCCTCCAGGAGGAACATTCCTGCTAACACATTGGTTTTAGGACTTCTGAACTCCAGAACTGTAAGTGAATATATTGCTGTTATTTTAAGACACTAAATTTGTGGTAATTTGTTATAGCAGCATTAGAAAACTAATGAGGTGTTTAAAAAGTGAATCTCCGGGGCACCTGGGTGACTCAGTCAGTTAAGCATCCAACTCCAGCTCAAGTCATGATCTCACGATTTGTGAGTTCAAGCCCCGGCATTGGGCTCTGTGCTGACAGCTTGGAGTCTGGATCCCAGTTCAGATTCTGTGTCTCCCTCTCTCTCTGCTTCTCCCCCACTTGCATGCTATCTCTCCCTCTCTCAAAAGTAAACATAATAGGGGCGCCTGGGTGGCGCAGTCGGTTAAGCGTCCGACTTCAGCCAGGTCACGATCTCGCGGTCCGGGAGTTCGAGCCCTGCGTCGGGCTCTGGGCTGATGGCTCGGAGCCTGGAGCCTGTTTCCGATTCTGTGTCTCCCTCTCTCTCTGCCCCTCCCCCGTTCATGCTCTGTCTCTCTCTGTCCCAAAAATAAATAAACGTTGAAAAAAAAAATTAAAAAAAAAATAAACATAATAAATAAATAAATATATTTTTTAAAAAAACGTATCTCCATGTCTCATGGATTATCCCCAGGAGAATTTAAAATCAAGCCTTCAAGTCTTACTCATTAGCAAATTTTACTTCTATAAATACAGGAAAAAGTCTTCTAAAGAAACTACTAGAAAAGGTGCTACTAATCTTCCCTTCCTGTGCTGGGCAGAAGAATCTTGACTGCAACTGTTAATTTGGAGCACAGCTGCTTCAAACATCTATATAAAATCATACTTAAAATGGCTCTTCAATTTAGAACATTAAAATTATAACAAGGGTTGATTGACACTAAGTTAGCAACACTAAAGAGTAACAGCCATAACCAATTTACTGAACAATTAAGTTAGGGAATAAATAATACACAGGCTTTAAATTTCTCTTCCAGTTCTTTTTTTTTTCTTTTTTTAATGTTTATTTATATTTGACAGAGACAGACAGAGCATGAGTGGGGGAGGGGCAGAGAGAGAAGGAGACACAGAATCTGAAGCAGGCTCCAGGCTCTGAGCTGTCAGCACAGAGTCTAACATGGGGCTCGAACTCAGGAGCTGGGAGATCATGACCTAAGCAGAAGTCGGCCGCTTACAACTGAGCGACCCAGGTGCCCCTCCAATTCTGTATTAAAAATTTAGCGTACCGGAATACTGCTGTCTTTGGTTTTAAACCCTCTATATGCGGTGAGAGCTCTGTCTCTGACCTCAGTCTAACTGTAATATGTCCCCGAATCCACTTGCCTACTTCATATTTCTGCTAGGCTGACTCGGAGACATTCCACATCCAAAATTTTCCAATAATTCACCAGCTGTACCCCACCCTGCCCCAACCTCACGCTCTAACATTATTTATTCCCTGACCAATGAGATTGTCAGTTAGAGAAACCAGAAAGTCACTCTAAGTGCTTTTTGAAGGTGCTCTTAAAATCCTAAACATTCTTCAGATCTGCTCTCTTCCCTGCCACAGTCACAATCAACTCAAAGACTTGAGCTTCTCTTTCTAGGACCACTGTCACAGCTTTCTCAGTAACCCACCTCAAGGCATGCAAATTTCAATCCATTCCAAGTGGACCACAGAAAAAATATTCTAACATGCAAAGCTAATCACTTAACATTCCTATGGAAAACCCATCCATTTACTTTACATCACCCTAAATGATGTCGCTACCTCTTCGATTTCATGCTATAGTTGTATATGTAATTGCTTTCCTAGCATCTTAGAACAGCACCCAGTTTCCATGTGGAAATCCATGGGCTTCTGGGGAAGCTGACTACACCCTTGCCCCATATCTAGTATCCGGAGTGGAATATGTGAGTTAACACATAAATAGTACCAAGAGGCTTGCGTGCCTCGGTCAGTTAAGCATCCCATGCTTGATATCCATTCAGCTGGTGATCTCGTGGTTGGTGAGATCCAGCCCTGCATCACGCTCCACACTGAGCAAGAAGCCTGCTCAGAATTCTCTCTCTCCTTCTCTCTCTGCCCCTCCCCACTTCTCAAAAATATATAAATTTCTGGGCGCCTGGGTGGCGCAGTCGGTTAAGCGTCCGACTTCAGCCAGGTCACGATCTCGCGGTCCGTGAGTTCGAGCCCCGCGTCGGGCTCTGGGCTGATGGCTCGGAGCCTGGAGCCTGTTTCCGATTCTGTGTCTCCCTCTCTCTCTGCCCCTCCCCCGTTCATGCTCTGTCTCTCTCTGTCCCAAAAATAAATAAACGTTGAAAAAAAAAAATTTTTTTTAAAAAAATATATAAATTTCTTAAAACTTAAAAAAAAAAAGAGCTGTCTGGGTGGCTCAGTCCATTAAATATCCAACTTCAGCTCTGGTCATAATCTCCTAGTTCATTGAGTTCAAGCCCCAATTTGGGTGAGCCTGAGCCTTGTTCCTGGCTCCACACTCTCTCTCTGTCTCTCTCTCTTCCTCTCTCTTGGCACCTTCTCTCTCTTTCCTTCTCTCTCTCTGCCCCTAGTTCACTTGCACTCTCTCAAAAATAATAAATAGGGGCGCCTGGGTGGCGCAGTCGGTTAAGCGTCCGACTTCAGCCGGGTCACGATCTCGCAGTCCGTGAGTTCGAGCCCCGCGTCAGGCTCTGGGCTGATGGCTCAGAGCCTGGAGCCTGTTTCCGATTCTGTGTCTCCCTCTCTCTCTGCCCCTCCCCCGTTCATGCTCTGTCTCTCTCTGTCCCAAAAATAAATAAACGTTGAA
Source organism: Prionailurus viverrinus (assembly GCF_022837055.1). Classification (NCBI taxonomy): domain Eukaryota; kingdom Metazoa; phylum Chordata; class Mammalia; order Carnivora; family Felidae; genus Prionailurus; species Prionailurus viverrinus. Next base: position 7,119,078 of record NC_062577.1, read on the forward strand.
AAAAAAATTTTTTTAAAAAAAATAAATAAAAAATAATAAATAAATAAATAAATAAATACAATTTAAAAATATACTTTAAAAAGGATAGTATATCGAGAATGTGCACATAAACTATTCTGGTTCAAATCAAAATGGATATATGACTAGGGCTAGAATTTCTTGCACAAAGGGTCTGGGCAGGGTAGCAGATGGATGGAGGGCTGGAATGCTAGAGGTCAATTTAGCACATAAGGAGAAACCCACTAACGGCAAATCTAGCCTCTTCCGGGCAGAGGGCTATCCGTTTGTCCAAGGATAATATCATGAACATCTACATGAAATTATGCAGGAAGGCTATGTCATCTTAGCAATTTTCAATTATGAATAAATAAACTCCTTTCATTATTTAGTGCATTTAAATTGAGATTTATGTAAATAGATACTCTGCTCATGGATTGAAAGACTCAATATTACTAAGATATCAATTCTTCCCAACTAGGTCTATAAATTCAACCAATTCTAATCAAAATCCCAGCAAGCTATTTTGTGGATATTGATAATCTAACTCTAAAGTTTGTATGAAAGGCAAAAGACTTACTATAAATTAGAGAATTAAGACAGTGTGGTATTGCTAAAAGAAAATAATCCATCATCAGTGAATGGACATTTGGGCTCTTTCCATAATTTGGCTATTGTTGATAGTGCTGCTATAAACATTGGGGCGCATGTACCCTTTGAATCAGCATTTTTTTATCCTTTAGGTAAATATTTAGTAGTGCAATTGCTGGGTCATAGGGTAGCTCTATTTTTAATTTTTTGAGGAAACTTCATATTGTTTTCTGAAGTGGCTGCAACAGTTTGCATTCTCACCAGCAGTGCAAAAGGGTTCCCTTTTCTCCACATCCTTGCCAACATCTGTTGTTTCTTGAGTTGTTAATTTTAGCCATTCTGACAGGTGTGAAGTGGTATCTCATTGTGGTTTTGATTTGTATTTCCCTGATGATGAGTGTTTTCCTGTGTCTGTTAGCCATCTGGATGTCTTCTTTAGAAAATTATCTATTCATGTCTTCTGCCCATGTAGTCACTGGATTATTTGCTTCTTGGGTGTTGAGTTTGATAAGTTCTTTATAGATTTTGGGTACTAACCCTTTATTAAATATGTCATTTGCAAATATCTTCTCCCATTCCCTCAGTTGCCTTTTAGTTTTGTTTCCTTCCCTTTGCAGAAGCTTTTTATCTTGACGAGGTCCCAATAGTGCATGTTTGCTTTTGTTTCCCTTGCTTCTGGAGACAATCACACCTAGCCAAGGTCAAAGGGGTTGCCGCCTGGTTTCTCCTGTAGGATTTTGATGGTTTCCTGCCTTACATTTAGGTCTTTCATCCATTTTGAATTTATTTTTGGGTATGGTGTCAGAAAGTGGTCCATGTTCATTCTTCTGCATGTTGCTGTCCAGTTTTCCCAACAGCATTTGCTGAAAAGACTGTCTTTTTTCTATTGGATATTCTTTCATGCTTTGCAAAGAATATTGGCTATATATTTGTGGGTCCATTTCTGGGTTCTCTATTCTGTTCCATTGATCTATGTGTCTGTTTTTGTGCCAGTACCATACTGTCTTGATGACTATAGCTTTGTTATACAGCTTAAAGTCCAGAATTATGATGCCTCGTTTTGGTTTTCTTTTTCAACATTACTTTGGCTGTTCGAGGTCTTTTCTGGTTCCACACAAATTTTAGAATTGTTTGCTCTAGCTCTGTGAAGAATGCTGGTGCAATTTTGATGGGGATTGCATTGAAAATGTCATTTGCTTTGGGTAGTATTAACATTTTAATGATATTTGTTCTTCTAATCCATAAGCATGGAATGTTTCTCCATTTCTTTGTGTCTTCTTCACTTCTTTCATAAGATTTCTATAGCTTTCAGCATACAGATCTTTTACCTCTTTGGTTAGGTCTATTCCTAAGTATCTTATGGTTTTTGGTCAATTGTAAATGGGATCCATTTCTTGATTTCTCTTCCTTTTGCTTTATTATTGGTGTATAGAAACGCAACCAATTTCTCTATGCTAATTTTATATCCTATGACTTTGCTGAATTCATGTGTGAGTTCTAATGGTATTTTTTTATGGGGTCTTTTGGGTTTTCCACATATAATATAATGCCATGTGAAGAGTGAAAGTTTGATTTCTTCCTTGCCAATTTGTATGCCTTTTATTATTTCCATTTGTTGCCTGATTGCTAAGGCTAGGATTTCCAATACTATGTTGAACAACAGTGATGAGAGTGTACATCCCTGTCGTGTTCCTGACCTTAGGGGGAAAGCTCTCAGTTTTTCCCCATTGAGGAGGATATTAGCTATGGGTCTTTCACATAGGCCTTTATGATCTTGAGGTGTGTCCCTTCTATCCCTACTTTCTTGAGGTTTTTTTTTTTTTTATCAAGAAAGGATGCTGTATTTTGTTAAATGCTTTTTCTACATCTATTGAGAATATTATGTGGTTCTTATCCTTTATTTTATTAATATGTTGTATCACGTTGATTGAGTTGCAAATATGAAATCAGCCCTGAATCCCAGGAATAAATCACAGTTGATCATGGTGATGTACTGTTGAATTTGATTTGCCAGTCTGGCTGAGAATTTTTGCATCCAGGTTCATTAGGGATATGGGCCTATAATTCTCCTTTTATGTGGGATCTTGGTCTGATTTTGGAATCAAGGTAATGGTGTCTTCATAGAATGAGTTTAGAAGCTTTCCTTCAATTTCTATTTTGGAACAGTGTGAGAAGAGTGGGTATTAACTCTTCTTTAAATGTCTGGTAGAATTCCCTTGAGAAGTCATCTGTCCCAGAATGCTTATTTGTTGGGTGATTTTTGATAACTTATTCAATTTCTTTAATGGTTATAGGTCTGTTCCAATTTTCTATTTCTTCCTGTTTCAGTTTTTATTGTGTGTGAGTTTCTAGGAATTTCTCCATTTCTTCCAGGTTGCCCAATTTCTTGACATATAATTTTTCATAGTATTCTCTTATAATTCTTTGTATTTTTGTGGTGTTGGTTGTGATCTCTCCTCTTTCATTCATTATTTTCTGTATGTTGGTCCTTTCTCTTTTCTTTTTGACAACTCTGACTAGGGGGTTATCAATTTTGTTTATTCTCTCAAATAACCATCTCTTAGTTGCATTGACCTGCTTACTTTTTTTGTTTGTTTGTTTCTATAGTGTTTATTCGTACTGTAATCTTTATTATTTCCCTTCTCCTGGCTAAAGGCTTTTTGGCTGTTCCTTTTCTAACTCCTTTGGGTGTAAGGTTATATTGTGTATTGGGGACCTCTCTTGCTTCTTGAGACAGGCCTGAATTGCAAGGTACTTTCTGCTTAGGACTGCCTGTTCTGCATCCAAAGGGTTTGGACTGTAGTGCTTTCATTTTCATTTGTTTCCATATACTTCAAATTTCTTCTTTAATTTACTGGTTAACCGTTTCATTCTTCAGTAGAATGTTCTTTAGCCTCCATGTATTTGAGGGCTTTCCAAATTTTTTCCTATGGTTTATTTCAACTTTCATAGTGTAGTGATATGAAAATCACTATTTCATATATTTCACATAGTGAAAATATGCATGGTATGATCTTGACCTTTTTATGCCTGTTTGGCTAATTTGTGACCCAGGATGCAATCTATTCTGAAAAATGTTCCATGTGCACGTGAAGAGAATGTGTATTCTGCTGCTTTATGATGAAATGTTCTGAATATATCTGTTCAATCCATCTAGCTCATTGTCATTCAAAGCCATTTTTCCTTGTTGATTTTCTGCTTAATCTTAGTCCATTGCTGTGCATGCGGTGTTAAAGTCCCCTACTCCTATGGTATTATTATCCATGAGTTTCTTTTTGTTTGTGATTAATTGATTTATTTATTTGGGTGCTCCAACTTGGGTTGGAGGCATAAATGTTCACAATTGTTAGATATTCTTGATGGATAGGCCCCTTAATTATGAAATAATGCCCTTTTTCATCTCTTGTTAGTCTTTGGATTAAAATCTAGTTAATGTGAGGTGGCTGGGTGGCTCAGTCAGTTAAGTGTCCGATTTCGGCTCAGGTCATGATCTCGCGGTTTGTGAGTTCGAGCCCTGCATCAGGCTCTGTGCTGACAGCCTGGAGCCTGGAGCCTGGAGCCTGCTTTGGATTCTGTGTCTCCCTCTCTCTCTCTGCCCCTTCCCCTTCACGTTCTGTCTCTCTCTCTTTCTTTCTCTCAAAAATAAATAAACATTTTTTAAAAATTTTAATAAATAAAAATAAAAATAAAATACAGTTAACGTGATATAAGTATGGCTACTCTGGCTTTCTTTTGATATCCTTTAGCATTATAGATGGTTCTTTATCCCTTCACTGTCAATCTGCAGGTGTCTTTAGGTCTAAAATGAGTCTCTTGTAAGCAGCATGTATATGGATCTTGTTTGTTAATCCATCCAGATACCCTATGTCTTTTGATTGGAGCATTTGGTCCATTTACATTGAGAATAATTAGTGAAAGAGATGAATTTAGTACATTGTGTTACCTGTAGAGTTGGTGTTTCTGTTGATGTTCTCTATTCCTTTGTGGTCTTTGTTGCTTTGGTCTTTTTTTTTTTTTCTCCTTCAGTCAGAGAGTCCCCATTATTATTTCTGGCAGGACTGTTTAGTGGTCACAAACTCCTACAGTTTTTGTTTGTCTGGGAAAATCTTTATCTCTCCTTCTATTCTGAATGACAGCCTTGCTGGATAAAGAATTCTTGGCTGCATATTTTTCAGCACATTGATTATTTCTTGCCACTCCCTTCTGGCCTGCCAAGGTTCTATGGACAGGTTTGTTGCTACCCTTGTAGGTTAATTACCTTTTTGTCCCTAGCTGCTTCAGAATTCTCTCTTTATCCTTGTATTTTGCAAGTTTCATTATGTTATGGTGCCAACCTGTTTTTGCTTATTTTGAAGGGAGATTTCTGTGCATCTGGGACTTGAATTTCTGTTATTTTGCATGTTTTAAAAGCTTGTTATGTTTCCTGCACCTGAGAGTACTGCTATATTAAAAAGAGGTCATACACTGTCCAGGGCCTGGCACTTCAGGACGTGTTTCTGGTGTATGTTGTGTGCACTTTTCTTTTCCTTTTGGCTACTCTTTCCCACCGCAGAGCTCCTCCTTGTTTGCAGTGGGTAATGTTTGTGCCTTTAACTAGGTGTGCTTTGATTTGTTTGTTGAAGTAAGTCTCATACCTGCCACATTCTCCCTCCAACTGTGGGGATCCTTCTGCAACTCTGAAGATTGATTTCCCGGGTGTTCCTAGTGATTTACCTCAATACAGCTGTGTTTGAGAGACAAGGAAAGCCCAAGGTCCCCCTACTTCTCTGCCCTCTTAATTTCTCTCCAGGAAAATGGGGATTTAGCATCAGGCCCCCTAGGAAGTGACAATTATTGCTGAAAATAGAAAAAGAATATTGTTATATGGACTTAAAAACTTTGGGAAGAACTAGGGTTTTGAATCTGTGATTTTAATTGTATATATATATATATATATTTAAAAACCTCAATAGACTTTTTTGAATGTATACGGTTGTTTCTGAAGCAACATGAAACCCATTGTATTTTATATCCACTTTTCTAGAGTTAACCAATTTTCCTTTACTCTTTCAAACTTCTTCTAGAATTGTATAAATCAAAATATAGGCTTTTTTTATTTATCTTTTTGTGTCATATAGTAAAATTCCAGAGCACAAGGACAATGCTCTTATTTATATTTGATTCTCTAGTGTCGGGCATGGGATTTTGGCACATAGCAGGTGCTCAATAAGTGCTGAATCTATACAGATTTCAGAGAGAGATGGCGGAATGTGACAAAATGCCTCAAATTTACATTTTTTTCTTTGTGGGGATTGTGCTATCAAAACCATTTCCCTCCTGGTACAATTGTAACCAAGATCATCTGCAGCATGATTAGTATTTTGGTCGTCTCAAAGTGGAAAAATCAGGTAATAGCTCCGGCTCATTTTGTCACTATATCAGTTAAATTCCATAGAATTGCTGTGGGTACTTTTTTTTTTTTTAATTTACATCCACGTTCGTTAGCATATAGTGCAACAATGAATCCAGGAGTAGATTCTTTAATGCCCTTTACCCATTTAGCCCATCCCCCCTCCCACCACCCCTCCAGTAACCCTGTGTTTGTTCTCCATATTTAAGAGTCTTTTATGTTTTGTCCCTCTCCCTATTTTTATGTTATTTTTCCTTCCCTTCCCTTGTATTTATCTTTCCTGTGGTTTAGAGTCCTCGTATGAGGGAAGTCATATGATATTTGTCTTTTTCTGACTAATTTCCTTTAGGATAATGCCCTCTAGTTCCATCATGTAGTTGCAAATGACAAGATTTCATTCTTCTTGATTGCTGAGGAATACTCCATTGTGTATATATACATACCACATCTTCTTTATCCAGTCATCCATCGATGGACATTTGGGCTCTTTCCGTATGCTGTTTTGAAGGGGCACATGCACCCCAATGTTTATAGCAGCTGTTGGTACTTTTAATAACACTTTGTGCATTTCATCCTTGAGTAACACTAGACCAGCTATGTAGCCTGGGCTAGTTGCTTACCCTTTTCAAATATTATTTTCCTTGTCGATAAAATGAAATGGTATCAGCATCTGCCTCATAGCATTTTTGTATTTATAACATGCTGTCATATTATATAAATTTTGGAAAACTATACAAATAAAAAAGAGACATGCAATACGCCTATAACAACTCTTTTTCTCTTTTGTCTTGACATTGACTTCTAGATCTTTCCTACGCAGAGTGTGGCCTGTGGCCCAGTAGCACCAGCCTCACCTGGGAACTTTTTTGATATGCAGAATCTCACATCTCACCAACCCAGACCTTCTGAATCAGAGACTGAATTTTAACGAGATCCCAGATGGCTGTGCATTACAGTTTGAGAACCACTGTCTACACAGAACTGAAGGAGTATTAATTTCTTATTGCTGCTCTAATAAATTACCACAAACTTAGTGCCTAAAACAACAAAAATGTCTTATCTTGCAGTTCTGGAGGTCAGAAGTCCCAAATCAAGGTGTGCACAGGGCTGTGTTTTTCTTCAGGCTCTAGGGAAGAATTCATTTCTTTGGCTTTTCCAGGTTCTAGAGGCCAGCATCACTTCTTGGCCTGTGGCCCCTTCCTCCATCACTCTGACCACCACTGTCTTCATATCTCCTTCTCTGACTCTGATTCCCCTGCCTCCCCTTTTCACTAATAAGAACATTTGTAATTATATTGGGCACAACTACATAATCTTGGATAATCAATTTCCTTAAACTTTAATCACTTCTACAAAAGTCCCTTTTGTCATATAAAGGAACATATTCACAGGTTCTAGGGATTAGGATAAGGGTATCATTGAGGGGCCATTATTCTGTCTACCATAAATATTATGTGACTAAACTTACCTCAATTTATTAAAAATCTATTTCAAAACATTAGCAAACAAATGCTCTTATTTGTCACTGATTCAATAATTTGTGTCTTTAGTGACCCAGGGCCTAAATGCTGCTCAACAATTCATTTTCTTCTTTGTCCTCACTCACTTCCATTCTCACCCTTTTCAAGTTCACTCTATGCAACTTGCCCACCCCACCATTTCTACCTTTATTTTCAATAAATAACCTCTTACTTCAAAAAGAAACTGCAAGCTACCAGACAGGAATATCCTCAACTTCTTGACATTCTTTTTTTTTTTTTAAAGCTAATTCAGCAAATACGTATTGAGTATCAAACTATGGGCTAAGCACTGTCCTAGGTTTGCAGGTAAAATGGTTTTCTGCAAGAAACAGACGTTCTACTTGTGAATAATAAAACGAGAGAAAAAGAAAGATGGAGATGGAGGGGAAAGAAGAAATATCAGAGAAAAACTCACTGCTGAGAATATAGGATATTGGACTAGGTAGCTACTTAAGAGGGGGTGGTCAGGGAAGCTTCTTTGAAGAGGTGACTTTTAAGCTGAGATGTGAATGTAAGAAGCCTGCTACGAGAAAGGTACTAGTACAAATAGTGGGAAAATACATCAAGCAGAAAAGACCATAATTGCTGTGAAGCCAACACGTTTATTTGTATGGATACCCATTCTTTTCTATTCTTCTCTCCTCTGATTTAAGGAAAGCCATCCACCTTTATTCCAGGTCTTCAAACATAGAAGCATATCCCTGGGAATACTTAAAGGCTTTCCAGTTTTCCTGGGAAAGCTCATTTTTAGGAATATTTTTCCTGATCTTAAACTTCCATGTGTATTCTTTTCTAAAATTGTCTAAGAATATACTTCAAAGCCAAGATATTGTCCTTTTTCCCCACCTTTCTTTCACAATTGCCACTTTTGCTGTTTACAAAAGAAAGCGTAGCTCTTCCTCCACCTAAGTCTTAATGTGTTGCTTTGCCCCCAGGGCATAAAATCCTCTGGTGCGTCAAATAAAGGACAATTCTAAAAATGGGTGGTGGTGTTGAGAAAATGAATGTGGAAATAAACAAAGAATATCTGTGATGGTTAATATGTCAACTTGACTGGGCTCTGGTGTGCCCAAATAGCTGGTAAACATTATTTCTGGTGTCTGTAAGGGTTTTCCAGGAAGAGATCACCATTTAAATTAGTAGACTGAGTAAAGAAGATCACCCTCAACAATTTAGGTGTACATCATGCAAACCTTTTAATAGGACAAAAAAAAAGCAGAGGAAGGGCAATTTCATTGACTGTCTTTTGAGCTGGAACATTTATGGTCTGTGCTTGGATCTCTTTGCTCCTTGTTTTCAGCCTTCGAATGTGGACTCGGACTCATGCCTTGTCTCCCCTGGTTCTCCAGCTTTGGGGCTTAAACTAGTACTACACCATCAGCTTTCCTGGGCCTCCAGCTTGCTGGTGGCAGATGGTGGGACTTAGTTTCCATCACTGCATGAGCCAAGCTCTCATAATAAATCTCTTTCTATATATCTCTATATAGCCTATCGGTTCTGTTTCTCTGGAGAACTCTGACAACATCCAGATGAGAACAAATGGCTATGTATTCACTTTTGTGTGCAATTTATTTATTTTTTTTCTTTCAACAGAATGGTAAAAAGGATCTAGATAAGTTTTTCAATGATAGGTGATTCTATATATGTTAGCATATATCCTAGAGGGAGTAAAGAGGATTAACAATTAATAAACTCCTTTCATTCCCTCTACTTACTATATGAACAGGGTGTTTAGTTTTTTAAAAATATTTATATTAATGAAATATATGACTAGAATGGATTCTGAAATTTGCCTTATTTAATTAACATGGTGTAATGTCCCTCCTCAGATATACAAACTAAAATTAAAATGTCCTTTTTATCTCATTAGGAGATATATATCAAAAATATTTACTTTCTGGGATGCCTGACTGGCTCACCTGGTTAAGCCTCTGACTCTTGATCTCAGCTCAGGTCTTGATCTCAGGGTTGTAAGTTCAAGCCCTGCATTAAGCTTGACAGTAGATGGGAAGCCTACTTTAAAAAAATGACTTTTTACATCTTGTAGTTGTCAAAATTACAAAAACTGTTATGTTGTTTTTATCAATTATTTTCTAAAATAATTATAGCTAAATCTAGGGAAGTATTTTATTACATTCATATATTTGTTGCAGATAAGTTTGGTAGGTTGACTAATATAATGTAGTCTAAAATTCAGTTAGGGAAATTAAAAAGACATAAATGTTCAAGGAATAAAAATACAGTATAAAATTTCTACCTGTTAAACAAAGAACTTGCTCATTTTTTCAAAGTGTGATGGTGGGTACCAAATTACTATTTTGATTCCATTGAATGTATTTAAAATATATAATATTTTTTATTATGTTACAAATTATATTCTTTGCAACTGCTTATACTTGTAAAGAAAACTTTTAGATGTCAAATTTAAAATGTGTGAATGGTATATTTTTTAAAATAGTTTTTAAGGTACTGAACAAAATAGTTTGAAGACCCACAAGCTAGAACATTGGTTTTCCAACTTAAGCAGGCACCAAAGAAGTCTTCTTTTTTTTTTTTAATTTTTTTTAAATGTTTTTATTTATTTTTGCGACAGAGAGAGACAGAGCATGAGCAGGGGAGGGGCAGAGAGAGAGGGAGACACAGAATCAGAAGCAGGCTCCAGGCTCTGAGCTGTCAGCACAGAGCCTGATGTGGGGCTCGAACCCACAGACCGTGAGATCATGACCTGAGCCGAAGTCGGATGTTTAACCGACTGAGCCACCCAGGCGCCCCTAGAAGTCTTCTTAAAACACAGGTCACTAGTCTCCATCCCCAAAGTTTTTCATTCACTTTGTGTAGGGTGGGGCTGAAGAATTTCTAGTTTTCGTAGGTCCTCAGGTGATGTGAATTTGCTGGTACACACCTTGAGAACTGCTGCTTTAGAATTATTAGCCTACTTTCGGCTGACTAAACTGGGAACATGGGTGTCATATGAATTCTCCTCCCTCTCTCACATCCTTCACAATAATCATCCACCACGTCTTGTCAATTTACCCTCTGTGCCAAGCAAGAAATGAGTGCAAACCCTTCTCTCCATTCTTCACCATTCCTAGGGCAGGCCTTCCCTCTCTCACCTGGATCACTGCCACAGACACTAAGCCTTCCACCGACCACCTCCACAGTGCAGTCAGAAAGACCTTTCCAAAGCCCAGTCAGGATTATGTCACACACCTGCTCAGAAGCTTCAACTACCCTCCATTATCCTCAAGATGCAAGACCAAAGTTCTTGTGTCTCTTTGGCTCTGCTCATCTTCGAACCTTCTTTCCCATTTTATCCCACCTCCAATATCCCTCCTCAACTATAAAATTTAAGTATACTGAAGTATTTATTGTTCCTTTAATGTGTTGTCTCTTTCTCACCTCTGGGGATGCAGTTTAAACAGTCTGGAGAGAGGAGGGACCAACATGACGGAGAAGTAGTGGGATCCAAAGTTTCCTTATCTCTCAAACAAAAAAATGTTGAAGCCAAAGGACTTTGAACCTCAAAAGTCTGGGAGGGAAAGAGGCAGAGTTACTTCCAGCTACCCGCCAGGACAATCTGACGGGCCATAGGTGCATGATTGCAAACTGGGAGAAATAAAACGAATGGATGGAGGGATCTCCTGCAGAGGAGAGGGATCCCCTTCTATGGAGAGACAAAGGGAAGAGAAAGAGAGGCTGGGGAAGCATAGGACTGTATACAGACAACAGAAAAACCTTGGACCAGGATGGAGAAAGATCCAATCTCTAACTGAGGGGCTTTCTTTGCACTGGGGCCGGCTGCCCTGATCACACACCTGCGGAAGAGGGGAACCAGCCCCGGGCTCAGTGGCTAGGTCAGAGGCACAGTCTGAGTAGGAGAAAGTGATCCCCTCCCTGGAGTGCTGTGGGACAAGACAAATCCTGCCTGCATCCACCAGTCAGAGACCACATATAGGGTGGCGCATGAGGCAGCACTTTTCCAGTACCTGGGCACATGGAGCCAGTTTGAATCCCAGCCAAGTGCCAGCACAAGGAGTTGGTGGAGTGGAACAAACCACCTCGTTTGTGCCCGTGACACAGTGAGGATAGCTTGAACAGAAGGATTGGGACACCGGGTCCATGGAGGAGAGACTGGGATGTCACAACTTTTCTCCCCACCACCACCAAGGTGGGGCCTCAGGGATCAGACAGCAGGGCCCACATGGAGGTGGGACCTGCCTGCATGCAAACACACCCCTCCATGCCTGGTAACTGTGTATCTACTGGAGCAGGATTGACATTGAAGAATCATATGGTCTCTCCTCCAGACCAGCGCTGTTGCATTGTCTGGTTTAATTCTTGGACAATTATTATTATACAGATATATTCTTCCTTCCTTTTCTCCTTATCTCTTCCCTCCTCTAGTCTGGTTACTCTAGTTGCTGGTTTGTTTAACCAGACATTTAATCCATTCTCTTGATAAATGTTCTACACCCCCTTCTTTATTTTCCATTCTTCCTCTCTGGACTAAGCAGTATAGTTTCTCTGGTCAATTTTTATTCTTTCGTTTCACCACCCCTGTCATTTCTCTCTTCGTGTGGGATAAGGCCTCTTCCATCAGCAATGCCTCCACCCTGTTGTTTACTTGTAACTGGTGTTTCTGGGGTTTTTTGTTTGTGTGTTTGAGTGTTTTTGTTTTCTGTTTGTTTTTTGTCTGTTTGTTTTCCCTCCCAGAGATACTTCAATAAACAAATCAAAGCACACATAGTGGAGGGATCAAAACATACTAAACTAGGGAGAAAAAGTAATCAAAATCACAACAACAGAGAGCGAGTAACACTCTCCAAAAAACACTTCCTGAAGGGCCAGGCCCTGGACAGTGTATGACCCCTCTTTACCATAGTAGTGCTTGCAGGTGCAGGGCACATAACAAGCTTTTAAAACATGTAAGGGAAGAAAATTAACCAAAATGATGAAACAGAAGAATTGTCCTCAAAATCCAGGAAGAAATGACAGCTAAAGAATTGCTCGAAACAGATAAAAACAATATAACTGAACAAGAATTTAGAATAATAGTCATAATATTAATTGCTGGTTGTGAAAAAAAAAGCATAGTGACAGCAGAGAATCTATTGCTACAGAGATCAAGGAACTTAAAAAATAGTCATGATGAATTTAAAAATGCTGTAAATGAGGTGCAAAATAAAATAAAGGTGGTCACAGCATGGGTTGAAGAGGCAGAGGGAAGGATAGGTGAAATAGAAGATAATATTATGGAAGAGGAAGCTGAGAAAAAGGTAAAAAAAATTCTGGATCATGAGGGGAGAATTAGAGAACTAAGTGATTCAATAAAATGGAACAATATCCGTATTATAGGAGCTCCAGAAGAAGAAGACAGAGAAAACGGGGCTGAAGGTGTCCTTGAAAAAATCATAACTGAGAACTTCTCCAATCTAGGGAAGGAAACAGACATTTAAATCCAGGAGGCACAGAGAACTCCCTTCAGACATAACTTGAGTCAATCTTCTGCACAACATATCATAGTGAAACTGGCAAAATACAAGGATAAAGACAGAATTGTGAAAGTGACATAAGGATAGTAGCAGACCTATCCACTGAAACTTGGCAGGCCAGAAAGGAGTGGCAGGAAATCTTCAATGTGATGAACAGGAAAAATATGCAGCCAATAATCCTTTATCCAGCAAGCCTGTCATTCAGAATAGAAGGAGAGATAAAGGTCTTCCCAAACAAACAAAAACTGAAGGAATTCATCACCACTAAACCAGTCCTACAAGAGATCCTAAGAGGACTCTGTGAGTGAAATGTTGCAAGGACCACAAAGAACCAGAGACATCACTACAAGCTTGAAACCTACAGATGGCACAATGACTCTAAAGTCATATTTTTCAATAATAACCCTAAATGTAAATGGACTAAATGCTCCAATTAAAATACATAGGGTATCAGAATGGATTTAAAAAACATGCCCATCTATTTCCTGTGTACAGGAGACCCATTTGAGACCTAAGGATACCTTCAGATTGAAAGTGAGGGGATGGAGAACCATCTATCATGCTACTGGAAGTCAAAGGAAAGTTGGGGTGGCCATATTTATATCAGACAAACTAGATTTCAAAGGCTGTAACAAGAGAAGAAGATGGTCATTATATAATAATTATAGGGTCTATCCATCAAGGAGAGCTAACAATTATAAATGTCTATGCACTGAATTCGGGAGCATGCAAATATATAAAACAATTTATCACAAGCCTCAGCATTCTTTTTTTTTTTAATGTTTATTTATTTTGAGAGAGACAGAGACAGACTGTGAGTGGGGAAGGGGCAGAGAGAAAGGGAGAATCCAGAACAGGCTCCAGGCTCTGAGCTGTCAGCACAGAGTGTCATGCAGGGCTGGAAGTCACAAACCATGAGATCTTGACCTGAGCCAAAGGCAGACCCTTAACCAACTGAGCCACCCAGGTGCCCCACCTCAGCATACTTATGGTAAGAATGTAGTAATTGCAGGGGACTTTAATACTCCATTTACAACAACGGACAGATCATGTAGACAGAAAATCAATAAAGAAACAATGGCCCTGGATGATACACTGGACCAGATGGACTTGACAGATATAACTTAAAACTTTTCATTGTAAAGCAGCAGAATATACATTCTTCTCGAGTGCACATGGAATGTTCTCCAAGATAGATCACACATACTGGGTCACAAAAAAAAAAAAAGCCCTCAATAAATACAAAAGAATTCAGATCATATAAGGCAAATTTTCAGGTCACAATTTTATGAAACTTGAAATCAACCACAGGAAAAGGTTGGGAAAACCTCCAAATGCATGGAGGTTAAAGAACATCCTACTAAAGAACGAATGGGTCAACCAGGCAATTAAAGAAGAAATTAAAAAGTATATGGAAACAAATGAAAATGAAAATACAACAATCCAAACCCTGTGGGGTGCAGCAAAGGCAGTCCTAAGAGGAAAATACATTACAATCCAGGCCTATCTCAAGAAACAAGAAAAATACCAAAAACCCAATCTAAAGGAAGTAGAAGCAGAACACAAAGAAACCCCAAACCAAGCAGAAGACAAATAATAAATATCAGAGCAAATTAAACAATATAGAATCAAAAAAAAAAAACAGTAGACAGATCAATGAAACTAAGAGTTGTTTTTTTGAAAAAATAAACAAAATTGATAAACCTCTAGCCAGGCTTCTCAAAAAGAAAAGAGAGAGGACCCAAATAGATAAAACCATGAATGAAAATGAATTTATCACAACCAATCCATCAGAAATACAAGCAATTATCAGAGTATAGTATGAAAAATTATATGCCAACAAACCGTACAACCGGGAAGAAATGGACAAATTCCTAAACACACACCCATTACCAAAACTCAAACATGAAGAAGTAGAAAATTTGAACAGACCCTTAACTAGTGAACACATTGAATCATTATCAAAAATCTCCCAAGAAATAAGAGTCCTGGACCAGATGGCTTCCTTGGGGAATTTGACCAGACATTTAAAGCAGAGTTAATACCTATACTTCTCAAGCTGTTCAAAAAAAAAAAAAAAAGAAATGGAGGAAACTTCTGGAATCATTCTATGAAACCAGCATTACCTTGATTCCTAAACCAGACAGAGACTCCACAAAAAAGGGAGAATTATAGGCCAATATATGAACATGGATACAAACATTCTCAACAAGATACTAGCAAATCGAATTCTACAGCATATAAAGGAATTATTCACCATGATCAAGTGGGATTCTGTCTTGGTCTTCAGGATGTGTTCAATATTTACAAATCAATCAACGTGATACATCACATTAATAAAAGACATAATAAGAACCACATGATCCTGTCAATAGATGCAGAAAAAGCATTTTACAAAGTACAGCATCCTTTCTTAATAAAAACTCTCAAGAAATTTGGGATAGAAGGAAAGTACTTAAACATCATAAAAGCTATATATGAAAAGTCCAGAGTTAATACCATCCTCAATGGGGAAAAACTGACAGCTTTCCCTGTGAGATCAGGAACATGAATAGGGATGTCCACTCTCACCACTGTTGTTTAACATAGTGTTGGAAGTCCTAGCATCAGCAATCAGACAACAAAATGAAATAAAAGGTATCAAAATTGGCAAAGAAGAAGTCAAACTTTCACTTTTCACAGACGACATGATACACTACATGGAAAACCTGAAAGACTGTATCAAAAGACTGCTAGAACAAATATATGAAAGCAGCAAAGTCTCAAGATACAAAATCAATGTACAGAAATCGGTTTCATTTTTATACACCAATAATGATGCAACAGAAAGAGAAATTTAAAAAAAGGATCTCATTTACAGTTGCACCAAGAACCATAAAGTAACTAGGAATAAACCTAACCAAAGATGTAAAAGATCTGTATGCTTAAAACTACAGAAAACTTATGAAAGAAATTGAAAAAGACACAGAAATGGAAAAACATTCCATACTCATAGATTGGAAGAATACATATTGTCAAAATGTCAATACTACTCTAACTAAGCAATCTACACATTCAATGCAATCCCGATCAAAATTGTACCAGCATTCTTCTCAAAGCTAGAACAAACAATCCTAAAATTTGTATGGAACCACAAAAGACCCTGAATAGCCAAAGTAATATTGAAGAAGAAAACCAAAGTGGGAGGCATCACAATCCCAGACTTTAGCCTCTACTACAAAGCTGTAATCATCAAGACAGTATGGTATTGGCACAAATACCGACACATAGACCAATGGAATAGAATAGAGAACCCAGTATTGGACCCACAAATGTATGGCCGACTAATCTTTGACAAAGCAGGAAAGAGTATCCAATGGAAAAAAGACAGTCTCTTTAGCAAATGGTGCTGGGAGAACTGGACAGCAACGTGCAGAAGAATGAAACTAGACCACCTTCTTATACCATACACAAAAATAAACTCAAAATGGATGAAAGACCTAAATGTGAGACAGGAAACCATCAAAACCCTAGAGGATGTTTATAGCAGCACTCTCAACAATAGCCAAATTATGGAAAGAGCCTAAATGTCCATCAACTGATGAATGGATAAAGAAATTGTGGTTTACATACACAATGGAGTACTACATGGCAATGAGAAAGAATGAAATATGGCCCTTTGTAGCAACATGGATGGAACTGGAGAGTGTGATGCTAAGTGAAATAAGCCATACAGAGAAAGACAGATACCATATGGTTTCACTCTTATGTGGATCCTGAGAAACTAACAGAAACCCATGGGGGAGGGGAAGGAAAAAAAAAAAGAGGTTAGAGTGGAAGAGAGCCAAAGCATAAGAGACTCTTAAAAACTGAGAACAAACTGAGGGTTGATGGGGGGTGGGAGGGAGGGGAGGGTGGGTGATGGGTATTGAGGAGGGCACCTTTTGGGATGAGCACTGGGTGTTGTATGGAAACCAATTTGACAATAAACTTCATATATTGAAGAAAAAAAAAAAAACCCTAGAGGAGAAAGCAGGCAACAACCTCTTTGACCTCAGCCACAGCAATTTCTTGCTCAACACATCTCCAAAGCAAGGGAATTAAAAGCAGAAATGAACTATTGGGAGTTCATGAAGATAAAAAGCTTCTGCACTGCAAAGGAAACAATCAACAAAACTAAAAGGCAACCGACAGAATGGGATAAGATATTTCCAAATGACATATCAGCTAAAGGGCTAGTATCCAAAATCTATACAGAATTCACCAAACTCCACACGCGAAAAACAAATAATCCAGTGACGAAATGGGCAGAAGACATGGATAGATGCTTTCCCAAAGAAGACATCCAGATGGCCAACAGACACATGAAAAGATGCTCAATGTCACTCATCATCAAGGAAATACAAATCAAAGCCACACTGAGATACCACCTCACCTCGGTCATAGTGGCTAAAATGAACAAATCAAGAAACGATAGATGCTGGAGAGAATGTGGGGAAACGGGAACCCTCTTGCACCATTGGTGGGAATGCAAACTGGTGCAGCCACCCTGGAAAGCAGTGTGGAGGTTCCTCAAAAAATTACAAATAGAACTACCCTGTGATCCAGCAATAGCACTACTAGGAATTTACCCAAGGGGTAGAGGAATGCTGATGCATAGGGGCACATTTACCCCAATGTTTATGGCAGCACTTTAAAACAATAGCCAAATTATGTAAAGATCCCAAATGCCCACCAACTGATGAATGGATAATGAAGATGTGGTTTATATATACAATGGAATACTACTTGGCAATGAGAAAGAATGAAACCATGCCATTTGCAGCAACATGGATGGAACTGGAGGGTTTTATGCTAAGTGAAATAAGTCAGTCAGAGAAACAGATATCATACGTTTTCACTCATATGTGGATCTCAAGAAACTTAACAGAAGACCGTGGGGGGGGGGGAGGGGAAAAGTAGTTACAAACAGAGAGGGAGGGAGGGAAACCATAAGAGATTCTTAAATACAGAGAACAAACTGAGGGTTGATGGGGGGGGAGGGAGAGGGGAAAACGGGTGATGAGCATTGAGGAGGGCACTTATTTGGATGAGTACTGGGTGTTGTATGTAAGCCAATGTGACAATAGAGTATATTAGAAATAACTGGAAAACTCTGCTTCCCCCAACTCTTCTTTACTATGCTAAGTCCTAGTAATCTCCGGGTTGCAAGATAGAAATCACTTCATCTGAGAGCTTGTCTTGAACGTTTTACAAGCAGATAAAATCCCTGGTCTCATATATGGTCTCATAACCCCTAATCCTGGCTTTAGTCACCACACTTAGCACCTTTTATGGTACTTCCCTATTTTGCTCCCACTAGATTTCAGTTCTTTGGGGGGCAGGACTTTGTCTTGTATATCATCGTATCTCTAGGACCCCTCACTGCCCTGGTACCTACTATATAAGCAGAGATATATGCTAAATGAACTCATATACGTCCAATTGGCATTGATTGCATCAATGCTGATGTGACAAGCAAAGTCAATATACTCTATGGTCCCTGCCTCTAGCAATCCCACATGCAGCAGAAAGACAAACACATGGGAAAGAAAAGACTACGTGTGTTAACTGTCAGAATACATAGTATGGCATGAACTCAATAGAAGTTTAGAGAGAAGGCTGATCGTACTTGATGGAGTGTTTGGAGGAGACCAAATGGAGACTTTGAACCTCCACTTTTTTTTCACTACTTTTACAATTCAGGACAAAGGGCACTTTTTGAGCCTTTGGGCAAAGCAGTGAACTATTTACTTAGTGTCAATCTTTTCCTAGACTTATTTTTCCTAGTTAGGAAAGTTTCCTACTAAGTTTCCTACTTAGTTTTCCTAGTTATCATTCTGAAGGGTGGTTTGGCAGCCTGACCTATGACCTTAGTTTGCAATGAGTCCAAAGCTTGTAATTATTATTATTACTATTATTATTATTATTGTATTAGTTTATAACTGATCACAGGTTATTTACACATACAGAATTCCAATTTTTTGGAACTGCCTAAAGTTCTATTGCAGCAAATAGATGACAAGTATTTCTTCCAAAAACTTGTTTGGTAATTGCTCTAGTTGAAAAGATATAACAGCATTTGCTTTCAAAAATATTTAAATGCATACAAATTCATTCAAAATTTGTATGCTATATAGAACTACTCAAGGATTCTAATCAGGTGTTCTTATGTCTGTAATAAAGTCAGGGGTTTTTTAGAGACAGAGAGTGGGGGAGGGGCAGAAAGAGGGAGACAGAATTCCAAGCAGGCTCTGTGATGCCAGCACAGAGCCCTAGGCAGGGCTTGATCTCAAGAACAGTGCGATCATGAACTGAGCCAAGATCAAGGGTCAGACGCTTAACTGACTGAGCCACCCAGGTGCCTCTATAATAAAGTCAGTTTTAAAAAGACTTTTAGAAGGTCAGCCTAGCACTTTTATTAAAAAGTTCAAAATTCCTAATAGTAGTGGTTATTAAAATACTACAGCAAAGACATAAGTTTCCCAGGCATGTGAGAAACTATTTTGCTCCTCCATCATTGTTCCAGTATTACTGCTGCCCTATGTTTACATAATTCACTTAAAAATAAATATTATGCATTTTTATTTACCATACACTGTTGCAGTTTCTCTTATTATTTCTGTAAAGAAAGTGTCAAGAATAAACTAAGGCTCCATATAAAATATTTCAGGGGAGAAAAGCAAATTGCTATAAGTGGGCCGGGAACAGCTCGGAGTGAGACATCGCATAAAAGCAGGGAAGCTTGCAGACTACACAGCCCTTCTGGGGAAATGGTCTGAGGGAGCATAGGAAGGAGGTTTATGAATGTTCGTGGGAGGCAGTTCTGAGCATAAATTTCAGGAAAAAACAAGGGATGGAGCTTGGGAGTGGGTGATGGAAACAAAGTGTGCAGTCAGAAGATGGGCTTGGGCAGAGTAGCAAGCAAGCTTCATGTAGGAGGATGGAGGGTCAGAAATGCACACAGATGCCAAGTGAATCAGGTCTGTGTGAAGCCGCAGGATGCTGGGGAAAAAAGGCTCAGATAAGAATGTATCAAAGAAAGGTGGAATTATTGGAGCAGGTGATCTGTGGCTGAAGAGGTAGGCAAGAGGTGAACAATGCAGATGAGGTAGGGAAAATGTCAGGATACTAAGGATGCCCAAAAAACGTAGTGTGCACATTGATTTTGTAAGATCAGTGTTGTATGTTCTTTAGAAAAGGGAGTTATAAGAGTTTGAGAAGAGCAATCAACTAATTTATAATGCTGAAGAAAAAATATAAAAGTTTGCAAATGAGAAACATAAGGATTCATTTTTTTTTAATTTTTTTAACGTTTATTTATTTTTGAGACAGAGAGAGACAGAGCATGAACGGGGGAGGGCCAGAGAGAGGGAGACACAGAATCTGAAACAGGCTCCAGGCTCTGAGCTGTCAGCACAGAGCCCGACGCGGGGCTCGAACTCACAGACCGCGAGATCATGACCTGAGCCGAAGTCGGACGCTCAACCGACTGAGCCACCCAGGCACCCCAAGGATTCATTTTTAATACCATTGATAGGTTGGAGGAGATTGAGGGAGTTACTAATGATCAGTTACTAAAATTCCCATATCCAAAAGGAAAAACTTTTCTATACTGATAAATAGGGGAAAATATGGTATTACATAGCATGTAACAATTTTGAAGTGTATATAATTTATTATCTGAGTTGGAACTTTTAAAATTATAATTGTTTTGCATACCAGTACAGTACACATTCATATTTATAAAATACAGTATGGGGATATATTAGCAACAAAATAAAAAAAGAGACCATTATGGTTAATGAAATATATCCTCCTAATAAGGAATAGTGTAAATGTGCATTTTTCATAGCCTCAACTCAAGGCTCATATACAGATATGAGTGTATAAGCAAAGTATATATTACCTTCCACCAATTTATTTGCTTATAAGGCTTAAAATATTCAATACATTTTCATTTTTCTACTGTGCTTTATAAGGTAGTTTCAGATCCTAAGGAATTGAAAAGAAAATATTGACTGAAATGGAAGTGTTCTTTCCTGGAAAATATGTTATAAATTTTAAAAGGACTGTCTGGGTTTTGTTTTTTGTTTTTTGTTTTTTTACAATGCTGCAAAAGCTTGTATCCAGCCAATAGTGTTTAGTTGTCATTTTTAGGCTCCACAGTATGCTTATAATTTTGTCAACATTCATAGGAACTGTCCAAATGAGGCAAACTCTAAAATTACAGAGAGCATTGTGAATTCTTGAAGCACTTTTTTGGAGGGAGCTACATGTTTTAAATCCCTTTGGTTAGATGTTTTCACAGTAGCTTAGCAGTTGCTATCTTTGTGTTATAAACCCAGATGCTAAGGCTAACTCCTGGGTAATGACCTTATTCAAGGTCACTGAACAAATCAGTTTCAATCATAAGGCCAGACTTTGAACCTCAGGTCTTTATGTGCAGCCTGTCTCTTGAGCGGCATTGGCATTAACTGACCCTTTAAATACTTTGGGTTTTTGAATCTGGCTTTAAAATTCAGTGTGATAAGGGCTCTTGGTGGCTCAGATGGTAAAGCTTCCAACTCTTGATTTTGGCTCAGGTCATGATCTTATGGTTCATGAGATCAAGCCCTGCCTCAGGCTCTGCACTGACAGTCCACAAAGCCTCCTTGGAATTCTCTCTCTCCCTTTCTCTGACCCTCTGCCACTTGTTCTCTCTCTCTCTCTCTCTATCAATCTCTCTCTCTCTCTCCCTCCCTCCCTCCCTCTTTCTCTATCAAAATAAATAAACTTTAAAAAGTCTCTTCCCTTAAAAAAATTCTATGTGATAAAACCATGAAAATGGATACATACATGCAATTTATGTACTTTGCAGCATTGTATGCTGTTGAGCAAACTTCTACACACCCTCATATCCAGACGCATCAGGCTTGTAAAAATTGCCAATAAACTTTTTGGCCAACAAACTTTGAAAATGTTGGCTTTAAATTAGTTGTCAATGTTCCAAAATTAGGAGTTTTATGTAGTTGGTTTTCTGCCTTCTTTTTAAATTTTTAAAGATCTGTTGTTTGTTTCCTTTGCAGTGCAGATGCTTTTTATCTTGACGAGGTCCCAATAGTTCATTTTTGCTTTTAATTCCTTTGCCTTTGGCGATGTGTTGAGCAAGAAATTGTTGCAGCTGGGGTCAAAGAGGTTGTTGCCTGCTTTCTCCTCTAGGGTTTTGATGGTTTCCTGTCTCACATTTAGGTCTTTCATCCATTTTGAGTTTATTTTTGTGTATGGTATAAGAAGGTGGTCTAGTTTCATTCTTCTGCACGTTGCTGTCCAGTTCTCCCAGCACCATTTGCTATAGAGACTGTCTTTTTTCCATTGGATACTCTTTCCTGCTTTGTCAAAGATTAGTCGGCCATACATTTGTGGGTCCAATACTGGGT
Organism: Prionailurus viverrinus; assembly: GCF_022837055.1. Taxonomy (NCBI): domain Eukaryota; kingdom Metazoa; phylum Chordata; class Mammalia; order Carnivora; family Felidae; genus Prionailurus; species Prionailurus viverrinus. The sequence continues at coordinate 7,141,504 of NC_062577.1, forward strand.
TCTCTATTCTATTCCATTGGTCTATGTGTCGGTATTTGTGCCAATACCATACTGTCTTGATGATTACAGCTTTGCAGTAGAGGCTAAAGTCTGGGATTGTGATGCCTCCCACTTTGGTTTTCTTCTTCAATATTACTTTGGCTATTCAGGGTCTTTTGTGGTTCCATACAAATTTTAGGATTGTTTGTTCTAGCTTTGAGAAGAATGCTGGTACAATTTTGATCGGGATTGCATTGAATGTGTAGATTGCTTAGAGTAGTATTGACATTTTGACAATATGTATTCTTCCAATCTATGAGTATGGAATGTTTTTCCATTTCTTTGTGTCTTCTTCAATTTCTTTCATATATTTCTATAGTTTTCAGCATACAAATATTATACATCTTTGGTTAGGATTATTCCTGGGTATTTTATGGTTCTTGGTGCAATTGTAAATGGGATGAGAAAGAATTAAATCATGCCATTTGCAGCAACGTGGATGGAACTGGAAAGTATTATGCTAAGTGAAATAAGTCAGTCAGAGAAAGAGAAATATCATATGTTTTCACTCATATGTGGAATTTGAGTAACTTAACAGAATACCATGGGGGAAAGGGAAGGAAATAGTTACAGAGAGGGAGGTAGGCAAACCATAATTGACTCTTAAATACAAACTGAGGGTTGATGGTAGGGTAGGGAATAGGGGAAAATGGGTGATAGGCATTGAGGAGGGCACTTGTTGGGATGAGCACTGGATGTTGTATGTAAGTGATGAACCATGGGAATCTACCCCCAAAACCAAGAACACCCTGTACACACTGTATGTTAGCCAGTTTGACAATAAATAATATTTTAAAAAATAAAATTTTAAAGATCTGATCTAATATATAGTGAATATGGACAATAATATTCAATTGTATTCATTAAACTTGCTAAGAGACTAGAACTTAATTATTCCAACCACTAAAAACAAATAATAATTATGTAACACGATTCAGTACTAATTATTGCTATAGTGGCAATCATAATATATATAAATGTATCAAAGTAATACATTGTTACCTTGAATTTATACAATGTTATGTGCCAAATACATTTTAACAAAAAATTTAAAGATCTGAGGATATTGGCCTATATCCTAAATGATAAAAATCCCCATGGAGCATAGTCCCTTTTACATGGGCATAGTTTATCACCATCACCATCATCACCATCACCATCACCATCAAACGGCTTCTTCATCCACATTTGGTGTCTGGCCTGTAGGCATGTGAGTTGGAGAAACTTGCTGTGGAAGTATTAATCATGTCCTCAGATTAGAAACTTTCAATACTTTCCAGGCCATTTTCCTGAGCATGTCATTCAAAGCTTTTACAAGAGATTATATTTCCACTTTTTAAAGTTTATTTGTTTTGAGAGAGAGAGAGAGAGAGAGAGAGAGAGAGCGAGCACCTGAGCAGGAGAGGGGCAGAGAGAGAGAGAGAGAGGAAAAGAGAAAATCCTAAAAAGGCTCCACAGTGTCAGTGAGGAGGTCAACGTGGCATTCAACCCATGAACAGTGAGATCATGACCTGAGCCAAAATCAAGAGTTAGATGCTCAACCGACTGAGCCCCTATTTTTCCATCTTACCTTTCTTATCATCTTATCTTCCTCCACTTATCTTTTTCTACTCCCTACCACTAACCTCCTGTTTCCATTCCAAAATATGAGCCTTTCCTTGAATATAAAGTACACTATTCTCTATCTATAATATGCATTGTGCTCTCAATATAATGTGTACATGTTGATATTAATGATTTCATATGTACTACTGATTTACCTTGCCTAAAGGATCTTCTCTATCTCTACACTCCAGGGCCACTTCCTACATTATTTCCTATCAGTTCTAATAACACTTTCTAGCTGAAGACTCTCCAAATCATCCCCACCTCCATCTTATCCAGTTTTGTCACTTCTTCACCTTGGATCTTTTATTATGGCACCTAGCAACTTGCTTTGTGATACTTTGGCTGCTTATCTACCCAACCCACCCCTACCCCCAGCCCCCACTATGTTATGTTCATCTTTGACATCAGGATCTGGCTTTCTTCTCTTATCACTCCTGCTCCAGGTTACCTCTGATAGAGAACTCCATACCCTGTATGATCAGGGCAAGTACCACTTCTAGCCTAGCACCTTGGTCCCTCCATCTTGGCCTAACAAGAAAGGAGATTGGGATATTTCCCTCTAAATTCCTGGTTTATAAGCCCTACTACATATCCTTGGCAACATGGATAAGTTTGTTTTGATGCACCAATCCCTAACCTTGGGAAATATGACCCAGAGAGAAGAAATAATGATTTCTAAATCTGGTGTCCAACTTATTCTATAACTGAGTGAAGCCACTTGGCAATTGTTCATAATTTCCAAGTTCCATTTCTACTCCCCACAACCAAAAGCTCACATGAAATCCAAAAAACACCATGCTTAAGTTTTTTGTTTTGTTTTGTGTTTTTTATTTTTTTCTAATTTTTTTTAATGTTTATTTATTTTTGAGACAGAGAGAGACAGAGCATGAACGGGGGAGGGTCAGAGAGACGGAGACACAGAATCTGAAACAGGCTCCAGGCTCTGAGCTGTCAGCACAGAGCCCGACACGGGGCTCGAACTCACGGACTGTGAGATCATGACCTGAGCTGAAGTCGGACGCTTAACCGACCGAGCCACCCAGGCGCCCCGTGTTTGTGTTTTTTAAATAAATACACAGAACCTATGATTTGTGTGGAAGCCTGAAAGTGTGGTGTTTCCATTGTCTCACTGGTTTGCAGAGGCAGAGTTATGATGAAGACTATTGATAGCACAGTTCATTCTTGGTATAGGTAGGGGAACTCTACATTTAGCTGGGGGTCCAAAGAGCCTTTGTAGAACAGGCTCTTGCTTGAAGATGGAGGTGCTTTCTTGAAGGGAGTGTCCATACCTTTGCTGGTTCTTGACTTTCCCTAATGTGGGGATAGGGGATTAAGACAGGGGTATAGCACATTTGTTTGGCATAAGACCCTATCACTTTCTAGAAGGGGTAACAGTGCCAGGCGGCATGATTGTATCATCTCAACTTAAAAATGGAAATACATTTCTGGTTCGAGAGCTATCAAAATTGCTCCTGAGTAATGTCACAATGTGTTGACCACGGTGAGTTTGGCCCCTGGTTTTGGCTTTTGCCAAACCTTAAAACCCTAATCAAAATGATGTATTCTAGCTTCTAGCCAAGGCTAGCCTTAAAATCTTTGTTGAAGTAAGGCGTCTGGGTGGCTCAATTAAGAGTCTGACTTTTAATGTCAGCTCAAGTCATGGTCTCATGGTTCATGAGATGGAACCCCACTTTGGCCTGTGTGCTCACAGCACATAGCCTGCTTGAAATTCTCTCTCTCCTCTCTCTCTCTCTGAGAGACAGAGAGAAACACAGAAAGAGCACCCCAAGCAGGCTCAGCACTATCAGCACAGAGCCTGATGCAGGGCTTGAACATCACAAACTGTGAGATCATGACCTGAGCCAAAACCAAGAGTCAGATGTTTAACCAACTGGGCCACCCAGATGCCCCCAATTCTATCTTAAATAAAGTGGTGAGAATGAACACCCTCATCTTTCTCCTGGCCATAGAAAAAAGACTCATTTTTCCCCCACTGACGATGATATTAGCTGTGGATTTTTCATAGATGGCCTTTATTATGTTGAGGTGTATTCCCTCTAAATCTACTTTGTTGAAGATTTTGATCATAAACAGATGTTGTACTTTATCAAATACTTTTTCTGCATCTATTGAAATGATAATATAGTTCTTATCCCTTCTTACATTAATGTTATGTATCAAGTTGGTTGATCTGTGAATACTGAATCAGACTTATAACCCAGGAATAAATCCCACTGGATCATGGTGCATGACTTTTTAAAATATATTGTTGGTTTCGGTTTGCTAGTATTGTATTCCTGATGTTCATCAGGAATATTGGCCTATAGTTCTCTTTTTTGTGTGTGGTGCCTTCATCTCATTTTGGTATCAGGTAATGTAGAATGAGTTTGGAAGTTTCTTTCCTTTTTAATATTTTGGAACAGTTTGAGAAAAACAGGTATTGACTCTTCTTTAACTGTTTGGTAGAATTCAACTGTGAAGCCATATGGGTCCTAGACTTTGGTTTTAGGGAGCTTTTTGATTAGTGATTCCATTTCTTTGCTTATTATCAGTCTGTTCAAATTTTCTATTTCTTCTTATTTCAGTTTTGGTAGTTTATATGATTCTAGAAGTTTATGCATTTCTTTCAGGTTGTCTAATTTATTGGCATATAGTTTTTCATAATATTCTCTTATGATTGTATTTATGTGGTATTGTTTGTTATTTCCCCTCTCTTATAGGTGATTTTATTTATCTGAGTCATTTCTCTCTCTTTTTCTCTCTCTCTTTGATAAGCCCAGTTACAGGTTTATCAATTTTATTAATTGATAAGTTAATCAACCAGCTGTTGATTTCATTTATTTGCTTAATTGGTTTTTTAGTTTGTATATCATTTATTTCTTCTCTAATCTTTATTATTTACCTTCTTCCACTGGCTTTTGGACTCAATTGATGTTCTTCTTCCAGATCCTTTAGGCATAAGGTTAGGTTGTTTATTTGAGATACTTTTTTTGCTTTCTGAGGTAGGCCTGTATTACTATATGCTCTCTCTTAGGACTTCTTTTGCTGAATCCCAAATAATTTGTATTGTTTCATTTTCATTTAAAAAATTTTCCATATTTTTTTTTATTTATTCTTTGCTTTCCTGGTTGATCCATCCATTGTTTAGTAGCATGCTGTTTAACCTCCCTGTTTTTATGGTCCTTCCAGATTTTTATCTTATGATTGACCTCTAGTTTCATGCAGTTGTGGTCAGAAAAGATGCAGGGTATGTCTTCAGCCTTTTTTTATTTGTTAAAGCCTATTTAACATGTGACCATTTAGCATGTGAACATTCTCTATTCTAGAGAATGACCATGGGCACTTAAAAAGAATGTGTATTTTGCTGTTTAAGAATAGAGAATACTGAAACATATCTGTTAAGTCCATCCGGTCCAGTTTGTCATTCAAAGCCATTGTTTCCTTGTTATTTTCTGTGTAGATGATCTGTCCATTGATGTGAGTGGATTTTTAAAGTCCCTTACTATTATTGTGTTATTATCAATGAGTTCCTTTATGTTTGTTAGTAACCGTTTTATGTATTTGGGTGTTTCAATGTTAGGTGCACAAATATTTACAACTCTTCTATCTTCTTCAATTGTTCCCCTATATATGATTATATAGTGCCCTCTTCTGTCTCTTGTTACAATCTTTGTTTTAAAGTCTAGTTCGTCTGATGGAAGTATTGCTACTTTGGCTTTCTTTTGACATCCATTTGCATGATAAATGTTTCTTCATCCCCTTACTTTCAATATGCAGGTGACTTTGGTCTAAAAGGAGACTCTTGTAGATGGCATATAGATGGTCTTGTTATTTTGTTTTGGGTTTTTTTGGTTCCTTTTAAATATTTTATTTTTAAGTAATCGCTACGGCCAATGAAGGGCTCAAACTTACAACCCCAAGACTGTATGCTCTGATAACTGAGCCAGCCAAGCACCATGATCTTGTTATTTGTTTTTTTTTAATGCATTCTGATATAATATGTGTTTCTATTGGAGGATTTAGTCCATTTACATTCAAAATAATTATTAATATTTATGTGTTAATTGCCGTTTTATTCCTTTTGTTGTTTCTAGAGATTTTCTCTGATCTTTTCTTGTCTTTGTCCCTTTGGATGTCTCCTTAATATTTCTTGCGGGCTGGCTTAGTGGTCACAACCTCTTTTAGTTTTCATTTGACTGGGAAAATCTTTATTTCTCCTTGTATTCTGAATGACAGCCTTGCTGCATAAGTTATTCTTGAGTGCAGATTTTTACCATTCAGCACTTTGAGAATACCATGCCACTCTTTTCTGGATTGCCAAGTTTCTGCTGAGAAATCTCTAGCTAGCTTTATGGGGTTTCCTTTGTAAGTTAATGACTTCATTTGCCTTGGTGCTTTTAAGGTTTTTTTCTTTATCACTATAGTTTGACAATTTAATTACAATATGTCTTGGTGTTGGCCTATTTTTATTGACTTTGTTGGGAGTTCTCTGTGCCTCCTGAACATGGATATCTCATTCCTTCCTCAGATTAGGTAAGTTTTCAGCTACTATTTCTTTAAATAAAATTTCTGTCCCCATTTCTCTCTTCTTCTGGGACTTTTATAATATGAATATTACATTTGATAGCTTCACTGAGTTCCCTAACTCTAGTCTCATGTTGCATAATTCTTTTTTCTCTCTTTCCATTAGATTCTCTTCTAGGTCACTAATTGATTCTTTAGCTTCCTCCAACCTGCTGTTCATTGCATCAAGCCTGCTTCCAATCTAGTTTATTGCACTCTTCACTTCTGATTCTTTTAAACTCTTTTATCTCTTTGGTAATGGTCTCACTGATGTCTTTTCTTTTTTCAAGTCCGGTGAGTATCCTTATAATTATTGCTTTAAATTATTCATCAGGAGTATTTTTTATGACTGTTTCACTTAGATCTCTGACCATAGCCTTATCCTATTCTTTCATTCCTCCATCTTACATTTTGTCTCTGCTCACCTTTTGTGTTAGAAAAGCCAGTTATGTCTCCTGCTCCTAAAATAATGGCTTAATGAGGAAGATTTCGTGTGGTAGCAAAATTTTTCCACATGTCTCCTAAGACAAAGGACATAAAAAACAAAAAATAAACTACTGGGACTACATCAAAATGGAAACTTTTGTGCAGTGAAGATAACCATCAACAAAATTAAAAAACAACCTGTTAGGGGCCCCTGGGTGGCGCAGTCGGTTAAACGTCCGACTTCAGCCAGGTCACGATCTCGCGGTCCGTGAGTTCAAGCCCCGCGTCAGGCTCTGGGCTGATGGCTCAGAGCCTGGAGCCTGTTTCCGATTCTGTGTCTCCCTCTCTCTCTGCCCCTCCCCCGTTCATGCTCTGTCTCTCTCTGTCCCAAAAATAAATAAACGTTGAAAAAAAAATTATAAAAAAAAAAAAAACAACCTGTTAAGTGGGAAAAGCCATTTGTGAATGATATATCTGGTGATGGCTTAATATCTAAAGTATAAAAAGAGCTTATATAACTCAGCACCAAAAATTCATGGTTCATGGGTTCAAGTCCCACGTCAGGCTCTGTGCTGACAACTCAGAGCCTGCAGCCTGCTTCAGATTCTGTGTCTCCCTCTCTCTCTCTGCCCCTCCCCTACTCACACTCTATCTCTCTGTCTCTCTCCCTCTCTCAAAAATAAATAAAAACATTTTTTAAAAAGAAGAGAAATCACAAGTAAAGTCATCAGGTCCAGGGCTTTCATTTTTGAGATATTTTAAATTACTGATTAATCCCCTACTCAGTATAGTTCTGTTCATATTTCTATTCCTCATAAGTTAGTCTTTTTTTCATTTTATCTGCTTTATCTTATTTATTTTTTAATATAATTTATTGTCAAATTGGTTTCCATACACCACCCAGTGCTTATCCCAACAAGTGCCCTCCTCCCTGCCCATCACCCACTCTCCTCTCTCCCTGACTTCTCATCAATCCTCAGTCTGTTCTCAGTATCCAAGAGTCTCTTATGGTTTGCCTCACTCCCTCTCTGTAAGTTTTCCCCCCCCTTCCCCTCCCCATGGTATTCTGTTAAGTTTCTCAAGATCTACCTATGAATGAAATCATATGATATCTGTCTTTCTCTGACTTATTTCACTCAGCATAATACCCTCCAGCTCCATCCACGTTGCTGCAAACAGCCAGATTTCATTCTTTCTCATTGCCAAGTAGTATTCCATTGTGTATATAAAACCACATCTTCCTTATCCATTCGTCCATTGATGGACATTTAGGCTCTTTCCATCATTTGGCTATTGTTGAAAGTGCTGCTATAAACATTGGGGTACATGTTCCCCTATGCATCAGCACTCCTGAATCCCTTTTGTAAATTCCTAGCAGTGCTATTGCTGGGTAATAGGGTAGTTCTATTTTTGATTTTTTGAGGAACCTCCACACTGTTTTCCAGAGCAGCTGCACCAGTTTGCATTCCCACCAACAGTGCAAGAGGGTTCCCGTTTCTCCACGTCCTCGCCAGCATCTCTAGTCTCCTGATTTATTCATTTTAGCCACGCTGACCAGCGTGATGTGGTATCTCATTGTGGCTTGATTTGTATTTCCCTGATGAAGAGTGATGTTGAGCATCTTTTCATGTGCCTGTTGGCCATCTGGATGTCTTCTTTGGAGAAATGTCTATCCATGTCTTCTGCACATTTCTTCACTGGATTATTTGTTTTTCAGGTGTGGAGTTTGGTGAGTTCTTTATAGGTTTTGGATATTGGTCCTATATCTGATATGTCATTTGCAAATATTTGCGTCAGTTGCCTTTTAGTTTTGTTGATTGTTTCCTTTGCAGGGCAGAAGCTTTTTACCTTGATGAGGTCCCAATAGTTTGTTTTTGCTTTTAATTCCCTTGCCTTTGGAGATGTGATGAGTAAGAAATTCATGCAGCTGAAGTCGAAGGAGTTTTTATCTGCTTTCTCCTCTAAGCTTTTGATGGTTTCCTGCCTCACATTCAGATCCTGCATCCATTTTGAGTTTACTTTTGTGTATGGCATAAGAAAGTGGTCTAGTTCCATTCTTATGCATGTTGCTAACCAGTTTTCACAACACCATTTGTTAAAGAGACTGTCTTTTTTTCCATTGGACACTCTTTCCTGCTTTGTCAAAGATTAGTTAGCCATACATTTGTGGATCCAATTCTGGGTTCTGTATTCTATTCCATTGGTCTATGTGTCTGTTTTTGTGCCAATACCATACTGTCTTGATGATTACAGCTTTGCAGTAGAGGCTGAGGTCTGGGATTGTGATGCCTCCCGCTTTGGTTTTCTTCTTCAGTATTACTTTGGCTATTCAGGGTCTTTAGTGGTTCCATACAAATTTTAGAATGTTCTAGCTTTGAGAAGACTGCTGGTGCAATTTTGATTGGGATTGCATTGAATGTGTATATTGCTTTGGGTAGTATTGACTTTTTAAACAATATTTATTCTTCTAATCCATGAGTATGGAATGTTTTTCCATTTCTTTGTGCCTTCAACTTCCTTCATAAGCTTTCTATAGTTTTCAGCATATAGATCTTTTACATCTTTGGTTAGGTTTATTCCTACGTATTTTATGGTTCATGGTACAATTGTGAATGGGATCAGTTTCTTTATTTCTCCTTCTGTTGCTTCACTATTGGTGGGTAAAAATGCAACTGATTTCTGTACATTGATTTTGTACCCTGCGACTTGACTGAATTCACGCATCAGTTCTAGCAGAGTTTTGGTGAAGTCTGTCCGGTTTTCCACGTAAAGTATCATGTCATCTGTGAAAAGTGAAAGTTTTACTTCTTCTTTGCCAATTTTGATGCCTTGTATTTCATTTTGTTGTCTGATTGCTGATGTTAGGACTTCCAACACTATGTTAAACAACAATGGTGAGAGTGGACATCCCTTTCGTGTTCCTGATCTCAGGGGGAAAGCTTTCAGTTTTTCCCCATTGAGGATGACATTAGCTGTGGGCTTTTCATAAACGACTTCTATGATATTTAAGTATGTTTCTTCCATCCCGACTTTCTTGAGGGTTTTCATCAAGAAATGATGTTGTATTTTGTTTTTGTTTTTTCATATATTTACATTTATTTTTTTTCAATATATGAAATTGATTGTCAAATTGGTTTCCATACAACACCCAGTGCTCATCCCAAAAGGTGCCCTCCTCAATACCCATCACCCACCCTCCCCTCCCTCCCACCCCCCATCAACTCTCAGTTTGTTCTCAGTTTTTAAGAGTCTCTTATGCTTTGGCTCTCTTCCACTCTAACCTCTTTTTTTTTTCCTTCCCCTCCTCCATGGGTTTCTGTTAAGTTTCTCAGGATCCACATAAGAGTGAAAACATATAGTATCTGTCTTTCTCTGTATGGCTTATTTCACTTAGCATCACACTCTCCAGTTCCATCCACGTTGCTACAAAGGGCCATATTTCGTTCTTTCTCATTGCCACGTAGTACTCCATTGTGTATATAAACCACAATTTCTTTATCCATTCATCAGTTGATGGACATTTAGGCTCTTTCCATAATTTGGCTATTGTTGAGAGTGCTGCTATAAACATTGGGGTACAAGTGCCCCTATGCATCAGTACTCCTGTATCCCTTGGGTAAATTCCTAGCAGTGCTATTGCTGGGTCATAGGGTAGGTCTATTTTTAATTTTCTGAGGAACCTCCACACTGTTTTCCAGAGTGGCTGCACCAGTTTGCATTCCCACCAACAGTCCAAGAGGGTTCCCGTTTCTCCACATCCTCTCCAGCATCTATAGTCTCCTGATTTGTTCATTTTGGCCACTCTGACTGGCGTGAGGTGATACCTGAGTGTGGTTTTGATTTGTATTTCCCTGATGAGGTGCGACGTTGAGCATCTTTTCATGTGCCTGTTGGCCATCTGAATGTCTTCTTTAGAGAAGTGTCTATTCATGTTTTCTGCCCATTTCTTCACTGGGTTATTTGTTTTTTGGGTGTGGAGTTTGGTGAGCTCTTTATAGATTTTGGATACTAGCCCTTTGTCTGAAATGATGTTGTATTTTGTCAAACGCTTTTTCTGCATCTATTGACAGGAACATACGGTTTTTATCTTTTCTTTTCTTAATGTGATGTATCATATTAATTGATTTGCAAATATTGAACCAGCCCTGCAGCCCAGGAATGAATCCCACTTGATCATGGCGAATAATTCTTTTTATATGCTGTTGAATTCAATTTGCTAGTATCTTGTTGAGAGTTTTTGCAACCATATTCATTAGGGATATTGGCCTGTAGTTCTCTCTCTCTCTCTCTCTCTCTCTCTCTCTCTCCCCCTCTCTCTTGTTGCTGGGTCTCCATCTGGTTTGGGATTCAAAGTAATGGTGGCTTCATATAATGAGTCCAGAAGTTTTCCTTCCACTTCTATTTTTTGGAACAGCTTGAGAAAGATAGGTATTAACTCTGCTTTAAATGTCTGGTAGAAATCCCCAGGGAAACCATCTGGTTCAGGACTGTTATTTTTTGGGAGATTTTTGATAACTGATTCAATTTCTTCACTAGTTGTGGGTCTGTTCAAAATTTCTATTTCTTCCCATTTGAGTTTTTGATAGTGTGTGGGTGTTTAGGAATTTGTTCATTTCTTCCAGGTTGTCCAGTTTGTTGGCATATAGTTTTTCATAGTACTCTCTGATAATTGCTTGTATTTCTGAGGGATTGGTTGTAATAAGTCCATTTTAATTCCTGATTTTACCTAATTGGGTCCTCTCTCTTTTCTTTTTGAGAAGCCTGGCTAGACGTTTATCTTTTTTTTTTTTTTCCAGAAAACCAACTCTTGGTTTCATTGATCTGTGCTTCTGGGGGTTTTTTTAGATTCCATATTCTTTCTTTCTTCTCTAATCTTTATTATTTCTCTTCTGCTGCTGGCCTTGGGGCATCTTTGCTGTTCGGCTTCTAGTTCCTTTAGGTGTGCTGTTAGATTTTGTATTTGGGATTTTTCTTGTGTCTTGAGATAGGCCTGGATTGAAATGTATTTCCCTCTCAGGACTGCCTTCCCTGCATCCCAACACGTTTGGATTGTTGTATTTTCATTTTCATTTGTTTCCATATATTTTTAAATTTCTTCTCTAATTACCTGGTTGACTCATTCATTCTTTAGTAGGATATTCTTTACCCTCCCTACTTTTGGAGGTTTTCCAGACTCTTTCCTGTGGTTTATTTCAAGTTTCATAACATTGTGATCTGAAAGTGTGCATGGTATGATTTCAATTCTTTTATATTTATTGAGGACTGTTTTGTGACCCAGAATGTGATTGGTCTTGGAAAATGCTCCATGTGCACTCAAGAAGAAAGTATACTCTGCTGCTTTGGGATGTAAAGTTCTAAATATATCTGTCAAATCCATGTGATCCAATGTATCTTTCTGGGCCACTTTGTTTTTATTGATTCTCTGCCTAGATGATCTGTCCATTGTTGTAAGTACAGTATTAAAGTCCTCTGCAGTTACCACATTCTTATCAATGAGATTGCTTATGTTTGTGATTGTTTTCTATATTTGGGTGCTCCGAATTCAGTATGTAGACATTTATAATTGTTAACTCTTCCTGATGGATAGACCCTGTAATTATTATATAATGTCCTTCTTCACCTCTTGTTACAGCCTTTAATTTAAAGTCTAGTTTGTCTGATGTAGGTATGGCTACTCCACCTTTCTTTTGGCTTCCAGTAGCATGATAGATAGTTCTCCATCCCCTCACTTTCAGTCTGAAGGTGTCCTCAGGTCTAAAATGGGTCTCTTGTAGACAGCAAATATGTTTTGTTTTTTTATCCATTCTGATACCGTATGTATTTTGATTGGAGCATTTAGTCCATTTACATTCAGTGTTATTATTGAAAGATATGGGTTTAGAGTCTTTGTGTTATCTGTAGGTTTCATGCTTGTAGTGATGTCTCTGGTACTTTGTGGTCCTTGCAACATTTGACTCACAGAGTCCCCCTTAGGATCTCTTGTAGTGCTGGTTTAGTGGTGATGAATTCCTTCAGTTTTTGTTTGGGAAAACCTTTATCTCTCCTTCTATTCTGAATGACAGGCTTGCTGGATAAAGGATTCTTGGCTGCATATTTTTCCTGTTCATCACATTGAAGATTTCTGCCACTCCTTTCTGGCGTGCCAAATTTCAGTGGATAGGTATGTTACTACCCTTATGATTCTTCCTTTGTATGTTAAGGCCCATTTATCCCTGGCTGCCTTCAGAATTCTCTCTTTATCCTTATATTTTGCCAGTTTCACTATGATATGTCATGCAGAAGATCAAGTCAAGTTACGTCTGAAGGGAGTTCTCTGTGCCTCTTGGATTTCAATGTCTGTTTCCTTCCCCAGGTTGGAGAAGTTGTCAGCTATGATTTGTTCAAGTGCACCTTCAGCCCCTTTCTCTCTCTTCTTCTTCTTTTGGAATTCCTATGATATGGATATTATTCCGTTTAATTGCGTCACTTAGTTCTCTAATTCTCCCCTCTTGATCCTGGATTTTTTTAATCTCTTTTTTTCTCAGCTTCCTCTTTTTCCATAATTTTATCTTCTAATTCAACTATTCTCCCCTCTGCCTCTTCAATCCGTGCTGTGACTGCCTCCATTTTATTTTGCACCTCATTTATAGCATTTTTAAATTCATCATGGCTATTTTTAAGTCCTTTGATCTCTGTAGCAATAGATTCTCTGTTGTCTTCTATGCTTTTTTGAAGCTCAGCAATTAATTTTATGACTATTACTCTAAATTCTTGTTCAGTTATGTTGCTTAAATCTGTTTTGATCAATTCTTTATCTGTCACTTCTTCCTGGAATTTGTTTTGAAGAGAATTCTTCCGTTTTGTCATTTTGGCTAGTTTTCTGTCCCTTATGAGCTTTAAAAGCTTGTTACATGCTCTCTACCAGTGAGCACTGCTCTATTAAAGGGGAGTCATACAACCTCCAGGGCCTGGCCCTTCAGGAGGTGTTTTTTGGAAAGTGTTACTTGCTCTCTGTTGTTATGACTTTGGTTATATTGGTCTATTTCTCTACTCGTAGTGATGTTTTGGACCTTCCACAAGGTGTGCTTTGATTTGTTCTTTGAAGTAGTCCTATCTTTTCTCAAGCCTCTTTTTCTTCCTGGTAGATTCAGTCTCTTCCTCCAAGATTCTTGGGGTTCAAAGTCCTTTAGCTTCAGCACTTCTTTGTTTGAGAGACGTGGGAAGTACAGATCTGCCTACTTCTCCTGGGGAAACCGTCTTTAAACTAATATCTGGTTTCACAAAATTAGAAGTGTTTGAAAACCTATGCAAGGCTTACACGGAAAGTATCATATAGTGAATTCTGAAACAACACTGTAGGGAACACATCTTTCAACTAAAATCTGGTTTCACTAATTTAAAAGTGTTTGAAACTTTTTGGGGGCCTATGTGGAAAGTGCCATACACTCAACTCTGTGATACAGCACTGTGGGGAAACCATCTTTCAACTAACATCTTGTTTCACTAAGTTAGAAGTGTTTCAAAACCCATTCGGGGCCTACAAGGAAAGTGCCATATACTCCACTCTGTGAAACAACACTGAGTGGAAACCATCTTTAAACTAATACGTGGTTTCACTAAGTTAGAAGTGTCTGAATACTATGCAGGGGTTATACGGAAACTTCCATATACTTACCTCTGTGATACGACACTATAGGGAATCCATATTTAAAAAAACAAACAGGGGTGCCTGGGTGGCGGAGTCGGTTAAGCGTCCGACTTCAGCCAGGTCACGATCTCGCGGTCCATGAGTTCGAGCCCCGCGTCGGGCTCTGGGCTGATGGCTCAGGGCCTGGAGCCTGCTTCCGATTCTGTGTCTCCCTCTCTCTCTGCCCCTCCCCCGTTCATGCTCTGTCTCTCTCTGTCCCAAAAATAAATAAACGTTGAAAAAAAAAATCTAAAAAAACAAACAACCAACCTGTTTCACTGTTAGAAGTGTTTGAAAATCCATGCAGGGCCTTTGGGGAAAGTGCCATATACTTAACTCTGTCAAACAGCACATTATGGAAACCGTCTTTCAACTAACATATGCTTTCACTAAGTTAGAAGTGTTTGAAAACCTATGTGGGGAACTATGAGAGAAGGGCCATATACTCAACTCTGTGAAACAACAGTGTGCTGAAACCATCTCTCAAAGCATATCTGGTTTCACTAAGTTAGAAGTGTGTGATAACCCACACCAGGCCCACACAGAAAGTGCTATATACTCAACTCTGTGAAACAACCCTTTGGGGAAACCATCTTTCAAGTAACATCTCGTTTCACTAGGTTAGAAGTGTTTGAAAACCCATGGAAGGCTGACACCGAAATTCCATGTACTCAACTCTGTGAAACACTTTGTGGAAACCATCTTTCAACTAACATCTTGTTTCACTAAGTTAGAATTGTTTCAAAACCACGCAGGGCCTACACGGAAGGTGCCATACACTCAACTCTGTGAAACGATAGTGTGTTGAAACCAGACATCCCACAAACACCACTCACGTACTACACAAATATCGCACATACATCACATATAGAATGACCACCAACCACACTTATTCCAAACACACACATAGCACGCACACACCACACTTCTACATGACTCTCACCATACCTATACCACCACACCACACACTGACCTCACACACGCTATACAAAGAACACATAGAAATCAAGCTGTCTTACACCACCATATGGCATAGATACACCCCACACGCCCCACATATATACCGTCCATTACATGCCAAATAAGTGCCACAGACAACATATACATGACATTTTCAGTGCGCCTGTCACATTCACACGTACCGCACACAGAATTCACAAATACACACTGCACACGCCGCAGACGCAAAACCTAGACATCGCGCACAGCCTCACTTACAGTACACAAATACCATTCCCATACACACATATACCGCACTCACACACATACACCAGACATTCACAGCACACACACTATGCACACCACAGAAACACAACACATATACCTTATGCACACACCACCCCCGCAACACCCATGCTACACATACACAGCGCACACACCATGCATATGACACACAAACAATCCAGGTATACACAGAAATGCTACACCTACAGCACACACATAGCACATGTACACTGCACAGATACCACACGCATACAACACACGCACCCCACACATATACCAACACACGCAGCCTGCCATACCCCTCACACAGGACACATATGCCCCCATGCCCCGCAAATATATGACACACACACTACACCTATGTCACAATTACACCACAGAGACACTTCACAAACAAAACATATATTAAACAATTATACATGACATACAAAGCACAGACTCACAACACATACACCACAGACACCATGCACACTGCCAATACCACACACAAAGACACATACACTGATCATTTTCATGCATATACTACACACACATATGCAGAAGCTGCCTGCCTACAACATATATACTTCACATGGGACACACACACCATACATATGGTAAACACATACCGCACACGTGACACGTATACCACAACATAACCACACAAGTCCCCCCCACACACAAAGACCACACGTACAACCTCCACGGCAAAAGCACACCGCATCGCACAACATACGTTCCCATAGGCAAATAACCGCAGAAACACCACTCACATAACACGGATCCCACACACATGGAAACAAAGCACCCAAGCCAACATCAAATGTGCAACACGCATGCCAAACATTCATCATGCACACACCATACACATTACACACGCAGAATACATATGACACCGATGAATACATAGGACACAGAATACATATGACACACACACACTAAACAACACACACACAACACAGACACATGCCACACGTACACCATAGCTATACCTCCCAAACACTCCATATATACCACACCCATGCTAAATAGGCACGACACACAACATATCCATCTCAATTTTACTCCACACACACACCACGCACTCATATGTACCACATGCAGAACACATACATTTCACTAACATACCTTGCACACACAATTCCATGTCATATACATCACAAAGACACTATAGTATCACCACACCTTAAACATGTGTGTTTAAACACACATACCATACATATGTCAATCACAGCCACATAAATAACACACACCTACACTCACTGCACAGACCACCCTTACTCTGTGTGTACTGTGCATATAAACCACGTTTACGACTCACACATACCACACACACAGACAGTTCACATACACCACACCATAACCAATACTCACTAAGGTCTACGCATATAGTGCACTCACGCCACAGATATTTTACACACACATACACACACACACAGATACACACAAAGCACAGACCCTACACCTGCACTCCAGACACACTGCACATATTTAACACATACACACAGTCAAATACACCACACAAATTCCACTCAAAGGAACACATATTTCACACCCACCCACCCATCATGCCATGCCTTATTCAACACACACACACACACACACACACACACACACACACTCAAATATCACTCACGGGAACACATACTTCAGACACACACACACACACACCACACCACACCTTCACCACTGATACACCTCACATATATCTCACACGTGCTCATCACACACACACCACACACAACACATATTCTATACACGTATACCAGACTCCACTGATTTCTCATAAATATAACACACACAGAAAACACCTGCACCATACACCCCACTCTCACCCCACAGGTACACTATGCTTTCATGGTAATACACACCACATATACTCCACAGTACCACCACATCAACACCACACACACAACAGGCACATCACAATTTCACCACACACACTACACATGCCTCCCACGCACCACACCTGCCACACTCATATTTCACAGACACCACACACGAGACACTCAACTTACACACCACAACACCTATTCACAGTGTCACAGCACACACATTCCACATACACCACAAACACACACACACCACACATACACCAAACATTATGACA
The DNA here is from genome assembly GCF_022837055.1 of Prionailurus viverrinus. Classification (NCBI taxonomy): domain Eukaryota; kingdom Metazoa; phylum Chordata; class Mammalia; order Carnivora; family Felidae; genus Prionailurus; species Prionailurus viverrinus. Next base: position 7,159,119 of record NC_062577.1, read on the forward strand.
CACGGAACAATGTACACACACAGTAGGCATATGCCACGCACATTACATGTACAGCAGTACCGTACCCATAACATTCATGTACAACCACGTGACACACAGAATACATATGCCACACACACAAACAGTATACACATCATACGATAACCACCAGGATGGCCCACGCTCACACACTATTATACAGACACCACGTTCACACCACAGATACATTACACACACACAAATATCACACGTATGACAAACACACACCAAAAAATCCTTACGGATGCAAATAGACATGGTCTACATCTGTGCCACACACATACCACTCACACACATCGCAAAGAAAAACCTTTACACCCAGGCCAAACACACACCACACACACACAACACATACATCACACATACGCCACAAGCAATACCACACACACGGCCTACACCCCCCAACACGCACCACATCCATAATAACCTCTACCACAGACACACCACACAGGCAAACATGCACACATACATCACAGAGAACAACCACGCACGCGCCACACATGTGGCACACAAACCAAATATATCACAAACGGTTCACGTACATCGCACCCCGTACACACCACAACGCACAAGAACACACAAAATAAACGTAGGTCACACAAACGCCACACATACTGCACATACATCACACATACACCACACCTAAGACGTGTGTATATTACGCACATGCAGCACTCCCTCAACACACAAAAACACCTAACTACACACTCACCACACACATACCACACACAACACACAGACTGCCACGCACACGTCACTCAGTCCCTTCAAACAAGGATTGCATAGACCACGCATGATACACGTATCACACCACCGACCACACACATACCAAACACTCATACGCCCCATGCACCACACACACACCACATATAAACCAGATCACCCAACATAAGACACACCACAGAAATACACCACACGCACTAAACAGGCACCTCAAACACACCACACCATACCGAACACACACCACACAAACAATACAGGTGTAACAGAAACAGATTTACACTGCATATGCGTAATGGATAAACCACACACGGCACACAGATACACCATGCACATGACAAAGATACACCACACACACTTAACCCACTCATGCAATGTCACCACACTCACCAGTGCACACCACAACACACTGCACAAAAGTCACACCTAATCCACACATACAAAGGACATATATCTCACATGTAAACTCCAGACACACACCACACAACTATCGTATGTAGGCCACACACACCAAGGCCCACACGTCAAAAAAATCGGCAGATACAGTAAAAGTTCACAGGTACATCAAAAACACACCAACCATAGAAACTCAGCACACACATCACAAACACACTAAATACACACCACACGTACCACAAGGCACTTCACAGCCCACACCTACACTACTTCCACACCACCCCACCATGCAGATACTGCATTCCACCACAAGTGTATATTACACCCATCACAAAACACACAAACACCACACAAAGATTGCACATATACCACACACTGCACATAAACTATACATACACCACAGACACACAACACCTGCACCACTCATATCTCACATAAAAGACACATACGCAGCATGTCATACCACTCATACTAGACACACAAAGTATATGCACAAGAAGCACAACACACGTAAATTCTGTGCACACGATATATACACCACACCACAGTACACATGCACCACAAATATACCACATGCACAACACACACGCCACAGACGCTCCATATGTGCCACATGTGCGTGCACACACACACACGCACACACTACGTGCACTGCCCAAACCATACATGCCACAGAGAAACACACCAACACCATACCCACGCCATACATACACCTCACATACATCACATATATACCACACGCATGCACATGCATGCACACACACCCACGCACACCACATACATGCCACACACCCCTCCTCACATATCAAACTTCCATCACATATACACCATACATATAGTACACACTCTCACCGATAGACACCACACATACTGAACACACAGGAACACCATACATATACCAGAAGCACACCAATATAGACCACACACATACTCCACGAAAGACCACAAACTCGCCAGTCACGACACATATACCTGACAACTATAGTACATATAGCACATATACAGTACATGTACCACATGGATGCCAAACATTCGCAAGTCGTATAACTCACAAACGACAAATACACACACCAAATGCACACCAGCAAATCTGCAAAACAAACATCAACACCACACATATCTGCACACAATGCATAAGACACACACACACACACACCAGTGCACCACACACACACGACACACACACCACACACAGCATGTGTGCCACACAAATATCACATAAGCACATACTGCACACGGAGCACAAACACACCAGAGATATACCATCATCTCAACTCATATGCCATACATACGGCACACACGAACACACATCAGCCTCCTCTATAGCACTGCCACACCACACACACTCCACACGCACCACTCAAATACCATAACCACCCACACGCTGTACATCTGCCAGGAATATCATGCGTACAAAACATACAAAACACTTAAATCACAACCATTTTAAACAGATCCCACACACACCACACCCATAACAATACACCGACACACCACACGTATACCAAACAAGAGAGGACACGCACACACACAACACGTAAGTCACACAATAACCACACATAGAGAACACTCATTCCACAAATAAAACACATACAATAATTTTACCAAATCCATACCACGTGCCACACATATACCTCCACACACCGCACACATCACACATACACCACACCTGTATTTCACACACACGTTCCGCATACACACAACACAAAAAGCACTCTTACACCATGCACATACCACACACCCCCCACACGGTCTGCTTTCACACAACACGTACCACAAATAGACCAAATACACATATTGCGTCCGTACTACAACACACCACACATACACCGCACACACAGCACACATCAGACCTTCACCACATGTACAGCACATATGCCACACGCAAACACACACACAAACACAGCTCAAGCGCAATGCACTTACACCATATGGAGATACCACAAATACACCACACGTTCACCACACGATAACCAGGTAGTTACAACATTCACACACACACACACACACACACACACACACACCACAATAACCACATATTTATATAGATCCACAGACATACGCTACACTTGCCACACGTACACAATGGACACAGACACTCCACACATACACCACAAGCACACCAACACTATTCCACACACACACACACACACACCCCGTATACATACCACAGACACCCCATACATCCCACGTATGCACGTATGCACATCTACATCCCATGTATACCACACGTAAGCCCTCATTCCAGTCAAAGACACACACACCACATTCTCATCAGACACACACCACAAATACTTACACACCCACCAAACGCACAGCACACTCCCCAAACATATCCTCCAAACGCACTCCCACACCACACAGAAAGCACACACACGATACATGCACCGCATGCAACTACACATACCATGCTTCCATGAGAAAAATGTACCACACACATCTGCCACATGCAAATCAACACGCAACGCATAGAGCACTGCCATGCCCCCATATGCCCCACACACCCCCCGTATACCCCACACGCCACCCATATACCCTTCACAGACCACACTTAGCATACACACACACACCAAGCACATACATGACAATGCACTACACAACCCTCACACATAAAATAGCAATACGCACAACACAACCCACACTCACCAAACACACGACACACACAGCACTTACACACACGTCACAAACACAACATGTACCACACACAAACCACAGACCGTATGTACTCACCACACACACACCCGACACAAACCAGAAAGACCAGAAAGAACCCCACAAAACACAAATCAAATACACACCATGGAGACAACCACGATGATCATGCACATGCCGCGCTCAGTATGCACACACGCACTACACGGAACACATATAGGCCAGATGTGCTCCACATAGATAACACACACACAAGAGGTATACACTACCGTCACACATGGGCCACAGGTTTACCACATACAACACTACACATACACCACACGCAGACAACATATATACTATACAAACACAAAGACGGCCACAAAACACAGTCCCCACACACACACCAAAGACACACGACACAGATTCCACTCACGTACGTACGCCACGCAAAAACCACTCACACACCACACATATGCAAAACACACAGATGATACATGCCTCAAACCCAACACGACTACACTATTCATAGACAACACATGTATTGCACATACGAACTACACACAACACCTAGAACTATTAAGGAGCACACACCACGTGTGTCAGTCACACAACCTGAAGCAGATAGCACTGCCCATACAACACACACATACTCCACGCACACTGCACCCACACCACACATCAATAACGTGCCCACCTGGACCACATTCAACACTCACACTGCACATAGGACACACACAAGCCAAATATACCATGCACACACAAGCCAAGCATACACCACACACACACACACACACACACACAAAACCCTTTCACCACACACACCACACATACATTACACACACATGACACATATTTCAGAGACACACACCACACACCCAAAAGACATGCAACCCTTACACCACGCATGCCACGTGCACCACAATTTCAACACACACGTATGTCACATGCACCAATCCTCACCATACAGGTACCACACACACCACATATACTGCATACGCTCACCACACATAAACCACACACATGACATACAAACCACTCACCACACACAGCACACATATCCCACCAGCGCCCCCCCCCACATATTTGCAGCTACAAACCACCCATAACCACACAAATGCCACACGGACACCACACACACACCAGGCATATGTTATCCACACGCACTTCACACGACACACAAAATGTACGTCCACCACAACCACACACCCCACACTGATAACACACACAACACAGAGAAGACACACGAGGAACATACACTGTACCCATGTGTATACCACGCATGAATTATGGACGAGTTGTTCACCGAACACATACTGCACACACACAGATAATATGCACACACCTCGTGTGCACCACAAAGACCACACACATCACACACACACCATACACACAAGCGTGCGTGTGCCACACACACAACACGCATATACCTAGTATATGACGTACATTTGCCACTGAGACACTCCACATACGTGACAGGGAAACCACACATATATCTCACAAATACCACACATACCACACTCAATCCACACTCACATCACACACATTACACATGCACCATGACTATATTACATACACGCACACACACACACATCACAAGCCATACAGCACATGGAAATAATGCACTCAGCACACACGCCACCCCCACACAAACACAAGTGCCAACGACACACAAAATACACACACGTCACACACACCCCCCACCCACACACCACAGAAACACACACCCATCGCAAAAATACCAAGCAAACACACATACCGAATATACACCACACACACATAACACACACCCACGCACAGCAGACACATTCATCTCTCACACTCACAGCACCCATGCAGCACACACACCAAAGACACAAACTACGCATACAATGTTCACACACACGCACACACAAACACGCTTAGAACTATTTTGACACATGTGTCACATGTGTGGACTACACACACTTTGAACTATTAAGACGCACACACCACATGTGTCACTCACACAACCTGAACCCACACACCAGGTAACACTACCCATACAGCGCACATGTGCACACACAGTGTGCCCCAAATATGCCACCCACTCACACAAAACAGATACTCAACAGACTCCTAGCATACAACACGTCCACAAACACCACAACTAAAACCAAAGGAATACATCACACACACACACCCCACGTATATGCCCAAATACACACCACACATGCCACACACACTTACACACCGAACAGTAAACCCACCTACTGCACACATCCACCGTGCTCACAGTACACTTTCACAACCCCACACACTCACTATACGCGTACATAGGCAAAAGCACACCACACGCTCACTCACCGCAGCTACACCAACACACAGCAAACATACACCATAGTCAGACATCAAACACCACATATACACCACATATACAACACGGACATAACACATGCACACAATACATGCAACACATGCAACGCACAAGTTACACACAAGCACCACACATGCATCACACGCACCACAATACACAAACACACGGCACGCAAACAAAAACATTTATGAAAAATACACCACACACAGCCACACGTACATTGCCCCGAAGGCACAGAACACACACGTACGTACGCCCTGCACGTACCGCGCACCTCGCACACCACGTGAGTTACGTTGATGCTACGTGTGTGCTTGCATCACACACACATGATGCACACCATACATACATTACACACACCACGTATGCACCACACACCCGCCATGCCTATGCCACAAACATACCCAACAAGACGTGCAACAGTTATACCCCCTCCAGCAGTGTCACCAAACTCCGCACATGTACAGGACACAATTACCAAACAAACCACCACTCACATACCACACAAACGCACTCCACGCACACACCACACACGCCAAACATACCCAAGACAGATGCCACCTCCTCTGCACATAAACGACACATATACCACACATGCGACACATGTAGACACAAACGCGACACATACACCACACCGCTGCACCCCACCTACACCGAACTCACAGCGACAGATTGTACAAACACATCCCGCACCTGACACACAAATACCACACAAACTCATTGGCCATTCACCACGTACGCACCACATACACATCACACAGATGTCTTCCACAAACCGTGCACACCACACAAACGCCACACACAGACACAAACCACATTACAACCTGCACATCGCACACACAGAACGGGAACGTGCACTCGGCCACAAGCACTCCAAACGTAGACCATACACACCGCACGTGTACTCCCCAAACGCCCACATCAGATGCCAGCCACACCTTGTGGTTCACTACGTGAAATGACACTGTTCGAGTGTCTTTTCACGTAGCCTTTCGCACGCATCTCATAGGTACTTTGTTGAAATATTCTCGACTAGTGTGTGGTGGGAGAATTAGTACGGGAGCAAGGTAGTCTCGTCCCTTGACCGTGGATAGACAACTAGCAAATCATTCGACACGCCCCCTAAAGCAACCTGACAACTGACAGAACCAAGTCTGCAACTACAGGGAGAGAAGAAGCCACCACAAAGAAGGTAGGAAGTGCAAAGAGTGGGTTTAGGGGAGAGTGGGTTTGGGGGAGCCTTCATTGAAGAAAAGGAAATGTTCTCAAACTGCATTAGATCAGCCGTAGGGAAGGGCCTTCTGTTCAAGCGCCTAAGACTACACTGTACTTCAAACATTCTTGACTAGCTTTCACATTTGTCTCAGAGGAACTTTGTTGAAACACTATATATTAGCAGTCGACAATGGCCATGGGCTGAAGTGCCTAAAACGATACCGTTCTTCATGTCGCTTGCATGAGCTTCTTAAGCATTAAGTAAAAAGTGCTCCTGGGGTGCCTGGGTGGCTCAGTCAGTTGGGCATCCGACTGTTGATATGAAATCAAGTCGTGATCAGTTGGTGGGATTGAGTCCCGCATCAGACCCTGCACTGACAATGGGGAGCCTGCTTGGGATTCTCTCTCCCCCTGTCTTTGCCCTTTCACAACTCCCCCAACTTGCAGGCACCTTCTCTCTCTCTCCCGCTCTCTCTCTTTCAAAAATAATCACAAAAATATAAGATATATATCCCACCATCACAAGGACTGGACTAGACTCTCCAAGAAGCCTTTTGAATAAACAGTGCACCTGGACCTCGTTCTCACCTCTTGATCATACGATGAAAGCATGCCCCCTGTCTACTGATACTACGGGCAGAATCACACCAGAAGACAAAGTTCCACTCTATTTCTTAAGGGACAATGTGGGTCTTTTGCTCAACAGGGCCTCAAAGGGCATCCTTTGGAGCACTCCTACAGCCAAAGCCCACAAAAGGTTCTTGTGATTCGCGAGCAAGCCAGCCTGTGAATACATTGTGTTAGTCAGGTTCTTCTAAACATGATCCAATCTCATCCTTCATGTTGGACTTTGGCCCTCAGTGAATCAAGATACATGACATTGCTTTATTATCCATCACGGTTGGTCATGTGGCCCATAGCAACTCAGTCCTCCAGGATACTACATCTGGATTGAAAATGCCCCATGTGGACCGGCCCTTGTGACTGTGGGACAGGTGAAGCCAAAAGGGTCCTGGCATTTTGGTTTCAGGACCACAGGGACATTGGAAGGGTTCTGGAAGGGCACTAGGGCACTGGAAGTGTTCCAGCCAAGAGCTGTTCGTGTGGAGGATGGGCCAGGCATATAAGAAGGGATTTGGCCTCTTTGCTGGGCCTGGAAGAAATGAAGTTAAACATCTCTTTCCACATCGGTCACATTCCCATTAGATGGAAATGTTGAATGCACTTTAATCCTGGCTACAGCTTTTCCTTCTCCATTTCTGTGTTTCTGACTGTCTCCTCATTCACCCTTAGGAAACATGGAGCCATCACTCACTCAGCTGGCACCCCTGGGGAGGACACAAACTCCCACTCTGCTCCTGTGCTCACTGAGAGCTATCAGTCTCTGCTCTACAAAAGGGAAGGGTGCTTGGTTCTTGGCCTGCTGTATTATGGAGGGTGAAGGGGAGCCAGCTTGCCTCTCTGACCTGGATGATTGAGGTGCCTTCATTCTGAGAAGCAGTTTGCACATGGGCAGTATGAGCCAGGAGGGGGCCAGAATTGGAAGAGCCCTTGGCAGGAATTAGGAAACCAAGTCCTTGTTGCAGATTCCTGAACAAGACCCATCAGAACCCAATAGGTCCGGCTCAAGCACTGCTGCCTCCCTCAACTTATGGGAAAAGTGGCAAGGACAGACCAAGCCAGAAATCACTGGCTCCTCAAGGTAGAATGCAGACTTCTTCCTGACAGGGCTCCCAGGGGTAGTCAGTCCTTCAGAGGGCTCTCTTGGCCTAAGCCCACGGGCCTTTCTTATTCTGGATACAACCTGGTTGATAAGAAACTGCCCTAGGTACTTCATTCTTAGGTTTCTCCAAATCTCATGTGTGATGTCTCCATTGTCACCCTTTGGTCCTTTTGATGAAAGAGGGTTTGCATGGAAACTATGTCAAGACTGTGTCTCAGAGTAATATCCTCTTGTTTCAGCTTGGGGTTTGGGTGGTGTCCTTGTGATGGTGATCGAGGTGTTGCATAGGACCCTTCTGAATTTGGTTTCTGAATGATGTGGTCCTCCCTAAACCCCGAGTGTGTGCAGGTGCTTAGGGAGAATGCTTGTGGGTAGGCTAAACCAGAAGTTGGAGGTGTATCCCACCTCCTGTGTGGGACAAGGGAAGGGAAGGTCATGGTCTCCTTCCTCAGTTTCCCCCATGTTCATGTGAATGCACAGCTTTGACTCACCTTGTTGTCATTCCTCTCCCATTTCTTCTTCTTAACTTGGTCTCAGTTCACAGAAGTAGAACCTGTGTCTGTCCCCTACATCACACAAGATCCCCGTGTGGAGGTGAGTTTCGAAGACTTCCTGAGAAAACAAAGGGCTCTCAGCTTCTGATATCCCAGAGGACAGCTATGCTCCCTCTTCCTGAGCCCTTTGTGCTGGGTAGGCTACCATACCATGGGAATGGATAGCCACATGGACCCTCACCCCTCATGGATGGAGCTACCCCCAGTCAAAAGAATTGTCTGTGCATGTGCTGCACACTCTAAGACCTGACTGGCACACAAAATGCTTTTTGAATACATAGTGCACCAAGGCCCCGTTCCCATCTCTTGATGGTCACATGGAAGCACATTCTTCATATCTCAGAGATTCTGCTTCCCCGCTCAACAGATACGATAGGCAGAAGCACACCAGAAGCCAACAAGCCCCACTATTTCTTGAGGGAGAATGTGGGCCTCTTGTTCACTGGGCTCCAACAGGCATCCTATTGAGTACTCCTGTAGCCAAAGGCACCAAAAGGATCTTGTGATTCCTCACCAAGCCAGCTTGTGAACACATTGAGCTAGTCAGGTTCTTCTAAACATGATCCAATTCCCATCCTTTATGAAGAACGGTGGTGCTCGATGTATCCAGTTTCATGACATCGCTTTATCATCTGTCAAGGTTCATCTTGGGGTCCAATGAAATTAGTCTTTCAGAGTACTATCTGCCACTTGCAGATATTCAAAGAGGACAGCCATTGTGACTGTGGGACAGGGGGAACCAAAGTGGCTTTGGCCTTTTCTTTTTAGGAATACGAGGACATCCAGAACCCTAGGGCATCAGAACCGGTCCAGACGAGAGCTCTTTGTGGCGAGGTTGGCGAGACGTATTAGGGGGAGCTGGCTTCCTTGCTTGGCTCAGGGAAATCAAGATAAACCCTTCCATTCCACATTGATCACATTCCTATTAGAGGAAAATATTGAACGCCCTTTGGTCCTGGTTCTAGCCATTTCCTCTCCCTTTCTTTGTTTCTCACTGGATCTTCATTCATCCTTAGGTAGCATGGAGTTAGCACTCAGCAGGCATCCAGGGATGGGAGTCGGGTTCCCATTTGGTCCTGTGCTCAGTAACAGCCATCCCATCAGATATCCCTCCTATCCCTGAACTTGGTGTTTGGCTGTTTGTAGCAAGGGGTGGGGAAGGGAGCCAGCTCACCTCCTTACTCTGCCTGATTGAGGTTCCTTCCTTCTGAAAAGCAGACAGTTCACACAGGTGCAGTAAGCTCCAGAAGCTAGTCAGCAGAAAAGAGGCATTAACAGGAAGAGAGAACCAATGCCCCTCTCCACACCTTGGAGCCACAGCTGGGGACACCTCCCAGCTAGAGCACTGTCACTGCTCACTCCCTTCAATGGTGGAAAAAGCAAGAAAAACAGACCAAGTCCCAGGGCCCTCTAGGTCCTTCTGAAGGAAGAAGGCAGGCCTGGTGCTGACAGGACTCCCAGGTGGAGACTCTAGAGGGCGCTTTTGCTTAAGTCATCTGTTGTTTCTTATTCTTCCCATACCAGCCCAGTTACCAAAACCTGGTGCTGGGTACTCCCTTCTCCATAGAAATCATCTTCTAAGATCTGCAGGGCTCTAGCCTTCCTTATCCACCTTGACATATCTCTGCTTTCTGGTAGAAACAAGGTTCTTCCCGCAATCCGTTCAGAATCAGTGTCTCAAGAGTCCTGTCCTGGGCCTTCCATCTGGGACTCTGTTCCAGTCCTTGTGACTGGGGAAAAATTTTTGCCACAGGGCTATTTCTTCATTAATTTGCTGGGTTTCAGAAGTATGAGACCATTCAGAGGCCCAGGACATTTGAAGATGCTCAACAGAGGATGTTTGGTGTGTAGTCTGGTGTGTAGCCAGAGATTTGGGCAGTGAACTGGCCTCCTTCTGGGTCAAGGGCAAATGGAGACATCTTTCCAAGTGGATCCCTGTTCCCATTGGAAATGTCGAGTTTGGCCATCCTGGTGCCCATATCCTTTTCCTTTCTGTGTTCTGACAATTACTTGTTTTATCCCTCAGGAGTCCTAGAACCATCAATCACTCAATTGGCACCCCTGGGTAAGCCGCAAACTCACCCTTGTTCCTGTGCTCAGTCAGAGCTATCAGGCTCTGCTCTGTCAAAGGAAAGAAGAGCTTTAGTACCTGTGGGCTTGGTGCTTGGCCTGCTATGGAGGGTGAAGGGAAGCCAGCTTTCTTCACTGACCTGGATGATTGACTTGCCTTCATTCTGAGAAGCAGACCATTTGCACATGGGCACTATGAACAAGGAGGGGGTCAGCATTTGAAGAGCCCTTGTTATTCCCTCTTCCTTCCTGTGTTTCCGAATGCCTATTCATTCACTCTTGGGAGCCATATAGTTGGCCTCAGTCGTCAGAAACCCAGGGATGGGCATCAGGTTCCCACTCTGTTCCGTGCTGTTATAGGCATAAGCATCAGAGAGCCATCCCAAAGGAGAATAGGTCTCCATACCCTGAGCTTCATGTTTGACTGTTTGTAGCACAGGTGGAAGGGGTGGAGTCAGTTCGCCTATCCGCTCTGCCTGATCGATATGCCCTCCTTCTGAAAAGCGGAGAGTTCACACAGGAACAGTAGGCTCCAGAAACTGGGCAGCATAGTAAGAGCCGACTCCAGGAAGAGGGCACCAATGCCCCTCTCCACACTTTGGAGCCACAGCTGGGGCATCTCCCACGTGCAGCATTATCACTGCTCATTTCATTCAATGGTGTAACAAGCAACAAAAGCCCACCACGTCCCAGAGCTCTCTAGGTCCTTCTGAACAGAGAAAGCAGGCATGGTGCTGACAGAGATCCCAGATGGAGACACTAGATGGTGCTGTTGCATAATAAGCTGTCTGGTGTTTCTTGTAGCCAGGTTGCCAGGAGCTGATGCTGGGCGCTGCTTTCTCCATACAATTCGCCTTCCAAGAAATGAGGAGCTGTGGCCCTCCTCATCCATCTTGATGTATCATTGCTCTCTTGTAAAAAACAATTTCTTCCCACAATGTGTTCAGAATCAGTGTCTCCAAAGTCCGATCTTCTACCCTCCCTCTACCTGAGAGTCTAGTCCAGTCCTTGTGATGGTGGGAGATTTTTTGCCACAGGGCCCCTTCTTCATTAAATCACTGGGTTTTAAAAGTATGTGTCTTTTAAAGGGGTCTTTGAAGGGACACAGCAGAGGAGGTTTGGTTTGCAGGCTTGGCCAGAGATATGGGCAGGGAGCTGGCCCCCTTCTGGGCAGAGGGCAAATGAAGCAAAACATCTTTCCAAGTGGATGCCCATTCCCACTTGAAATTTTGGGCTTTGGCCCACCTGTCATCCATTTCCTTCTGCTTACTGTGTTTTTGACAATGTATTTTTTCTCCTTTAGGTGCCATGGAGCTATCACTCAGTCACCTGGTACCCCCCCCCCCCGCCCCCCACCCCGCCACTGGGTAGGCCGCAATCTTTCACTCTGTTCCTGTTCTCAGTGAGAGCTATCAGACTTTACCAAAGGAAAGAAGGCCTTGAGAGCATGGGTGTTTGATGCTTGGCCTGCTGTGCTATGGAGGGTGAAGGGGAGCCAGCTTGCCTCACTGCCCTGGATGACTGAGTTGCCTTCATTCTGAGAAGCAGACAGTTTGCATATGGGCGGTATGAATGAGGAAGGGGTCAGCATTGGACGAGCCCTTGCCAGGAATTAGGGAACTAAGTCCTCGTTGCATATTTCTGAGCAAAAGCCCTCAGAACCCAGTAGCTACAGCTCCAAAACTTTTGCCTCCCTCAACTGATTAGAAAATTGGCAGGGATAGACCAAGCCAGAAATCACTGGTTCCTAAAGAAATAAGTCAGGCTTCTTGCTGACCGGGCTCCCAGTTGTAGTCCTGCAGAGGGAGGTCTTGCCTAAGACTGCAGGCCTTTATTTCTGTGGATACAACCTGTTTGATAGGATACTGCGCTGAGTACTTCATTCTTAACTATCTCCAAATCTCATGTGTGGTGAAGAACTCTGGAAGTATGTGTCTCCATTGTCACTCCTGAGCTCTTTGATGAAAGAGGGTTTGCATGGACATAATTCTGGGACGGTGTCTCAGAGTAATTTCTTCTTTCAGCATGGGGGCTTGGGGGCTAGCTTCTGAGGGTAATACAGGTATTGCATTGGGCCCTTCTCAATTTGGTTTCATAATGATGTGGTACTCCCCTAACCCAGGGTGTGTGAAGGTGCCCAGGGAGAATGCTCATGGGTAGGCTGAGCCTGAAGTTGGGGGTGGATCCCACCTCCTATGTGGGTGAAGGGGAAGGGAAAATCGGGATTCTTTCCTCGATTTCTTCCATGCCCATTTGAATGTACAGCTTTGACCCACCCTGGAGTCATTCCTCTCTAACTGCTGCTTTCCTAACTTGGGGTCCGTTCACAAACAGAGACGCTGTGTATCTCCTACAGCAATTGAGATCCCTGGTTAGTGGTGAGTTTCCAAGCTATTCCTGACTGAATGCAAGGCTCTCAGAGTGTGATGTGTTGGAGGGCAGCTATTCCCCCTGTCCCTAAGCCCTTAGTTTGGGGTAAGTTATAGTATAGTGGGAATGGGTAGTCACCTGGATACTTATGCCTAATGGATGGGGCTACCTCCATTAAAAGGACAAACAGTCTGTGCAAATGCAGCATGCTCCATGACCTGATCAGCATACAAAAGGCCCTTTGAAAAAAATAGTGCACCAAGGCTTCATTCCCACCTTTTGGTAATCACATGGAAGCACATTCTTCATATCTCAGAGCCACTGCTGACCCTCTCAATGGATATGCTGGGTAGAAACGCACTAGAAGCCAAATTTTCCCTATTTTCCCCTATTTCTTAAGGCAGAATGTGGGCCTCTTGCTCAGAGAGCTCCAATGGGCATCCTTTGCAGCGCTCCTGGAGCCAAACCCCACATAAGGAGCTTGTGTTTCCTGAGCAAGTCAGCTTGCGAACACATTGTGCTAGTCAGGTTCTTCTAAACATGAAGAACTCTGGCCCTCGTTGTTTCCAGTTTCATGACATTGCTTTATCATCCCTCAAGGTTTGTCTTGGGGTCCATACAAATAAAGTCTTTCAGAGTACTATCTCTGACTTGCAGATGTCCAATGGGGACCAGCCCTTGTGACTGTGGGACAGGTGGATCTAAAGTGGCCTTGGCCTTTTGGTTTCAGGTCAACATGGACATACAGAGACCTAGGGTATCAGAAGGGGTCCAGCTGAGAGCTGGGCGTGAGAAGTGGGGGGGGGGCAGACATATTAGTGGGGAGCTGTCCCCCTTGCTGGCCCTAGGGGAATGAAGATAAACACTTCCATTCCACACTGATCACATTCCCACTGGATGGAAATATTGAGTGCCCTTTGGTCCTGGCTGCAGCCATCCCCTCTCACTTCTTGCGTTCCTGAATGCCTCTTCATTCTCCCTTAGGAGCCATGGATCTGGCACGCCCTCAGCAGGCACCTAGGGATGGGAGTCAGGTTCTCACTGTGTCCGTAGCTCATTATAGCCATGAGCATCAGATACCCCAAGAATAGTCCTCCTATCTCTGAGCTTGGTGTTTGGCTGTTTGTAGGAGGCGGTGGGGGAAGTGTAGCCAGCTCACTTCTTTGCTCGGCCTGAATGAGGTGACTGCCTTTTGAAAATCATACAGTTCACCCACGAGCAGTAGTCTCCAAAAGTCGTTCAGCATGTAAAAAGCCCTTTACAAAAAGAGGGCACCAATGCTCCCCCTCTCCATACTTTGGATCCACAGCTGGCAGCACCTCCCAGCTACAGCACTCTCACTGCTCATTCCATTCAATGATGCATAAGCAGCAAAAGCCAACCAAGTCCCAGGGCCCTCTAGGTCCTTCTGAAGGAAGAGGGTAGGCCTGGTGCTGACAGGGCTCCCAGATGGAGACACTAGATGGCACATTTGCCTAAGCCCTCTGGTGTCTCTTCACCCTCTTATAGTCAGGTTTCCAGGAGCTGTGTTGGGCCCTGCCTTCTCCACTGATGTCCCCTTCCAAGTTCTGCAGGGTTGAGGCCCTCCTCATCCACCTTGACACATCCTTGCTCTCTTATAGAAACAAAGTTTTCCCCACAATTCGTTCAGAATCAGTGTCTCAAGAGTCCTATCCTCTGCTGTCCACCTGTGAGTCTGATCCAGCCCTTGTGACTGGGGAAGAGATTTTGCCACAGGACTCCTTCTTTATTAATTCATGGGCTTCAGAACTATGTGACCATTCCATGTCCAGGATATTTGAAGGGGCCCAGCAGAGGATGTTTGGTGCGTATGCTAGGCCAGAGATTTGGGCAGGGAACTGGCCTCCTTCTGAGCTGAGGGCAAATGAAGCAAGACATCTTCTGTCAAGTGGATATCCATTCCACTGGAAATGTCGAGCTTTGGCCCACCTGATGCCCATTTCCTTCCCCTTGCTGTATTTCTGACAATTTATTCTTTTCTCCCTCAGGAGCCATGGAGCCATCACTCACTCAGCTGGCATCCCTGGCTAGGCCACAATCTCCTACTCTGCTCCTGTGCTCAGTGAGAGCTGTCAGGCTCTGCTACCAACAGAAAGAAGACCTTCAGTCCCTGGGTGCTTGGTGCTTGGCCTGCTGTGCTATGGAAGGTGAAGGAGGGCCAGACTGCCTCACTGACCTGGATGATGGAGTTACCTTCATTCTGAGAAGAAGTGTGTACATGGGCACTGTGAACCAGGAGGTGGTGAGCACTGAAATAGCCCTTTCCTGGAATTAGGGAACCTCGTATTTGTTGCAGATTCCTGAAAAAGAGCCCTCAGAACCTAATAGCTACAACTCAAACACATGCTGCCTCACTCAACTGATGGGAAACGTGGCAGGGATAGACCAAGCCAGAAATCACTGGCTCTGAAAGAATGAAGGCAGGCTTCTTGCTGACAGTGATCCCAGTTGTAGCCCTTCCGAGGGCCCCCTTGGCCTAAGCCCACAGTCCATTCTTATTCCAGACACAACTTGGTTGATAGGAGACTGTGCTGGGTACCTTCATTCTCAACTTTCTCCAAGTCTCCTGTGTGTTGAAGATCTCTGGCAGTGTGTGCCTCTCTTGCCACCCCTGAGCCCTATTGTTGAAGAACAGTTTGCATGGACACTATTACTGGACAGTGTCTCAGAGTAATATATTCTTGTTCTACTTTAGGGTTTGGTGGTGTGCTTGTGATGGTGATAGAAGTATTATATCGGGCCCTTCTCAATTTGGTTTCAGAATGATGGGGTTCTCCCAAAATTCAGGATGTGTGAAGTACCCAGGGAGAATGCTTGTAGGTTGGATAAGCCTGAGTTTGGGAGTGGATACCACCTCCTGTGTGGGACATGGGGAAGGGAATGTGGGGTCATCTTCCCTCGCTTTCCCCCATGCCCATTTGAAGGCACAACTTTGACTCCTCTTGTAGTCCTTCCCCCTCCATTTTTTGATTTTCTAACGTGGTCACAATTTACACGCTGAGTCTATGTGACTGCCCCATACCCAAAGGTGTTACAAGGATGGGAAGTGAGTTTCCAGACAGTTCCTGAGCCAAGGCATGGTTCCAAGTGTCTGACATTCCAGAGGGCAATGGATGCTCATGTCACTGAGCACTTGTTTTTTAGTAGTCTATTATAGCACGAGTAAATAACTTCTCTTCTTTGGAAACAAGGTTCTCCCTGGAATTGTTTTAGAGCCCTTGTCTCAAAGTCATATTCTTTCCTATTATGCTGGAGTCAGGTACAATCCTGGTGAGTGTGCGATGGGTTTGGCCAAAGGGGCCCTGAAGTTTGGGTTTCAGAATTTGTGGACATCACCAGGCCTAGATCATCTGCAGGTGCCCAGTGGAGAATGCTTGCGTGTAGGCTAAGCCAGAAGTTTTAGGAATGGAGCTGGCTTCCTTTCTGGATTGAGAGTTGGTTAAGAAAGATATCTTTTTTGCTTATGGATGCCATTCCCTTTGGAGTTGCAACACTTTAATACTGCTTGTACTCATGCACATCACATTGCTGCTTTTCTAGCTAGCTCTCCATTCATGTCCAGGAGCCATGGCTGTATGAATGGTGCCAGTTTCCCAGTCAGTTCCTGAGGAAATTGAAGGTATATGGGTTTAGTATCCTAGAGGAAACCTGGCTGTTCTTTCCCGGAGCACATGGTGTTGCTTAGCTGGCTAGGGTATGCACGTGCATGGGTATCCAGTTGGACTCTCACCTCTCACTAATGGAGATCCTTCATGTTGACTAAAGGAAGGTTTTCATGTGGGGAGGTTGTTCCAGGATCTGATCAGCACATAAAGTACATTTGGCTGGAATCCTGCACCAAGACCTACTTCCAAACACTTGCCCAACAGCCAGGAGCACATCCCTGCTGCAGCTGTATCATTGCTGCCCCTATAGACTGATGGCAAGGGCAGGACACATACCCAGAGACAAGTCTTTCCCTATGTTTCTGAAAGAAGAATCTGGGCAGGCTTCTTGCTGACAGGGCTTTCAGGTGGAACTTATGGACAGCACTGTTTACCAAAGCCCACAGGTATTTGTCCTTCCTGAGTCAATCAACGAGCTGGCGAAGACTGTGCTAGTCATGTCACATCTTTATCCCTGATGCTGAACTCTGACCCTACCTCCAGCCATTTTTACCCCTTTCCTCCATTTTAACTCTGAGTCCTTCCTGGGATCCACTCCATGTGATTGTCTTACAGTCATAGCCTGGGTCTTCACCTGAGGGTTCTGGTCTAGTCATTGTGACTAGAGGTTGCATAGTGTGATGGTGTGGGTTAGTGTAAGGTGTTGGCCCACAATCCTACATTCAAGCTCCATCCCAGTCATTGCAAACAGCAGAACCTCCTTTTCCATTCCTCTCTGAGTTATCTTGAGTTAGTCACGTTTCCCAAATTCCTTGTTTGGTCAGACCTGGGATCCGGGCCTTGGCGGGAACAGAGTCATATTTAGGGCTAGGCGTACCGCCTGGAAGATGGTAATGGTCCATCTGCCTGCAGTGTAGAACCCCTCACAGAGGGCTGAGTTGAGGGCAAAAGTCAGGATTTGTGACAGGCTTTGGTTCCAGGTGCAAGGGCTAGGTTGATTGTGTGGTCCAGGCTTAGGATTTTACCCAGAATCCCACTCTGTGGCTGCATCTTGGTCACTGCATATGGCACCAGTAGCTTTTTTGTCCCTGGCTGCGTCATCTTGCATCAGTCATGTGCCCCAAATTGTTTCCTCAGGACTACCATTCAAGCCCTATTAGGGTCAGAGCCATGGTTTGGCTTAGGGTTAGTGCATGGAAAATGGTAAAGGCCTACTTGGAAGGCTCAGTTGAGAGAGCTCAAATGTAGGATTGTGTACTAACATCTAACAATAACCCACACCATCACCCTAGCACTGAACATTATCCATAAACCTGAACCTCACCCTAACACTTACCCTCCTCTCAGACCATTGGGGAGTGCCACACACCATTGCTGTACAGGCCAAAACCATCTCCTGGTGCTAAAGCTAACTTTAGCCATGGCTCTGGCTCTTTCCAAGCCTGAATGTTAGTGCGTCAGCATTAGGGTCAGGTTCTGTAGTCAAGAATACTCTATCTAGCATGGGTATCATTCAGAATATGAAGAGAGTTTCTCAGACTACCAAAAACTAAATAGTTCATGATGACAAAACCAGATCTTCAAGAAATATTAAAGGGAACTCTTTCAGTGGAATGGACAGATGAAAAGTGTCAGTATAGAGATAGAAAACACGATGCAGTTAAATGAATTTTTCTGTACATAAACCAGTCAAAGAACTCATAGAAAAGGATATAAAATGTAATACCGTACACCTCAAATGTGTGAAGGAAAGGAGAAAACAAGGGGTTCAGTCAAATTATGATCCACTTAATGTAGACAGCTATATACAGTAGAGGTCATATACAAACCTAAAGGTTACCAAATATCGAAAACCACTAATAAATACACAAGGAATTAAGATAAAGGAATCTAAACATATCACTAAAGAAAATCAGCAAAACATGAAAGAGAGAATGTGAAGAAAAGGATCAGAGAAAATATTCCAAAAAAATCACAAAGTAATAAAATGGTATCCACCAATAATTACTTTGAATGTAAGTGGGATAAATGATCCCATTAAAACCATAGGGAGGCAGAATGGATTACAAGACAAGACCCACCCACATGCCGCCTACAAGAGACCCATTTTAGACCTAAAGACACCTGAAGATTGAAAGTGAGAGGATGGAATAGCATTTGTCATGAAAATGGTTGTCCAAAGAAGGCTGGAGTAGTTATCTTATATCAGTCAAAATGGATTTTAAAACCAAGTCTGTAACAACAGACAAAAAGGACACTATATCATAATAAAGGGGACTATGCAACAAGATGATACAACACTTGTAAATATATATTGACCCAACTTGGGACCACCCAAATACATTAAACACTTAACAACGAATGAAGGAACTAATTGATAATGATACAATACTAGCAGGGGAGTTTAACATCCCACTTACAGCAATGGACAGACCATCTAAACAGAAAATAAACAAGGAAACATGGCTTTTGGACGACCTACTGGCCCAGATGGACTTAACAGATATATTGAAATCATTCCAACCTAAAACAGCAAAAAACACATTCTGTACAAGTGCCCATGAGACATTCTCAGAACACGTACCATGTTAGGTCACAAAATGGATCTCCACAAATACAAAAACACTAAAGTCATTCCATGCAACTTTTCTGACAACAGCACCATGAAACTGAAAGTCAACCACAAGAAAACATCTGCAGAGACCATAGATACATGGAGGTTAAATACCATGCTACTATGTAATGAATGTGTCAGCCAGGAGAAGAAGAAGAAGGAGGAGGAGGAGGAGGAGGAGGAGGAGGGGAAAGAGGAGGAGGAGGGGGGGCATGAGGGGGGGAGGAGGAAGGAGAGAAAGGAGAAGGAGGAGGAGAAGAAGAAGGAGGAGGAGGAGGAGAAAGGGGAGTGGCAGGAGGAAGAGGAGAAAGTTTAAAACTGCATGGAAAGATCTAAAACCATAAAGAACTTGTCAAACTCAACACCCCAAAACAAATAATCCAGTGAAGAAATGGGCAAAAGACACACATACCCAGTTTTCCAAAGACATTCACATGGTAACAGACACAGGAAAAGATGCTTTACGTCACTCATCATCAGGGAAATACAAACCAAAACCTCAATGGCATACCACCATGTCAGAATGGCTAAAATTACCAACTTGGGCAACCACAGATGTTGGCGAGCATGCAGAGAAAGAGGAACCCTTTGGCACTGCTGGTAGGAGTGCATACTGGTGCAGCCACTCTGGAAAACGGTATGGAGGTTCCGCAAAAAATTATAAATGAAACTACCTTATGACTCAGCAATTGCACTACAAGCAATTAATCCAAATGATATAGGAGTGGTGATTTGAAGGGGCACATGCACCCCAACGTTTATGGCAACATCATCGACAATAGCTAACATCTGGAAAGACCCGAATGTCCATCGACTGATGAATGGATAGAGAAGCTGTGGTATATATGTAACATGGAATGTTACTCGGCGATGAAAAAGAATGAAATCTTGCCATTTGCAACAACATGGATGGAACTAGACTGTATTATGCTAAGTGAAATAAATCATTCATAGAAAGACAAATATCGCATCATTTCACTCATGGCAATTAAGAAACATAACAGATGAAATTAGGGGAAGGGAAGCAAAAATAAGATTAAAACAGAGAGGGAGACACACCATAAGAGAGTCTTAAATACTGAAAGCAAACTGAGGGTTGTTAGTGGGGTTTGGGTGCGGGATGTGCTAAATGGGTGATGGGCATTAAGGGGGGGACACTAGTTGGGATAAGCCCTGAGAGTTATATGTAAGTAATGAATCACTAAATTCTATTCCTGAAATCATTATTTTACTATATGTTAACTAGCTTGAATTTAAATGTTTTAAAAGTGCATGGACAAAAATTAGAATGAAAGCATAATTGTCCAAAACTGCTGGATGGAGCAAAACCAATTCTAAGATAGAAGTCATAGCAATATAGGTCTACTTCAAGGTGCAAGTGAACTATCAAGTAAGCAACCTACTCTTGCATCCAAAGAAGCCAGGTTTCTTACAAAAACCTAAGAAAGAGAAAGAAAGAAAGAAAGAAAGAAAGAAAGAAAGAAAGAAAGAAAGAAAGAAAACAATAGAAGGGATCAATTAAAGGAAAAGCTGGCTCTTTGAAAATAATCAATAGAGTTGATAAACCTCTTGCCAGACTTACCACAGGAAAAAAAGAAAACACTAAAATACATAAAATCACAAATGAGAAAGGAGAAATAACAACCAACACTACAGAAATACAATCTCATAAGGAAATATTATGAAAAAATACATGCCAGCAAATTACCAACCTAGAAGAAATGATTAAATTCCTAGAAACATACAAAAGACCAAAATTGAAACAGGAGGAAATAGAAATTTTGAGCAGACTGATACCCAGTAAGGAAATAAAGTCAGTAATGATAAAGTTCCAATAAGCAATATCCAGGCAGGACCAGATGGCTTCACAGGCAGATTCTGCCAAACCCTTAAAGAAGATTTAATACCTATTCTTAAACTAGTCCCAAAAATAGAAAAGGAAGGAAAAGTCTGAATTCATTCTATGGGGCCAGCGTCACCCTGATGCCAAAACCAGGTAAAGACACCACTAAAAAGAGAAGTGCAGGCCAGTATCCCTAATGAGCATACATGCAAAAACTCTCAATACAAGAATAGCAAACATCATTCACAATGCATTGAAAATATCATTCATCAGGATCAACTGGGATTCATTCCTGGGTCACAAGTGTGGTTCAATATGGGCAAGCCAATCATTGTGATACGTTGCATCAGTAAGAGAAAGTTTAAGAACCATAAGATCATTTCAATAGATGCAGAAAAAGCATTTGGCAATATACACCATCAATCCATGTAAATAAAAAAAAAAATTCAGCAAAGTAGGTTTAGAGGGAGCATAACTCAACATAATAAAGGCCATCTATGAAAAACATAGCTAGCGTCCTCCTCAATAAGAAAATACTTATGGGGCTTTTCCCATAAGTCAGGAACAAAACAAGGATGTCCACTCTCACCACATTCACTGAACATACTAATGAAAGACATAGCCAAAGCAATCAGACAACAAAAAGAAATAAAAGAAATACAAATCAGTGCGGAAGAAGTAAATCTCTATTGACAGGATAATATATATACTAAACCCTAAAGACTCCACAATAAAAATGGCTAGCACTGATAAGTGAATTCAGTGAAGTCTCAGGATCCAATATCAAAGTACAGAAATTTGTTGCATTTTCATAAACTAGTAATGAAGCCAAAGAAAGAGAAATTAGGAAAACAATCCCATTTACAGTTGTGCTCAAAATAATAACACACCAAGAATAAATAACCAAACGGAAGAAAGATCGTACCGTAAAAACTATAAAACACTGATGAAAGAAATTCAAGATGGCACAAAGAGACATTTTTTAATGTTTTATTTACTTTTGAGACAGAGAAAGATAGAGCATGACCGGGGGAGGGGCAGAGAGAGAGACACAGTATCCCCAGCAAGCTCCTGGCTCTGAGCTATCAGTCCAGACCCCAAAGCGGGGCTCGAACCCATGAACTGTGAGATCATGACCTGAGCCAAATTTGGACGTTTAACCAACTGAGCCACCCAGGTGCTCCAAGATGGCACAAAGAGATACAAAGACATTTGAGCTCATGCATCAGAAGAACAAATATGTTTGAAAGGTCTACAGTACCCAGGGCAATATACTTATTTAATGCAATCCCTATCGGTTTTCACAGAACTAGAACAGACAGTCATAAAATTTCTCTGGAACCGTAAGAGACCACAAAGAGCCAAAGCACTCTTAAAAGAGAAAATCAAAGTGGGATGTGTGGCAATTCCAGAATTCAAATTGTATTTGTTAGGATGTCCCTGGAAGGGGACAGCCCTCTCGCCAGCGCGCCGGAAGAAACTGAAGGGCGACCAATCACCGAACGCCAGCACAACCCAACGGAGAGCCCGGAGCGGCTCTCCAGAACGAACTGAAGGTCAACCAATTACCAACAGCACGACATGGCACGAGAGAAAGGCCCACCCGAGCCTAAACCCGGAACTGCTACAGCTTAAAATCCCTACCCCACCATACCCGGGCGCGACTTCCCTGACTCCCTCCTTGAGTGGCGGAACCTCGCCCGGAACCTTAGTTCCCAATAAAGCCTTAAACTGCAAAAATTCTTTTGGACTCTAACTCCTATCTTTACCCCGCACAACGCCTGACACTGACATTTGGTGCCGAAAGCCGGGAGGGAAGTGGTAGCTCGCCTCTCTCGGCTGAACTCCCCCCTCCTCACCAAGCCAGATGCCAACCACCCTACTCTCAAGAGCCTACAGGAGCCGGTAAGTAGGACAGACCCCTCCTTCCCCCCTTCCAACTACGGCTGACACCCACGAGAGACGAGAGACGAGAGACGTCTCGCAAGTCAGTCTCCTCTCCTCCGCACGGTGTAAGGCCCGCACGCCGAAAGGCCCCTTATCGCAACGCGAGGGACTCCTCGCCTTGCCACGGCAATGGGGAGTAATGAGTCTAAACTGCAGTCGGTTAAGCGTCCGACTTCAGCCAGGTCACGATCTCTCGGTCCGTGAGTTCGAGCCCCGCGTCGGGCTCTGGGCTGATGGCTCAGAGCCTGGAGCCTGTTTCCGATTCTGTGTCTCCCTCTCTCTCTGCCCCTCCCCCGCTCATGCTCTGTCTCTCTCTGTCCCAAAAATAAATAAACGTTGGGGCGCCTGGGTGGCTCAGTCGGTTAAGCGACCGACTTCAGCCAGGTCACGATCTCGCGGTCCGTGAGTTCGAGCCCCGCGTCGGGCTCTGGGCTGATGGCTCAGAGCCTGGAGCCTGTTTCCGATTCTGTGACTCCCTCTCTCTCTGCCCCTCCCCCGTTCATGCTCTGTCTCTCTCTGTCCCAAAAATAAATAAACGTTGAAAAAAAAAAATTAAAAAAAAAAAAAAGAAAGAAAGAGGCAGAGGTCTTT
This sequence comes from Prionailurus viverrinus, assembly GCF_022837055.1. Taxonomy (NCBI): domain Eukaryota; kingdom Metazoa; phylum Chordata; class Mammalia; order Carnivora; family Felidae; genus Prionailurus; species Prionailurus viverrinus. Next base: position 7,183,772 of record NC_062577.1, read on the forward strand.
TTCTAGAAAAAAAATAAATAAAAAAAAAAATAAATAAATAAACGTTGAAAAAAAAAAATAAAAAAAAAAAAAAAATAAACTGCCTCGATCTCTTACCCCCCTCCAATGTCTGTTAAAAAGCTTCCGGCTCCTAGGCCTACAAGGCGAACTTCATCGTAACCGATTGGTCCGCCTTTGCACTGTAGTCTGGCCTCAGTACAAATTAGATAATGATTCTCAATGGCCACCTGAGGGGTCTTTACAATACCAAATCTTAACCGATCTGGACAATTTCTGCCATCGGCTGGGAAAATGGGGAGAAATACCCTATGTTATGGCCTTTTGGGACCTCAGGTCTCGCCCCCACCTATGTTCCTCCTGCCCCTCTGCATGTGTGCTCCTTGCCTGCCCACAACCCCCCGACGACCCCACCTCAGCAACTTCCCCGATCTCCGACCCGTTAGAGGATCTGGCCACGCCACCCACCGGCCCTCGCCCCCCTCCATACCTCAAACTTCCAGCCGTCCCACCCTCCCTCCCATATCATCCCGAACTCGCGCTCAGGACCCTCCCAGCGAACAGACCCCAGAGGCCATCTTACCTCTCCGTGAGGTGGCAGGGCCTGAAGGCCTGGTTCGTGTTCTCGTCCCCTTCTCCCTCCAAGACTCGTCCGCCATGGGAAAGCGACTAGGGTCATTCTCAGCAGACCCCACCCAATACATTAAGGAATTCCAATACCTCGCCCAAGCCTACAGTCTCACATGGCATGACATTCATGTGATCCTCACCTCTACCCTCACCCCTGAGGAGAGGGAGCGCATCCAGGCCGCAGCCAGAGAGCACGCAGAGCAAACCCACGTGACCGACCCCACTATGCCCGTAGGAGCCGATGCTGTCCCGGCGGCCGATCCCGATTGGAACTACCAACATGCAGGCAATGGTCACTGGTGCCGGAACCAGATGATCCGATGCCTACTAGCAGGCATGAGGGCAACCTCAAACAAATCAGTCAATGTTAACAAACTTTAAGAAATAATACAAGACCCCCATGAAAACCCCGCAGACTTCCTTAGCCGGCTCACAGAGGCACTTACCCAATATACCAGATTAGACCCTACCACCCCCGCCAGGGCCACGGTATTGGCCACCTATTTTATTTCCCAGTCAGCCCCCGATATTCAGAAAAAAACTAAAAAGGGCCGAAGACGGCCCTCAAACCCCTATGGCCGACCTGGTAAAGATGGCTTTTATAGTTTTTAATGGCCGAGAGGAAGCTCAAGAACAACAGCGACAGGCCCGTCTCCAACAAAAGGTACAATTACAAACCCAAGCCTTGGTAGCTGCCCTGAGGCCAGCCGCAGTAAGGCCCTCTGGACCACAGCCCCCTCCGGGGCTTTGTTTTAAATGTGGCCAAGAAGGCCATTGGTCTCGTCGGTGTCCCCATCCCAAAAAGCCTACCAGTCCACGCCCATTGTGGCAGCAAATGGGCCACTGGAAATCCGTTTGTCCTAACCCAAGGGACGACAGACTCGCAACGCCTCCACGTGGAGAGGCTTCACCCGGCTTGGACTCTGCCTTCCAACTGCTGGAGATGGAGGATGACAACTGACGAGCCCCAGACTCAGTAACTCCGGTGACCCACGCTGAGCCCAGGGTAAAACTCCAGGTGGCGGGTAAGTCCATCTCCTTTCTGTTGGACACGGGGCTACCTATTCCATCCTGCCGAGCTATTCCAGCCCCACCACACCATCCTCCGTTTCGGTCATGGGCATAAATGGCACCCCCTCCATTCCCCCATGCACACCGGTACTCACCTGCTGCCTGGATGGCCTCCACTTCTCCCACTCCTTCCTAGTCATCCCCTCCTGCCCCGTCCCCCTGTTGAGCCGAGACATCCTCAGTAAATTAGGAGCCTCTATACATTTACCAGCTATTTGCTCCTCTCCCTCCCCCACTCATCTCTTACTGGCTGTTATCACGGACGACACAGACCACAGCCTTAACCCACACCCAGACCTCCCAACAGACCCAATCGTATGGGATACATCCACCCCAACAATCGCCACCCATCACCAACCTGTCCTCATTAGACTCAAAAATCCATCACAATTCCCATCTAGACCCCAATACTCACTCTCCCACACCCACCGACTAGGCCTGAAGCCCATCATCGATCGCCTACTCAAGGAGGGCCTCCTAATCCCATGTCATTCCCCCTGCAACACCCCAATCTTGCCTGTAAAGAAGCCAAATGGCTCATATAGACTAGTTCAAGACCTCCAAATAATCAATGAAGCTGTAATTCCCATCTATCCAGTAGTGCCCAACCCATATACCCTCCTCTCCCAAATCCCCCCATCCACGACCCATTTTACAGTGCTTGATCTCAAAGATGCCTTTTTCACCATTCCCTTACATCCTGAGTCCCAATTCCTCTTTGCCTTCACATGGCAAGATCCAGTCCCTTCTCTGGCCTGCCAACTCACATGGACGGTACTTCCCCAAGGATTTCATGATAGTCCCCATCTCTTTGGGCAGGTCTTGGCCAGAGATCTCCTGAAAGCCCCACTGTCCAGTCACTGTACTCTACTACAGTATGTAGATGACCTTCTATTATGTGGAACCTCCTTCGACCACACCAACAAGATAGAGTCCAAATCCTAAATTTCCTGGCTAAGCTGGGGTATTGAGTCTCCCCACGCAAAGCCCAAATCTGTACTAATACAGTCACATTCCTGGGAGTCTCACTCACACCTCCTACCAAGGCCCTAACCCAAGATCGCCTCCAAGCCCTCCAGACCCTGTCCCCACCTACCAATGCAGACGAAATCCTCTCCTTCCTGGGTCTAGTAGGCTTCTTCTGACACTGGATCCCTAACTTTGCTATACACGCAGCTCCCCTATACAAAGCAGCCAACGAAACCCCCCAAGGCCCACTCTCCAGCCCAGTCTCCACTCAACCAGTCCTTTCCCTCCCTAATGTTTCAAAGCCTTTCCTCTTATACACAGATGAGAGGGCTGGAATTGCAACAGGGCTCCTAACCCAACCGTGTGGCCCTAAGTTACGAGCTGTCGCCTACCTTTCTAAACAACTGGACCCTACAATCAGGGGGTGGCAACCCTTCCTTAGAGCACTTGCAGCAGCAGCCACTCTAACCCAAGACGCACTCAAACTCACCCTACACTGCCCCCTAATGGTACTTTCATCACACCATCTGATCTCCTTACACTTAAGGCCCTGGCACACCTCTCCCCATCACGCATACAATTGTTCCATCTGCTCTTTATTGAAAATCCTGAAATATCTCTCCAACTCTCCCCCAGACTCAATCCTGCCACGCTACTTCCGCATATCAACCCCAAAGACACTTCACAGCCACCCTTCCACTCCTGCACTGAACTTATATTCTCTCCAAACCTCCATCTAACTTAAAGGACCTTCCCCTCACTTCCCCTGATCTCACTCTATTTGTAGACGGCAGCTCACTAGTTGACTGCAGGGCCACCGACAAGCAGCGTACGCTGTAGTTACATTAAACCAAACTCTAGAGACCCAGACACTACCCACAGGAACCACATCCCAGAAGGCTGAACTCACAGCCCTCATGAGGGCTCTCCAATTGTCCCGAAACAAAAGGGTCACAATATACACAGACTCAAAATACGCCTTCCCTATTGCACATACACACTCCCACTTAGGGGAAGAAAGAGGATTCCTCACAACTAAGGGTACCCCCATCATCAACGGGCCACTCATAGCGAAACTCCTTGAGGCCCTCAAGCTCCCACAAGAAGTGGCCATTGTCCACTGCAAGGGCCATCAACCCCTAACCACAGAGACAGCTATAGGAAATCACAAGGCTAACAACACTGCCAGACAAACAGCTCTCTCTCTCGACCCAGTTCCTATGGGCATCCTCACCGAAGATACAACTCCCGATTGTACCCCAGATGAACAAAAACAATACATGGCCCATCCCGATGCCCACACCAACACAGGCTGGATCATGCTGGGCCCCTGACTGGCCCTCCCAAATAGCCTAGGCCCTTCCCTACTAACAAAAATCTACAAAATCCTACACATTGGGCCGGAGGCCACCTTCTGCTTCCTTGAGCCCATTATGTACCACCCCCACCTACGACAACTGATCGCCAACAATGCACCACATGCACCGCAGTCAGTTCCCAAGGTAGGATGAGGCACCCAGGCCCCACTCATCAGATGTGGGGCCATCTCCCAGGCGAAGACTGGCAAATAGACTTCACTCACATGCCAAAACACAAAAAATTACAGTATCTCCTTACTATAATTGACACATTTATAGGGTGGAAAGACAGAAGTCTCCCCCACCTCATCTGAAGGGGCCTCCACAGTGGCTGAGATCCTACTCAAGGACATCATTCCCCGCTTTGGTCTACCAAGAAGGATACAGTCTGACAACAGGCCTGCTTTCATCTCAGCAGTCACCCAACAGGTCTCCAAAGCTTTGGGTATTACTTGGAAACTCCATATACCATACCACCCCCAGTCCTCGGGTAAGGTTGAAAGGGCCAATGGCCTCATAAAAGACCATCTCACTAAACTCTCCATAGAGACTCGGCTTTCTTGGCCTCAACTCCTACCTATAGCACTCACCCGACTCCGAGCCACTCCCCGAGGACCCACAGGCCTCAGCCCATTTGAACTCCTATACGGGAGACCCTTCCTGTTATCCCAACCCCTACCAAAAGATCCTCCTCCTTTGGCTACCTATCTCCCTTACCTCAGCCTGTTCCGACACCTGATTCGAAAGTACGCTGACCTCACTCTACCAGCTCCCATTGATCTCTCCTCTCCCTCACTATCTGTAAACCCAGGAGACTCAGTGCTCCTTCGAGTAAGACAAAAACCAACCCTTGCCCCCAGTGGGAGGGTCTCTACACGGTCATACTCACAACCCCCACGGCTGCTAAATTATTGGGCCACACCCCGTGGGTTCACACCTCTGACCTCAAACGGGCCCCCCCTTTACCCCCTATACCAGAAGAGTCATGGACCTCCCAACCAACCGGCCCCCTCACCCTCAAACTAACCTGACAGGCCCCTTCATGACGGACCCTTCCCCTCGGTTTTCCACCTTCACACTCACGATATTACACAAGCTACAACTCTCCCACTCATCTGACCCCATCACCCTCCCCTTATTTCTCTCCTGGGTCTCTGACTGTTGGCTTCAGGGAACTCTCTCCGATTTCTCCCCCGTCGAAATCTCCTTCTTTACCTTTTTACTAACCATACTTATATATCATGATGATACTTCCCCGTTACTCCTTGTTAACATCATCCCCCTTATGCTCTCACAACCCTCCTATAGGTGGGTGTTTTACCTATCTGAAACGTTTAATGGACACACCTCTATCATATCCTCTACCCCTTGCCCCATTGTTGGGTGCCAAAATCAAGTCACCTTTAAATTTCCCTCCTTCAACACACTTCAAGCCTCTACGCGGATTACTCCCGCCATTTGCTTTTTATATGACCAGACCGACAAAATATGCTCCCAGACCTCCCCCAACCAATATGGAGGATGCCCCTATCACTATTGTAACATACACTGGCTCAACCTATACTGCTTCACAGGGCCAAGGATGGGCCGCCTCTGCTTAAAAAATGGCAACTTTACCCTTACTGTCCCTGATCCATGGGATCCCCGCTGGCAAACCAGAATAAAGGGCAAACTGTATCAGAACGGCCACTTCTCTAACCCCATCTCCTCTTTAACCATCTATCGAACTTATGAGCCCTCTATGTCTCCTTCCCTCTCCAACCTTAAAGATCTTACCCAAGTAATCATGGACCGAGAAGACCAGCTCAACACACAACTACAGACACCCCCTGCACAACATCCCTTCTCATGGCTTACATGGATCAGACAAGGAGCGATCCTGCTTAACCACTCAGGCTTAACCAACCTGTCACACTGCTTTCTTTGTGCATCCCTTCAGCAGGATCCAGTAATAGCCGTCCCATTACCCACCCCCTTTCCCAACACCACTAACTCCATCAACCACCCCAGAAGTCAAATCTCCCTACAGATTCCCATCCTCACTGAGACCCCTCAAAGCAACATGTCTCACCCAATATGCTACTCCTCTCATGCCTCCCCAACTTGCCCCTCCCCCCTGCCTATGCCTAGCCACAACCCTCCCCCAGGGGGATTCTATTGGTGTAATGGCACAGCTTATAAACAAATGCCCAAAAATGCTTTTATCTGTCTCCCAGTCACCATTATCCCCCAATTCACCCTACACGGACAGGAAGAACTCCATCAACTCCTCGAATTCCATCTCCAAAAATGAGCCGTTTTCCTCCCACTAATGGTCGGACTATCCCTAGCCATGTCCCTCTTGGCCGCCGGGGTTGGGACCAGCTCCCTCGCACACTCCATTACCTCCTCCAGGGACCTGTCAAACAGGCTCCAAATCACAATAGAAGCCTCAGCAACCTCCCTATCCACCTTACAAAGGCAGATCAACTCCATAGCACGGGTCACTCTATAAAACTGACAAGCCCTAGATCTCCCAATAGCAGAAAAAAGGGGAACATGCCTGTTTCTGAGGGAAGAATGTTGCTACTGAAAAGGCGGACCTACGCCGGCTGACTCCATCTTGTTCTGTGTCCTCCACCTTGAGTGACTATGTCCCTGACATGCCCCCTTTCCGGGAAAATCGCAGAAACCTCAGACCACGCCTCCTCCCCTGGAGTAACTTCCCGATCAAAACACGCCCAGCGACCTGCATAACAGGACTCCGACCCTTCCCCAGCCAATCGGCTGAGGCCACAGCCATTACCTCACCAACTGCCCCTAGACCCCTATAAAACCTTTGTGCTTTTTGAAACTCGCTCTCTCTCTCCGGTATTCACCTCTGTGTCGGTGCAGGTAGGGGATTGAGCTCGAGCTAGCTCGAATAAAGGCTCTTTTGCTTTTGCATCGGACTCGGCTCCCTGGTGGTCTTTGGGGATCACGAATTCTGGGCATAACTACTACCTCAATGAATCAGGCTTAGTTGAAACCAATATAAAACACCTAAAGGAAATCCAAAAAACTCTATCCACCCGTCCAGGATCCTCAGACCCCCTAACCTCCCGGTGGCAATCACCCCTCTTAACTTGGCTCCTCCCCATAGTCACCCCACTAGTTGCTATCTGTATAATACTTATGCTCTTACCTTGTTTTCTCCATTTCGTACAAAAACAAATGCATGAAGTTTCCCAGGTCGCATTTCATCAGATGGTGGTCCGGCCCTATTCCCGCATTCCACCTCAGACCCCACATACTATGGCGTCACCCTTACACCCACGGGAAGCAGCCAGATCAGATCCGTCGCCCATTATCACCAATAAGAGGTTGGAATGTTAGGATGTCCCTGGAAGGGGACAGCCCTCGGGCCAGCGCGCCGGAAGAAACATCGCCAGCGCGCCAGAAGAAACTGAAGGGCGACCAATCACCGAGCGCCAGCACAACCCAACGGAGAGCCCGGAGCGGCTCTCCAGAACGAACTGAAGGTCAACCAATTACCGAGCAACAGCACGACATGGCACGAGAGAAAGGCCCACCCGAGCCTAAACCCGGAACTGCTACAGCTTAAAATCCCTACCCCACCATACCCGGGCGCGACTTCCCTGACTCCCTCCTTGAGTGGCGGAACCTCGCCCGGAACCTTAGTTCCCAATAAAGCCTTAAACTGCAAAAATTCTTTTGGACTCTAACTCCTATCTTTGCCCCGCACAACGCCTGACACTAACAATGGCAACAGTCACCCTCCAGTGAAAGAGTTGAGGCCCCTCTCACTACTGAAAAAGGAGTGCCCTTATCTCTAATGGTCAACAAGGACTCTAGTTTCATGAATTTGGTGACATATATTTTGCTGGTTTGGTGGATGAGAAATTACACCAAATCCATTGTCCTATTTTCATTTTTCTAATGATGAGTGAGGCTAGATGTTCATCACTTACAGCCATTTCCTGAATGTAGTCACTGTTCTCAGTTTTGGGGTGAACCTGCTGAACACACTCTCCTGACATCCCCAGAGGACACAGACTGTGACCCACGTCCATCCAGGAAACTTCCCTCCTTGTGAAACCACTAAGCTGTTAGTGACTGCCTTCTAACCAACGGAACACAGAGTGATAGGAGGTCAGTTTCAAGATTTCATGACACAAATTCTGTCGTTCCTTCTTACTTGCTTTGTCTTGTGTTCCACCTCTTTCTATGTCTCTCTACCTCTCTCTCTCTCCCTCCACTCTCCATCCTCATTTCTTCCCTCTGTCTTTCCTCTACCCCTGGAAATGGGGAAACAAGCACTTAAGTTAAGTACTACCCTGTGAGAAACCTATATAGGAGAGAAACAAGTTCCCAGGTCAAAAGATTGAAATAGGCTCTCAGTTCAAACTGAATTCTGACATTGCCTGTGTGGGTGACCTTGGAGTAAAGTATCACCCTGTTGAGTCTCAGATGAGACCACAGCCCTGGCTTCATAGAGACTTGGAGGTAGTATCATGCAGCTAGGCTGTGCCTGGATTCCTCTCCCACAAAAATTGCGAGTTAGTAAATATTTGTAGTTTTAATATTTAAGGTATTGGGATAATGCTATTAGATAGGAATGAATAACTCATGGTCTACCAGGTCCCAGCATCTGGCCTATCCTCTGCTTCCCCCCTGCTTCTCCCCTCCCACAATCCCACAGCCACACTTTCCACCTTTCTTATGTTTTCTGGACAAACTCAATTCTGTCTCCTGTTATCGGCACCAGCCATATCTTCTCCCTGAAACACTGAAGACATGTGCAGGGTGGTTCCTTCTTGCCATTCCAGCCCCAGCACATGTCACCTCAGTGAGGCCTCTCACACCCTCCAGTGACTCCCCAGTCTCATACCCTCCAGTGACTCATTTTATTTTCACTATTACAGTTCTTGCCCTTTTTTTCACATGTCTTGTCTTTCATACCTTCGTTCATCTCCCCTCCAGACTGTGAAGACCTGGCAGGCAGGGACCCCTTTGTCATTGTAAGCCTTGCACTTAGGCCCACCAGATCCCCCAGCACAAGGTGAGTGCTTGGAGCAGTTACTGAATGAATAAACAGAAGGATCATGGAGCACTCCATCTAGATTTTGAACTGCTTATTCTATGGAGATAATTGTTGGTAATAGGAGATCCAAATTACGTCTGAGGCAGGAGAAATCCAGAATTATCTCTGCATGAACTTTCCCTGGTTCACTTCCTCCAGCAAAACTCAGTGGGAACCACGGACACAGGAGGCTGCCTGTTTCCTGGCGTCCAGCAATAGCACTGGAGCCACAGGCATGAAGATATTCAAACAAAATCATCACCATTATGTGGCCGCCATGAAGGCAGTGGTCCTATAAGGTTGCAGGGTAAATCTCAGGACCTACAGCCTCCAGAGCTGTGCAAGGGATCCCAGGATTCTGCCATTACCTTTCTCGTCCTAGTCCCAGTGTATACTTTTTACTCATGAGGCATCCTCATGTCAGCCAGGACAATGACCCCCCCCCCCCCATTTCCAAATGAAGACCCTGGGGGTCTAGCAAGAACTGTTATTTTACGTGGACTCTATACTCAGTGTATAGTGTCCTGACATGTCTTTCCCTATCCCAAGTCTTCACCAACCTAAATCCCCAAGCCTCCCTAGGCTCTAAAAGGCTTCCAGAAAGTATAAACGCAGTGAGTCACTGATGGAGAGCCAAGGCCAATTGACACTTTATGATTATATGGAACTCTGAAGAAAACCACAGGTAACACAACACTATGCAGGAGAACATGGAAGCCTTTTCTTCTGTAGCTATTATCTAAACTAAGGGGAGTTAGTTAATCATAATTCCAGGTGCCCACAGAGTTTGAATGCACTACTCTAGTCCTTTCCTCTGGAGGCTGGGCCAAGGATAGTCCTGCATCCAGCAGAAACCTATGAACTTGAAGAATTCCTTGCCTATCTTTGGGCATTTGAGCATGCAGCTATGAAAATGGATGCTGCTGCCCCATGACAGAGCCCACTCTAACCTCTTTATTGTTTCTCTCTTGTCATTTCCCCGGTGTCCACTCTTTCTTGAACACACTTTCAGTATGTGTGTGCCAGTGCACATGTAGGGATTTGGACAGTAAAATGACCCCAAATGGAGAGCAAGCAGGCACGATTCCTCCCAGAATATTAGAGTCTCTCATTTCTAAAGCAAACATGATGGGAGGGGGTTGAGCCATGGCCTAAAATGGCAGAGCCCAGCCTTACCCTCTGGACTCTTCCCACCTCCTGTGATCTGGTCCAGTCCTATTCTCTTGGTAAGATCAGTCACCCCATTGTACAATGAGAGATTGGATACATAACTACAAAAGCCAGTTCTCAAGAGGGTGTGATGTCAGACTCCATTATCACTGGAAGAGGCGGGAAGTGCTCAACCACACCTGTATATAGGTATAAAGTGTGCTGGTTTACTTTATACAGGCATCAAAACCTGCATAAAACAGGCAAATGTTTGAAGCCAATGAAGAAAGATCAGGTCTGTCTCCACCACCAGGTAGGCAGGACATCACTAACTCCAGTGCACCAATGTGCTCCCTGCCTTATGAGGCATAGTAATGCAGCAAAGACTCTTTACTTGTTGAAAGTAGGTTTTAAGCAACCACCCCACCACAGTACCACCCACTGTTCCCTGTAGAGAGAGGGCATGGATATCAACCAGGAAGAAACCCTATGTCTCAGAATCATACAATACGCTTTTATACCTGCCTCTGCTGCTAGGCATCCAGAGATCTGTCCTTCAGAAGGACATATATCCTTTCTAAAGTCACACAGTGTTCTAATGGTAAAGTTCTTGCTTTGGTTAGGGTTAAATTTGGGCACCTGTAGTAGATGTCAAAATACTAGTGCACAAACAGATACATATGTGTTTCTTTTTCATATAAAGGAAACCAGGACATGGCCAGTCTATCACTGACTATACATTGTCCACCATGTGATCACATATTATTGATCTCCTGGCTCTAACATCTTAGTATAGGATTTCCTTTTTTAAAACTTAAAATAACAGAATCTATACTTAGGGCATTATGGTGTGGATAAAACATCCAGGCATTTACATCAAAATGAATTTGTCCTGAAAAAATAATTATAAAATAAACGCAGATAAACTAGAACTGGTATGTTGAGCTATATATTTTTTATTAATCAAGTAATTAAAATGTTTTACTGTTTTTCCCTGGAAAACACTTTATCCACAAAAATTGTATGTTAATATATTTCTGATTTCAATGTTTCTTAGGCACAGAACCAATGTTTCTTAAGCATAAATGTGTCCCTATGTGTTTTGTGTGTGTGTGATCGAAGTTCTCCAAGATAAAATGTCTGAGTCAGGATAGCAGAGTCAAAACGGAGGTGTAAAAATAGCAAAAATTAATAATAATAATAATAATAATAATAATAATCTGCTCACTTTTTTCTATTTTTTCCCCAAATTTTTGTTTAAATTCTTGTTAGCTAACATACAGTGCAATATTGGTTTCAGGGTTAGAATTCAGTGATTCATCACTTACATACAACACCCAGTTCTCATCATAACAAGTTCCCTCCTCAACACCCATCACCCATCTAGCCCATCCCCCACCCCCCCAGAAAAAGAAATCAAGGCACTGATGCCATTACAATTGCACCCAAACTCATAAGATACCTGGGAATCAACCTAACCAAAGACGTGTAAGATCTGTACTCTGAAAACTTATGAAGGAAATGGAAGAGGACACAAAGAAATGGGAAAACATTCCCAGCTCATGGATTGGAAGTACCAACATTGTTCAAATGTCTTAACTACCCAAAGCAATCTCCATATTTAAGCAATCCATATCAAAATACCACCAGCATCTTTCATAGAGGTAGAACAAACAATCCTAAAATTTGTATGGAATCACAAAAGACCCGGAATAGCCAAAGTAATCCTGAAAAACCAAAGTGGAGGCATCATTGTTGAACATATTCCAAAGAGCACTTAAACAAAAAAAAACAAAAAAAAAAAAGGGAAAAAAATGCCTAATGAATTATTGTGATGGACTCTCTTATTCCAAGAATGCTTGTTTTTATTTTGTTTTTATGCTTATATTTCAGCAGTAACAGAATGAAATCAAATGTCTGTCTCTCAAATATTTAGAATAAAAGGGGGGGGGGAATGAGAGCAGATGTGTTATCGTGAAGTTTCCACGTTTCTTTACGGCATTTTCTAATCAGACATGTTTCAAAATATTCAAGTCATCATTTCTAGGTGATAGTAGAATTTGAAAAAATCCAGGAACTACAAATGACAGACTGTCTTTCAAGTGAATTTAGATATTTCTATCTTTCTGTCAGATATCAGTTACCTGTTTGGAGATCACACAGAATTACTCAAAGCTCAAACTCTGGAGGGCCTCCCACTTTAGTCAAATATGTTATTATAATGTCCACAGCAGCTGAAGACATAAAACAAAGAGTAATTTGTCCCTATGTGTTTAAATTTGTATGGAATCATGCTGCAAAACAATCAGATTTTAAATCAGATTGTAAACAGAGAATATAAAAACCAAATGCACATCTTTTTTTTAATCGTCTTTTAATATAATTTATTGTCAAATTGGCTTACATACAACACCCAGCGCTCATCCCAACAAGTGCCCTCCTCCATGCCCATCACCCATTTGCCCCCTCCCCCACCCCTCCCCCATCCACCCTCAGTTTGTTCTCCGTATTTAAGAATTTCTTATGGTTTGCCTCCCTCCCTCTCTGTTTGCAACTATTTTTCCCCCTTCCCTTCCCCCATGGTCTTCTGTTAAGTTTCTCAAGATCCACATATGAGTGAAAGCATATGATATCTGTCTTTCTCTGACTGACTTATTTCACTTAGCATAATACCCTCCAGTTCTAACCATGTTGCTGCAAATGGCATGATTTTATTCTTTCTCATTGCCAAGTAGTATTCCATTGTATATATAAACCACATCATCTTTATCCATTCATTGATTGATGGGCATTTAGGCTTTTTCCATAATTTAGCTATTATTGCATTTTTATACACATAGGGGTACATGTGCCCCTATGAATCAGCACTCCTCTATGCCTTGGGTAAATTCTTAGCAGTGCTATTGCTGGGTCATAGGGTAGATCTATTTTTAATTTTTTAAGGACCTCCACACTGTTTTCCAGAGTGGCTGCACCAGTTTGCATTCCCACCAACAGTGCAAGAGGGTTCACATTTCTCCACATCCTCACCAGCATCTGTAGTTTCCTGATTTGTTCATTTTAGCGACTCTAACTGGTGTGAGGTGGTATCTCAATGTGGCTTTGATTTGTATTTCCCTGATGAGGAGTGACATTGAGCATCGTTTTATGTGTCTGTTGATCATCTGGATGTCTTCTTTGGAAAAGTGTCTATTCATGTCTTCTGCCCACTTCTTCACTGGATTATTTATTTTGGGGGTGTGCAGTTTAGTGTGTTCTTTTTAGGTTTCTGGTACTAACCCTTTATCTGATATGTCATTTGCAAATACCTTTTCCCATTCTGTCAGTTGCCTTTTAGTTTTGTTGATTGTTTCCTTTGCAGTGCAGAAGTTTTTATCTTGATGAGGTCCCAAGAGTTCATTTTTGCTTTTAATTCCCTTGCCTTTGGAGATATGTCAAGTAAGAAATTGCTGCAGCTGAGGTCAAAGAGGTTTTTTTCTGTTTTCTCCTCTAGAGTTTTGATGGTTTCTTGTCTCACATTCAGGTCCTTCATCCATTATGAGTTTATTTTTGTGTATGGTGTAAGAAAGCGGTCCAGTTTCCTTCTCCTGCATGTTGCTGTCCAGTTCTCCCAGCACCATTTGCTAAAGAGACTGTCTTTTTTCCACTGGATACTCTTTTCCTGCTTTGTCAAAGATTAGTTGGCCATATATTTCTGGGTCCAATGCTGGGGTCTGTATTCTATTCCACTGGTCTATGTGTCTGTTTTTGTGCCAAAACTGTGTTGATGATTACAGCTTTGTAGTAGAGGCTAAAATCTGGGATTGTGATGCCTCCTGCTTTGGTTTTCTTCTTCAACATTATTTTGGCTATTCGGGGTCTTTTGTGGTTCCATACAAATTTTAGGATTGTTTGTTCTAAAAGGAAGTGTTCTTTTAATTAATTAATTAATTAATTTAAAAAACAGCTCTTAGCTTTGTTGATTTTTTCTATTATTTTTCTGGTCTCTATTTTATTATTTTCCACTTTGATCTTTGTTATTTCCTTCCTTCCTTCTCCCAACTTTGTGCTTAATTTGTTCTTTTTTTTTTTCTAGTTCCTCGAGGTGTAAAATTAGGTTGCTTATTTGAGATCTTATCATTTTCTTAATAAACACATTTATTGCTATAAACTTCCCTCTCAAACCTGCTTTTGCAGCATCCCATAAATTTTTGTTATGTTGTGTTTCCATTTTCATTTTTTTCAAGATATTTTTTATTTCATTTTTTATTTCTTCTTTGACTCCTTCTTTATTTAGGCATGTGTTAATTTCTACATATTTGTAGATTTTCCAGTTTTCCTTTGTGGTTGATTTCTAGTTTCATATCTTTGTAGTTGGAAAATTTACTTGATATGATTCCAGTCATCTTAAATTTGAGAAGGTTTATTGTGTCTCATATCATATGGTCTCTCCTGAAGGATGTTTCATGTACACTTGAGAAGAAGAGGTATTCTGCTTCTATTGAATGGAATGTTCTATAAATGTTTAAGTCCGTTTGGTCTAAGGCAAGGTTCAAGTCCACCATTACCTTGTTGATTTTATGTCTGGATAATCTATCCATTGCTGAAAGAGGGCTATTGAAGTTGCTTACTATTATCGTATTGTCCATTTCTCCCTTTAGCTCTGTTAGTATTTGTTTAATATATTTAGGTTCTCCAATGTTGGGTACATATATATGTACAATTGTTATATCTTCTTGATACATTGATCTGTTTATCACTATATAATGGCCTTCTTTGTCTCTAGTTATGATTTTTGCCTTAAAGCCTATCTTGTCTCATATGAGTATAACTATCCGCACTTTCTTTTGGTTTCCACTAGCCTGAAATACCTTTTTCCATTTTTTCACTTTGAGCCTACGTGTGTCTTTAAAACTGAATTGAGCTTCTTGTAGGCAGCATACATCTGAGTCTTATTTTTTTAAATCCATCTAGCCACTTTATGCCTTTTGATTGATGAATTCATGCCATTTACATTTAGTTATTATTGATCTGTGAGGGATTACTAATGCCAGTTCGTTGTTTTGTAGTTGTTTTGTATTTCCATTGCTTCTTTTTCCCTTTATTCCTGCCTACCTTTGCAAATTGGTGATTTTCCATGGTGGTATGCTCTATTTCCCTTTTCTTTATCTTTCGTGCATCTGCTCTTAGTTTTGTTTTGTGGTTACCATGGAGCTTACATAAGATATCTCATAGATAAGACAGTCCATTTAAAGCTGATAGCAACTTAACTTTGATCATCATTTTACTCCCACCTGTTCATATTACTAATGTCTTTATTACCTTCTATTAGTATTGTATATTCTTTAACACATTATAGTAGCTACAATTATTTTTCATACTCTTATCCTTTGGCCTTTGTACTAGAGTTAAGTGGCTAACACATTATCCTATTGTATATGTAAACTTTCCTAGGTCTGACTATATATTTACCTTTACCAGTGTGTCATATACTTTTTTATGCTTTTGTGTTGCTGATTAGCTTCTTTTGATTTTAGCTTGAAGAACTCCTTTTGGCCTTTCGTGCAAGGCAAGTCTAGTGTGGTGAACTCACTCAGCTTTTGTTTGTCTAAGATATTCTTTATTTCTCCTTATAGCTCCTGAAGGATAACTGCCAGGTAGAGAATTCTTGGCTAGCAACGTTTTTCTTTCAACATTTTGATTATGTCATTCTACTCTCTCCTGGCCTGTAGGATTTCTGCTGAGAATCTGTTGATAGCCTAAGGAGAGTTCCTTTGTAGGTTACAATCTTTTTTCTCTAGCTGCCTTTAGAATTCTTTCTTTATCCTTGATTTTTGACAGTTTTATTGTGCTATGTCTTGGAGAAGGGGGTTTTGCACTAAGATAATAAAGTGATCTATTAGCTTCACATATTTAGATGTTCAATTCTCTCCAGGTTTGAGAAGTTCTCAGTTATTATTTCTTTAAATCATTTTTCTGATTTCTTCTTCTCCTGAAATCCCAATTTTCCTATTTTTTTTTCTTTATGGATCTCATAGATCACACTAGGCTTTCCTCACTCTTTCTCATTCTTTTCTGTTGTAGTTCACTTCTAACTGGGTTATTTCAAAATTCCTACCTTCTAACTCATTTATGCTGCCGTCCACCTGTTCCACTCACTGCAGATGATCTCTATTGCATTTCTCATCTCGTTCATTGAGTTCTTCAGCTCCAGAATCTCTGTTTGGCTCTTTATTATTATTTTTTTTTCTCTTTGGAATAAATTTAATTTTGATCACTTTTTTGAGAAGGTGGTAAATTGTCTGCATTTTCTGATGGCCTGTTGAGTTTGTTCAAAAACGCTATTTTGAATTTTTTATCAGCTAGGTCACAAAATTCTGTGCCTTTGAGCTCAGTTATTAGAGAATTATTATTTTCTTTTTTTTATAAGTATTTTTTTTTGTTTTATGAAATTTATTGACAAATTGGTTTCCATACAACACCCAGTGCTCATCCCAAAAGGTGCCCTCCTCAATACCCATCACCCACCCTCTCCTCCCTCCCACCCCCCATCAACCCTCAGTTTGTTCTCAGTTTTTAACAGTCTCTTATGCTTTGGCTCTCTCCCATTCTAACCTCTTTTTTTTTTTTCCTTCCCCTCCCCCATGGGTTCCCATTAAGTTTCTCAGGATCCACATAAGAGTGAAACCATATGGTATCTGTCTTTCTCTGTATGGCTTATTTCACTTAGCATCACACTCTCCAGTTCCATCCACGTTGCTACAAAAGGCCATATTTCATTTTTTCTCATTGCCACGTAATATTCCATTGTGTATATAAACCACAATTTCTTTATCCATTCATCAGTTGATGGACATTTAGGCTCTTTCCGTAATTTGGCTATTGTTGAGAGTGCTGCTATGAACATTGGCGTACAAGTGGCCCTATGCATCAGTGCTCCTGTATCCCTTGGGTAAATTCCTAGCAGTGCTATTGCTGGGTCATAGGGTAGGTCTATTTTTAATTTTCTGAGGAACCTCCACACTGCTTTCCAGAGCGGCTGTACCAGTTTGCATTCCCACCAACAGTGCAAAAGGGTTCCCGTTTCTCCACATCCTCGCCAGCATCTATAGTCTCCTGATTTGTTCATTTTGGCCACTCTGACTGGCGTGAGGTGATACCTGAGTGTGGTTTTGATTTGTATTTCCCTGATAAGGAGCGACGCTGAACATCTTTTCATGTGCCTGTTGGCCATCCGGATGTCTTCTTTAGAGAAGTGTCTATTCATGTTTTCTGCCCATTTCTTCACTGGGTTATTTGTTTTTCGGGTGTGGAGTTTGGTGAGCTCTTTATAGATTTTGGATACTAGCCCTTTGTCCGATATGTCATTTGCGAATATCTTTTCCCATTCCGTTGGTTGCCTTTTAGTTTTGTTGGTTGTTTCCTTTGCTGTGCAGAAGCTTTTTATCTTCATAAGGTCCCAGTAATTCACTTTTGCTTTTAATTCCCTTGCCTTTGGGGATGTGTCGAGTAAGAGATTGCTACGGCTGAGGTCAGAGAAGTCTTTTCCTGCTTTCTCCTCTAAGGTTTTGATGGTTTCCTGTCTCACATTTAGGTCCCTTATCCATTTTGAGTTTATTTTTGTGAATGGTGTGAGAAAGTGGTCTAGTTTCAACCTTCTGCATGTTGCTGTCCAGTTCTCCCAGCACCATTTGTTAAAGAGGCTGTCTTTTTTCCATTGGATGTTCTTTCCTGCTTTGTCAAAGATGAGTTGGCCATACGTTTGTGGGTCTAGTTCTGGGGTTTCTATTCTATTCCATTGGTCTATGTGTCTGTTTTTGTGCCAGAGAATTATTATTTTCTTTTTGTGATTATATGTTTCTCTGATTTTTCATGTTTCTTGTAGTTCTGCATTACTCTTTTTGCATTAAAGTAGCAAATGCGTCCTTAAATCTCTGCCAGTTGCTTTCAGATGGAGTATGCTGTTGTTATTATCTGGGGTTTAATCTCTTTGTATTGGTACATCTGCTCAACTCTTCTTGCTCCCTCTTGTGGCAGGACTCTTAACATTTTAGGTCTTCTCTGGTTCTTACAAGTCACCAGGCTGACTACTAGAAACCTCTTCATTTTCCAGAAGATGGCACTACAGCTCGAGCTTGAGGTTTCTTTGCTCACAGACAGTGGCTGGTTTTCTGACTGCTCACTGCCTACAGGGAGCTCTCCCGTGATGCCACATGTGGAAGTGAGTACAAGGAGCTGGCCACACAATGGGAAGAGGTGTGGGTTAGCACTTGGGGCATTGTGGGTGCCTGTGCATCTGATAGAGAGATTCCTGGATATGGTATTCCCAGAGGTTTGTGAATGGATTTCCTGAAGACAGCAGTCAGGCAGGAATGCAGTCTCTTACCTGCCCCAATCTTCTCTCTTCCCCCAATCATGGATGTCTCACATCAGATACACTGGGTGCTGTTGGGAAAAACAACAGGTTTCTCCAATCACTTCTTGCACAGCTAGGGTAGTGGGCCCTCACTCAGTGCTATCTTTTTCCCCTAAGAGAGATTTAGCAGCTGCTGGATACATCAGCCTGGGTGCAGCTTTTTCTGGGGAAGTGGGGCAAGGGGACACACTGGGAAAGTTTTTCTTACTACCACCTCCACTGTGACCAAACTCTTATTTTTTCTCTAGAATGGTGTGTTGGAATCTTCCCTTGGGAAGGCTGAACTTCTGCAAATTCTTTCCCATGCATGGGTATCTACTCAGGTCAGTACTCTCCAGGATTCTTCCCAACCACGCTTTGAGGGATCTGAGCAGGCTGGCTGGCTTCCCTGGTTTTATGGCCCATACCAAGGTCTATTCAACTATTACGGGCTACACAGGTGTACATAATTCTTCCCAGATCCCTTGGCATAAGGTGCTAAATCCCACAACACCGACACAAGTACTTCTGTTCATGGATAGTTGTATGTTTCCGTGTTTAAAAGGGCGAGTAGGGGCGCCTGGGTGGCGCAGTCGGTTAAGCATCCGACTTCAGCCAGGTCACGATCTCACGGTCCGTGAGTTTGAGCCCTGCATCAGGCTCTGGGCTGATGGCTTGGAGCCTGGAGCCTGTTTCCGATTCTGTGTCTCCCTCTCTCTCTGCCCCTCCCCCGTTCATGCTCTGTCTCTCTCTGTCCCAAAAATAAATAAACGTTGAAAAAAAAAAAATTTAAAAGGGCGAGTAAAAAGAAGAAATGTCTACACTACCATGATGCTGACACCACTCCTGGGCAGCACATCTGATGGCCTTGCTTGGAGTCACATGAGCAGTTAGACAACAGTTTGGCTGGGAGCTGGCACTTAGTTTCTAAGGGCCTCATCCACAGATCCGGTGGTCAGTTTAGGTTGTGCACTTTGATCCTCCTTCACATCATCCCACTAGCAGGACAGCACATAATTGTTTCCTTGGCAACAGGACTCAAGAGAGCAAGTAGCAATGTACAAGTGCTTATCAAGCCTCTGCTTGCTTCAGATTTACTGACGCTCCGTTGGTCAAAATAAACGCCATGTCCAAATCCAGAGTTGATATGGAAAGGACCACATGGGTGAATCCTGAGAGCCATGATTTGTTGGGAGGTGGGGGTGGGGAGTGGTGGCAGTAATGTAACATGCTACCATAGGTATATAAGATTCAGTTTGAGAATTGGCCATTTAATTTAGCGACATAGACATTATTGATGTCCTTGACAAGTTCTGTTGTGGGGAGAAAACATGATTGGAAAGTGTTCAAGAGGACGATGGAAAGAGACATAGGAAAGGACATAGGAAAGAGACAATGGGAATCAACAACTCAAAGAGTTTTGTGGGAAGAGAGCAAAGAAAAGGTACATGGAGGGAGACATGACATAGAGTTTTTTTTTTTTAAGAGAAATCTTTTTTTTTTAATTTTTTTTTTCATTTATTTATTTTTGGGACAGAGAGAGACAGAGCATGAACGGGGGAGGGGCAGAGAGAGAGGGAGACACAGAATCGAAAACAGGCTCCAGGCTCTGAGCCATCAGCCCAGAGCCTGACGCGGGGCTCGAACTCACGGACCGCGAGATCGTGACCTGGCTGAAGTCGGACGCTTTAACCGAGTGCGCCACCCAGGCGCCCCAAGAGAAATCTTGAAACATGCTTTTATTCTGATAAAAATGACTCAATAGATGATTCATGGGACCATTATTTTTCTATAATCTTTGTAAGGCAACTGTTAACATCTGCTTTAAAGTTTTTCATGGCCAAAATTATTCCACCATGCTTGAGGTTTAGAACTTTAAGGGTTCCACCAAGCATGTGCTGAAACTGATCTAAAACTGATCCAGAAAAGTCTGCCTTTGTGTACAGGTGTTCTTCTATTCAGGGTGGGGTTTGTTTGTTTTTGGTTTTTTGGGGTTTTTTGGTAATTTTATAATTGGATATCAACTCTCCTCCTGCTGATGTGAATTCCAAAGCATATGGAATCTTCCAGTCGTCAATATAAGACACTAGCATTTCCATCTCTCATTAGAAAATTGTGTCTTTTCTAGTCCTTAGCAAAAGCTAGGCTGGGGAAAATGATATTCAGAGAAAAGACCAACAAATAAGCTTCCATATACTCCTCCAAAATCTCTAAATTCACTCCTTAGAACAAGATTTGGACACCTAGGGGTGCCTGGCTGGCTCAGACAGTGGACCATGCGACTGTTGATCTCACGGTTGTAAGTTCAAGCCCCGTGTTGGGTGTACAGATTGCTTAAAAATAAAATCTTAAAGGGGCGCCTGGGTGGCGCAGTCGGTTAAGCGTCCGACTTCAGCCAGGTCATGATCTCGCGGTCCGTGAGTTCGAGCCCCGCGTCTGGCTCTGGGCTGATGGCTCAGAGCCTGGAGCCTGTTTCCGATTCTGTGTCTCCCTCTCTCTCTGCCCCTCCCCCGTTCATGCTCTGTCTCTCTCTCTGTCCCAAAAATAAATAAAAAACGTTGAAAAAAAATTAAAAAAAAAAAAATAATAAAATAAAATAAAATCTTAAAAAAAGATTTGGACACTTAATGGATAAATAGTAAACATGATTCATTTATCACCTTACTGAATCATCTTCACACTGAGTTACATTTTGATGCGATTCCCACAACCTTCCATAAGAAACAACCACATTCAATAGTTACATGTGTGTGAGGAGGATTTCAAGTGATTTTTATTCTTTTCCATGAGCAAAGTGGGGTGTTTTTTTTTCAAAAACAAAAAAAGTAGTTTCTGTCCTGACATGTAAAGAGCTTGGAAAGGGTCATTCCCATTTTCCCAAGAAAAAAACTGGATAAACTGACAATAGCAATTCTTAGATCCATCAGAAAATTTAGGTCACAAGGCAAGCAACCTTGTGACCTTGTCTTACCAAAAAGACTAGTAAACATGGCTTTCTGGAAACATGATATAAATTGTAATCAAATGCTTGTAAAACTCGCAATGTTATTAAGAGAGCTGTATTGACAAAAAGTGTCCCACACATATCAAACCTGGACGACTAAAAAAAAAACAAAACAAAACAAACAATCTGACTCTGTTCAAGATAAAAAAGGATCTTCTGGGCTTCTGTCTTTTAAAGGCAAGGAGCTGATTGAGAAAGCTACTCTGCCCCCCAAGAAAGGCATATTATTCCCGTATGGCCTCTTCAGAAGAGGCTAAGGAAAATAATGGAAAATGAAAGACTTCCTAGAGTGTAGAGCCACAGTGGTGAAGAACAATGAACTTTGGAGCCACTCCTAGGAAGAGGCTCAGGGCCCCCTAGGGCAGGAGAACCTGACACTTGCCCAGTTGTCTTTCAGAATTGCTATGAATATGGCTGCTCAGTCTCCCATTCTTCTCCCTTTTCAAATCTAAATGTTGATTTTGGTCATCCCATCCCTGTGCCATAACTCTATTTAAAGGATGCTGGGGTGGAGAGGAGATAACTTGGCTTCTTAGTTCATAGGCCTCCTGACCAAGCAGACATGATGTTGTAATCACATAAAACTTCAGCGGGGGTGGGGGTGGGGCATTTGGAATGGGTGTGAGTGTATTCTGCAAGAAGGAGGGTTGTGAATAATTTTGTAGGCTGAATTATTGGTTCTAATTATTTGCTCCCTTGTCATAGCAGTATATGTTGACATTTACCATGGGCTGAATTGTGGCCCTTCAAAATTCATATGTTGGAGTTCTAACCAGCAATATGACTGTATTTGAAACAGGTTCTTTGGGAGGTAAAGTTAAACGAAGTCATAAAGGTGGGTCCCTAATCCTATAGGATTAGTGGCTTTATAATAAGAGGATGAGAGAGAGCTCTCTCTTTCCACGTGCAGCACTAACGAAAGTCCACGTGAGCACGTGGCGAGATGCAGTCACCTACAAGCCAAGAGAAAAGGCCTCTAAATGAAATTTCTTTTTCCAGCACCTTTATCTTGGATTTCCCAGCTCCCAGAAAAATGAGATGTGAGAAATAAATGTCTGCTGTTTAAGCCACCCAAACTATGGTATTTTGTTAAGGCAGCCTGAGCAGACTGAGACAACACTTTTACCATGATGCCATGGTGGACAGAGTGTATTTCTCCAGTTGTAGATGTTGGACATGGCCATTGGACTTATCTTGACTAACAGGATGTTAACGAACATAGTATGAGCAGAGGATTGACATGTGCTTGCAGGGTGGGGCTTACCACTTATGCTCCAGGGATCTGTCATGAAGTGCTTCCTCTGGGTAACTGATTCTTCAGCTTCATCCCAGCCCTAAAAATCCGGTGGCTTATAATACAAGTATTTGTTTTTGTGTTCATTTGTCTTTAGGTCAACTATGGATCAGATGATGTAGCCTAGGCTACAGTGGCAACTCTGCTTCAGGCAGCGGGTATGTTGGGCTTAGTTCCAAGCTACAGGTTGGGCTAAGGTCTGCTGCACATGCTGTTGTCTGGAGACCCGGCTCAAGAAGCAGCTCCCCAGGGGAAACCCTTCATGTCCATCCACCAGAGCATCCAAGGCAAGTCCCACTGTGCGAGCACAGGTCAATTCTCTGCTCACATCCTGTCGTTGTGCAGCAAAAGCTGACTACGACAGCATTTGAATTTTGAGACTACATTTTCTCAAAGAATGATGTTCTCTATCTATTATTCAGTGTTCCTTGTAAGACACATGAGAAATTTGATGTACTCTTCTCTGCTAAGAGAAAACTTTTTTCTGTTGAAGAACTAGTTTGTTTTTTCCTTTCCAATAAAGAGGTTTCTCTGTAAAAAGAAGACAGGAAAAATACATCCAAAAATAGATGTGGGAAAATTACTTCAAGAACTATGGTATTACTGGGGTGCCTGGGTGGCTTGGTCTGTTGAGCATCTGACTTCAGTTCAGGTCACGATCTCGCCATCTGTGGGTTCAAGCCCTGCATTGGGCTCTGTGCCGACAGCTCGGAGTCTGGAGCCTGCTTCAGATTCTGTGTCTCCCTCTCTCTGCCCCTCCCCTGCTTGCATTCTCTCTCTCTCTCCCTCCCTCTCTCTCTCTCAAAAATAAAAACATTACAAATTTTTTTTAAAAATTACAAAAAGAATTATGATGTTATTGATCCAATAGTTTGTGGGTTCGAGCCCTGCATTGGGGTCTGTGCTGACCATGTGGTGAGCCTCTTTCAGATTCTCTCTCTCTCTCTCTCTCTCTCTTTAC
The DNA here is from genome assembly GCF_022837055.1 of Prionailurus viverrinus. Classification (NCBI taxonomy): domain Eukaryota; kingdom Metazoa; phylum Chordata; class Mammalia; order Carnivora; family Felidae; genus Prionailurus; species Prionailurus viverrinus. The sequence continues at coordinate 7,207,641 of NC_062577.1, forward strand.
TCCTCGCCCACTTTCTCTCTCTCTTTCAAAATAAATAAATAAACTTAAAGGGGGGTGCTCCTGGGTGGCTCATTTGGTTAAGAGTCTGACTCTTGATTTCAGCTCAGGTCATGATCCCCTGGTTTGTGGGTTTGAGCCCCACATTGGGCTCTGTGTTGACAGTGGAGAACCTGCTTGAGATTCTCTCTCTGTGTCTCTCTCTGCCCCTCCCCCCCACTCTCTCTCTCTCTCACTATTTCTCTCAATAAATAAATAAACACTTAAAAAAAGAAATACGGTATTACAAAGATCTGAGAAAAACTGTGAACTAAAATATATCATAAGTAACCTCAATGGACAAGAAACCTGAAACCATGCCCTATAAGGAAGTCTTGAAGAAAACAGGAATATTTAGCGAAGACTTAAAGCGACAGAACAGGGGCACCCAGATGGCTGAGTCAGTTAAGTTTCCCACTTCGGCTCAGGGCATGATCTTGTGGTCTGTGAGTTAAAGCCCTGAGTCGAGCTCTGTGCCGACAGCTCAGAGCCTGGAGCCTGCTTTGGATTCCGTGTCTCCCTCCATCTCTGCCCCTCCCCTGCTCACACTCTGTCAATCTCTCTCAAAAAGTAAATAAACACTGAAATGTTTTGAAAAGAAATGAGACAGAAGTTTTTAAATATTGACAAGATTGTTACGTTAGATTTGGTTTTGAGTCATCATCTCAGGCTGAGACTAGGACCAATCAATGAATATTATAGAAGAGAGTGGGTTGTAGGCATGACAATAAGCTGAGAGATTAGGAAGAACCACTATGAATGGGCTCTATTGAGCTGTCCTCTCAACTCCCACCCAGTGTAAATGAAAATGAGCTCTTGACCTGGGCCAGCCCTGAGGAGGAAGGTAAAGTAAGAGAGTTGCTGGATCCTTATCCCCAACTCTCTTTGAAGTCTCTGTCTGGTCTGACATGTAAAGAGCTTGGAAGTAACCACTCCTATCCTCACAAAAAGAAAATAAAAAGACAAACTGAAAAATGAACAAGTCCCTCAATCAAGGAATTGAGGTTACAAGAAAAATTGTCACCTCCCCCCCAAAAAAAACTAGAGAGCCAGGCAAATACAAAGAATCATAGTTTACCAGGAGCAAAAGCCACAGTTGGTGCCTGGTAGGAACACATAAAGGACAATTGACTACTGGAGACTGTGCCTCGTCTGGCTTGAGATGTAAACATTCCCCCCACCCAACTTTCCTGAGTTTTATGTCCAGAAGCTCCACCAGGTTCTCAGGGTGAATGCGGAAGAAAAATCCCCTTGTATTTCATACAGGGGAAGGGGGAAAGTCGCCATTTACAAATAAGCCCAGGGGCACCTGAGCAGCTCAGTCAGTTGAAGAACTGACTCTTGACTTCGGCTCAGGTCATGATCCCAGGGTTGTGGGTTCCAGCCCCGTCTCAGGCTCCACTCTGAGCATGAAGCCTGCTTAAGATTCTTTCACTCTGCCCCTCTCCCTGACTCATGCACTCTCTCTCTCTCTCTCTCTCTCTCTCTCTCTTAAAACAACAAAAAATTAAAAATAAGCCCAGAGTGCTCTGTTCTCCTTAACAAAGGCTTGCCTTCAAGGGAAACTGTTTTACCAGATTTTAAGCAAGTTGAGCTTCTCAGAGAAAATTGGGGGAGGGGAAATACCCAATTTCAGCCCCCTGTTCCAGTCTCATTTAAAGGGGAAGAGGGAGGAACGTGAGAATCAGAGACACAGGTTTGCTAAAACACTAAGACCTAATCATAGATTATAGTATGTTGCTCCTCCCCCAATAGTTTACCAACATATAAATGGGGCTCCAGTATAATCTCAGGGGCTTAGAGCTAAAAGAACTATAAGCTAAAAGAACTATAAGAGTCTCTAAGAATATCCAAAGACAACAAGGGACACAAAAACAAAGACACTGGAAGAAATTTTAGCCTCACCTATAGCAAAGAGTAAACACAGCCTAACTCCTAGCCCCCCAAACAATCCTTTTACCCAAGAGCTTATGTATGGCTTCTAAGAAAAATTTTAAGGTATGCTAAAAGGCCAAAAAAAAAAAAATCAGTTTGAAGAGACAAAATAAACATTAGAGCCAGACTAAGATATGGCAGAGATTTTGGAATTATCAAACTGGGAAGTTGAAATAACTACAATTATTATGTTGAGGGCCTTAGTGTAAAAGGTGTATAATATGCAAGAACAGATGGGTAATGTCAGTAGAGAGATGGAGATGCTAAGAAAGAATCAAAAAGAAATTCTAGAAATCAAAAACACTGCCACAGAAATGAAGAATGCTTTTGCTGGGCTCATCAGTAGACTAGACACAGCCAAGGAAAGAATCAATGAGCTTGAAGATATGTCAATAGAAACTTCCCAAACTAAAACACAAATACCAACAAAAAACAGGAAAACAAACCCAGAACTATGAGAAAATTACAAATGGTGTAACATACCCATAATGGAAATACCAGAAGAGACAGAGAAAAGAAAAGAAGAAATATTGAAGTAATTATAGCTGAGAATTTCCCAAAGTTAATGACTGATACCAATCACAGATCTAGGAAGCTAAGAAAATACCACACAGGAAAATACCAAAAAATATACACCTAAGAATATAATATTCAAACAACATAAGATCAAAAACAAACAGAAAATCTTGAAAGAAGCCAGGGTGATAAAAAATACCTTTCCTATATGGAAACAAGGCTAAGAATTACGTTGGACTTCTTTTCAGAAACGTTGCCAACAGGAAGCGAGTGGAGTGAAAGAAAAAGCATCCCTGTGGTAGAGACAAAAATCCAGGCTCCCCCTTTCAGTGTGTGGAGCTGTTATTGGAAAGTGACTGCTCAGACGTGCTCTACATCTCCCTGCCCCTTTTCATATAAATGTCACCATGGAAGATGGACCCAGTCTGCCCCTGGACCCAGTCTGGTTTTGAAGGTGTGCCCAGCCTTATTTTTGATTCAGTACTGTTTTCTAAGTCAGACCCTTTCCAACCCCAGACCCAGTCCCACTCCGGCTCGTTTCTGGAACCAGTCAGGGGAGGAGGCCGGAGGTGGGGGCGGGTAGGGAGAAGCTCATATAAAGTCTGAAAATGCATAATGCCAAAGATTTGGAGCTAGGATCCAAAATCTAGGAATGGCTTATCCACCACCTCCAGACGCAGCAAGAAGGCAGCAGAATTTAAGCTCAACCCGCCAGATCATGCCCACCAGGCTCAGTGTAGTCTGAATGAAGGAAGATGGCGGTGTAGGAGGTCGCTGGGCTCACTTCATCCTGCTGATCCTTAGATTCCACCCACATCTGCCTAAATAACCCAGAAAACCATCAGAAGACTAGCAGGATGGACTCTCCAGAGCCAAGCATAGACAAGAGGCCCATGGAAGAGGGTAGGAAGGGTGGAGAGGCGGTGCATGCTACACGCACTGGCAAGAGGGAGCCAGGGCAGTGGAGGGGCAGCCCGCCTGGCAAGGCAGAGCCCCCAAAGTCTGGCTTGCAAAAGCAGAGGGGTCGGACTGCATGAGTTCTGACAGCCAGTGGGACTTGACATCTGGAGGGTTAAAAGTCAACAGCTCTGCTCTCAGAGAGCTGGGAGGGTGAGAGGACGCAGGGAGGGAGAATTGTTGAGCCCCGGAAGACAGAGCTCAGCTCGGTGAGGGAACAAAGGTGCTGGCTAGCGCCATTTCTCTCTCCCATCCTCCGGCCGAAATTCCAAAGGGAACCAGTTCCCATCACCAAACTTGCTTGCACTGCGCAAACGCCCAACGCTGTGCTTCTGTGGATCCATCCCTCCGACGGGCCTGCCTTCCTCCAGGTGCTGTAGGGCCCCTCCCAAAGGGGACCACCAATGGCAAAGTGAGCTAAGCCTGCCGCCTCTCGCCCCTGTGCGCCTTGTGGATCCACCCCATCTAATACGCCCTTGGCCAGATCCCATCGAAGCAGCACCACAAGCCTGGCAGTGTGCAAGTACAGACAGGGGCCACACCATTCCACAGTGAGTCCTGCCCCTGGGAGAGGGGAAGACAAGGTGCACACCAGTTTGACTGTGGCCCCAGCGGTGGGCTGGGGCCAGATATCAGATCTGACTGTGACCTCACCCACCAACACAAGTCTCTCCAGACAGCATAGGGGATGTGCCCTGCAGTTTGGAGCTACCGCAGGGACTACCCAAAATGATGAAATGGAAGAATTCTCCTCAAAAGAAACTCCAGGAAGTAGTGACAGCTAATGAATTGCTCAAAACTGATTTAAACAATATAATGGCACAAGAATTTAGAATAATAGTCATAAATTAATCACTGGGCTTGCAAAAAGCATAGAGCACAGCAGAGAATCTATTGCTACAGAGATCAAGGGACTAAAAAATAGTCATGAGCAATTAAAAAATGCTATAAATGAGGTACAAAATAAGATGGAGGTGGCCATAGCACCAATTGAAGAGGCAGAGGAGAGAAGAAGTGAATTCGATGATAAAATTATGGAAAAAAGGAAGCTGAGAAAAAGATTTTAAAAATTCAGGAGTATGAAGGGAAAATTAGAGAACTAAGTGATGCAATCAAATGGAACAATATCTGTGAAGAGAGAGAGAAAGGGGCTGGAGGTGTACTTGAACAAATCATAGCTGAGAACTTCCCCGATCTAGGGAAGGAAACAGACATTGAAATCCAAGAGGCACAGAGAACTCCCTTCAGACGTAACTTGAATCGATCTTCTGCATGACATATCATAGTGAAACTGGCAAAATACGAGGATAAAGAGAGAATTCTGAAATCAGCTAGGGATAAACAGGCCCTAACTTACAAAGGTAGACACATAAGGATAGTAGCAGACCTATCTACTGACACTTGGCAGGTCAGAAAGGAGTGGCAGGAAATCTTCAATGTGATGAACAGAAAAAATATGCAGTCAAGAATCCTTTACCCAGCAAGTCTGTCATTCAGAATAGAAGGAGAGATAAAGGTGTTCCCAAACAAACAAAAACTGAAGGAATTCATCACCACTAAATCAGCCCTACAAGAGATCCTAAGGGGGACCCTGTGAGTGAAATGTTGCAAGGACCACAAAGTACCAGAGACATCACTACAAGCATGAAACCTACAGACATCACAATGACTCTAAACGCGTATCTTTCGATAATAACACTGAATGTAAGTGGATTAAATGCTCCAACCAAAAGACATAGGGTATCAGAATGGAAAAAAAAAAAACCCAAGACCCATCTATTTGCTGTCCACAAGAGACTCATTTTAGACGTGAGGACACCTTCAAATTGAAGGTGAGGGGATGGAGCACCATCTACCATGCTACTAGAAATCAAAAGAAAGCTGAAGTAGCCATACTTATATCAGACAAAATAGACTTTAAATTAAAGGCTATAACAAGAGATGAAGAAGGGCATTATAAAATAATTATAGAGTCTATCCATCAGGAAGAGCTATCAAGTATAAATGTGCACCAAATACAGGAGCCCCCAAATATATATAAAACAATCACAAACATAAGCAACCTTATTGATAAGAATGTGATAATTGCAGGGGAGTTTAATACCCCACTTATAACAATGGATAGATCATCTAGACACAGAATCAATAAAGAAACAAGGGCCCTGAATGATACATTGGATCAGATGGACTTGACAGATATATTTAGAACTCTGCATCCCAAAGCAACAGAATATAGTTTCTTCTCAAGTGCACATGGAACATTCTCCAAGATAGATCACATACTGAGTCACAAAACATCCCTTCATAAGTATAAAAGAATTGAGATCAGCCATGCACACTTACAGACCACAATGCTATGAAACTTGAAATCAACCACAGGAAAAAGTCTGGAAAACCTCCAAAAGCACAGAGGCTAAAGAACACCCTACTAAAGAATGAATGGGTCAACCAGGCAATTAGAGAAGAAATTTTAAAATATATGGAAACAAATGAAAATGAAAATACAACAATCCAAGTGCTCTGGGATGCAGTGAAGGCAGTCCTGAGAGGAAAATACATTGCAATCCAGGCCTATCTGAAGAATCAAGAAAAATTCCAAATACAAAATCTAACAGCACACCTAAAGGAAATAGAAGCAGAACAGCAAAGACACCCTAAACCCAGCAGAAGAAGAGAAATAATAAAGATCAGAGTGGAAATAAACAATATAGAATCTAAAAAAAACTGTAGAGCAGATCAATGAAACCAAGAGTTGGTTTTTTGAAAAAATAAAATTGATAAGCCTTTAGCCAGGCTTCTCAAAAAGAAAAGGGAGATGACCCAAATAGATAAAATCATGGATGAAAATGGAATTATTACAACCAATCCCTCAGAAATACAAGCAATTATCAGGGAATACTATGAAAAATTATATGCCAACAAAATGGACAACCTGGAAGAAATGGACAAATTCCTAACCACCCACACACTTCCAAAACTCAAACAGGAAGAAATAGAAAACTTGAACAGACCCATAACCAGCAAAGAAATTGAATCAGTTATCAAAAATCTCCCAACAAATAAGAGTCCAGGACCAGATGGCTTCCCTGGGGAATTCTACCAGACATTTAAAGCAGAGAAAATACCTATCCTTCTCAAGCTGTTCCAAGAAATAGAAAAGGGAGGAAAACTTCCAGACTCATTCTATGAAGCCACCTTTACTTTGATTCCCAAACCAGACAGAGACCCAGCAAAAAAAGAGAACTACAGGCCAATATCCCTGATAAATATGGATGCAAAAATTCTCAACAAGACGCTAGCAAATCGAATTCAACAGCATATAAAAAGAATTATTCACTATGATCAAGTGGGATTCATTCCTGGGCTGCAGGGCTGGTTCAACATTTGCAAATCAATGTGTGTGATACAACACATTAATAAAAGAAAAGATAAGAACCATATGATCCTGTCAATTGATGCAGAAAAAGCATTTGACAAAATTCAGCATTCTTCCTTCCTTCCTTCCTTTCTTTCTTTCTCTTTCTTTTTTATTTTTAATTTTTTAAAATTTACATCCAAATTAGTTAGCATATAGTGCAACAATGATTTCAGGAGTAGGTTCCTTAGTGGCCCTTACCCATTTAGCCCACCCCCCCAAAGCCCCTCCAGAAACCCTCAGTTTGTTCTCCATATTTATGAGTCTCTTCTGTTTTGTCCCCCTCCCTGTTTTTATATTATTTTTGTTTCCCTTACCTTATGTCCATCTGTTTTGTCTCTTCAAGTCCTCATATGAGTGAAGTCATATGATTTTTGTGATTTCACTTAACATAATACCCTCCAGTTCCATCCATGTAGTTGCAAATGGCAAGATTTCATTCTTTTTGATTGCCAAGTAATACTCCATTGTATATATATACAACATCTTCTTTATCCATTCATCCACTGATGGACACTTGGGCTCTTTCCATACTTTGGCTATTGTTGATAGTGCTGCTATAAACATGAGGGTGCATGTGTCCCTTTGAAACAGCACACCTGTATCCCTTGGATAAATACCTAGTAGTGTGATTGCTGGGTCATAGGGTAGTTCTATTTCTAGTTTTAGTTTTTTGAGGAACCTCCATACTGTTTTCCAGAGTGGCTGCACCAGCTTGCATTACCACAGTATCCTTTCTTAATAAAAACCCTTGAGAAAGTCGGGATAGAATGAACATACTTAAACATCATTAAAGCCATTTATGAAAAGCCCACAGCTAATATCATCCTCAATGGGGAAAAACTGAGAGCTTTCCCCCTGAGATCAGGAACATGACAGGGATGTCCACTCTCACCGCTGTTGTTTAACATAATATTGGAAGTTCTAGCATCAGCAATCAGACAACAAAAGGAAATCAAAGGCATCAAAATTGGCAAAGATGAAGTCAAGCTTTCACTTTTTGCAGATGACATGATATTATACATAAAAAACCCAATAGACTCCACCAAAAGTCTGCTAAAACTGATACATGAATTCAGCAAAGTCTCAGGTACAAAATTAATGTACAGAAATCAGTTGCATTCTTATATACTAATAATGAAGCAACAGAAAGACAAATAAAGAAACTGATCCCATTCACAATTGCACCAAGAAACATAAAATACCTAGGAATAAACCTAACCAAAGACGTAAAAGATCTGTATGCTGAAAATTATAGAAAGCTTATGAAGGAAATTGAATAAGATACAAAGAAATGGAAAAACATTCCGTGCTCATGGATTGGAAGAATACTGTTAAAATGTCAATACCACCCAAACCAATCTACACATTCAATGCAATCCCAATCAAAATTGCACAAGCATTCTTCTCGAAGCTAGAACAAGCAATCCTAAAATTTGTGTGGAACCACAAAAGACCCCGAATAGCCAAAGTAATGTTGAAGAAGAAGACCAAAGCGGGAGGCATCACAATCCCAGACTTTAGCCTCTACTACAAAGCTGTAATCATCAAGACAGCATGGTATTGGCACAAAAGCAGACACATAGACCAATGGAATAGAATAGAGACTCCAGAATGGACCCACAAAAGTATGGCCAACTAATCTCTGACAAAGCAGGAAAGAATATCCAATGGGAAAAAGACAGTCTCTTTAACAAATGGTGCTGGGAGAACTGGACAGTAACATGCAGAAGAATGAAACTAGATCACTTTCTTACACCATTCACAAAAATAAACTCAAAATGGATGAAGGACCTGAATGTGAGACAGGAAACCATCAAAACCCTAGAGGAGAAAGCAGGAAAAAAACTCTCTGACCTCAGCCCCAGCAATTTCTTACTTGACACATCCCCAAAGGCAAGGGTATTAAAAGCAAAAATGAACTATTGGGACCTCATGAAGATAAAAAGCTTCTGCACTGCAAAGGAAACAATCAACAAAACTAAAAGGCAACCAATGGAATGGGAAAAAAATCTTTGCAAATGACATATCAGGCAAAGGGTTAGAATCCAAAATCTATAAAGAACTCACCAAACTCCACACCCAAAAAACAAATAATCCAGTGAAGAAATGGGCAGAAGACATGAATAGACACTTCTCTAAAGAAGACATCCAGATGGCCAACAGGCACATGAAAAAATGCTCAACGTCACTCCTCATCAGGGAAATACAAATCAAAACCACGCTGAGATATCACCTCATCCCAGTCAGAGTGGCTACAATGAACAAATCAGGAGACTGTAGATGCTGGAGAGGATGTGGAGAAACGGGAACCCTCTCGCACTGTTGGTGGGAATGCAAACTGGTGCAGACGCTCTGGAAAACAGTGTGGAGGTTCCTCAAAAAATTAAAAATAGACCTACCCTATGAGCCAGCAGTAGACTGCTAGGAATTTACCCAAGGGATACAGGAGTGCTGATGCATAGGGGCACTGGTACCCCAATGTTTATAGCAGCACTTTCAACAATAGCCAAATTATGGAAAGAGCCTAAATGTCCATCAACTGATGAATGGATAAAGAAATTGTGGTTTATATGTACAATGGAATACTCCTTGGCAATGAGAAAGAATGAAATATGGTCTTTTGTAGCAACGTGGATGGAACTGGAGAGTGTTATGCTAAGTGAAATAAGTCATACAGAGAAAGACAGATATCATATGTTTTCATTCTTATGTGGATCCTGAGAAACTTAACAGAAGACCATGGGGGAGGGGAAGGTGAGGAAAAAAAAACTTAGAGAGGGAGGGAGGCAAACCATAAGAGACTCTTAAAAACTGAGAATATACTGAGGGTTGATGGGGGGTGGGAGGGAGGGGAAAGTGGGTAATGGGCATTGAGGAAGGCACCTGTTGGGATGAGCACCGGGCGTTGTAGGAAACCAATTTGACAATAAATTTCATATTAAAAAAATAATAAAAAAAATAACTGTCACCATGATCCTAACCAATGGAATATAAGCAAAAGACATATGTATTACTTTAAGGCCAAGAAAACGATGTGCCTTCTCCATGTTCTACTTTCCCTTCACTCTGGTGAGTGAAGAAAACCACAAGGTCCCACGGGTGTGGCTGAGCCACAAGATGAAAGGAGCCTGGGTCCCTAAATCACAGCATAGAAGAAAGTCACCTGTAAACTGGGAATACCCACAGAGAACTACTACATAAGTGAAAAATAAATTTCTATTGTTGAGACTCCTTTGGGAGTCTGTTATAGCAGCTCGTTACACTTCTCTTCTTCTTCTAGAGAAACCTTTAAGTGTTCCTTAACCCTCTGAGGTACTTGAACCACATTCTTCTTCTCCAGGAACCTTCTTTTTTTAAAAAATTTTTTAATGTTTATTTATTTTTGAGAGAGACAGAGACAGAGCTTGAGCAGGAGAGGGCCAGAGAGAGAGGGAGACACAGAATCAGAAGCAGGATCCAGGCTCTGAGCTGTCAGCACAAAGCCCGACGCAGGGCTCGAACCCACGGACCGTGAGATCATGACCTGAGCCGAAGCCGGACGTCCAACCGACTGACCCTCCCAGGCACCCCTCTCCAGGAGCCTTCTAAGCCCTTCCAGAAACTGCCCAAATCAAGATTTCCCTTACCAGTTTATCAAGATCTCTCAGGAATATTTTAAGGCTTTACCGGGAAATATCCAATGTTGATTCATATCTTGATCTTCTGAGGTTCCAGAATCCTAGAAAAGAGATACAGTCAGCAGTGACACACCCTTTCCCCTCTGACCAATTTGTTTCTCTCCTCCCCATCTAGCATATCTAGGAGTTTCCACCATGAGATGGCAATTCTTTCCCCTGCCTCAGAGCATACCTGTGAAGGCCAATATTGGGAGCCCTAAGTCCAAGGTTGTCCACTGATACTGTGTCTATTAGCCACAAAAGGCTAATAAGCCACCTCAGGACTCAATAGCTTAAAACAAAACAATGATCCCTTTGCATTTTCACAGGATGGCTGTGTAGAACAGGTCTCATTCTGGAGCCCAGGCTGGAGGGGTGTTGACTGCCTAGGCATGGTTTTCTCACGGCAAAGGACAAAAGCTCCCAGAGGTGCAAGTGGAAACATGTGAGACCTTTTTAGGATCTATGCTCAGGACTACACATAGCCATATCCTACTGGCCAAAGCACGTCATATGGCCAGGCCAAGTGATGGGGCATTGAAGTCCATTCTGCACACGTGAGGTCTCAGCAGGTATGCTATTTAACAGCAGGGTGAACTACCACAAGGATGCATTAATTCAATTTACCACAGTCCCCGAGAAATGGAGGAAGGAGGGGCTGGTAGCTAGGCTTATGTGAAGTCTAGGGGTAACGGGTATTTTCTGGGACTTGGGCTCTTTAGAATCCCTATGGCTTGTGGACTGCAATAATTCAATAGGAAGAAGTATGAAGCCAGACCAATAGCCTCATTAAAGAACTATTATGTTGGGGCGCCTGGGTGGCGCAGTCGGTTAAGTGTCCGACTTCAGCCAGGTCACGATCTCGCGGTCCGTCAGTTCGAGCCCCGCGTCGGGCTCTGGGCTGATGGCTCGGAGCCTGGAGCCTGTTTCCAATTCTGTGTCTCCCTCTCTCTCTGCCCCTCCCCCGTTCATGCTCTGTCTCTCTCTGTCCCAAAAATAAATAAACGTTGAAAAAAAAATTAAAAAAAAAAAGAACTATTATGTTAATTTCATAGGTGTTCAGCTCATATTTATTAAGTACCTACTGACAGAAACCCATCCTACCAATTATCAAAGCCATGCACTGTCTCAAAAATGAGCTTCGTCACTCCCCATGCAGACTCAAATGAAGTCTTTTTGGGAAATGGAATTGCTGAATTAGAGCTGAGGGGAAGCTCTGACAACATCTGGCTGGCACAATTCCCTCTTCCTCTTCCTTTCTTTTTTTGTATTTATTTATTTTGAGAGAAAGAGAGAGGGCCTGCCACTGAAGGAGAGGCAGAGAGAGGGGAAGAGAGAGAGAGAGAGAGAGAGAGAGAGAGAGAGAGAGAGAGAATCCCAGGCAGGCTCTGCACTGTCAGTACAGAGCCCGATGCAGGGCTCAAAATCACAAATCATGAGATCATGACTCGAGCCAAAGTCTGTCACTTAATGGACTGAGCCACCCAGGTGCCCGCAATTCCCTCTTTCTGAAGCTGAGGAAACCCGGGCAGAGACGAGCAGCATGACTTATAAGCCATTTCAACATGAATGTCTGGCAGAGCATTGTGCCTACCCCAGCACTTTGTTCCTGCGAGGAAGTCCTGTTAGCAATTACGGACTTGTACCAAGGTGGGTCCCATGGCAATAATTGAGATCTTAGGGCTGTGGGTCCAAAGTCAAGAATTCAGGTGATTGTCCTCTTCCCAGAAAAAAAAAAAAACCAAAAAACTAATCACAGCCGCAGAACATTAGGACTCTCAGAGTCTAAAACCCTTTGGTTTCTTCTCGACACTCTCCTCACTTTTCCATTTGAAGTCGCCATTCCTCAGAAAAGTTAAGATGGGAAGGTCAATCAGCTTGAGCCAAGAAGTCACGCCTGTTCTGACAATGCTAATTTTACACACAAAAAGAACTGTTCGTGAACGCAAACAAGAAACGCTAACATCTTCCTCGCTCCCCGTATTTGAATAACGTTCTCTTTCAGTTAAACTTGCTCTGGTCTGGGGTCGTCCACCACAATTACACTTCAAAGATGTGCTTGTCATAGTACATTTTACCAATTGGGAGCACCACAGCTCCCCATTAGCCTCTCCATGACAGAGAGAAGTAACATTCACAAATGTTTACTTATTCATAAGCAACCAGGAATGGCCACAAACACTTGGAGAGAGACGCCTCTACCGCAGGAGCTACTCAGATCTCAGGGACAGTCAGAGAAGTTTGACAAAAACTCTTGACTTGATCAAATGTTAGTCGGTCTCCTCTGAGCCCTCTTCTCCGGGAGGCCTCGGTCTTCGCATCCTCCTCCACTCCTCGGCCTGCGCAGCCCAGCTTCCTCAAGAATCCTGCAGACTCGGTTTAGAGAGAACCTGCCCCCATCGTGGAAACCTGAGCAGGCTGGCCGGCCGGCAGCAAGATTCCTCTCTCCCTACTGTCTCCTCTAAACGAATTTCTGCCCACTGACTCCCTCACTTTGCCTGTGGGCTATCCCTCGCCAGCTTTTAGAGTTGAGCAGGCATCTCTCCCTTCGTGTGAGATAGCATGGACACCTACTTCCATATTTCTAAATAAAGTCCTCCTTCCTATTTTAACAAGTGTCAGAATGATTTTATTTTTTCCTTAACGACTTCCCAACAAAAACCCAAACCCAGAATCTTTTTTTCTGGAATCAGAAGGGCTTCAGGGCTTGTCTGCTCTTTTTTGTGGAGCCTTTTGACGATCCTGCTACAGAGAGAGAGTTGTGTCCTCCACGAGATTACAAGCTTGGGCTTTAGCAGGTAACAAGTACTCCTATCAGGAAGTTCCTTCTTCGTACATACTACGACCGAAGTTCTGGACCTATGCTTGCCAGAATCCGAGCACGGTTCGGCAAAGATCCAGGACCCCTCTTCAGCCCCCTTGGTCTACTCTTCCTAACGCGTCCCTTGAAGCGTGGCGAGCCTGCCTTGAGTGCTCACCCCAGCAAACGCAAACCACCGGAGAATGCAAATCAGCACAGGGATAAATGCTCCCAGGTCACACACTCAGCTAAAGCAGAAATCCTTTCTGCCCTTCCTGCCTCCGGCCCGCCGAGGGCGCCCACAGCGCACGGGAAGCCGACGGCCGCGGGGGAAGCGCGGAGGGCGGAGGGCACGGCGCCGCTGGCCGGCCAGAGGGAGCCGCGAGGAGGGTCGAGAACTCCGCCGGGAGGAGAGCGCCGCGCGGACCTGCCGGAAACCGCGCCGGGAGGAGGGTCCGGAGCTGGCGCGGGCGCCGTCTCCCGGCGCCGCCGAGGCCCGCTGACATCAGCCGCGCTCCTCCCCTCTCCTCCCAACACCCTCAGCTCGCGGCCGGACCCTCCTCCTCCCACCACGTGTCCTCCCCGCTCCCTCCCGAGGGGCCGCGCGCACGGGAAGCCGGAGAGGCGGCAGGGATGGCGCTGTGACAGCGGGGCCGGAGCCCTCGGCGTCTCCTCCCGCGGCCCCGGCCCGCGTCCCGGCCGCTCGGTGAGTGCGCGCGGGCGGCGGGCCGGAGGCCCGGGGCGGCGCGGCCCTTCCCGCGGCTCCGGGGCTGCGCGGCGGCGGCAGGGGCGGGGGCGCGAGGCTGCAGCTGCGGCGGCCGCCGTCGCCTTTGTTGCGGGCCCGCCTGGTGGCAGGCGGCGCCGGCTCCGGCCGCCCGGCAGGTGCGCCGGGGACGGGGAGGGGGCCCGGCGGGGAGGCGGGCCGGGGGCGGCGGGAGCCGGGGGCGGCGGGAGCGCTCCCGGCGCGGGGCCGCGGAGAAAGGGAAATGGGACAAGATGGCTGGAGATATCCGAGCGCGCCCGGGGGCGCGGCGGCTGCGGGCGGGGCGCGGGGCCGTGGGCGGGTGGGCGGTGGCGGCGGCGGCCGCGGCCCTGGCCGCGGGCACCTCGCCGCGGGCACCTTTGCTGCGGGGCGGTGCCACCTCCGCCCCCACCTCCTGCCCGGGAGAGGGCGGGGGAGGCGGCGGCAAGTTTGGGCCCCTGCTCCGGCGATCTGAAGCCTTTTCCGCCCGCCCCTGACCTAGCCTTGCCGTGTTCGCCCGTCCCCTTTGGCAATACCGAAGAAGCACACTGAACTCTGGAATGATCTTTTCTTTCGAAGCCCGGGAGGATGCGGCCCACAAGATGCACACTCACTCCACACCTAGGAGTTGCCCGCGCCCCTAGAGGGCAGGAGCGCGGCCCTTTGTATTGGCCTACAGCTGGACCCAAGAGAATATTCTTTTCGCCACGGAGGCATTTCCCGGTGGGGGTGGGCCCTAACAGATTTCTGCACCTTCTCGGGTATCCAGGCGTACACCTCACTGTGTGTCACTGAATCTCGGGTTTGGAAAATCTCCTAAGGCAGAATGACTACTTTCTGAACCGGCTCATGGACAAAATCTTTAGCTTTGGAAAATCCAGGTGATGGGTATTCTGGGCCAGCCAACTTCCAGGTGCTTAACTGGCCTGTAGGGAGAACCCAGTTGAGCAAGTGTCCGGGCTGTGTTCGGACATCTTCGTTGGTAAAGAAGCTAACACCCCTCTCCTGCCGCTTATTTCATGTTCAGGTGGCCCTGGCTGTGAGAAAGTTCTGCCTTTCAAAGCACTCTTAAAACCTCTCCCAGGAATGTTTACCCACCAGCCCGTTCTGCCCCTGGGTCTCTACAGAACCAGTCTGGTCTCTTCCACAGGTAGCCTTTTTAATATATGAAGGCAGTCAGGTATGCTATCTGCCTGCAGCCCCTCTTAACATAATTAATATGCCACCTTCCAGCTTCCTGGTGCTTTTCCTAAAGCCCTTCCTCCCCAGGCCTGACTCTTCCTTCCCTTATTCCAGCCTGAACAGTGCTTGGGGATAAGAGGTTTGCACAGGCACCCCCATCCCAGGCTTCGGAGAGTTCACACTAGTGCCTGATTTTTCTCAACTGAATCTTGCTTGCAGAGATGGATTCCACAGCCTACACTCTCAACTTGACCCTGAAAGAAGAAGAAGAGGAAGAAGAGATTCAGAGTCGGGAACTGGAGGATGGCCCCACAGATATGCAGAAAGTCCGGATCTGCTCAGAAGGTGGTTGGGTAAGTAGGAAGATGGGTCCACACAGCTGTGAGGAGAGGTCTGGGAGCCAGGCTTGTTTTAAGTCTCCTCCTCAGTCAAGCATAGGAAGTAAAAATAGCCCAGCCCAGCCCGGTATGTTTGCATTCCTGAGAAAACAGTCCTGTGGCTTTAAAAGGCACTGCGAAGAATGGAGCTGGTTATGGGAACAGTCTCTTCAGCCATGTGGCTTATCGTCGTTTGGACTGGAAATCTGAGAGGCTTGCCTCTCTCCTGTGCCCCTGAATCGCCTACGTTTTACTTAGTGCCAGGCACGTTGCAGACGCCAGCTAAATGTTTGCTGACCTCTTAAAGAAAAAATTACTCTGACGCTTGTGAAGACGGTAAGGAAGATTGGTCGGGACTGTTGAGATGGGTGTCGGGACTCTTGCAGTGGGAGAGAGCTGGGGCTCAACACTGAATACAGTGAGACAAGCAGGGATTTCCAGCCAGGGATCCAGAGTGGGTGAAAAGTTACTAAGATGGGACATCAAGAATAGGGGGATTCTTGCTAAAGGCAGACTAGGGTGATCAGCTGTCAAAGGTGGGGGAATCTTTCTAAGGTAAAGTAAAGCAGGTTTCTTGCTAAAACTGGGCCAGGCAGGCCGAGGACAGGAGGGGAGCCCCCATGGAGGCCTGGTAGGGAAGAGGGCCCAGAGGAACGTCACTGAAGTTTGGGAAGGAGAGAGTCTTTTACACCCACTGCTGGCTGAAGGGAACCTTTTTAAATAAGACCTGGGGCATTGAGCTGACAGGAGGAGAGCTTCAGTCGGCTTTGTGTGAGGACGTCTTGTGATAGCACACCCAGGAGAGCGGCATTATCAACCTGCCCGAATCGAGGGATTGGGGTGGTAGGCAGCACAGAATATGGAACATATCCAAACAGAAGCGTGTGATAGAATTAGAGTAAATTCATAAAAATATAAATGCAGCGTGGCCCATCCTAATCCCCGCCCGTCTGCCTGGGGCCTGCCAGGTTTTGCTCGTGCACCAGAGAGCTGTAGAAGCCTCCCCAGAAAAGTGAACAGGCTTCAGCGCGCCTGTGCCCGGGGCACTTCTGGACACCCCAGGGGTGGGGGGGGGGGGAGTGATGTAAGTGCAAGAGATATTTATCCTTATAATCGTGTATAATTATTCACAGTACATCCCGGACATCATGACATTTAGGCATGAATGGTAAAAACTTTAAATATGCAACAAGTTGCATTCCTTTTCTCCGGCGAGTCCTGTGTATGAACATTATCAGTATCCATTCTATTCCTTTGTTTCCAGTAGGAGATTGGTGTTCATAGAAACATGGCTCTCCCAAATGTCCGGTCCAGCTCCCCTCCCGCACAAGAGAACTGGGGAGCAGAGAGGTTATCTACTTTGCCCCAAAGTTACACATGTACGCTGACACGTGTTCTTAAAAAAATAAATGTCTCTCAAGCTGGACCCTTAAAAGCAGTGCATTTTATTGTATGTGTGTCATACCTCGATGAAACACAATGCACCACCAGGCTCTGGGTTTTCAGTCGGGCTCTGTAGGCTGCACTGCCATTTTCTTTTTGTGTTCTCTGCTCACCCCCACCGCCTCTCTAGTTCCGATCCTCGCAGCTGGGGAGACCTTCGAGGACAGGAGTCAGTCCCATTTAGCCTGCAGCAAGACCTCAAGGCAGTAGAAACCCTGGGCTTTAAGGCTAAATTGGCCAACCCAGAACCTCTAGATAGCATGGAGAACCTTGGAAAATGGGTGCAGTAAAGGTGGACGTTTAAGTGTTGTCGGAACAGTGAGAAGGGAGCAAGGCGAAGGCCACTCTTAGCTGGGAAGGAAGGAGGTCGCTGGAAGGGGGGGGGCTGGTTTTTGTGGCCTCCAGGCAGTCTGCCCCCTGTCCGCGGTTATTGAGCACAGTGGTGGTGTTAAGACGAGATCCCTAGTCTCCTGGAGTTGCCGGTCTCGCGAGGAAGGTGGGGAAGTGAACATAATTCATAGTACAATATTCAGAGTGCAGGGGGTGAAGTCAGCTCAAGAGCAGGGTCTCATTCAGCTGGAGAACTCAAGAGGCTTTGTTCAGGGGGCAAGCATGGACCCGGTCTTAAGCAGTGGGCAGGTTGGCTCCCAGGCCCATTTCCCTCCTGGGGACATTTGGCAATATCTGGAGACGTTTTTGGCTCTTGCAATTAAGGGTGGGGGTTGGGGAGTGGGAGATCCTACTAGGCATCTCGTGGGGAGAGGCCACGGACACTGCTAAACATCTCCAATGCACAGGACAGCCCTCATGACAAAGAATTATCTGGCCCAAAATGTCCGTAGTGCTGATGTTGAAAAACCCTGTTCTAGGGCATTGAACTAGGGAAAGAAAAGAAATGAATCTGTTCCTTAAATATGTATTTTGGTTGTAGAGAATTGTGTTAGGGTGATCAACAAAAGCCTTTCCAACATAAGAACTATGCTGTATATCAGGATAATATTCCACAGGAGAATTGGAATAGAAATAGAGTTTCAAGTAGAGAAAAAGAGGAATGTACCCTGAACTGAGTCTCGTTCATAAGTGGCACTGGCCAAGGGAGGAGAGAGAGCTTGCACCCCAGACACGGGGAAAGCAGGAACAGAAGCACCCGAGAGGAACGCTCCTGTGCAGAGTTGGAACAGCTCCCGGAGCTGGAAGCAGAGAAGGTGAGAGAAGTAGGGCAGGCCCCGGGGCCGGCCAGCCAGAGGGCGTGGTGAGCAGTGCTGAGGGGTGTGGTTCTCTCCCCACGAGCTCTGCGGGACAGGTCCCTTGCCCGTCTCTCTCGAGAGGGCCAAGGCTCACTACAGTCTGCGTGCTAAGTGGCCTGCTGAAAAAGTCTGGGCTTTGGAGTCAGACTGTTTATTTATTTATTATTTATTTCACGTTTATTCTTTTTCGGGAGACAGAGTACGAGTGGGGGAGGGACAGAGACAGAGGGAGATACAGGATCCGAAGCAGGCTCCAGGCTCTGAGCTGTCAGCGCAGAGCCTGATGCGGGGGCTTGAACTCACGAACCGCGAGATCGTGACCTGAGCCCAAGTTGGACGCTTAGCCAACTGAGCCACCCAGGCGCCCCTGGAGTCAGACTTTCTGACTCTGTGACTGTGGGCAAGTCATTTAGCAGCTGCTTCCTCACCCATAGAAGTGGGGTAGTGATTCCCATTTCTTTATTCTTACTTCAAGGATTCAATAAGATAATTATTTCAACACGCAAGAGGGAGTGCCCCGCGCAGATGCTCTCTCGTGCACTGGTAACGGCCGTCTGCTCTGAGACCTTCGTTACACAGCTTCGCCAGCGTGCGGCTGTGCGGGGTGTAGGTACTTCCTGACAGTTCCCCTTGGAGATGGGCTCTGGAATGCCCACTTGCCGGCAGAGCAGGGCAGTACCTGCAAGCCGAAGGAAGAACACCTATCTGATGCATCCTGGGTCTTCTGAGGGAAGGGAGGAGGACAGGGATGGAGGGTCCCTACCTGTGAGGCCAAGAAAGGGCCTCCCGACTTCGGAGTGTTGCCCGGGGCAGGCCCTGTTTACCTTCTGCTGTGCTCAGCCGGATAAAAAGCCTCTGTGGGGAGAGAGGAGGCCTGCGCCACGGGGCCTGGCTGAAGGCTCGCTCACTTCTCACAGAGGGTTGCTGTGAGGAGAATTTCTAAGCCACTGGACTGTGCGTCTCGGAGTATAATGTGGGCTTGTTTGAAGATCCTCTGTGGCTCAGCCAGAAATATGAGGACGTGAATCTGGCACCAGTCACCCTCCAGCCACCGTACAACTTTGGGGCTCCTGAGATTTTTACCAGGCCTAGGACGTTTTACTTCTGTGAGTGTCGGTAGCCCCTCTGAAATGACAGGCGTAACCAGTCCCGTGTCCCGTTTTATCAGCAAAGGGAAAGGGACTATAAATAGGTATGGCCTGGATCTGGAATTTCCTAGGGAGAGAAAAGGCCAAAAGGAGAGTTGTTCAAAAGGCTGGGAAGTGAGAAGGGGTGGGGTGGAAAATTCCTGGCTGACAGGCTTTCCAGATTGATGAAGGTCTGAGGAAAGCCTGGAGATTCATCCCTTCTTACCTCCTAGTATTTCACACTTACTCCAAAGAGGAAGCTTGGTTTCGTAAGAGACTGAATTTAATGAGTATTTGAAACTATTCTAAGTGGAACAAGAGAAAGGAAATTTGGATATCGTTTGCTTAAATCTTTTATTCACATATACATTTGGGGGGCACCTGGGTGGCTCACTCAGCCGGTCAAACTCTTGGTTTCGGCTCAGGTCGTGGTCTTGTGGTTTGTGAGTTCGAGCCCTGCATCGGACTCTGTGCTGATGGCGAGGAGCCTGCTTGGGATTCTCTCTCCCTCTCTCCCTGCCCCTCCCCTGCTCACACTGTTTCTGGCTCTCTCTAAATAAATAAATAAACTTAAAAAATACTTTGTTAAGTGATTACTATCTACAAGAAGTGTCCTAAGTTTAGGGAGATGGAATAAACATAGGTTTTGCCCTCAATGAGCTTGAATTCTACTGTAAGAAGCAGACAAGTAAACCAAGAGAATACTGCGTTGTGATAAGTGCCACCGTAGTGTGGAGCCCAGGGTGCCACAGGGATGTGTAGTGGGCGCACAACCAACGTCAGGGTGAGCTTCCCAGGGAACGGCACATCTGGGCTAAGTCTTGGAAGGTGGGTGGGTGGGTGTCAGCCAAGCCAAGAATGGGGAGGACCTCTGAGGCAGTGGGAGAGCCATGTGGGGGGGACACGAAAGGAAAAAGAATGGTTTGCTCAGGAAACAGCAAGCGCTGAGAACCACTGAGCGCGGAGGTAGGGGAGAGTGAAGGGCTGGTCGCCAGGGAGGCCACTTTGCTCTTTGTAGGAGCTAGAGCCTTGAACTCAGACGGTGCTAGGTCCACATCTCAACCCTGCCATTTGTTGGCTGTGTGACTTACAGTAGCAACAAGGCCTCTCCGAGCCCGTTTCCTCCTTGGTGAAATGAGGTTGTCGGGGAAAACAGATGAAGCAGACACAGCCTTTCCTGGGAAGTACTCCCTACTTGTAGAGTGCTGTGAGTGGGAAGGGAGGACATGGACTTGGGGAATAAGGAGAAAGTCCAGTGTGTCCAAGTGACTGATGGCCGGACACCTGAAGAAGCTACACACTGGGCAGATGCTAATTTCCTAAGCTGGTGAAAAAACAGTCTCATGATCACCCAGGCTCTGGATTCGGCCCCGGGGAATAGCTTTGAAAGCAGTAATCCTGAAACCCCGGCCCAGTGATTTCTTACCGCCGAATATGACGAACTTTGGAGTGGGATTTTTCATGACTGAAAGAAACGACATGGCAAAAAGAAGAGCAGAGTCGAGTAAACAAGAGGAGGTTGGTTTGGGTGGCCCGGCCCCTCCCACAGGGGTGGGGGAGCGGGGTCAGTGGGGAGAGGGAAGGAGAGCCGCCTTTGTCCTTGGCCGAAGGTCTAGGCATCAGAGCAAACTAGTTTGCTCTGCTGTTTCGTTACATAAATTTAAGCTCTAATTAGCTCTCCTCTCCTCCTACTCTTGCTCTTGCAGATTGGAAAAGGCAGGATGAGGCCCCCTCTCTCACTGGCTCCTCCCTGGGCTTTGGGTTCTGAGTCAAATGCTAGAGCTGGAACCCCAGGAAATGGAGAACGGTGCCCAGGAGCTGCCCCCCCCCCCACCCTTATGCCGGGCCAGGGATCTGTGACTTGGGGGAGGGCAGGGGGTGGCTGGGTGTGTGTATTTTGGTGGGGGAACTG
Organism: Prionailurus viverrinus; assembly: GCF_022837055.1. Taxonomy (NCBI): domain Eukaryota; kingdom Metazoa; phylum Chordata; class Mammalia; order Carnivora; family Felidae; genus Prionailurus; species Prionailurus viverrinus. Next base: position 7,228,989 of record NC_062577.1, read on the forward strand.
CCTCAGGGTTTTTACTTGGGGGCAGTTGCTCCTGAATCTGGAGCCGGGGCTGAGCCCAGATCGGCTGGCCCTGCAGCGTGTGTCCCGATCTGGTGATCACTGCTGGGGAGTTTTCTTCTCAGGGTGCTGCTCTCCTCCTCCGTGAACCGAGGCGGTAAGCGACCCTAAGCAGGGCGTGCGGGACCTGTGCTGTGTCCTTGTTGTGCCTCCACTCGCCTAGTGAGTGTGGATGGACCGTGTCCCCCGGTCAGAGCCCCTCCCCTGTGAGATGAAGGTGTGTGAGTCTGTGTCTGCTTATGCCTATTAGTTGTTCCCTGTTCCAGGTGCCGGCCCTATTCGATGAGGTGGCCATATATTTTTCCGATGAGGAGTGGGAAGTTTTGACGGAGCAACAAAAGGCCCTCTACCGGGAAGTCATGAGGATGAATTATGAAACTGTCCTGTCCCTGGGTAAAGCTTTGTTTTTTCTTTGTCTCCTGGAAGCTCTGAGCCCAGAGAATTGTTTCCATGTCTCTTCTCTGGTGTATCCAACATCCCTTTCTCCTGAACTTGGACTCTGTCCCCTCAATGCCTGTGCCCATTTGATTTCCTGTTTTTGACTTCGGCAGGATATAAATATTGTGTCCATCTACTCAGCAACTTGCGCCAGCTCTCAGAACCATCCTCACTCGACCTAGGCATTCGCGTAAAAAAAAAAAAAAAAAAAAAAAGACCTAACCTAAGAAATGTCACCACAGATCTGGGCCTGTGTTTCATATGTTCCTCAGGAGGGAAGGCAGACTTCATTGTTACCCCGTCAGCCTCAGACGCTTGGGAACTCAGCCCCAAAGAATCCTCGTTCCCCTCCCGGCATTGATGATCCGTATCATTAGAATGTAACCAGCTGGAGGGATTTCCTAGTTTCTCGTCTAGGTACCAGAAGGTTCAATAGGTCAGGGACTGCATCCTGCTACATGAAGTTGTTTTTGTTGTTGCTAGCACCAGCCCTCATTAGCAGAGATCCCTAAATTCCCTTGGACCGACTTCTTTCCTATCATGTTTTTTCTTTCGCTACCCCTCAGCCCTTTCCCCCTGGCTTTTGTACACCTCCACGTGGAGAGAGTGTGTGTGTGTCGGGGTGGGGGAGGGATTCCTTAAGTAGCATAAAGTACTGATTTTGGCAGGGCTCCAAGGCAGGAACACACAGCTATTACCTGTTTTATTTCCTATAAACAGAATTCCCATTCCCTAAGCCAGACATGATCACTCGGTTGGAAGGTGACGAGGAGTCTCAGAATTCTGATGAATGGCAGCTCCAAGGAGGAACCTTGGCAGGTACTACAATGAAATCACCCCAGCATCCACCCAGTGGGAGCATTGTGAACCTGGACTTTAAGTTTCCATGTACCTCGTGTGGGGTGTTTAAGAGTTGAGGCAAGGTTATGAGGCAGAAAGATGATGGGCTTTGGATGTTCAAAATCTTTCTAGCGCTGTGTGACTTTAGGCCACTTCATTCACCTCTCTGAGCCTCCATTTCTTCCTCCGTCAGCAGTGGGTAATAAGTCTCAATGTGCAACCTTGTACGCGCATGAAGTAAATTGAAGTTTGTATGGCGTTTGGTCCTGTGCACATGCTGGGTGAAGGAGGCCACCTCAGTAGCGCACCATATACGTTTGAGGACTAAGGAAAGTAATGCGACAAAGCACATGGCCGGGGCGATTTACCCTGGTTTCTTGTCCATCTCTTCTTGGATAGAAAAAGCAAGAGCAGCTGTAGTACATGTGTGAGTAGGTACGTCTGAGAGGCACATGGCCCTTTATCAACAACATAGTTAGGAGAACGGTTGGCCAAATACAGCTTGTAAGCAGCCAGTGATTTTATTCACCTTCTCTCTATAGGGAAGAGTGTGAAATGCCATATTTCATTGATTCTAAGACATGTTTCCCCCCGCCCACCACATTAACATCTCTGAAATTGAGAACCCCTCTTGAAACTGATGGCATTTTTTTTTTTTTCTTTTCCCATGGTGTATCTTGCAACTGATGGCATCTTAGTTTGGGTGAGACACGCTATCTTCCCAAGTCCTGTTCAGTTTCTGCGACCACTTTGTAAATATAGAAGTTCTGACATTGGTGTGAGGGGACGAAGTATGCTTTTGCTATAGATTTTCTTGGCGTAAGGGACGTGAGTCAGGCCATCCCTTTAGCAGTGCATCTAAATTCTGTACCTGCTGTATGGGTTACATTTGGCTTCTCGTGCCCACAAAAACCGTTTTGACCAAAGCGTGGCCCACAAAATGATCGTGTGATCCAAGTTTGGTACCCGTGTTCAAGTCCCAGCTCTGGCACTTCGTAGCTCAGCTCCCTTGATGTATTACTTCACTTCTGTAGCTCCACCTGCAAAGAAGGAGTAGCGATACACAGGTATTGTGGGAAGTAGGTGTGGCGATCCATAGGACTTAGGGGAACGTCATCTGTTACTCAAGGGCCTCCTTTGGGTGAACCTCAGATTAAGGTATTCTTAGCGTTTTCACCCAGGAAATCGGAATAGGCCAGAAGGCATTTTTCTTACTGTCGTTGTGTTCGCCCCTCCCTGTTTGTCTCCTAGAAAATGAAGAGACTGACGTCAAGCCCCCGGACTGGGCGGGTCCGATGAACGCCACCCCCCACTTTCCTCAGCCACAGCACCTGGACGGCTTTGGCCTCCGCCTGCCTCGGGACCTCACGGAGCTGCCCGAGTGGAGTGAGGGGTACCCCTTCTACATGGCCATGGGCTTCCCGGGGTACGACCTCTCGGCGGACGATATTGCCGGGAAGTTTCAGTTCAGCAGGGGCATGCGGCGCAGTTACGACGCGGGGTTCAAGCTCATGGTGGTGGAATATGCTGAGAGCACCAACAACTGCCAGGCTGCCAAGCAGTTTGGAGTGCTGGAAAAGAACGTTCGGGACTGGCGCAAAGTGAAGCCGCAGCTGCAGAACGCCCACGCCATGCGGCGGGCGTTCCGCGGCCCCAAGAACGGGCGCTTTGCCCTGGTGGACCAGCGCGTGGCCGAGTACGTCAGGTACATGCAGGCCAAAGGGGACCCTATCACCAGGGAGGCCATGCAGCTGAAAGCCCTCGAGATCGCCCAGGAAATGAACATTCCGGAGAAGGGGTTCAAAGCCAGCTTGGGTTGGTGTCGAAGAATGATGCGGAGGTATGACTTGTCCCTGCGGCATAAGGTGCCGGTGCCCCAGCAGCTGCCCGAAGACCTGACGGAGAAGCTCGTCACCTACCAGCGGAGCGTGCTGGCCCTGCGCAGGGCGCACGACTACCAGGTGGCGCAGATGGGGAACGCCGACGAGACGCCCATCTGTCTAGAGGTGCCCTCGCGGGTGACCGTGGACAACCAGGGCGAGAAGCCCGTCTTGGTCAAGACGCCGGGCAGGGAGAAGCTGAAAATCACGGCGATGCTGGGTGTCTTGGCAGATGGGAGGAAGCTGCCCCCGTACATCATCTTGAGGGGCACGTACATCCCCCCCGGGAAGTTCCCCAGCGGGATGGAGATCCGCTGCCACCGGTACGGGTGGATGACGGAGGACTTGATGCAGGACTGGTTGGAAGTGGTGTGGCGTCGGAGGACCGGCGCGGCGCCCAAGCAGCGAGGGATGCTGATCCTGAACGGCTTCCGCGGCCACGCCACGGATTCTGTGAAGAGCTCCATGGAGAGCATGAACACCGACATGGTCATCATCCCCGGAGGCCTGACCTCGCAGCTGCAGGTGCTGGACGTGGTGGTCTACAAGCCGCTCAATGACAGCGTCCGGGCCCAGTACTCTAACTGGCTCCTGGCCGGGAACCTGGCGCTGAGCCCCACCGGGAACGCCAAGAAGCCGCCCCTGGGCCTCTTCCTGGAGTGGGTCATGGTCGCGTGGAACAGCATCTCCAGCGAATCCATCGTCCAGGGCTTCAAGAAGTGCCACATCTCCAGCAATCTGGAAGACGAAGACGACGTCCTGTGGGAGATCGAGAGCGAGCTGCCGGGAGGAGGGGAGGGACCCAGAGAATGCGATACCGAGAGCGCGCCAGAGGGCAACTGACCGCTGAGGGGAGAGCCCAGGTAACCCGCAGGCACACGCACACGCCCCGCACCTTCACGGACAGGCCTGTTCGTGTTCCACGGACACCTTCCCCCTTGCCGTGATTTTCTGTGCCTTCGAGAACTCTCAAGCCTGGGCTGCCGTACCACGGATCAGAGGCCGTCAGCTCTCCTTTAGGTCCAAGTGCCGTTGCCTGGCTTACTTTGTGGGTGTTCTGCTCTGAGGCCTGGCCCTCCCCACAAGGAGTGAGCTGCCAGAACACTGAATCTGAGGGCTGTCATGTTCAAATTATTTGGGCCTGAAGGAGCGTGGTCTGTCTGACGTTGCTCAGTCCGCAAAGAATTTGATCTGAAGAGCCAGCTTTTTCCTTCCCCTTATAAATCCCGGGGAACGTCAGGGCCGGGGTGTGTATCCGACACGCTTGGAGCGGCTGTGCTCCCTTCCGCTGGCCTCCGGGGCCGGCCGGCGGTACGGGGAGAGCACCGGGCGCTGGGGCCTCCGCGCCCAGACTTCGCGTGGTCTGCT